>NC_141699.1:422965169-423565169 GCF_964263255.1 Lissotriton vulgaris | reverse complement strand
ACATCTTCCTTACAGGTCGTAGGGTCATAGGGCCTCATTTATGAGGCCCCTTGCGCCATCGGAACTTCACTTTTCATGAAGTTCCGTGGCGCAGAAACCTGCGTGGTATTTATCAGGCAGCAGTACGCCAGTTTTTGTGGCGTACTGCTGCCTGATAAATATCAGTCCCTTTAACGCAGTGTTCTGCGTTAAAGGGGCGTGCAATGGGTGTTGCTGGGGGCGTTCCCAGCAACATCCATGGCCTTTTGACACTGCCCCAGATTTACGAGAAATCGTAACTCTGAAGCAGTGCCAAAAGCTTACGCCTCCCCAGGGGAGACGTAAGGGAGGCGCAACAGGGAGAAATGTCTTTATTTCTCCTCTTATTTCCTTTTTCTATGTGTGCTGCATTCTACAGCACACATAGAAAGAGGAAAAGCCTCTTGTGATTATTTTTGTACAGAAAGGTTTCCCTTCCTGTACAAAAATAATCTTCCCCGCAACGCAGGCACCCTTGCACCATTGTGCAAGGGTGCCTGCGCTGGCGCAGGCAGCCCATTGTGCGCCGGCGCAGGGGAAAAGGACAGGAATGCGCCGTATCTTATAGATACGGCGCATTTCTGCCCTTTTCTTTTGCCGTAGGGAAGCACAGCAGGGAGGCCTGCTGCGCTTCCCTACGGCAAAAAGTCATAAATGAGGCCCATAGTTCTTAGACTGGCACCAGATACAAAACCTCTTCCACTTGTAAGCATATGAAGTTCGAGTGGAAGGCCTCTTAGACTCCTTCAGTATGTCCATGCAATCCTCAGGCAGATTCAGATGGCCATATTGCACTATCTCAGGAGCCATGCCGCCAAACTCAAAGACGAGAGGTTGGGGTGTAACATCCGCCCCCCGAACTTCGTGAGAAGGTCCTGCCTGCACGGCAACCGAATGTGAGGAAGGAGGGACCGGTGAAGAAGGTCCGTGAACCACCACTGCCTGGGCCACTCCGGGGCAATGAGTATCATCCGAGCCCTGGACCGGGCCAGCTTGATGAGCACCGCCGGAATCAGAGGAATGGGAGGAAAGGCGTACAGAAAGCTGTTTGTCCAGTCGATCCATAACGCATTCCCCAGCGTCCCTTGCTGGTAGTACCTAGAGGCGAAGTCTCTGCACTTGCTGTTTTCGGCAGTGGCGAACAAATCTACGTCTGGAGTTCCCCACCTTGCGAAGACTTCTCCTAGTACTTCGTCGTTTATGACCCACTCGTGGTTTTCCTGAACCAGCCTGCTCAGTGCGTCCGCCTGAACATTCTGCACACCTGGCAGATGGGTAGCCGTTATCGTCAGTCCTCTGGCTAGGAGCCAGTGCCAGATCGCTTGCGCCTCCTGTGACAGAGTGCCCGATCTCGAGCCCCCCTGCTTGTTGAGGTAATACATCGTGGTGGTATTGTCCGTCTGTACAAGCAGAGAGTTGGTCTGGAAGGATGGAAGAAAGGCCTTCAGTGCCAAGTGAACAGCTCTGAGTTCCAGGAAATTGATGTGATACGTGGCCTCCATCGGTGACCACGTTCCTTGAATCTGTAGAATCCCGGAGTGCGCTCCCCATCCCAGGAGAGAAGCATCCGTCATGACAGTCTGCGTGGGAATGTCCTTGTGAAAGGGAACCCCTCTGAGGAGATTCTCCGCTGAACACCACCACTTCAGAGACTGAAGAGCATGCAGCGACAGTCGAATCTTGTCGTCCCAAGATCCTGTCCTCTGATCCCACTGGTCCTCCAAGCACTCCTGCAGCGGTCTCATGTGTAGCCGTGCGTGCGGGGTCAGGAAGATACAAGAGGCCATCGATCCCAGTAGAGAAGACACCGTCCTCACTGTTGTAGATGGAGTTGTCATAAGAGCCTGAGCCTTCCGAAGGAGAGATAATCGTCGCTCTTCCGAAGGAGACATGCTTGCTGACAGCGTATTGATGGAGGCTCCCAAGTACTGTATGCATTGGACCGGAGTCGAGACAGACTTGGCCATGTTGATGTGCAGCCCCAGCTTGTTCAAGAGAACGCACGTCTTCTGGAAGTGTGCTCGCGCTTCCGAGAAGGAGGATGCCTTGATCAGCCAATCGTCCAGGTACGGGTAGACGAACACCTTGTTCTTCCTCAGGTGTGCCGCTACCACCGCCATGCACTTCGAGAGTGTTCTCGGCGCAGACTTCAGTCCGAATGGGAGTACTGTGTATTGATAATGATTGGCGCCGACTTGGAACCGCAGGAACTTCCTGTGTTTGTGTGCAATGGGCACATGGAAGTAAGCATCCTGTAGGTCTATAGCACATAGCCAGTCTCCCTGTTGCAACTGAGGATAAATCTGATGCAACGACAGCATGCAAAACTTTTCCCTGCGAATCCATTTGTTTGCCTGTCGCAAGTCCAGAATGGGCCTGAACTCGTTCTTGTCCTTGCGAACCAGAAAGAACCGCGAGTACAGACCTCTTCCTCTCTGAGACAGAGGTACGTCTTCTATCGCCCTTTTCCTTAACAGGATATCCGCTTCCGCCTGAAGCTCGCGCAGCTGAAACTGCGAGCTGACCGGTGGAATTGCTGGAGGAGGGCTGGTGAACCGAAGACTGTATCCATTGCAAACAATATTCAGCACCCACTTGTCCTGAGTAATATTTCTCCACTCTGCCAGAAAAAATTGAATGCTTCCACCTACCGAAGTGGGTAACAGATCCGGGGGAAGTAGGTTCCTAGGGCCTAGACCCAGCCTGGCCCTTGAGCGCCGGAGCCGACTGCTGGCCTCCTCTGCCCTTCTGGTGCTTCTGGAATGGCTTATGGAACTGTTGTTGTTGTTGCGACTGTCCCGAAGCCTGGCCACGTCCTCTGCCTTGCCCACCGAACCGCCGTTGGAACGGGTGGTATGACTTCTTCGTGTCTTTAGGCTTCTCCAGGCCCACAGCCGTGAGCGTTTCGGCCTCCGCCTTCATGCGGGCCATCTCATCGTCCGCATGCTTCCCGAAGAGGGTCTCGCCGGAGAATGGTAGGTTGGCCACCCTCTGCTGTGCGTCCGGTTTCAGGGACGTAAGACGGAGCCAGGCATGACGTCGTTGGTTCACCCCATGGCAAAACCCATGAGCCGCCAACAAGGAAGAGTCCGCTGCAGCGCTGATAATCTGGTTAGCCACCAGCATCCCTTCATTCAGCACTTCCTGGAAGTCCTCGCGCTTCTCACGGGGTAGCAGCTCCGCGAACTGCTGGAGGGAGTCCCAGAGGGTGCGGTCGTAGCGTCCCAACAGCGCCGTGGCACTCGCAGCCTTCATGGAGGTAGCCAATGTTCCACACACTTTCCTCCCTGCCGAATCCATCCATCTGGACTCCTTATCCGGGGGAACCGTGGATGACGGGGAGGTGGCATGTTGCTTGCGGGCCGCCGTCACAATTACAGAGTCTGGAGGGGGTTCCGCCCTCAGAAAGGCCGGGTCCGAGTCGGGAGACCGGTACTTCTTCAGCAGCCTCGATGGAGCCGCTTTCGTCACCGCAGGGGTGAGAAAAAGGGCCATAGCCGGTTCCTCCAGGCCCGGCACCAGAGGCAGGAGAGGACGAGACAGGTGTTTTTGATGCAATGTCTCAAAAATGACTGAAGTTTTAGGAGTAGGCACCGTCAAGGATATGCCCAACTTCGCAGCGCCCCTTAAAAGGACATCATGGAACGCCACCAGGTCATCAATCGGGGACACCCTCGTGTCCGGTGACTCCGACAAGGTAGGAGAATAGTCTCTGGTACCAGAGGACCTTGTGTGGGAGCGAGATTCGCGCCTCCTATGGCGGCGTCCCGACCTCGTGGACGATCTGTGCAGCGATCTCTCCCTTCTCCCAGAGCAAGAGCGAGACCTGCCAGCCCGTGGCCGCTCCACCGGTTTCCGTGGTGATGTCTTCCTTGGCTCCTCTCGGGGTTTAGGTTTTGGGGTCCCCTTAGGAGGTACAGGCAAAGACGGCAGCGAAGTGGACCTCGGCGGAGGAACCCTCGGCTGCAAGGCAGGCCCATGCGGAGGAACTGGTGGCGGTGGGTCGCCTGATGGAAGTGGAGGGTTGGGTGGAGGATCCTCTTTAGGAACAGGTGGAGGTGGCGACCGAGGCCGAGATGGAGTGTACACCTCTGAGTACACCGAGCCCGGTGGCCCCTTAGGCGAAGGGGGCTGAGATCCAGCCCCTTCAGCAGGTGATCGCTTCCTCTTGCGCCCTCCACTAGAAGCAGTCTGACTTCTGGGACCAGAATCCCTCTTGCGCCGTTTTGGAGAGGCAGAACGACTCCTAGACGCCGACCTCTTTCTTCTCAACGCTGAGCGCCATTTTTCTGGCATCGAACGTCGCCTCCACGACTCAGGCGTCGAACGCCGCCTCCGCGACGTCGACCTCCTCTTCCTCGACGTCGAACGTCGACCCCTCGACGTTGACCTCTTCCTCCGTGACGTCGTACGCCGCCTCCGCGACGTCGAACGTTCCTTCCTCGACAACGAGCGTCGATTCCGCCGTCTTGATGCTCTCGACGTCGAGGAGCCCCTCGACGTCGACCGGTGCTTCGACGGCGATCGGCGGTGTCGCCTCGACGGCGAGCGCCGATGCTTGTCACTTCGTCTCCGACATCGATAGGAAGACCTTGACGTCGATGATGACGATGACGTCGACGGTGGCTTCGACGGCGACCTCTCCAGGCCCTTCGACGTCGAGCCGTCACGCCGTCTCGACCCGGAGCCCCGGGGAGAAGGGGAGCACACCGCCGTCATCCCTCTCGACGTCGTCGTCGATGCAATCGACGCCGACGGAGACCGGGACCGTTTGCTGGACTTCCTGCCTCTGGGGGGCCCCCCAGAGGCCTCAGCAGAGGCAGAGGGAACCTTCCCAGCCTGCCCAGACCCACCTGCAGCCTGCAGACGCCTCTCCTCAAGGCCAGAAAGCCTGATCTTCATCCTGTCCCTCGGAGTCCGAGCAGTAAACTGCTGGCAGATGACACAGTCCTCAGGAACATGATCTTCAGGGAGGCAGACGATGCAGACATCGTGGGGATCACTCTTGGCCTTCTTCCTCCCACATGCTGGGCACTTATGAAAAAGGCCAGGCATTTTAGAGCCCTAAAACGCCTGAATCAGCACACAAAAGAGAAAGAGAACACCAAGAAAGTAAACTGAAACACTTTTAAAACACAAAAGTGCCAAAATATCCAATAAACCCTTGCAACAAGGGAGAGCTCAATGCCAGGGTCCTGTAAGCAGGAGCCGGAAAAAAGAACTGAAAGTAGAGGGACCTGCTATGCATTCTGGGATACTGGGAGAAGTTCTGGAAAGTTCTCTTAAAGGCACAGTATCCTATTTAAGCCACATAATGGCAGCCTATGGGGCTTGTCTGTCCATTCCTTCCTCTCTATCATTCCAGTGTCTTTTACTGGGGGAGGCAAGTTTCTCTATGGTAGAAACTGGGCAGGCTGTATTATGTGTGGTGTTATTTGGAGAAATTTCTAGTTGAAGTACTGGACAGTGTAGCCTGTGAATATAGGCTGCATTATTTGTCTTTAAATTCTCTCTTAAGTGTCTTTGCAGTTTTCTGCATGTTTTGACAACTAAAGAGATTATTTTTGATTGCCGGGGTCCACGCACATGGGCGGGACTATTCACTAGATTATGACTATACACAGAGATCCCCTACTACAGAACATGGCTAAGAGCATTAGCTCGGTAATGCATGAATATCTCTGACTTTTCAGCTATATTCATGCATTGCGGCCGATTTTTATCGCATTTGCGATAAACCTTGGTAATACCAAGGTTTATCTGCGATAAAAATCGCTGCAGCTCAGCGGTAAAAATATTGCCGCTAAGCCAACATAGCGATAATTATCGCTAGTTGTTGGTAATATGCCCCTGCGTTTGGTAGAGAGCGGGCTTACACCTGGAGACAGGGAGGCACTTCTTGAAATCTAAGTGGGGGCCCGTGAGTGAGTGATTTTAAAACCCAATGTAAGAACCAAAATACATTAATTCACTGGGTGCTACTTGAAAGCTAGTATCCCATCGCCACCATTATCGTTAACATGGTTCTGCCGCTGGCCCTACAGTGTCCGTGGCATTCATCTGGATGAAAAAATAGGGCTTTTATCCTACGAGATATGGTCAGATGTTACCACTGTGCTAGCGTGACCTGTGCCATTCTCTAACTAAACGGTGTTTCTTAAACCTCTAAAACATAGAGAAATGGGAGTATGCGACTGTACCATGTGTGGTCGCATTGTAATAGCAGTATCAGGAACGCCGACCGGAGTTTGATCGGTCTTGAGACCGCAACAGTGTCGGGCGGATGTGAGTCATAATCAGGCCATAATGTCTACCAGTAAGAACAACATGTGACTCCTACACTTTGTAACCCTTGTATTATATAACATTTCCTGTACATTGATTTACACACTTGTATGATATATTGTCTCTGTATAATGTGTAAGTGTGTAGTAAAGTGCTGACACCCTACACTGTGGTAAGTACTGGTATAAAACAATAAAAAAATAATAGAAGGTGCTATTTAAATCATTATTTGTGGGTATTTACTCATACATACAGATGCATCTGGCCTTCTTAGAGTGCATGCATATCTCTGGTGTAAATGGGATGAACAAAGTCAAAATCATGTCCCCAAATCATAGTTATTCTTAAGTACATGTGATGTAATAACACACTATCATATAGATTCATCAAAGTCCCCTTTTGCGAGTCTGTATTAGCGATTAAAGGAATCGCTATTACAGACTCGCAAAACGAGATACATGTAGAAATTGCAATATTTTTTGCGATTTCTACAGCTTCCTTATTTGCGATTCGCAAATTGCTAATCGCAAATAAGGATGCGATTTCCCATTCATTCCTATGGGCCTAAAGGCCCATAGGAATGAATGGGGAGTCAATCCTTATTTGAGATTAGCTATTAGCGAATCGCAAATAAGGATGCTATTTCAAGGGTGCCAGGGTGCCCAAAGGACACCCTGTAGCACCCCTGAAATGCACATGTACACAGGTGTTGCACACACACATGTCCAAAGGAAATGTGTGTGTGTAACGTGCAACTTATAAAAATGCACTAAAGTGCATTTTTCTAAGTTTTCGCTATTTACCACGAAGTTACACTTCGTAGTAAATAGCGGCCCCATATTGCGATTTCGCAATTTTTAAAAGGTTCATGAATAGCATTTAAGGAATCTCTAATTGAGATTCCTTAAATGCGATTCTTCGCAATTTAGCGAGTTCTGTAATTGCGATTTTTGCATTTGGGATGATGAATCCCAAATGCAAAAATAGCGCTCGCAAAGGGCCGGATTCTCAGAATCTGGCCCTTTGTGAGCCGATTTTACTTTGATTATACTAAGTCTATATGCCTTTTCCTCTACATTTCATTGACATCTAGGTGTTAGGCCTCAGAGAGCACTCAGACAGGATGATGATCGAACAAAAAGACAGCTGATGGCCTTTTAAACATGTTTTTATTTGGGCCCAGTTGGAAGTAAAAATAAGAAAGCCCCTTCATTGCCTGAAGTTTTCTGCTCAAAGCGCACAGCATAAAACGTGCGAGCACTGCCGAATGTGTCCTGGTGTTTGCAGATTACACCAGAACGAACTCAAGATATTTCACAGGGTCCAACCCGGATCCAACTCATTAATAGCTGCCAGATCGGGGATACAGTTAGATCGTCCTATTTCCTGCACTGTGTGGCAGGTCATGTGATCCAGAATGGCATGGTACCAAAGTATTACATGTAAAATATGAACCTGTATTACTATACACTCCAAAGGATTGACTTGCACTATATTGTCAAGTTAAGGAGATGTGGAATTAAAGTAGTACATCTTTGCTTGCCTACTTATGTTTTCACTTGATAAAGGGCTAGTACATATTTTGGAGTTGATTGATGTGCAGGTTCTTTCTTGATTTACATTACAAGATATATTGGCACTCACATTTGGTCACTGTTATCATGAATACAAGATAACATTTGCATTAAGCTCCTAACAAATGCCTTTTACTGCTCCCCTACCGCTAGCTCTCTCTCCTGCCCTGTGATGTATCCCAAACATATATTGTGCCCAAACACCCTCTTCTCTCCTTAAGAATCAGCTAGTACCTTTTTGCTGTCACTCACCCTCAACCTCCATCTCCCCCTGCATGACTGTCTACGCCATGCTCTTCTGATCGGCTGAGTAACCTTAATCTGTGCAATCAGTTCAGTTCCTTGAATCATGCTCACCCTCTCCATCCAAGGAAACCACCGACTTTTTGTAATCAGCTGTAAATAGTAGGCACAACTTGCTTTTGTCTGTAATCAAGTATGACCTGGTTTGGTGCTAACAGTAAGTGACATATTAAGTTTCCCACTTTTGTACACCCCTGCATGCCTGCACCCCAGCATAATTACTTCTAGTGTTATTGCCTTGTCCTTGTTTATTTTAATCACTTTGTTGCTGCAGAAATGCTGTAGATTGGGCTTGGCCCCAAATATATGCTTCAGTAGGCCTGTTTTGGTGTATGCACAAAATATTGAGGGGCACATTCTCAAGGACCTATTGCTGAGTTAGCTTCACTTTATCGGAGCCAAAGTGGCAATAACATTATCACCCTATTCACAAGCTGGTGCTAACAGCCGATATCACCTGTTTACTGCCAAGAGCAGCCACAAAAAACATTGCCACAGATGACACCGGAAAACGAATGCTAATGATATGCAGAGTAGGTGTTCTCATGCAAAAAGCCGCGACAACGCCACTTCGCAACATTCTCAACGACCATCCAGATCGGATGTAAGATCCCAAAACAGGTGATAAGACGCGTTAGCAGCAGGGATTTAACACCTGCTCTTACATGGTGTTAAGTCGGACGACAACCTGCAACATAAAAGGGAGCCCAGCCTAGAGTCACACCTGAAGAACAACAGATGCCATGGAGCTACTGATCATGCAGCTTGGAGCCCCAAGAGGGCCACAACACCCACTGCCACCACTCCCAGGCCCAGCACACCCCCGGACTCCCCCTGCCCCCTCCCCCGGACTACCACAGAGGCAGAACAGACAAAGACAGCGGACCTTCAGAAAAGCCACGAGCCTCACAGACTTAACACCAGATGATGTCATTGCACACTACAGGCTCAAAAGGACAACCATCCTCCACATCCTGACCATCATTTCCCACAGACGGACATTACCAACACAGCGGACAACCAACATCCTTCCGCAGACAAATCTTCTGGCTGTGCTGCACCTGTTGGCCTCTGGTACCTCCCAACAAACAACTGCCAGAGTCGGAAGAGTGTCACAGCTAGCCCTATCACAGTTCATCACAACTGTCTTGGAAGCCATCATCAGCTTGGTGCCCCAGTACCTTCACTTCCCCCATACTATGCATGAACAGCTGGAGACCAAGCAAGGCTTCTGCACCATAGCTGGCTTCCCAAACGTGTTGGGGGCAATTGACTGCACACATGTCCTATTTGTACCCCCTGCTGACACTGCACACAATTACAGCAACAGAAAGCACACGCATTCCATCAATGTGCAGGCAATAGTGGACCCTCAGGGACTCTTCCCCAACGTTGTCGCCAACTACCCAGGCAGTGTGCATGATTCCTATATCTTCTGAAAGTCCATCATCAACCAGCCCTTCCAGGATGGGACCTATGTAAATGAACTGCTCGGTGGTAAGTACCAAATGAACACACCACACACCTTAACTCCACATTCATGCAACTCACAACTCTGGAAATGCACACGTTACAAACTCACATACAACATGTCAAAGAACATGCCCACCTACCAGACACGACAGCACTACTTACTGTGGTAACCTGGGCTAGCCATGTACACAAGCTATCAATGGCATGGCACCTCAGCCACACAATAGCAGAATTTGGAGAGAGGTGGGAACCAGGCATGTGCGAAGGAGGCATGTGATCCATGACTAAGAATGTACACAATGCCAAGTGTGGCGTGGATTTGCCGGCCAGACTGTAGTATGCAGACCACGGAAATGTACTTGTTGACATATACTGCTGGTGTTTGGGGTGCAGTGGACAGTGGACGCAACCAAGTTACCCCAGGCAGTGGTGAAGATCGCGGAAAAGTAGCTAGTTATGTCCCCCCCTGTAAGTGTGAGCGGAGTACATTGGCCTACGCCAGACTAGCGTAGGGGTGTGAATAAAAAGCCTGTTGCTCTGGGCGTGATTCTCTTCTGTAATGGCCAACGTGTCTGCCAGGACGGTGCCTCTCACTCCACCATGAGGCCCATGCCGTGAGCAATGGTGCCGGCGATCCTGTGCGCCTGCGGCACCCCAGGCCGCTGGTCCCCAGACCTGTCTTGGCCGCCTCTGTGCACCCAGGCCTCACTGCTCACCTGCAGACACTGGCGTGTGTCAAAGAGGGCCCACCACATGCCATTGCAAGCTCCAAGCCCAAGGCCCGCGACCATGACAGCCTCCTCAGACCATCACTGCCCTCCCTGACACAGGCCCCCAGCACTCCTTTCTCGTTGACGTACTCCACCTCCACATTTGGAACTGAGTCTTGATATCATGATGGCCGAATTCATATGTTAATGGGACGTTTGATATCACTGTACTCCCTTGATGTGGTGCATAGCATTCTAATGACACGTGTCTGTGGTCCCTTGCTGACTACTCCCTTCGGCCTACACAGCGGTCAAGTAGGTCACACATTTGGAACTGAGTCTTGATTTATTTATGGCAGAGTTTATATCTTTGTATGCAAGGAGAGGAGTAAGAGGAAGATGCCGTTTAGTTCGGAGGAAAAAAGGATCATCTTTACGGAGGTGATCGAACACTACCAACAACTGCTCTGGTGCCGTTAACTCTGTGCATCACTAGCAAACGACACGTGGCTATGGGCCCCTGCTGACCCCTGCCTCCAGCGTACACTGCAGTCAAGTATGTCACACATTTGGAACAGAGTCTTGATTTAATAATGGCAGAGTTTATATCATTGTACAGGTTTCATCGCAGACCGCATCCCCTTTCAGCTCTGGTGCCACTAACTCTGTGCCCCAAAATTCATGAACACTCACTGGTTGAACTCCGGTGGCATCTGAGTATATGGCCAGTGGGTTTTCTTCATCATCATGTAGAATGAGTCTGTAGCATTCTTCTCCTCCATATTGCTTGTTTCTGCATGCCCTGGAATAACACCCTCCACCATCCCTGGATACACTCTGCAACACTAACCTTGGACCTCAACATGGACTGCCATATTTTGTTTGCTTAACAATGACACAGCAATCAGCATGCAGACTGGACTCTTCTCCTTCTGAGTAACTTGGCAATCCCTACAGGACTCTGGCTGGCCCTCCACGGGATAGCATTGTTAAGTGTTGTCTTCATGGCCCAGTACTAAGACAATTTCAACACTCCACTGAACGTGAATAACACATACTAATACACACAGACGTGTCATGTCTATGATTAATCATGTACAAACGCATGGACAAATGTAGGGGCAGTGGTTCTACCTTACATCCATGTTGCTCATGTTGTGGGACTTGAGTCACAGGGTGCATCCCTGCATCATGGTGGTACCTATTTGACCCCAAAAGAAGGCCTGTTGTTAATTGTAGGTCACAAATGACAGCCTATATGTAATGATTTGGGACACATGTGAAACGCTGATGAGTGGGATTCCGTACTATCTTTGATACACATAAAAGGGCATTTAGAATATGTGACACCCTAAACAGCCCCTCTGTACAGAGGTGACACACCCACCATCTATTTTCAACTTATGAGATTGTTAGCACTATATGTTGCACTTACACTTGTCAGAGTGATGTGCTTGTACAGATGAGTGACATGCACTCAGGGAATGTGTGTTGTAATGCATTTATGTGCACATGCTGTGCCTGTGGTCATTTTGTACTGTCCCATGATTGCTAAGGACTGTAACAGTGTGACAACCTCATGTGAAGAAATTGTCAGTGATGGTGTTCCTATGGGCTATTCCTGCTACAGCTGCAGTGGGGTGTGGTCCACCTGCCTCATGTTCCTCATCATCGTCTAGTGCACCTGGCACTTGTATCCATCCATGGGGCATTGGTGCATGCACATATGCTGTGCAACACACAACATGCAACGATCATCTTGCACATGATTTCTGGGCTGTACAGGAGCCTTCCACCTGTGATGTCCAGGCACCTGAAACGTGACTTCAACATGCCAAATCTGCGTTCAATGCCCCTGGTGAGTTTGTGGGCCGCATTGTACTGCCTCTGGGCCTGTGTGTTCGGGGCTCGGTGGGGTGTCATCATCCAAGTCCAGAGTGCATATCCTTGATCACCTGTGACAGTGCAGAGAGACATGAGTCAATAGTTGGTTCTGCATGATGTGTTGGCAGGCTCAATGGTTCATTGGTGTGTGATATGTGTGACTTAGTGATTCCTGATTGACATGTACTGCTTGTAGCAAATGAGTGGTATCAATGTGTATTACGTAGCCTCACTCCTGCTCCTCCCTCCCCAAAGCCTTTTTACTAGTGTGCGCAGCGCGGTTGCATCACTTGCACTCCTACGGCACACCATTGTCATGCCTGTCTGCTCATGTCCACAAGCCTGATAACAAAACTGTGATGTTGTGCGTTGAAGGTGGGCAGCCATGTGTGTGTAGGCCTATGGAAAGGATAGGGCAGACACAGATGTAGAGTTCATGGCTGCCTGAACTTGCGATGCGGTTGAGGGTAGACCTTTGGCTTATGTTGTGGTAATATCGACACACACAACAGTTGGCATGTATGATCCCAGACCCCGAGCGGGCTTGCACTCCTTCATTTACCCCTTCGGCTGACCCACACTCCGGGGGCATGCTACATTGAAACATTGTCATTACGGGACGGGTGGCGCAGACACTAAAACAGAGACACACGCATTACTTACTTCCTTGGCAAGGTACAAACGTAACCACGGCCAGGCCCCCCGGGTTGATTAACCACACCCCTATGCTGGACTATTGTATGCCAGTCCACTCCACCTACGCTTACAGGGGGGTACGACACAGTTACATGTCCCAGGTCTTCCCCACTGCCTGAGGTGACATGGTTGCATCAGCTGTACACAGCACAATGTAAAGTGGTATGGTCCGGGCCCTCATGCATAAATAATGACCACATGGACAAACTTAGCTAGTTTGTGGAACTAGCTATGGGCACGTGTGCCCGGACCCTTTTATTGCCAGGGTCACATGTCCAGTGATGCCTGTGCTGGATGGGTGTGGGGTGTGTGTAAGCCAGCGTGGTTGGTGCAGGCAACAACCACAACAGTGATCAGACAATCAGAAGTTTAAAGTTCAAACAGCAAGGGTCCATGACTTGAGCTGCACAGAGTTAGTGGCCCCGGATGCACTGCGGCCGGCACAGGCACACCGCCACGGGACGGTGACTTGCGGTGCACTGAGGTAGAGAGCTGAGCGGGTCCTCGCGGAGTCCAAGGTGAATGTCGCAGAGTGTTTCAGGGGACAGTGGTAGGTTTTCTTCCAGGGCATGATGCAGAGGGCAGACCAAGCAGAAACAAGATATATGGCGGAGATGAGTGCTACTGCTTCCTTCTTACCACTAAGACAGATTCATCCATATCTTCGTCCTCTGACGTTTCATGTGCCTCACATGTGGGTGGTAGTGTTTTCTCTCCATCATGGGGTGACACTGACACATCAGAGGCCAGAGATGTGGATGTATAATAGCAGCAGCATTCATCTGCACAATGTCTTGTGGCATTACTCTCATGATGATCCCATCTACAGCTTTCTCGTGTGCAGCCGGGAAGCCATTCTTTGTGCCTGCATCCGCTTCATGTTCTCCATAACCCTCCTTATGTTTCCCAAATCACGGATGACATTGCTGTAGCCCCTCTGACTAGACAGTTGTTGTTGTGACTGAGTCATGACTCCAGTGACGCTGTTGGAACGCCATGTGTTCTTCAGTGAGGTGCTGGGAGCCGGATGTGGTGATGGGTGCCTACTGCTGTGTGGTCCCACCTCACCTCAATGGTACTGGGCTGCCCTGCTACTGGAGGTGGGGTGGGATGGTTGTCCATGAACCGTTGGAGTTCATCGTAGTCGTTGTCCTGGGGGTCGTCTCCATCATCACTGATGTGATATAGGGTCTGCCCTGCAGGAGGTGTTGATTGTCCCTCTGCAATGTAAAGGAGAGATGCAGTTTCACAGTGTGTTCCATGTATGTTTACGCATTGGTGAAGTTTACGTGCATACTGCATGACAATGTACATGGTGACTGTTTGTGAGGAGATGCCTATTTGATGTGGGACAGTGGACATTTGCACTTCATCACGGGCTTGAGGTTGTATTCGTACATTGTCCTCACACTTTTTTTTTTTCTCTGCTTTTTTGGTGCATTTTCCCGCATGAAGCATGGGAATTGCAGGCCTGTCACTGGTTATTGCTGATTTTTGTATCGTGGTTTGGGACGTTGCTGCTTTTTTGCGTTCGGGTTTCGCATTTTTTAGGCGTCGCGTAAATTGTAGCACAGTCATTTGATGCATTATCGTGAGACTATTGCATGGTACCGCCGTGTTGAGAATACAACGTTAACATCTCGTTATTTTCCTGCGATAGACTGCAATGTGAAAAGTTGCGTTAAGCTAATTTTGCGATAATTAACACATGTTCTTGAGAATATCCCCCTGAGTTTTAATATTCTGATACCAGAATATCGTTATAAGAGTATTGTATATTAGGTAATTATCGTTGACAGGAACATCATAGCTAAGCATGTCATGTTTCAGACAGGTCTTCAATCGCTGCTAGATATATTATTTTAAACATGTCAATACCATTACTAGAGATATTCTTATTATTTTTTTATTTTTGTTTTTATATGTTTTATATATTGGAATGTATAAAACATATTGTATTTTAATGTTATTCTTTTAAGTGTGTTTTTTAATTTCATTTATTTAATTGAAGTTATTTTTTATTTAAAACTATTATTTGGTTAATATATTTTTTAGCTGCAGAAAGTTCATTCAGAGGGGAAAATGATGGGGAGATTTTTAGAGAATATATATGTATATATGATATCATTGGTATATTCATTTATTTTCCAAAACTATGAGCAGAATGCACATCATTATTATACTTAAGAGATGTTTTATAATTATTTGTTTTCCCAATTTAGGATTACCGAACGATTTCTTTGATTACGCCATATCCTGTTTTGGTAAGGGGAGTTTGATTGAGTCCAGTTACATCACAGTTGTGCTTACCTGGTTGCTTCCTCTCTAAATTTGTGAAACCCTGCATTCTCCAGTTTCAGGCTTCTGCGTCTACTCACTCTTCACCTCACTGCTTGACCTGGATTGTTGGAAGATTTGTCTGGTTTTAAGTTTTTTTTCCTTTCAGCTATTACTTATTTTCTGAAGCAATTCTAGACACCAAATTTAATTCTGCCATCTTGTTTTGTTTCTGGAGATAGTAGGCTGATCCTATGCCCTGAGGACTCTTCACCCAATGCCAAGAGCATCTGCTTGTGACAACTTTACAACAGTGTTTTACAAGGACATTGGTCGATAAGACACACATTCAAGGAGATCTTTTTCCAGCTTTGGTACAAGTGATACTGTAGTGTCACCTATCCAACCTGAGGAATGTCATTGATGATCTCTGTGAATATAATTTTTAACTCGTGGAGAAAGCTGGGAAGCCATATGATTCAAATATTTTCAATGTCTTAAAGCCACCTACTGCCATAAGCATCTCTTCTTTGGACAAGGGGGTGTTCATTTGCTGTATGCCCGCTTCCGACAGCCTAGGGACCCTAACCTTTTGTATATACTCATCCATGAAGTACTTTGCTACACCCTCTTGCGGATATAATTCCATGCAGAATTCTATTAGGAACTGCGCTTTATCTGGCTTCATTCTGCATACTCTCTACTGTTTATTTCACACCTCAACAACATGACTTTGTACCTAGCGGGCCTGAAACTTATTAGCCAAAGTCTCCATGATTTATTCCCCTCTTCAAAGTATTCTATAGTCATTTCAACCAAGTAGTCCATCTACAGGATTTTGAGCTGCCTCCTCAGAGCAATTACTTTAATCCAGGCCTTCTGGTGAAGTGTTTTACATGAGTGGCTTCAGCCTCCCTGATTTCTTTACTGAGCTTGATCCTCAGGACCTCTCTCATGGAAGAGTATCTGGCTGCCTTTGGGGTGTTTGGAGAAATATTGAGTTACAAATATCGAGAGAGAGCAATATTGGAAATTAAATATTGTGACACACAAATATCGTGATGCCCAAATATCGTTGACAATAATTTTATTTTGTGTGATAGGAAATATAATTTTAAATAAAATTGATGTGTTCGATATAGTTTTCACAAATATGGTGATTACAAATATTGTTTTTAATTAGGTTATGGTGTTTTAGTTTATATATTAATTTAATGTGCTTCTATTGCTTATATGAATGCTTTTAATTATTTTTAAAACATAGCTTATCATCTTAAGTGATTTAGAATTTGTATTTAATTTTGAATAGTAATTTATAGTGTTGTAGTGAGTTGTTGGATTTGTCAGGGCACAGGGTGGGATGTTAATTAGGAAATATTTAATTCAGAATAATTTAATACGTTGTATTTAACTATATGAATAATATTTATTATGTAAATTATGTCATACTGATTAATTTTCATTATATGTTATTTTTGGACTGTTTTTAAAGGTGTAGTGTGGGAGGTCAAATAAGCAATAATTCATTAACAATTTATTATTAATAGTTAATTATTTATTGATTTTAATTATGTAAAATATGGAATACTGATTTATTTCACTTCCATTTTAGTTGTGGGATGCCAGGTTTGTACGGGAATAGGGTAGAAAGTCAACTAAGTATTAATTAATTAACAATCAATTATTATTTGTAAGTTAATTCTTTATTTGAATTTTAAATATGTAAATTGTAGAATAGTGATTTATTTTAATTTTATTTAAGTTGCAGAATGACAGGGTTTGTAGAGGTCTAGGGAGGGAAGTTAAATAAGTAATAGTTAATTAAAAATAATGGTTAATTAATTATACATTTTAAATTCGTAGGTTATATAATACCTATTTTTGTATGTATGTTTTAGGTGCAGCCTGCTAGGTTTGTAGTGGTGCAGGGTGGGAAGTTAAATAATTATTATTTGAATAACAATTATTTATTAATTGATAATTATTGATTTTATTGAATAAAAATGATGTAAATTGATTAATTGTCTTGTTTTTTAATACATTATATGTACATGTTTTATGTTAATTAATATTTTTATTGTAAGAATGTAATATTTTAGGCTACATACATGGGGTTTATCATAAATGTAATGTGTTTGAAGAGAAGTACTTTCCCTACTCTAGTTTAGACTGTGGTAGGAATAGTAAAATGAACCTCTTTGCAGTTCAACACTTTCCCTGCTGTTGTGCTGTTTGAAGTTGGAATACAAAATGTTACCTTCCGAAATCCAATGCTTTCCCTACTTTTACCCGGTATGGAGTGAAAACAGTAAATTTAACCCCTCCAAATTTGAATTTTCCCTGCTGTTGTGTTCTTTGGAGTGAGAATAGTAGATTTGACACCCCAGAAGACGAATATGATGTAAAATGAAAAGAAAATTGAAGATAAAATTATATATTTTTATGGCAATTTATTAAACCAGTAGACGAGTTTCGGCAGACTGTGCCGTTCTCAATGTTGGTTCACTATAACAATTTTACACGTCACTGGTTTTAAAACAATTTAACTTACTCCCATTGGTTAAAGCATTAGTTGCCATTAACAAGGGACTACTCGTCCATCCACAACTTCTTTGACTCGAATGCTGCCCTCATTGAACAGTTTGTTAAACTATAGTGAATTACATATGTCATACCTCTGGGTTCAAGGAATCTTTAAACCCTTGCATGCGGCCGCGATTCTGCGCCTGTGCGGCAAAATCGCAAGTGGGCGGGTTCATGACGGCCCCCAGCCGTCATCAGCACACGAGCACCGCGGTGCATGACGGACGGGGACCGTCATCAGCATGCAAAGGGTTAATGGATATTCCATGCTCAGTGCCGACCACAGCATACTTAAATATAATGCATGCATTGTGGCTCCTTTTCCACATGAGAGTGGTATTCACCACAAATATTATTGTGCTTTACTCCCCTCATCAGCCGCTACTTACTATTCCAGTTACAGTACACCTTCAAGCATTTGTTTTGTAACGTTTGTACATTTTAGTAATCCTGACCTCGTGTCAAAAGGTGTGCCTCCTGTTTAGCTCTGTGACGGTTCTTGCAGTTTCAATTATATTTTCCACCAAATGCCACTCTTACACTGTGGAACGCTTTTTACAAAGGGTGCCACTTATGTGCAAGTAGCTGCACATCAATAAATCCATCAGCAATGTCCCACCAGGACAGGAGCACCTTCGGGTTTCCAAAAGCAATTTATTGCTCAAACAGACATGTTTCGGCAGACTGTGTCTTTCTCAATGTTGGTTCATAATAATAATTTTGCATGTCACTGGTTTTGAAAACAACTTAACTCACTCCCATTGGTGAAAGCATTAGTTGCCATTAGCAAGGCACTACTCGTCCATCCATCCACCAATTCTTTACCTCGTATGCTGACATCATTGAACAATTTGTTAAACCATAGTTTATTTCAAAAGTTTTATAAAGCACAAACACGACACGTACAGGGTGCTGTACAAAGAAGTGGAAGCAAAATTAGTTAAAAGCACCATAAATGACCTTAACAAGCAGAAAAACAAAAAAACAAGAGCAACAACCCATCTTGTGGGACCTGTGAGGTACCAGAAAAACAACAAGTCTTATTGAGAACACGGAGAAAAACAAAATGACAACGTTGAACAGAGGTCACAACCCATCTTGTGGAACATGTAAAGTACCGGAGGAGCAGCAAATCCTATAGGGCAGGTGGAGATACAAAGTTAAACTTTTGTACAAAAGTATCAAAGAGTGTCAACAGCAAATAAAAATTAGTTAAGATGGCTTCAGGGCTATTGCTGTAGATGGTCATTTAGGAATAACCATTTGACTTGTTTTTTTGATGAGGTATTTGAGGGGTTGCATCTGATCTCGGGATGATCATATACTTGGTGCAAAGCCAGAGAAAGCACAATTGTAGCTTCTTTTCTTTTTGAATTTGGGAGGTTTAAACAGTAGGATGTTAGAGTTTATGAGGGTCTGATTCAGACACAATAGTTCAAGTTTTACTGTCAGATAAATGGGGGTGTTTGTATAAATAGCTTTGTGTATCAGGCAAGCTTTCTTGGATTGGATCCTTGCTTTGATAGACAGCCAGTTTCATTGAGTTAGATCTGGTGTGATGTGGTCATTTTTTCTGGAACCAGTGATGAGTCTGGCCGCAATGTTCAGAGTGGCTCTCAAAGGTGCCAATGTAGCTTTAGGTAATAAAGCTAGGTTCACCATCCCATACTTCAAGTGTGAGATAACTAGGGATTGGACTACAGACTGAATGTCCTCAGAAGGCAAGAATGGGTTGATTTTTCTTAATATGTTGAGCTGATGATTGGCTCCCCTTGTAGTTGCACTGAAGTGATCTTACACATTCAGGTATTTGTCCAGAGTTATGCCTAAAGATCTCACAGAGTCAACAACAAGAGTAGTGAATTTGAGAGCTGTAAGATGTTTGTGCCAGTCTTTAGTGGGTGCTGAGTGACTGTAGGGGGCACTCAGGAGTAATTCTGTCTTGAGAGTATTTAGCAAAAGATGATTATGAGTTCACCATTGTTGAGTTTTTTGCAGCACACAGTTTAGAGTTTTTATGTCATCTAGTGACAAGATTCTCGAATAAAATTGAGTGCCTTCAGCATACATATGATACTGAATGTTAGAGCTGTTCAGAATTTCGAGAGTGGTTCCATGAAAAGGTTGAAAAGCTTGGACGAGAGTGTGTAGTCTTGAGGTACTCCAATTGAGACTGGGGTACTGGTTGCAAGGGAGTGGTTAACTTTCATTCTTTGCTCTCTGTTTTGTAGAAACAAGGCACACCAATTTAAAACTGGGCCTGATAGCCACATCCTTTTTTAAGAAGAAAAATCAGGTTTTCTTGTTTGACCACGTCAAATGCTGAGGACAGATCAAGAAGAATCAGTAGAAAGGGTACATTCTGGACAAGAGATCTTATGGCATCATCAACTATGGGGCCGATTACGATCTCGTTAGGAAAGCATACCGACTGGATCGGTTTAGAAATGCTTTTCGGACGTGCATGGTTGGGAAGAGGGGACCCATGGGTACCCTTACGGGTCCGATTCGGAGGGCCCCGGGTGAAGGGGTGCCTGCTACGGGCCCCCAAAGACCGATTCCAACAACCGTTTAGTTCCGGGCAAACCGAATCATAAAGGCTGTCTGAATCGGTCATCGTTCTCGCTCGCATGGAAACCGAGCCCATAGAGCTGTACGAATCGGCAACAGAAAGGCTCAACCTGTACGAATACCTTTTGGAACCGATTCAAACAGTCTTTATGGTTTCCAGGCATCGTAATCAGTTGCTTGGAAGTTTGTCTGAATCGGTTGGAAAGAAGGGCTCCGGATCAGATTTGGCAAACCCAAATCCAATTCGGAGCCCTTCTGAAGGAGATTGTAGTTCAACTCTATGGGGCCCATTAGGATGTCGGGCGGATCGCCACCGCCATATGGGCGGTGGTGATCCACCCGACATCCTTGTCTGCCCGCCACCCATTTCCCCCACCATATTACTATTGCGGGGGGACCGTGGCGGACGGAAAAACAGCCCACTGCTTTTCTACCCCGGTCACCTTGCGACAGGGGCGGAAAAGGTTTAATATGGTGGCGGTGTCTATCAGACACCGCCAGCCATATTAGTATGGGCTTGCTTTGGGATTGCCTTTCTGTGGCAGGTGGTCTTCACTTTGGGGGCCCCCTGCGGGCCCCCATGGTGAAGGCGAGGTGGGGGTGCACATGATGGGTACCTGTGGTACCCCCTGCATTTGTATATACAATGTGGCAGGGAACCGCGTGGTGCCTGCCGCTTTGTATATGCAAATGTATCACATGCAGTTTTTGCATTGTGGCATTGTGGCGGGCGGTGCTGAGAGCACCGCCCGCCACAATGTTAAAAATGCAGTATGCGCCCACCACTGTGGCGGGCGCATCCTAATACCCCCCAGCAGTCCACAGCACCTGAAATACTTGGGACACTCATTAGAATGGGCGGGAATAACCGTGCTGCCTTCTGGTCCTTCGAGTGCCGTGATATCTAATTCAAGTGAATTGCTGTTGCGCCTTCAGAATAAAACAAAAGTGTTGTCTCCAATGGATTGATGCACGCTTTGTATATGAGGGGCTGCACCATCTGACTCTCACACAGCTCCTACCTGCCCCAACAGATGGCGTCGTTTGGCGTCCTCCAGGACGGCACTCGAAGGACCAGAAGGCAGCACGGTTATTCCCGCCCATTCTAATGAGTGTCCCAAGTATTTCAGGTGCTGTGGACTGCTTAACGCATTTCAGTGTCCGCCTATGAAGAAGTGCGCTCAGCGCACAAAACGCGTCAGCATTTTGGACTATGTTTATTTGAATGCCGTTTTCTGTATCTGGAACTGCAGCTCTTACAGTAAAGAGAAGAACAAACTTACCTGCTGTGTGGCATTATTCCAAGGAGACAACCAAGGGGCAACCTTTGTTTGACTTGATATATATATATATATATATATATATACACACACACACACACACACACATATATATGTATATTGCCTACTGGCAGTCGTCAGTAGGTAGTTATGGTTACAACCTAGTTTCCATAGGAAAAGCATTTTTTGATTTGCTAATAACCTTGGCGTCGTTTGATGAATCCCTACGTAATTCTTCCAAAACAAAGTCTCTCCAAGTCAGCTCCTATCCTGAAAGTTTGGGGGTGATTCGTCAAGCGGGGCTGAGAAAAAAGGGGGATCCCAAAACACGTTTTCCCCATGTTATTTTTCATAGGAAATTTAGCGACGAGCTATAGCCCGAACTGCTGAACGGAATTGCCCCAGATTTTTGGCAGAAAGGTAGAGCTTGGATCAGAGAGCGACTTTTTTTTCAAATGGTGTAAATCCCTTCAGTAGTTGCTGAGAAATTAGAAAAATAAAAGTTTTGATGTCTGAGCGGAGCCTAAGTCCAGTGCACGATCCTCACTGTGATTGGCTGTCAACACTCCAAACCAGGAAGTGTTGGCAGCAACCTTGTGGTGGCTCAGTAGAAGCGAGTTGCCAGAACACAGGGAAACAAAGGTATAAAACATGAGAAGGGGGCTGGGTAGAAACACCCTAGGCCTGCTCAGGGGCTCCCAGAAGGACCCCAGGGCCCCCAAAAAATGTTTTTCCATTTTATTTCGGCACGTTTGCACAGTGGTGAAGGGAGAGGGCAGGCCTGACATAGCAAGTGTGGAAATGCACCCCCTGGCACATTGTAAATTGGGGGATTAAGTCCCCTTCAAACCTGAGGGTCCCTGGGGGCGAACTATCCCACCAGGTACCTCCAGTTTGCGCCAGGGAGCTGCATTGGAGACTGGAGTTGAGAGGCCATGCCCCTTTTTACACCTCTCTGCAACGCAGCTCTGTGACGTTTACTGGAGGTAGCTGGAGGGCTAGTTGGCCCACAGGGACCATCAGGACTCAAGGGGGCTTAATCCCCCAATTTACAATGCACCAGGGGGTGTGTTTGCAAAGTGGTGCAGGGAGGAGGCATGGCCTGGTGTGACAAGTGTGCAAACTCGCCCTGTGGTGTGCTTTAAAATTTCGGGGATTAAGTCCCCTTGAATCCTGAGGGACCCTGGCGGCCAACTAGCCCACTAGGTACCTCCAGTATGTGCCAGGGAGCTGCATTGCAGAGATGTGTTCAGAGGCCATGCCCCTTTTTTCACCTATCTGCAACGCAGCTCTGTGGCACTTATTGGAGGTACCTGGTGGACTAGGTGGCCCACAGGGACCATCAGGACACAAGGGGAATTAATAATTAATCCCCCAACTTAAACTGCACCAAGGGGCGCTTTGTACAGTGGTGAAGGGAGGGGGCGGGACCTGACATAGCAAGTGTGCAAATGCACCCCCTGGCACATTGTAAATTGGGAGATTAAGTCCCCTTCAATCCTGAGGGACCCCGGGGGCAAACTATCCCACCAGGTCCTTTCAGTATATTATCCAGGGAGGTGCGTTGCAGAGGGGTGTTGAGAAGCCACACCCCTTTATATATCTCTCTGCAACGCAGCTCTGTGGCGCTTACTGGAGGTAGCTGGTGGGCTAGTTGGCCCTCAGTACTCAAGGGGATTTAATCCCCCAATTTACAACTCTCCAGGGGGCGTGCTTGCAAAGTGGTGCAGGGAGGGATCGTGGCCTAATGTGACAAGAGTGCAAATGTGTGGCACGTTATAATTGGGGGGATTAAGTCCCCTTGAATCCTGAGGGTCCCTGGGGGCCAACTAGCCCAGCAGGTACCTCCAATAAGCCCCGGGGAGCTGTGTTGTAGAGAGGTGTTCAGAGGCCACGCCCCTTTTTACACCTCTCTGCAATCCACCTCTGTGGCGCTTACTGGAGGTACTCGATGGGCTAGTTGGCCTCCAGGGACCATCAGGACTCAAGGGGAATTAATCCCCCAACTTAAAACGTGCCAGGGGGCGTGTTTGAACAGTGGTGAATGGAGGGGGCGGGGCCTGACTTATCAAGTGTGCAAACACACCCCCTGCACATTGTAAATTGGGGAATTAAGTCCCCTTCCATCCTGTGGGTCCCTGGCGTGAACTAGCCCCCCAGGTACTTCCAGTATGTGCCAGGGAGCTGCGTTGCAGAGAGGTGTTGAGAGGCCAGGCCCCTTTATGCACCTCTCCGCAACGCAGCTCTGTGGGGCTTACTGGAGGTAGCTGGTCGGCTAGTTGGCCCCCAGGGACCCTCAGGACTCAAAGGGACTTAATCCCTCAATTTACAATGCACCAGGCTAGTTTGCCTCCAGGGACCTTCAGGACTCAAGGGGAATTAATCCCCCAACTTAAAACGTGCCAGGTGGCGCGTTTGCACAGTGATGAAGGGAGACGGCGGGGCCTGACAAAGCAAGTGTGCAAACACACCCCCTGGCACATTGTAAGTTGGGGGATTAAGTCCCCTTCAATCTTGAGGGTCACTGGGGGCAAACTAGCCCACCAGGTACTTCCAGTATGTGGCCAGGAGCTCCATTACAGAGAGGTGTTGAGAGGCCATGCCCCTTTTTACACTTCTCTGCAAAGCAGCTCTGTGGTGCTTACTGGAGGTAGCTGGTGGGCTAGTTGGCCCCTAGGGACACTCAGGACTCAGGGGGATTTAATTCCCCAATTTACAACGCTCCAGGGGGTGCATTTGCACAGTGGTGCAGGGAGCTGGCGTGGCCTGATGTGACAAGTGCGTAAACGCACGCTGTGGCGCATTTTAAGTTGGGGGATTAAGTCCCCTTGACTCCTGAGGGTCCCTGGGGGCCAACTAGCCCACCAGGTAACTCCAGTATGCACCAGGCAGCTGCGTTGCAGAGAGGTGTTCAGAGGCCATGCCCTTTTTTACACCTCTCTGCAATGCAGCTCTGTGGCGGTTATTGGAGGTTACCTGGTGGGCTAGGTGGCCCCCAGGGACCATCTGGACACAAGGGGAATCAATCCCCCAAATTAAAAGGCACCAGGGGGCACGTTTGTACAGTGGTGAAGGGAAGGGGCGGGGGTCTGATATAGCAAGTGTTCAAACGCACCCCCTGGCACATTGTAAATTGGGGGATTAAGTCCCCTTCAAACCTGGGGGTCCCTGGGGTGAACTATCCCACCAGGTACCTCCAGTATGCGCCAGGGGACTGCATTGGAGACTGGAGTTGAGAGGCCATGCCCCTTTTTACACCTCTCTGCAACGCAGCTCTGTGGTGTTTACTGGAGGTAGCTGGTGGACTAGTTGGCCCCCAGGGACCATCAGGACTCAAGGGGGCTTAATCCCCCAATTTACAATGCACTAGGGGGTGTGATTGCAAAGTGGTGCAGGGAGGAGGCGTGGCCTGATGTGACAAGTGTGCAAACTCGCCCTGTGGTGTGTTTTTAAAGTTGGTGGATTAAGTCCCCTTGAATCCTGAGGGCCCCTGGATGCCAACTAACCAACCTGGTACTTCCAGTATGTGCCAGGGAGCTGCGTTGCAGAGAGGTGTTGAAAGGCCACATTCATTTTATTAATTTAATTGTTTACTTACCTGCAATCATCCAGATTCTGCTGTTTATAAGCCCCCACCCTGCCGCTCCCCCGCCCCACCTGCCTACCCCACCACAACTCCCTCCACGGGCCGCAGCTGAGTCAGTTACTTGTACTTCCCTTAAGCATAATAAATAATAAAAAAATTATATATTATGAAATTATCACCTGTGGAAGATACAAAAAAACATAGTTACAATATATATTTTACAACACAAAATAATTTGTAAAACATTTCATTTGCCTTTTTTGCTGTTCTCAGAATATATTGAACTTCACTATAAACAGTGAGTTCAATAGTACTCATCACATAACAGCGGGCAAAAAAAAGACAATCCATAGGGATATCTTAAAAAAACCCAGTCAACATTCTCAATAACAATATAAAAAATAGAAATAAAACATATCTTAAATGTTTTTTTCTAAGAGCAATTTCTTACGTAAATATGACACATCTGAAACTATCATAAAATAACAAAACATTATGATTACTTTTTTACACTGTAAATAATGTTACTTACAAATATATGCTGACAAACTTTAGAGCAAAAACTCAATGATTTTACACACTTTTCCTTATGGCCAAATAGTATGCATCAAGTCCTTTGTTTGGAAGTTGTTCAATAGTAATCCTGAACGTCCGCCTCCCTGCCTTCTGATCCAAGACCACTGACATCATCTACCGGTCCCCCAGGACTCGTCCATAAGTCCGACGCTGTTCAACATCTACATGGCCACCCTAACACAAGTAGCCCAGCATCACAACTTCAACAACATCTCCTACACAATGAACACCCACCTCATCCTCTTCCTCACCAAGAAGCCACATACCACCAAAAGCAACCTCCACAACACAATGAAGGACATCACCAACTAAATAAAGAGCAGCACTGTAAACACAAACTGGCACTAGATGAAGGTACTCATCCTCAGATCCATCCCCTCAGCCTCAGACAACTCCTGCTACCTGACTACACTGTGAACAGTATTAACACCTACCAACCATGTCCACAACCTCAACTCCTCCCTCTCCATGTGTAATGAAGTCTACACCATCTCCTCGAACTGCTGTAACACCCTGCACATGCTCTGCAACATTTACAAGTGGATCCTAAGCAAAAGAAGAACAGTGACACAGGCCCTCATCAGCAGCAGACTACACTGTGGCAAAACACTCTACTCATGAATTGCAGGCAAACACCTACAACAACTAAAAAAAATCCAAAAGACCTCCACGTGAGTGATCATGAATGTCCCCGGCTGCACCCATATCATCCACGGTGTAGAGCGGGAATATCGACGGGAAAATATCGACTTACCTCAATATCGCCGCAGAAATATCTACAAGAAGAAATATCGTTGTCAAAAATATAGTTTGACAAGAATATCGACAGACAGGTAAGAAATATCGATAACAATAATATAGTTGTAATAAATATCGTTTACAAAAACATAGTTTACAAAAATATCGTTATTTAAATAATTATAAGTAATTTAGTGTTTTTAATGAGTATTGTTAGTTAAAATAGTATATGTTTTAGCATTTTATTAGTGAATAATGTATTTTATGTTGAATTTAGTGTTAAAAGTTCCATAGCGGGTTGTGGGTTTATAGGGGAATAGGGTGGGAAGTAATTTAAATATAATAAAATAATTGATTAATTAAAGTGTTACAGTAATATAAATATTTTAATAATTATTAGTTAATTAATTTCAATTAGTTGATTGATAATTAATTATGGCAAGTAATTATGTTAATTTTTTTTATTAATTTTAGGTGTGTGTACAGGAATTTTAAATAGAAAATGTAGTGAAGTAATTACATTTTAATTTAATAATCAATTAATTGATGATTAATTAATTATAATTTAATACATTTTTATTTTTAAACGAGTAAATACATTTTCGTTTGTGTTGTGGTGTTTATAGGTGTATATGGTGTGAAAGCTGTCAAATAATTATTTATGTAAATATTTGAAAATACAATACTAATCAACAATTAATTAGTAAATATTTAATGTAATTGAGTAATTAATTTTAGGTGTGTAGGTGTTTGTTAATAATAATATATTTTAATGTATATATTAAATAAGTTTATAATCTACATTAAAAGTAATACTACATTTGACAGATAGTTTAATTTTCTTTTTGAGTTCCTGCGCTTTCCCTACTGTTGTACTCACTGGAGTGGGAATAGTAATTTTTACCCCTACGCTATCCAATGCTTTCCCTACTGTAGCACCCTTTGGAGTGGGAATAGTAATTTTTACCCCTACGCTATCCAACGCTTTCCCCACTGTTGCACCCGCTGGAGTGGGAATAGTAATTTTTACCCCTACGCTATCCAGCGCTTTCCCTACTGTTGCACCCTTTGGAGTGGGAATAGTAATTTTTACCCCTATGCTATCCAACGCTTTCCCTACTGTTGCACCCTTTGGAGTGGGAATAGTAATTTTTACCCCTACGCTATCCAATGCTTTCCCTACTGTTGCACCCTCTGGAGTGGGAATAGTAATTTTTACCCCTACGCTATCCAACGCTTTCCCTACTGTTGCACCCTCTGGAGTGGGAATAGTAATTCTTACTCCTACGCTATGCAGCGCTTTCCCTATTGTTGCACTCTCTGGAGTGGGAATAGTAATTTTTACCCCTACGCTATCCAGCGCTTTCCCTACTGTTGCACCCTTTGGAGTGGGAATAGTAATTTTTACCCCTACGCTATCCAACGCTTTCCCTACTGTTGCACGCTTTGGAGTGGGAATAGTAATTTTTACCCCTACGCTATCCAACGCTTTCCCTACTGTTGCACCCTATGGAGTGGGAATAGTAATTTTTACCCCTACGCTATCCAGCACTTTCCCTACTGTGCACCTTCTGGAGTGGGAATAGTAATTTTTACCCCTACGCTATTCAGCGCTTTCCCTACTGTTGCATCCTTTGGAGTGGGAATAGAAATTTTTACCCCTACGCTATCCAACGCTTTCCCTACTGTTGCACCCTTTGGAGTGGGAATAGTAATTTTTACCCCTACGCTATCCAACGCTTTTCCTACTGTTGCACCCTCTGGAGTGGGAATAGTAATTTTTACCCCTACGCTATCCAGCGCTTTCCCTACTGTTGCATCCTTTGGAGTGGGAATAGTAATTTTTACCCCTTCGCTATCAAATGTTTTAACTAATAATATTTATAATATTTAAATTAAATGTATGTATTATTGTTATATAATTGTATGTGTTAAATATATGTATATGTACACAAATATTAAGTTTATAATGAAAAAGTGTAGTTAATTTGTTATAAAAAGTTAAAATATTAAAGTAATGTAATGTATTTTGGTAATAGTACTTATATTTATTAATTATTTAATGTAATTTTAATTAATTTAAAAAGTCGATATTTTTAACATCTATATTTATTACATCGATATTTTTGACTCGATATTTATGTACTTACCTGTTTAGGTATAGGGTGTGGATATTTATGTAAACGATAATTATACAACTATATTTTTGTCAACAATATTTGTGTAATCGATATTTAAACACCCTACCATCATCCACCACCTGATACATCTACACTGCCTCAATATCAACAAAAGGATTACCTTAAAGCTTCTTACCCTCACTTACAAAATACTCTATAACACCAGACTAATCTACCTTAACAGCAGTAATCCGAAAGGGTAAACTTTGATCTTAAAATGGTCCCTTTAAAAATATTAGGTAAGAATTTGGTAACTCTTTGGGCAAACATTGCTTAAAAACTAATTGAGTATCATTACAATGTATCCAACCTTTCAGACATTTTAAATAAACAATGTCATGTCCAGATGTGGTAGAAGGTCCATCATGAAAAATAATAGCAACAGCTACAAAAGTTCTTCCTGATATTGAACATTGACCAGCTACAACATTTGTAATTAAAGTTTTCAATTTTCTTCCATCAGCTCTACAACGTTGCAGCATTAAAATAACATACTGTCCATATCTTTGCATAAGTAATGTTGATGACATTTCTGATTTACATTGGCTACACTCCATGTTTTGACTTGCTCCTCTAATTAGATTGTTATAAGACACTGATTCACAGTCAGGTAAAGTCAAATATATGAATCTCTCAGTGTCTATATCAGTGCTACATGTAAACAAACAATTTTGACAGTCATGTTGTCATTTATAAGAAAGGCCAAAAAGGTTTTCAATATCTATACCTTCATCTTCCAGTACACCAAGCATAAACATTAAAAATTCCTGACAATCTTGCTGAAAATTCTGCGTAAATTGAGTAGAGCCAGAACATATGTCCAAAAATTTCGAATATCAGAAACACTTTGTATTTTACTTTTATCACTAGTACATTTCTGATAAACAGAATTCAACAATGAACAGAATCTTTTGTCCCGATTTTCTACAATTTGCTGTTGCAAACTTTAAAGAAAAAAAAGAACATTAACAACTACATTAGCATAGCAGTTGACACCACAACTATTTTCAAACCGATAGCCAACATTCACTTCAAGACTGTCCTTTTTCTTTTTGCTTGCAGGCGCAACTTCATCTTGTTTTTTACTTTCTCTAGAGTTTCACAACAGATATTCTCAAATCATCTTTTTCTACCTACCACACGCTTTTAAACTACTGGATATTGACCTAATTGGGTGCATATTCTCATCTTAACCTATTATACTCTTTCACACAATTTGCATCTGCACAAACCTTTGTCTCTTCAAAATCAATCAAGTACAATCCAGATAAAGTTCTGACTCGAGACAAAGCAACATATACCATACCTTCTTTAAACACAGTACTTCCAATGTTCACTAAAGCACAATCTACACTTAAACCTTGAGATTTATGAATGGTCACCGCATATGCCAAACAAACAGGAAACTGTTTTCTGCAGACATACAAATCTTTTACAAGCAAAAAACGAGCTACACAATGACTAACTTGTTGTACTTCAGCAATTTTATCGAATTTGATTTTCAAAAATTCAATCCCACCTCCATTTACATAATTAACAAAATCAACAATTTTACCCATTGTTCCATTTACTAAACCTTTTCCCACATTCAAATTACGTAGCAAAATTACCCTACAATTTACACATGCTTATAAATTCTTTTCTAAACCAGCATTTTTACTTATCGATTTCTTTAAACAATCCAATTTCCTCTTCAACTTTTCACTCAAAATAATACTGATATCTTCATTCCTTCATGTTCTATTTTATCAATTGCTTCCAATTTTATAATTTCTTAATTTTCCAACTTTAACATTTCTTCATTGAATATAGGAATTTGACGCAGTTTTGGCATTAAGCAGATTACAGATCTGTTTTCTGCAATTCTCATGTATATTTTCTCTGGGACAATATTTGCATTTGTAAACAAATTGGAAAGTAATCGTCTCTGTAAAGTTTGTTTGCCATGTTTGGTCAGTTTTCCAATTCTTATATCTTGAAGAATAGTTCCATAATCAACATCATTTGCCTGTCGCATATTTGTAGTAAGTTCCCTATACTGAAAATATGACCAAATGTTTACATTCCCAATACTCCCCAAAGACTTTCTAGTATCTTCATGCAATAGTGTTTTAAACACTGGCTGTCCTTTTACAGGAGTAAGTTGTAGAAGATCTCCAAAAACTATGACGTGTTTTCCTCCGAATAATACGTCATACTCTGTTTTAAGAATTTTTGCATTCTTAAATGCACAAAGGCAAGCATTAAGTTTGAGACCATGCTTACCTCATCAATAATGAGAAGCTTCATTTTCCTCAACACTCTTGAAACTTCACAAGAAGCTTCTCCAGATAGCTTGTGGTATTCTAATTTGTTGTCATGCTCTACTGGTAGCATTAATAAATGATGTAAAGTAATTCCTTTAATATTGTGAGCTGCTAATCCAGTTGGGTTAAGAAGAAGGGGTCCCAGTATATTATAACTGGTCTTGAATACTTTTCCCTATAATGTGAATAAAACATTATAGATGCATTTATTTTCATTTACTTTATTCAAATTGTATGTACTTATGTGTTTTCCTTACTGGGACCCCTTCTTCTTAACGCTACATACCCAGGTCCCAGTGACTTTATTGGGTTAACCCTTTACTCTTGATACGCTAATCCAGTTGGAGCAGTGACAACACAAGACAAATGCGACTTAGTTCTTTTCTGTAGAAAACTTGTGATTATTTTAATTAAAAAACGTTTTCCTTGACCACTCACATACATACGGATAGGTTCAAATGATGAGCAAGAGCATTCTTTCTTCTCATGAAGTAAACCATGGTCAATCTGTTCTCTCACTTGCTCATATATTTCTTTCTGCTCAAGATTTAGTTGTTCTTCCAAGTTTCCTAAGTTTGTTACATCTTATTGACATTGATACATTGCTGTTTCCACCTCTTCCATAGCAGTTGCTGCTTCATTTAGAACAATTGGTTCTCCTAATGGGTTCTGACTCAATGGAGCAGAAGTTTGACTGTCTTGAGAACTGTCTCTAGCAATCTCAGCTGCAATTGTAACTTCTTGCTCAATTTCGTCATTCAACATTTTTACATAATTAGCAAAAACCAGACATTCTATAGTATCTTTAGTTGCATTGAAGGAATCTTCATCGCTCTCAAAATCTCCAAGTAATTCCAATTCTGAACGCCATGGCTTGAAAAGTTGCAAAAGAGCTAAATAGTAAAATTCCCTTTTATCAGGTCTTTCGCAACTCAGTTTACGGTGATTAATCAAATTTCCTTTTCTTTGTTTCATCAGACATCCTTCGGAACCAGTCACGGCATATATACCATTATTGATGTTTTCGGTAATATTCCGTTTAAAAATATAGTTTTGCAGCACTTCATAGAGACATAGATGATGACTTCTATTTGGATAATATGTATCCAACATATTTGTTTTTGCAATATATGTACTTTGTGGCTCTTTTTCAGCTAAATATTCAATTTCTTGTACAGATGTAAGAACTTGGTTTCGTTTTGCAGCAAGACCTAGACTCACCGAAATGATTCTTCTAGATTTAGAGTACAGACTTGCAGTTGATAAGCAATCCGAGCATTCATACCCTCCAATTTCTCAATGAGATAACATCTTCAAACTGTAACTGTATAATTTCTTACTTAGACTCTTCTCATGGGATATTTCTTCCCACATTTCCTTCAATTCCGTCTTTTCTGACTTTGTTATGTACAATGTCACATATCGAGCAACAGCAATGGAAATGTCTGCAACATATTGAATATCCATATTAGCATTCCACATGGACAAAATGACTGGGTTGTAGTCATTTATGTATTTTGACTCTTCATTTCTTCTTAAGTTGTAGGTATTTTTAGGAGACTTTCTTGTGATAGTATGTCGCAAAGATGACATAAAACTGTTCACTCTTCCTTTCGATATTACAGGTCGAGGAATTGCAAAACGGCATTTGCTGTAGAATTTGTCCTTAGATTTGTACTTTCGACAACAGTATTTCCCACAATGATGGCTTTGGAATCGTAAGACTTGTTGTCTTAAGTCCTTATTTTGTGTACTTTTGGGTACTTCACATGTAGCATATTCTTCAATAAAAGGCATCACAGTATCATCTGAGTCTGTTCCAAATTTGGGAGCATCTTTTATCCATAATAGCATATGTATGTGAGTAGCACCTCTTGCTTGATACTCCTTTCTCCAAAAGAAATCCAGAACCTCTCCAAGAGGCGGATTTTTTTTATTGGTGATAAAAGACATCATAGCTTCGACTCTATGATTGAAATACCTGCATACATTAACAGGATTCAAAGAGCACATTTCTCCAGGTGTCTTGTATTCAATATTTAGTATATTTGGATTTGCCTCTCGAAGAAATTGAAGTAAATCATCCCAAGCATATTCAGCACAGCTTAGAGTAAGGAACCATGTAGGAGTTCCTAAGTTCCTTAGCATACATTTGAGTTCTCCATGACGACGGTACCAGTACTCATTAGTACCACGCTGACATGGCACGCTAGGAATTTCGTAGCATGCCCTCCATCGCAAAATGCGATGCAGGGCACGCTACGAAATTTGTTTTGTTAATTAAATTGTTTACTTACCTCCAAATATCCATATTATGCTAGTTTTTATCACCCCCCACCCTGCCCCTCTCCCGCCCCGCCTCCCTGTCCCACCGCAACTCCCTCCACGGGCCGTGTCTGGACACACAAAATTATTTTAAACAAAAAAAAATAACAGCATCCATTATAGCAAAATACATTTACTACTATAAAAGGTTTAACAATGGACAAATATAGGAGCATATTATCAAGATAGGCGATAATGGTATCGCCGCTTTATCAGCAATTTTCTAACCATAAAGCGGCAATAATACATTTTCCCTCTCATTGTACACATACATACATATAAATAACCAATTAAAATACTATACACATTAATTCAAAATAAAACACACATTTCTATTGGTTTAACATTCCAAACCTTTCCAAGTAACAAAATTTTCAACCCTTGCCCCATTCCACAATCTGCCAGTTGCCATAGAAACACTTCAGGGAACACCTAACTCAGCACACAGGTGAAAAGTTCATCATACATTGTTGCAAATTGAAACAGCAAGTATGCTTGAATGGAGAATATACCAGCTTATTTTATGTAACGTTCTTTTCGATCACTTTTTCATAACCAATAAAAATAAGGCTTTTAAAAAGCAGAAATATGCAACCTAGTTTTCTGTAAAATGTTGTCAAACAAACAATCATTTCTTTTCTTTTTCAAAACTGCATGTTGTCCACCATTTTAGAAAAATCTTACTTTTCAAACTACCATTTCATTTACAGACACCATCAGAGTCCATCCAGACCTCTCTTCAAAATACTTACACTGTGGATTGTGGGACACAGCTATATTTTCTGGAGCCAAAGGTACGCACAACAGAAAAGAATTCACAAGGACCTAGGTTTACCAAATGTGGACATTAAATGGATTGGACAGAGAGGATTAAAGTGTGACCAATTGATCCCATTGGTTAAATCCTTTATGCATCTCCAACACCCTGAACTCATAATTGTGCACTATGGTGGGAATGACCTAGGCACTTTGACTGGGGTAGCTCTGGAAATGCTTATGAAGGACACATTTGCAAAATTGATGACATTGTTCCCCAAAACTGCCTTTGTATATTTTAATATATGCCATAGGCAGAAATGGAAGCAGTCCAACCACTATTGTCCAGAGTTTGAAAAAGCTAGGAACATGTGAATAAATCTGTTTCTGCCTTTCTCCGAGACTACCGAATGGGGTCCATTTACAACAATCTGCGTTTCAATATGCATGGCATCTCTAGGAGAGATGGTGTACATTTTACAAATGAGGGGAACAGAGTCTTCCTCATAAACGTAAGACTCTGCATCGGTACTTACTTGTAGGTAGTAAAATCTCCAAATAAACACAACGGCTCTTTTTAGAGCCACACAACACATAAACAAATACACTTTATAAATATCTAAAATAATTTTTATTTTTCTTGCTTACGTGTATGGAATTTTGGGACCAGTTGGGAGGCAGGGGGGTGGAGAAGGGGTTGTTGGGGACGTTTCGTTTTTGGGTTGTGGAGAGAGGGTTGGAGGGGGGGAGTTGGGGAGTTTTGGGTGGGGGTTTGGGGGGATGGGGGGAGTCGTCCAGTGTACCATGTGGGTCCTAGCAGCCTCAGCTGCGATTATCTACCTTGCCTTGCCTGGGCGGGGATGCCTCGCTTTCATGTATACCCTTTTCCATGCCTCCCAGCACTTTTAGGGTGGTGAATCTTAACGTACGGGGCCTCAACAACCCGGTTAAGTGATGGGCGGTCCTGTCTCTCCTGGAGAGCACTCACGCTGACATATGTCTCCTTCAAGAGACACATCTAATCCAGCAGGACACCCACAGGATGCGTTCGCATAATTTTCCTACACAGTTTCACTCTTCCAGCGCCAATAAGACAGCAGGGGTGGCAATCCTGGTGGCCAGACACTTTAAGGGGGAAATTTTTCAAAAGCACACAGAATACAAAGGCCGGCTGCTGGCATACCGGTTTAGGATCGGGGGTATCACCTTTACTGTTGGGTCCCTGTATAGCCCTAATGAACAACAGGAAGGCTTCCTACAATCAGCGCTTGTAGATGTTACTGCCTCGCCAGATAGGCACATAATCATTGGGGGGGATTTTAATATGGTGTTTGACTCGGCCATGGACAGACCCGCACACCGCACCCCGCAGGTCGGGGAGTTCTCAGCCGGGTGTAACGCGCAGCTATCAGAAGTAGACTTGCATGACCTCTGGCGACACATGCATCCCACTGACAGGGGATATACGTATTATTCCCATGCCCATAAAACATACGCGAGACTGGACCATCTCTTGGTCACAACTTCAGTACGGGCTTTGGTTTCTGCGTTGGACCTGGGGGTGCTGTCCTTATCGGACCATGCCCCAGTCTCCGCCACCCTGGGCCTACCGCCGGTGGCGAGTTCTCCCAGAATATGGCGCCTCCGGGACACCCTGCTGCACAGAAAGGCGGTAGTGGACCGCATTGAAGGAATGATCTGGGAGTATCTGTCCCACAATGACAATCCTGACACCACCCTGGCAACGCAGTGGGCAGCTTTGAAGGCAGTTCTCAGGGTAGAATTTAGGGAAGAATTCATAGCGATCTCCTCAGCGGAGAATAAAGAAAGGGAGGAACTCACCCAGCGGGTTAGTGAGCTCGAACAGATACACCACATAACGGGGCCCCCAGAATATGGAGGCAACTTAAGGAGGCAAGGAAGCTCCTGGCGGCCCTGGATTTAGACTGTGCGGAATACGCTGCACTCCGCCTGCGCCATAAATACTATACAGGTGGGGACCGCTGTGGCAGACTGCTGGCCAACCGGCTCCGTGTGGAGCAACAGAGTCAAGTGGTGAAAGAAATCTTGGATCCAACGGGAGCGGTGGTGTAGGAAAACGCACAAATAGCGGACACATTCCGCAGCTTCTATACGGATCTATACACCGGAGACCGGCCGGATGACGCTGTGACGCCCGCCTACTTGGACTCAGTGACCCTGCCCTCCCTGGACGCCTCACAGGCAGAGCATCTTGATAGAGAAATCCGGATGGAGGAAGTAATTTCTGCCATCGCTAAGCTGAAGCATTGCAAGGCACCAGGCCCGGATGGGTACACATCGCTTTTTTACAAGACGTTTTGCTCGACGCTGGCCCCGATTCTCACTCGCCTTTTTAATTCATTTTCCACCCCAGGGGTCATCCTGCCTGACCTCCTACGGGCCTCACTTACGGTTATCCTCAAACCCGGGAAGGACCGGAAGCACTGCGGCTCCAATAGGCCGATATCCCTCCTGAATGTGGATTTAAAATTGTACACAGGGATTCTTGCGGCTTGATTGGCCCCCACCTACCAGGTCTTATAGATCCGGACCAGGAGGGATTTGTTCCAGGGAGGCAGACGGTAGACAACACCAAGAGGATTCTTCACCTCTTAGAGAAGGCCTCTCGAATTTCGGGAGAGAGAATGATGCTGGCGGTGGACGCCGAGAAGGCGTTTGACCAAGTGCATTGGCCCTATCTCGAGCAGGTCCTGGTGAAGGCGGGCATGGGAGATAAATTTCGCTCTATGGTTCTTAACTGCTACAAATTTCCGACTGCGGTGGTGCGGGTGAATGGCAACAGCTCGGGCAGTTTCAATATCGAGAGAGGTACCAGGCAGGGCAGCCCGCTCTCACCATTGCTCTTCGCCCTTTATATGGAACCCTTTGCCCAACGGGTGCATGATAACTCAGCAGCAACAGGGGTGCGGTTCGGGGGCTTCACACACACCATTAGCCTCTATGCGGACAACGTCATATTGTCGTTGGATGAGCCCATGACAGCCCTGCCGGCTTGCATCGAGGAGCTGGACTCCTTTGGTGCAGTCGCAGGTTTTAAAATGAATATGGGGAAATCTGTGGCTTTGCATATCTCCCTTATGCCGACCACCAGAGCGTATCAACAAGGTGGATTCCCCATGCATTGGTCGTCGGACTCGGTGCCCTACCTGGGGATCCAGCTGGCCCCTACCCTACCGGCCATAGTAACGGCTAACTACACCGCACTGGGCAAGAAGGTTTGGGAGGAGCTGAACCGGTGGAATCGCCGCACTCTTTCCTGGCTGGGCAGGATAGCTGCCATCAAAATGACGGTCCTCCCCCAGGTTCTCTACTTGTTCCGGGCCTTGCCGCTCCAACCACCGATTGGGTGGATTTCTCAGCTGCAGGCAGATCTCTTGCGCTTTATCTGGCACGGCAAGAAGCCTAGAATGCGCAGAGCTCTCTCCATGCTGGCCCCGAGGCGGGAGGGCTAGGAATACCAGATCTCCGTAGATACTTCTATGCAGCTCAATTACGCTATCTGGTGGAATGGAGCCGATGGGAGTCGGATAAGCATGGCTCTTCCAGGATCAGGCTGTGGCGGGCCGACCCTTGCAAGAAATTCCATTTCTGCGCCGGCCTCACAGACCGGCGAATCTATATGCCTCCTTTGTCACCAGGGTACCCCTGCGGGTAAGGGATGCCACCAACCTCGCACATAATCTCACCACGTGCCCGTCGCCACTTAAACCGCTGGTGGACAACCCGGACTTTACTGAAGGGTTTGGAAAGGGGGGCGTTCACCCACTGGCGAGCGGTCGGGTGCTGAGCCCTGTGTCATTTGTATGGCCCTGAGGGAATTATTCCCTTCCCACAGTTCAGACAGGAATTTTCGTTCCCCGAATCGGAAAGACTCCGCTGTATGCAGGCTCGCCACTGGGCACTACAGCCACAGGTGCGAGAATCGGCCTACAGACGATTCCTCCCATACATGAAATGGCTTCTGAAGCGTAAATCGGACTCCAAATTGATTACTGATCTCTATCGGCTGCTACAGCCTCTTTCCACACACCTCTATAACCTGGGAAGAGAGCGTTGGGAGTGGGAGCTGGGTCGAACGTTAAGTCATAAAGAATGGGAACAGATATACTACAGAGCGCGACACTCGGCATATCACATGGGCCTTACTGACACTCTGACAAAGGTCTCCACTTACTGGTATTACACACCAGAGCGGGTTCATGAAATGGATAGCAGCAGGGAGAGCACATGCTGGAGGGGGTGTGGGGGTCAAGGCACATTGGCACATATTCTGTGGGATTGCCCACTACTAGAGCCCTATTGGAAGGAAGTGTTGGATGAAATCGACTCTCACTTTAATACGGAGCTGCCACATTTCCCCGCATACACCCTGTTGGGGCTCCCGAATGGGTTGATGTACCCCCTCCGCTCCCGCAGGGGCAGGCAGATGACTATTGCATTGGGTTCAGCCGTTCAGAACATCTTACTACATTGGCGCACTACCACGATACCATCACTCACGGGCTGGCTACACAGATTGTGGCATGTACTGGGCATGGAGAAACTATCACTCACAGTGGCAGGGGATATAGAGCAATTTAATGAGCTTTGGCAACCATTCCACTCTCTACTACTCACTGAATTTAGGGAACTCACCTGTCCTAGATATCTTCGCCTCTTGAGGGTCACGGACCCGACCGTGCCAAACCCCTGAGTGACTGGGCGGTTCACCCCTCTACTTGAGACCTTAGTGGTTGTCTTGGAATGATATGTACACTGGACGGCGGGTGGGCGGGAGGGGGGGGTAGGGGAATTGGGGAGTTGGGAGTTGGGGTTGGGGGGAGTTTGGGAAAGGAATGTAATGCTATACTGCAACATGGCATGTCCAGCAAGGCCACTTTGGGCTGACCCGTGGTCGACCTATCCTTTGCAGATGTAATGCTGCGGGAGCGGCTGTGTCCCCCCGCACTAATGCTTCTTACCTTCTGTATGTTTTTGTTTTTCTATGTGTTTTTGCACTGAATAAAATACTTTAAACCTAAAAAAAACAAAAAAAACAGAGTAAACATCCATATATAACCCTCTGAGCAACCATAGGATCAGAATGTTTCTACCCTGCCCCCTTCTCTTATTTCTCAACTTGTTTTACTGTTTTCTTGTGACTCGGTGCTACCGAGGCACAAGATGGCCTCCAACACTTCCTGGTTTTGAGTGTTGATATTATCAAATCCATTATCGCCACTTTAGCGGCACTTTCCTGCCGATAAAGTGGCGATCATTTTGTTGCCCCGGCTTGATAATATGGCCCAGAGTGCGTAGTGTACAGCAGCTTCTCTGTAAAATCTATAATTACCTTCGAGCAGTGACAACAGATACCTTACAACAGTCTGACAAACAGATCCACAACCTTATTATGCCACTTTTGAGTCACTTTTAACATGGGTAAAGTGACGCAAGGAGCTTGTAAATCTACGTTTCACTTTTCAAGAAAAAATCTCAACTCCAGACTCTGCGAGACAGTTTAAATGTTCTTTTCTCTCTCTTTATCTCTCTCACTCTCAGTGGCATCATTTCTCTTTCTCTCTTAAACTTATAGACACTGCTGGCCACTTGCACATGTAGAAGAACATTCCAACTGAAGTTGTGAATTCCGCTGGCTGAAGTCTTTGGCCGCTGTGTTTATACAACGGTAAGCACAGAGGCCTAGATCTACAAAGCCTTCATAGCATTGCATTACAAATAAGTCGACATATTTACAATCCCGTTATGCCACTTTTGTGTCAGTAATGCAGTAGGCACTTCCATATAGACACTACTTGAAAGCGGCATTATAACAAGTGAAATGTGCGAGGCACAGTGCACACGTAAAACCATAGAGTCACCTTGACTTGTGATGGTTCAGCTCATTTACTCACATCTACATAATTCTAAACTCTAGTTTTCTTTTTTATTTTCCAGATTACCAATCGGATATCTTATGAAGTCCATTTAACAATTTGCTTATAATATGGTTTGTTATTAAACTTCATTTTCTACTTGTTTGCAATATAGTTATAATTAAGTTTTGTTTAGTTATTGTTTTAATAAAGGTTAATTTAAAAAAATACATACTTCTTTTATTTTGTGGGGGGGAGGGGTATATGATGGTTTTAAATAGAAATAATGTTGAAATAGTATAGTAAGATATTCAAGACTAGGATTGAAAACTAATGACTTCTATTTCCTCTGAATAGACTACAACTTAGAAAATAAATCAAAATAATACGAAACTATGTGTACCACATTTACAAACCTCTTGCATCATTTTCCCATGCAAACTTACTCCCCAACAAAATTAAATGTTTGGGCCTCAATCACACCCCTCAAACCACGGAAACAATCACCCCACAAAGATTTCTATATTGTATGAGGAGCTGCTTGGCCGTCCGGCTACTGTCCTGGAGTCCACGATGCCCAGACCAGGTTGCTGCAGTGTCCTGGGGGGAAACAGCCATTACAACGCGGTCATAACCACGTGTGATCGTCACCACGAAGCCATTAGCATGCATTTCGGGCCATATTATGAACAAAACAAGATAGATTATCGCAGCTTTATCGCTACTTTCCTGATGATAAAAGCGAGGATAATGTATCGCCTTTTGTTGATATCGCGTTTTGTTGATAATATGGCCCTAAATTCGTTTTCTTAATGTAATTTTATACTTACCTGCAATCATCCAGATTCCGTTGTTTATCACTCTTCCCCCTGCCCCTCCCCCGCCCCCGCCTTCCCCATCGCAAGTCCCTCCATGGGCCGCGGCTGAAAGACGCGGTTGCGATCTAGTCATTTACCACAGAGTTGTAGGGAATCCTTGTTGAGGCGAGCGCTGACTATCGAGTGCGCACTTCACCGGAGACGTTCCGGAGTTCAGACCCATTTTCAATTGCTCCTTAGACATTCCTGAAGAGAAATTGGAAATATTTCTGTGAGAGTTAAAGAACGCTGTTTGACAAGTTAGTGAGTAAGTAAACTTACCTGACATTATAGACAATATTGAATGTACTCAGTCAATGTATTTTCTCTAACTTAAAACAAGAAATGATAAAATTCGTGTAAGGAAGGTCTTAAGGGAAGAGAACACATTGAGTTAGGAATAGTAGAAAGACTTTTGAATTAGGAAGGAACATTAATGAAAAACATAAGATATTGAAGGATTGAGAGAATAGACAACGAGCAACTGCATAAAGAAAAGTTAGTCGAAGAACACGAGCAAATTATTAACATAAAAATTCGACAATAAACTGAGAGGCCAGGGTTATTGAATGTTACGTAATTATAGTTGTATAATTTTGCAAAGGGCTAAAACTCTACTAATAGAATGTTATTAGATAATAGTATTTATACAGTATTTTTTGTAGGCCAAAATAGGTGAAAACAGTAGTTTTGTATTATATATTACGAAAAGTGATAAAATTAACTGTTTATATTTTTATACAAGGATCAAGAAGATAAAGGAAAAATTATGGAAAGTGAACAGCCTCATACTCAGGAGATTTTGGATATTACTTTGAGTATAATTGAAGAACAAATTGTATCTGTCACAGGCAATGAGAGTGAAGAAGGAGAAATTAGTGCTGAAGACATGAATTGTGATTTTGAAGACGAAAGCTTTGATGGAGATTTTCTGGAAGTTTTAAATTATGTTGACATTTTAGTACAAATTAAATCAGAACCTGCTGACGAGGAAATCGATCTGAATGACATATCTGATAAAGTTGCATTGGAATGTCTGTTAAATTATGAGATGTTACAAGAATAAATTTATTGTTGAAAAATAATAAAGGTTTGAGCACTATCTACTAATGTATTTATTGTACTAAAAGTGAAACAGTTATAGATTCAGTTATATATTCTTTAAATGTTTGTATTGATTTAAAATATGCAAAGTGGGTTTGAGGGTATTGATTGCTTAAAATCCGTATGGAGTATACATGCAGTCTTGAATGCAGCTGCAAACTTGTGTTCTATGCTTTCAATTGCCCAGTCTGTACCCTTAGACTTCCTGCAAACACTGTGACACTGCTGTTTTAGTATTGTAGTGAGCCAGCCAGCAGCATGTTCTTTTTCATTGTACCATGGTAAAACTTAAGCTGTAATAAATTTAGTGAGGAACTTTTTTTGCAGAAGTGTAATGATCTAGTCAGTATTTAGATACTCATTGATTAAAAGAGGTCTTAGTGCATAGGCTGTTTCAAGCCTTTATAGACTGTGCATGCACTGTTCTATGCACCAGCAAACTTATGCTTTATACGTTCAATTACGCGATGTGTATCCTAATACTTCTAGCAAACATTCTCACACTACTGTTTCAATATTGTAGTGAGCCATTCAGCAGTATGTTTGTATCTGTATACTGTGGTACAACTGAGGCTGTTATAAATTCAATCAGGTTCTTTCCTTGAAGTCTTGTAATCATCCACTCACTATCTAAGTACTTATGCATTAAAATAGGCCTTAGGGCATAGACTGCTTCAAAACCCTTATAGACGATGTATGCAGTCTTCTATGTACTTGCAAGTTGTTGTTTTATACGTTCAATTTACTAGTTTGTATTGTTACACTTCCAGCAAACACTCTGTCACTGTTGTTTTAGTTTTGTAGTGACTCATTCATCCATATGTAGTAATCCTATCACTACATTAAAACACTAATGGGCACATATACAATAACTGCCATATCCCCAGGAATATGTCAGTTATTGTGCTACGTGACACAACCAGTATAGATGCGCCGTATGTACATTGTGGTGTACCATGGGACAAAAGTGGCACATATATGTGATGTATCTGTGCTGTAAAGGTGGTGCATTGTTTGAGTTATGTTGCAAGTGCAACACATCTCCAGCAATGCTCTGGGGGCCCTATTCTCAGACTGCTGTGTCAATCCTTACACCTGCTTCAAGGTAGTGTAGGGTTTTGACACAGCATGAGCCCAAAAGTGACAAAGTGAAATCTTGTAGATTTCAGTCAGCCACTTTTAGGAGGTGTTCCTATGCCGGAACGCCCTCCCCCTCCCCTCATGTAGGAATGTCTCTTTCTGGTACTGGGATTTACAATGTGACGCACCTTCCAGATACGTCACATTCTAAATACCACATATCATGACGAATCTTTTGCACCACTGCTTCATCAGAAAAGTGATGCAACGGCGGTGCAAAAGAGGAAAAAGGGTGTTGCAAATCTGCCTCTAACAAACACTTACACATTCACCCAGGCAGTTTCACTAGCAGTGTATTCTTTTTGAATTTACTTTTGTTATTATTTCACATAAAAATATGAAATGTAACTTTAAAAATAAAATAAATATAAGTATTTATAATAAAAATGTAGAACATTGCTATAAAAATAAAGAAATGTAATAATTAGTACATTTTAAAATTATCATTTACAAAACCTTAGAAATTCACTGAAAAAAACATAGGTTTCGGGCACGTTATAGTTAGGAATTAGCATTTGAAAAACCTTAGAAATTCACTGAAAAAACCATAGGTTTCAGGCACGTTATAGTTAGGAATTAGCATTTAAAAAACTTTGAAATTCACTGAAAAAACCACAGGTTTCACCCATGTTATAGTTAGCTGGACATTTCTCTCATACAAAACCATTGAAATTCCTCCATTATAGTTAGTTCAGCTAACTATAACTAGCGCGCCCGCAATGCACTACTGATGATGTCACATATTACATCACTTATGACATGGTCAGTGACATCACTCATTACATCACTGATGACAGTGAATAACAAAAGAAGACATTCCATGAAAAAAGTAGCAGGAAAATCTATTCACTGTGTCCTTCGTGTAGGCGAAAAAAAAAATAATTAGCACACTCTCAGGCAGGCATAGGGATGTTTGTGCTCAGGACCTTTCCATATTCTTCAAGCCAGAGCTTTTTTTCAGAAGTTATTTTCCAGTCCTGTCTCCTTGATTTATTCAGGGGGATATTTATCAAATCTCCACGCAGCGCAGCGCAGCCCCCTCCAGAGCTGAGATGCTGTTGCGCGACAGGGAAGGAAAAGGAGAAGGTCATATTTTCAAAGAGAGGACTCTCTCCTCCCATTTCCCTTGCGCTGGTGCTGATTACAGCTGCCGTGCGCCACACACACACACACCTTGGCACGATAGCGCCAGGGTGTGTGTGTGAGTCTAGCATAGGGTACCCTTCCTGTACAAAATACTATGCCTAGACACGAGGCAAAGCTTATCTCACTTTGCATGCGTGCTGCACAGTGCAGCACCCATGCAAAGTCGGAAAATGAAGGAGAAATGAAAGCATTTCATCTTCCTTGCACCTACTTGAAAAAGGTGCAGTTTTCTCACGCTAACTCAATCTACTTTACTTAGTAAATTGGATTTAGCGTGAGAAACCTTGGGCGGTTGCATGGGAACGCCCATGCACCACCCTTGGTACGCCCCATGGCGCAAAGTAATGCGAAGCAGCGATATGTGCTCTTCGCATTACTTTTATGTTATTTTCAGCCCTAAACAAGTTTAGCGCTGGAAAGTAAATTAGCAAAAAAAGATTTTGCACCCAACACAGCAAACAATCTTAGTAAATCTCCCCCACAGGGTCACCTGGGGAGGATGGAGAAGAGGTTAAGAGAGTTACTAAAATGTATTTAATGAACACTACAACATAAAACTATTCTTTTTTTGGTATTGGTTTGTAGGTGCCACCATACATGTAAGGTAAAAATCTGACATAATCAAGATTCCAAAATAATATGCCATACAAGCCTTATTTTGCTTTGGGCAGGCCTTGGATTGTCTGACTCCCGGTCGCCGGCAGTCTGTCTCAGTAATTATAACCCTGGCCTACAGGTGCTAGGCAGCGGTAAACACAGAAGACTGGAAAATTACCATGCGTCCTATAACGTCAGGACCTTATCATTGGCACAGCCCGTTTCATATGAGAATTTGCTTGCATGCCAATTAGAGGGCAGTGAGATAACCCTGGGACATTGGCACTGATGATGCACGCGGTATTTCTTATGCAAGGATGAAATGTGCTTGAATATTTCCAGGGAGAAAGTGATAGACATTCTTTCCAAATGGATGGCAAAGGCGCTTCTTTCTTTGTTCTGGTTTTTAAAGGGGAACTACAGTCGAATGCCATATTTATGCTTCAATTCCCATGTTCCCTAAGCTTTTATTGAATCCCTATTTAGATTGTAGTCAAATGCTGGTATCAGAAGCTATTTTGGTGAAATAAACAGTGTTTTGCTGTAAAGAATGAAACAGTATTTAAGTGGTAAATGTCAGGAGTACTCAAAGTACCTTAAGGCATAGATTTACCAAACATGAAAGTAATGAGATGACAAAGACTGATATATATTAGAGTGGGGCACACAAATGGACCTCACCACCTTAGGGTACTGAAACTCCCACCTCACAATGCGCCAGGAGGTGCTCCTGCAAAGTGGCACTGCAATCCTGCTGAGTTGGGGTTTATCAAGAAGGACAGAAGTGTTCTTGGCCTCTAACTGACCTCACCACCCTAAGGAACTCAAACTTCCACCTCACAATGCACCAGGAGGTGCTCCTACAGAGTGGCGCTTAAAGGGGATGGGGCAACACAACGTGCTATAAGCACCTACTGCAATCCCACCGCGTGTGATTTTTTCAAAGTAGACAAAGGTGTTCTTGACCATTACCGGACCTCACAACCCGATGGGATTCAAACACCCACCTCACAATGTGGCAGGAGGCTTTCCTGCAAAGTTGCGCTCGGAGGCGCTTGAAGGAGGCAGGGTCACGTGATGGGTTATAAGCACCTACTGCAATCCCATTGGACGGGACACACCTGGCCAAAGCCCAGCCTTTAGGGATTGTCTACTACAGGTATGATAGGTCTCATTTCAACCTAGCCAGTAAGTCTATGTTGGTCCATGGACCGCTAACTTACAGTGACATCCCTGACTGTTAGAAGCAACTAGTTGTGTTACCACTGGGAAAGATATAAAAAATGAACAGGTTACGATTTCATATACTTATTTGCCTGAAACTACTACAGTAGTTTCTTGGAATACAGCTGGGCTTTAAGCCAAGTTGTTGCTAACTCCCTGGTGTAAATGTATTAATCACTATGACATATGTATGTTCCAAGAAACCTAGCTCCAGCCAAACCTTGTAGGTGTGGGAGGCCTTCCACTGAGGGTGAGGTCGCTTTAAAATTGTAAAATCCACCCTCTGGTAGTCGAGCACCCTGATATACAAAGTATCGAAGTAAGCAGGGGGGGGTGTATCAGTGTGCTGCTCTTTAACATCTATGCTTCAGGAGTCAAAGGGGATAGAGCCTCAGTGAGTATCCATTTCTTTGAAACACACTTGGACAAGTTCAGATCTGGCACCAACTTGATCATTGCAGGGGATTTTTATACTACCCTTGAGTCACTTGATGGGGAAGATATAAAAATAACAACAGAGGAGGACGGCATATGGGGCATTCCATCATTACAGCCTGCCTCAATCAACAGATGGTGTCCGGTCACTCTTTGATTAAAAGCTCTCACCATTGATTTGGAGGTCGGGGCTACCAATGGTCGTACTAAATCAGATTCTAAGGAGGCTTAGATCTTTAGTAACCATAGGCTAAGAGTCAAATTGATTATGTCTTTGTCGACATCAGATTATGGCACTGAGTAATGGAAATGGAAGTTCAGGACAGAGTGGAGATTGACCACAATCCCTTGTGTCTCACTTAACATTCTCTCTGCAACAAGTTCTTGGTTGATCCTCGAACTCTAGTTTGTAATAGTGATGTGGTTCAAATGTCAGGCGGCGCTTTAGATGGTGGCAGGCTGTCACTCACCTGGATATTCTGTTAAAGATCAATGGAACTTGTTAGAACTGGCACCTTGGCGTGGGTCTCCCTTCCATTGTTTGATGTTGCCTCGTGTTTTTGCTGTTTATAGATGCTTTGAGCACTGTGCCACTGCTATTCAGTGCCACAGTGCAAGTGCCTTGTAGGGTAAATTGATGTATGGATTAGTGATTCCATGATTGGTTGGTTTGGTTTACTTGCCAGACCCTAGTAAAGTGCACTGAGTGTGCCCAGGGCTTGTCAACCAAATGCTGCTGGTGGGCTTGCAGCACAGGCTGTGCTACCCACCGAAGCAGCCTTTCAAAGTGTGTCTCAGGTCTGCCATTGCAGAGGCTGTGTGCAGTCTAGTACTGCCATGTTGAAGGGGCAAGTGCACCCACTTGCCAGTCCCTAAACCTTCCCTTTTCTGCATTTAGTTACCCCTATGGTAGGCCCAAGGGCAGGGTGCATTGTAGGTAAAAGGTAGGACATGCCCTGGTGTGTGTGGCATGTCCTAATAGTGAATTTGAGGTATTTTCGTTTTTCACTATTGCAAGGCTAACTGTTCCCCATAGGCCAGAATGGGCAGTTTGATTATTACATCTTATAATCCTAACTGACTGAGGAACTAGGTAGAAATTCGAGCTTAGTTTGCCTGAACTCAGAATGATAAAATGCATCGTTTAGTGAAGTTGGTTTTAACATTCTGAGAAAGTAGGTATTTTCTTATCTGACCATCCAAGCCTGCCTTGCTAGGTTGTGTATTACTTGTCTGGAGTTTGAGTGACAGGGGCTGGGGGATTCCAGGAGTCAGGGTGAGTCAGCACGGGCTGAATAGAGAGATCTGCATGTAGATGGGTGGGAGGAGTTGCACCTGGGGCCTGAATAGGGCTGTGCCTTCCCTCCACAATGCTGGCTTCACCTCCTGTGGTGCGTCTGATGTCCATGGCCTGCACTTTGAAAGGAAAGAAGGAGGCTTGTCAACAAAGTGCTCCAGGACTGACCAGAACTGGTTTCAACTAGGCAAATGCCTCTCTGCCTTCCGAGAACAAAGATAAGATGAGGATAAAAGGGGGGACCCAGACCCCAGAACTTTAGATCACTTTTGGGAAACAAGAAGAAACCTTTGCTGAGGAGAGGAACCAGAGGCCTGTAGTGGTTGCCTGACTGCCAAAGAAAGGAGAAAGGACTTTGTGCTTCTTTTATTCAACGTGTGAAGGATCTCCAAGGGCTTGAGATAGAGCTTTCCTCCTGCTAAAGTCTCAGGGACAACAGACTTCACCCACCAGCTCCCCAAGAGTTCCTTGGAAGTGCCTGCAGTTGTGTTAGGCTTTCTGAGGGACTGCGTGTCGCAAGGAGCTGGAAGCGCGACTCACGAAGAAGAGTGTCACCTCCGCTGTCGTCGCATCACTGAAGAAGGGTGTTGCCACTGCCGCTTCACCTCGCAGAAGCGCCACCCATCACCGGAGAAGAGAATCGTCATTGCATCAGACGCCGTCGCATCATCGGGAAGTGTGTTGCAGTCGTAGCCGCTGTCGTCGCATCACTGAAGAAGGGCGTCACCACTGCAGCTCTCGCATTGCCGGAGAAGAGTGTCTCCGTCGTATCACTGGAGAAGCGTGTCACAGGGCCTGTCCCGGCTCAGGAGAATCAATGGGTCGCCGCACGCATCGTGCCGCATCAAGGAGAAGATGCCAGTTTTGTTTCATTGCACCGGATCTTCATCGCATTACGCCGCTGATGCTCACATTGCTACGGAAGCGCAGTAAGACACCGACGCATCACCTCCCCACGCCGAGAAGAACTGACGCATCCCCTTTGCATCAGTACGGACCCGATGCATCACTGTTCTTGCATGTAAGGAACCGACGCATCACCTTCCCTGCAAAACTTTTGTTGTGTAGCGTTACACATCCAAAGGTACATTGAACTCAAAGTGTTGCATTTTACTTTTAAAGAGAACTAAGCTATTTCTACCATTTCTAAAGTAGAGTATTGTGGATTTTTATTGTTTGTGGCCTTGCATTAAGTCTATATAAAAATTTTATTTTGATACTGCAACTGGTGTGGTATCCATCTGTAGTGTTGCCACTGGGTTACTGTATGTGTTCACAAATGCTTTACACACTGCCTCTGAGATAAGCCTGCCTGCTTGTGCCAAGCTTCCAAGGGGGTGAGCAGGGTTTTTTTTAGGAGTGTACCCCCTTAACCTGACTAGATGCAAGGGTCCCAATTTGGTCAAAGGTAGCTACCTCTGCCAACTAGAGACCCCCAAATCTAACAGAACTCTAAAAGCAACATTCTCAAAGATCCTAGAGGCTGAGGAAAAGGGGGGTGCCCTGTCGGACTTAAGTGCAGTGCATCCAGAGTTTTTTACAAATTAGCTGCTCTTTTTGTAATATCTCTTTTTTTTTATTTTATTGCACAATTCGGTACAGAGGAAACAGAGAAGAAAAAATAATAATAATGCAAAATGGTATTTAGTCCATAACAAATAAGAAAAATGAATAACTAACTAGCAGAATGGAGCAGTAAAAACAAATACAAAAACATAGCAATAATGAAAGACAAATAGCGCTGCAGATACATTCTTCAGGATAAATACCAGACATTCAAATAATAAATGTACCCCAAATTTTTTCACATTTCATTAAAGAGCAAGTGCCTCTTATTTTAGCCAAGGCCAAATCAATAGAGTATATATCGTTAATCATTGCCCACCATTCCATGATATGTTGGGGTTTAGGGGAAATCCACTCCCCTGCGACAGCTAATTTGGCGCACGATAATGCAATAGTGACTATGGCTGGCTGTGAAATAGGTGTAGTATGAATATCAAGTAATACAGAGGATGCTGTGAGGAGGGGGGGGCGAATCAGTTTTAATTTCAGAATTTTATCCAAAGCAGACCAGAACTCAGATAGGACGGGACAAGACATCAACATATGTTCCAGATCTGCTGCAGCAAGACCACATTTCGGGCATTTAGTTCGATCGCTATACAAAGTATTATTAGCCCATTTGGATATCCTATCCGGTGTATGGTAAAGCATGCAGGTAGTTTTGAATTGCTGTAGCCTTAAACTTGAGGATTGAACTAAATGATTAATGTTATGAAGAGATGCGGTAATCATGGAAGGGGTAATATTAAGCCCCAGCTTGGCGCTCCATTTTAAAGCTAGTTTAGAGCAGTCACTGGTTTTGTAGGTAATGAGACAACTATAAGTTATACTAATTAAGGATTCATTCTTTAATGAATAAAAACAATCTCAAATATCAGAATCAGATACTTCTCGTAATCTAATTTTACCACTGAGAACCCCCCCCCTCCCCTGACTCCCTCACCTCCTCCAGAAGGGAACACCCCTCCGTGAACCGCTGCCGCTGACTTGGCAGCGACCCTAGGAGCAGCAAGGGGCTCAACCTGCTACCCAACCCTACCCGAAAATATATAGTCAGAGAGAAAAAAAAGTGAAGAACAAATCAAAAGAGGAAAACCCAGATAACATTAACTATTAATAGTTCAATTATTCGTACTCTCTGAATTAAGTAAATAAAGAGAGCAGACTCTCAGCCTCCTTTTCATCAGTGAGGTAGTATGTACGCCCCCCCTTAATAACTTTTAGGCGGGCAGGTTCCTGCAGGAACACTTGCCCACCAAGAGATTTAAATAGATCAATAAGCTTCCGCAGCTTCCAACGCCTATCCATAGTAGCTTTACTGAGATCAGATAGCACAAAGAAAGATAGAGATTCAGTAGTAACAGGGGAATTAGGCCTAGCTTTAAATGAGACAGCCTGTCTTAGTAAAAAGTTCCCGAAGTAAATAAGAAAGGGGCGGGGGAATTTACTTTCTTTGTTCCTTAAAACAAGTGGCAATCTGTGAACTCTCTGGAGTTGGGAGTCCCAGTCCCAGTCAGCTAGATCCTGGAATGCTTTCTGAAATAGGTTAACCACAAATGCCCTGGGGTCAGATCCCTCCGCCCCCTCGGGAATACCAAATTACCGAGATAATCACAATTAACTATGACACTTTGGTACAATCTACTATTTTGCAACTAAAAAATGGCACAAACTCCCTTTAAATATCTTTAGTCGCATTAATCTAATTAAAATGAAAATACTCCCCAAATTTCTTTATTTATTTCGGTCAATCCCCCTCTCCCTTAGCAATCTTTTTTTCAGGAAACTTGACGGAATTTTTAGTAGCTTTATATGGGGATATCGCAAAGCCCGTCGCTCTATGTCACTACTTTAAAATTCCTTAGATGACGGGAGACTTAACTTCCCGGATTTTAAATTATATTTTTGGGCAACTTTCATTGGTCCTTTACGTTGCTTACTCAACACTGATAATAATCGTATTTTTATATTTTTATGTTAAATTCGGACGCTAATATGTCTCTTTTAAGAGTCAATGACCCCAACTACTTTAAAAGAGTCAAATTTAAAACTGCCAGGGATTCGGTTAGGATATGGCTCAATATATTGGTCTTTTGTAAAACTTCTTTTTTTCACTCTAGATTGGTTCCGGACTCCCCGGGATATTTAGTGATAACATGACAAATACATGGTGCACCCATGGTATAATGGTACTTGGGGATTTATTTGGCACCCGCGGTTTTCTAAGCTTTGAGACACTCCATAATTTATATAAAATCACAGAAACCATGAGATTTAAATATATGCAAATTTATGATTTTTTGTAATATCTCTTTCTACTAACAAATAGTTGCCCCGTAGAACCAATGGCTGGTTTAATAAGGAGTGTAGATGGTTAAGGCATTCTTTGGGTGGGGCCATTAAGTTAAAATATTTAGTATTGATATCTAATGCTAGATTTAGGAACCTGGCTCTCTATATACTATGGTGTGCGTAGAGTCCAGTGGTTCCCCAGAGGCTTTACAGAGACTAAAGTAGTTAATACTAATGCTCTCTTTCATGGTTGTGTGGGTGAGCAGTTAATCTTATCAGAGGGCAGTGCTAAGCAGTTGTGCACACACATCAAGAAACAATCACACACTCAATGACTAAATCTGAGACCAATGGTTTGTAAAAATATTACTGATTTGTAGATAGTTTTTACAACAATAAACACAGATCTATGATAAAAGCTTTCACTGATTTAAGTTTGCAAAGTTCATCGAAATAGCAATCATTGAAGAGTTCAGTTCATGGCTGACATAACGCAAATACAGCAGCCATTGCGAGCACTGCAAAGAAAGGTATTGAGTTAGAGGGTGGAAGACTGCCAACACATTTACCATCATGGTCAATGGGAAACACACTCCGTCGGGGAGTTTAGGGTCATCACAGCCACAGGTAGTTCTTCACTGGTAGGATGAAGGTCTTGGGGTACCCATGACCCGGCAACAGCAGGCAGTTTGGTCACCTGGATCAGAAGTGACAGAGGTCATAGGTGGTTCTCTTGGTCATCACCGGTAGCAGCTGCAGGGCAGGCCGTCGTGATAGGGGCAGTCATGCTCAAGTTGCTACTTTGGGTGCAATCAATTCCACCAGCAGAAATGTGCTAGCTTACGTGAGCGGGGCTGTTTCCAGTATCGGTCCAGCATCGGTCGCAGGTGCTGTGAGGAGCACTCTGGCTGGTGGATGCACTGAAGGGGTTGGTCACCGGTGTGGAGGCTAACTTTGTTGCTGCAACTGCAGGGTTGGTGGAGAGCCGCGTCGACATGGTCCTTGCCGGTCCTCACCACTTGGCGGTTTCTTTACCGGTGGTGTGCCGGGGGCTAGAGCCTCCAGCCTCGAGGGAGTTTCATGCCAATTTGGGAGGATTTGAGGGACTCTGTCGTTTTTTAAGGACTTGTAGAGTCCAGGAGAGACATCAGGTCATAATCACTGAGTCCTTCAGCTGCTGGCAGGGTTTGTGCTTGTTTCTTTATGCTGCAGGGCTCCGTTTTTGGTCCAGCAGTAGGTTGTCTTCTGTTTCTCCTTTTCGTCCATCGAATCCGAGGAGTAAGGTTCAGGGGTGCCCCTAAATACTAGTATTAGGGGCATTACACGGGTCAGAAGGAGGTAGCCAGGGGCTACTTACATTTAGGGTGACTACACTCTTTGTATGTCCACTCCCTCTCGGGAGGGGGTTTACTACTACCCCTATTGGCTAAAAATCCACAAACACAATATGGAGGATTTCAATGGAGGTGGTCACTTCAGCTCAGGACACCTTAGGGGTGGTCCTGGTTGAGAGAGGTCATGCCTATCCTGCTTACTAATTTTCTCGCTGACCTCACTGCAAAAAGTGGAGCTTGGTCGGGGGGACGGGCATCTCCACTTGCTGGGGAGGCCCTGGTCAGCGTAACAAAGGGCAGGAGACTTACTGCTGTTCTATGCTGTTTCTGTTTGGGTGTAGGTGTGAAGCACCTTCACCCAGAGCAGGCTTTGTTTCTGACATACAAGAGCAAAAGGCTCGCACCTCACAGGGTCAAAAACATGTCTAGGGGTAGCAGACTGGTACAGACCAGTCAGGCACATACTAGTGGTTTGGTAGGTTTGCAGGAGGCACCTCTGAGGTGGCCTCTGAGTGCATTAATTAATTAATCCAGCAGTGGAATCAGTATGGGCTCATTAATCTGAGATGTTTGGTACCATGGAATTTGGTGAAGCCATCATGGAGCTGTATTGACAAGCTCCCAGCCTATGTACTCAGTATGACGTCATTGTGCACTTATAATGTCTAAGAATGGAGTTATAGGGGCATCCCTGCTCATGCAGTTATGCCCTCATATGAGATATAGTTCACCCTGCATTAGGGGTGTCAGGCCTGCTGTAGGGGTTTCTTCCCCATGCCTCTGGCAGTGCTGGTAGGCCTGGCACACAGGTATGTGTGCCAGGTTGATTCTTAACTTTTATGTGCACCAAAACATGCAGGCTGTGGTGGCAGTAGGCTTGTGTTTGGTGAGGGTCTCTTAAGGTGGCACAATACATGTTGTAGCCCTTAGAGACTCTCTCTGGTCACAATGTCCATGGTACCTCTGGTAACTTTTACAAGGGACCTATATGTGGGCTGGAGATGTGCCAATAGTGGAAACAAAGGTACAGTTTTGGGAAAGAACACAGGCACTGGGAACCTGTTTAGCTGCAACCCAGTGCACATTTGGTTAAAGATGCACGAGTCAGGCAAAAAGTGGGGGTTAACCAAGCTAAAAAGAGTACTTCCCTACACTAGAAAGGATTATAAGTGTGGGTTGTCAAGTCTAAGAAGGAATGGGACAAGGATAGATGGTGCAGCCTGACAGAGGCGTGTTACCATAGGCATTTTGTGTGCTTCTGGAAGCTGGTTGCCAGTGGTGCCAACCCACAGGGAAATGCACCTCAGAATCATGTTTCGCCCTTAGATTGGTTCGCCCATTTCTCTAACATCTATCACGATAAGGCCACTGTTTTAACCAAGGCTCCTCATTGTTTAGTACCTTTCTGAATTTTATTTCTGCTCTGTTTACTAAAAAGGACGCCATTGTTTCTTTGGCTACTTTTGCTAGTGGGAGGGCCCCCAGCCCTTTTGGGATTCCAGTAGTTGTCTTTGTGCAGAATTTTGATCTTTGGGCAGAATAAAATGTGGCTCTGTCTAACGCGAAAGCTTTGGGTACCCCTATTCCGGAATCGTGACAAGAAGTGGAGGCTATTCCTGTTTTTAAAACAGGGGACATGTCATTACCTGCAAATTATAGGCCCATAAGCTTAATTGATAGCATGCAAAAGGTTTTTGCTGAATTGCGCTGGCTAAAATTCATACTTGGGCATTAGACAATGACATTTTAAGCCCTCTATAAGCAGGCTTTAGGGCTAAAACCTTGACAATTGACCAGGTCTTTCGGTTAGCACTGATATTTTGGAAGATAGTTTTGATTGGCAGAGGCGACTTGTATGTCGCCTTTGTTGATTTAAAATCCATTTTTGACCTGGTGCTGCGCCAGCGATTGTGGTGGGTTCTGAAATAGCTAGGTATGCCTCTTGAAGTACTTTCCTTAGTGATCAGGCTTCACAATAAAAACAAGGACCGGGTTAGATGGGGTGCTCAAGGCCAAGTGACAGACAAGATCCCTGTGCCGAAAGATGTTCGCCAGTCGCGCATACTGGCCCCTCTCTTTTTTCTTTATACTTAAATGGCCTTGTTGAGTATTTCTCAGACTGTTCTGCAGATGTACCTAGCAATGCAAATGTTAAAACCCCAATTTTTCTATTTGCAGATGATGCTCTTTTAATATTGAAAATAATGAGCGGTCTTCAATTACTTCTTATTAAATTTGATGCCTTTGGAACAACCGTGGCCTTGAAATAAATATAGCCAAAACAAAATTCATGGTCTACACAAATCGTTGAAAGGTCAAGGGCACCTTAGGGCTAGCAAGAAAGGCCTCGGATAGGGTCGACTCGTTTAATTATTTAGAGATCAAACTTTCACCAACTTTGTCTTGGTGCCCACATATTAGTCTGGTCTTGCTGAAACACAGACGGAGTTGTCGGGGTCATCCTAAAAGAATTGCATAGTTCTTATGCTAAACCTATGGCCCCCACCTTACAGGTCTGTGTCACCAATGCCTTGGGAGCCGCAATTTAGGGAGCTGAATTATGGGGCTTTGGTGATGTCTTGTCTTAGAGTGCTCAGAGAGTAGATTCCTACCAGTACTCCTATGTATCCTCTATATCTGGATTTGGGTATTAATAAGATCGCATCGAAAGCCACCTTAAGGCCTTTGCTTTTTTGGCGGAGATTATGGTCTATCCCAGGAGGCCCATAGGAATGAAGGGGAAATTTGCGATTAGCTATTTGCTAATCGCAATTCAGGAATATTTTCAAGGGTGCAGGGGTGTCACAAGAACACCCTGCTGCATCCCTGAAAATGACATGTGTGGGCATATGGCGCACATACATGCCCAAAGGGCATGTATAAGCGCCAGAAGGCACCTTTGGATGGTACATAAATTGCTTTTTGAAAAGAATTCGCAACTTACCACCAACTAGAAGTTGGTGGTAATTTGCGAATCCTTATGGGCATTTTTGAATTAATTTTCCTTTGATACATTGCATTTAAGGAATTGCACAATTTGCGATTCCTTAAGTACAATCGCAAAATTGGGAATAGCAAATTTTGTGATTCCTTATTTTGCTGCCAAAATGTTTCATACATACCATTTAGCAAATTAGCATTCGCAAAGGCTGAAATTCGGCGAATTTCGCCCTTTGCGAATGCTAATTTGCTTGATACATATGGCCCTAAGGACCTTATGACAATGGCAATGCATATGAATTATCATTTTTCTTCCATTCCTCACAGCATCATGGGCTTCAGCAACACTGGTACTGGTAACTAATGGTCACTAGTTACATAAACTACGTGAGTGTGAGCGACAGGGCTTGGGAGCAGTGAATTGAATAGACATGCACAAAACAAGTGTGACAGTAATGCCCAGCAGGGTACTTCTGCATGAAATGATCAGGCTGTTAGTTGCTGTCAAGAGTTCAAGAGGGTACTGTAGGGTCCTTCTCCAAGACCATGTGATGAGCTTAGAGGGACATTTTGAATATTGGAAGTGGGCAGATCTTGCTCTCAAGTCCGCCGGTCAGTTTTCCAGTAGGATGGCCCAAAGAGTGGGAACAGGACACTGGATAGAGAGTCTGCGTGGTCTGGAAGTCGGGGTGTATTGGGAAGGTCATATCGTATATTATTGGCAAAGTTGATAAGTTTGTTTCAGTGCATGACGTTATACCTGTTGAGTTCAAGATGAAGACATTACAATGGCCTTGTTTATTTAGAAATGGAGAGTAGATCAAGGTTATGAGTAATTGACAAGATCAGCCCTCGAATTTTGCCTGTGCTCAGGAGCTAGATTCAGAAAGCTTTCACAGTGACTGTGCTGGAGGAGGCGCTATCCATGTGAGGTTGGAATGGATACCTCGGCTACTGGCAGAGGGTGAAGGCAAGAGAAATCAGGGAAAGGGATCATAAGCGACAGAGAAATGGGTGGTGTTAATCATGTGATGTAAATTATCTGAAATTTAGTAGAGATTAGAATGATTGAGCAATGGTCCATCCAAATGTGGTGGCTGGATCTGATTGATGAGATGGCATTTCTGAGAGAGATGAGCTAGAGATAATATGGAATCGGTTGAAGAACTGTGTGATGGGAACTCTTCTATTAAAGGTTTAAGTGTGCAATAAGCAGAGCAACAACAGATGATGAAGGAATGTCTCGAGAGGCATAAGTAGAGGTGGGGGAAAAGGTTGTTCTTTTATTCTTAGAGAAGAGAGGATTTGCAGGGGTCTAGGTATTGCTTGAGGTGAAGGCATTTGACAGGTCAGTATAAGTTAAATGAGTATGGAGCACAGTGTTGTTAATATGTAATGCTGATGAAGTTAGAGCTAAATCTCATTGACTGAAGACAGTTAAAACCTGATATTGAAGGCAGTTCATACGGTATGTGTGGAGAAGAGTCAGTTGAATACAAAAATGGTAGTCCCACCAGGGCAGGCAGCAGCAGCAAACAGCAGGGTGTCCCTGTGCATGTTACATACATTCTGCAGCACACATAGAAAGAAGAAAAATCCAGTTTAATTGTTTTTGTGCAGGAAGGTTTCCCTTCCTGCACAAAAATAATCATCCCTGCAGTCCCTGAAATACAGGCACCCTTGCACCATGGTGCAAAGGTGCCTACGTTGGTGCACGGCAGCCCCTTTGTGCACCAGCACTGGGGAAAAGGACAGCAATGCACTGTATCTTATAGATACAGCGCATTCCTGCCCTTTTCTTTTGCAATAGGGCAGCGCAGTAGGAAGGAATGTGGTACTGCCATATGGCAAAAACTCAGAAATGAGGCCCTAAATAACTTTGACACACATGGGTATGCCCGCAATTACACCTGCTGAACTAGGTACTCCTTTGAAAGCAGTGATATATTCACCATCAAAGAGGTTTCATGTGCATATCAACTGGGATCTGTAAGGGCCTCTAAATGGAATCATCCCCCAAGAGGGTCCTGTATGTTGCAGTAGACATAGATGAGGCCACGTAAACATTTATGCAATAAAGTCACAAGTATCTAAGTGGAAAGGCTCTGTGATTATGGTGTGGGTCAACGGATTGCAAACTGTGGACTCCTGGGGATCCACATCGCCTATTCAAAAGGTCCACAACTTCTTAGAAAACTAAATTTTGTTAACAGATTGTTGGACCTGGCCCTATCTGCAGGGTCACCCCCAAACATTTTGTCTCAGCTCCCCTTTTTTTGCTGAACTTATTTCTGCTGGTCTTAGGACTCTGTGAACTTTACCACTGCTAACCAGTGTGCTTTCTCCCCGAAACATGGTCAAACTGGCTTCTAACCAACTGGCATATTTGACTTACCTTTAAGTACATTGTACCGTGGCATACCATATACACAGGGTCTGCAAATGAAATTTTGCTTGTGGGCCTGCAGCACTGATTGTGCAACCCACTTAAGTAGCCCTTTAAACATGTCCCAGGCCTGCAATTGTAGCCGAATGCAGTTTTTAAACTTCCATGTCGACTTTGCATTAAAACCGCCTTGCCAAGTTCTAAACTCCCCTTTTATTACATATAGTTCACCCCTAAAGTAGGCCCTAGATAGCCCATAATACAGGGTGCTGTGTAATTAAAAGGTGGGACATTTGCATTCAAGGTTCACATGTCCTAAGAGTGAGAAACTCATGAATTTGTTTTTCACTACTGTGAGGCCTACCCCATCCATAGGATAACATTGGAGATTCCCTATTATATTTATTAAGCTGTAATTTCCAATTGGGAGCTGCTAGGTATGTCTTGTTTTGTGCCTTTTGAATTGGGGTAACATCCCCATTTAATGGTAAAGTCAGACTTTTTATCACAATTATAGAAAATGCCACTTTTAGAAAGTTAAATACAAAAACAACAGGCTGATGTATTTAACTATTGAATTGACCTCAGCCACTGGGAATCACTTGGGCTGCATCCCAATCCATATTTTTTTGCCCACCTTGCCACCTCAGTTTTGACCCAACCACTTATTGAAAGTTTGCATTTTTCTGCCTTTAGCCCTTTTGTGCCTGTAGTCTGTCTTGTATCACATGACAGGGTATAGCTCACAGACTGCGTGAATTCCTCCCAGAAAGTCATACAACGGAGGAATTAGGTGTGCTTGAATGGGCCATCTGCTGACAGGATGGAGGGGAAGAGCTGAGTACAGCCATACATATTACTTAATAGCCCTGTCTTCACAAAAAGGCCTAATAGCCCCACATTGTTACTCCATCCAGCTTGGAGCCAGGGCAGGGGAAGCAAGGAATTCCATACATTTTAAAGTCACTGTCTAGAAGCTTCTTCCACCTTCCAGAAACAGGGCACCATGGTTTTAAAGAGGGACCTCGGGCACCAACTCTTCAGCATTCTTTATTACACTTCTAAACCTGTTGATACTCTGCCACGAAGCAGGACTGCTATGCTGCTGAAGGGAGCAGGGTCAAGAGTGATTTGCATATGGCTGGGTTCAAAATGGGATGACATGGCCAGCAATAGAATTATGGATTTAACCCAGATCTGTGACTGGGGTGAATACTTGACAATGTTCAGAATTCCGTTTATCATTTTTGTGTGTTTCTATAGTCATGCTAAGTGGGAAGGGCATGCCCAGACATGAGTCCTGCACTTGGTATGCCACTGGATTCAAGCCAGCCCGGCTGATGAGGGGGCTACCCAAATGCTGGTCCCAGGATGCTTGTTTTCCACTCCGTGTTGAACCTGGCCTGGCAGTTTGGACTGGACTGTTCACATGGGAAGCAGGGTAATGACTGATTTGAATATGGCTGGGTCCCATGGCGAGCAAAAACCACAATGGATTTACGCCAGATCTGTGACCGGGGGTGAATGTTTGACGATGTTCAGCATATTGCCCATTATCTTTTTATGTTGCTGAAAGGACTGCTACTTTGCTGGACTACTGCTCTGATTGAACTGATGCTCTGCTGTGTTGACCTGCTACCTGAAGCCATCTTTACTGGGATGGAAGAACTTGACCTGCAACTTTATCTTGAACCCAGGATCCCAGAGTGACTCCAAGGGTTAGTATTCTGGCCTCCTGATCTGAGCCTCAGGGATATAAAAGGCTCCCCAAAATGCTGCACCAGCCCCTCAACCCAGTTGCAACGAGTTCCTGACCCCAAATGGTGCCTCTCAGGTCCCGGAACCTCGTGTGGCTCAACAGTGCTGAAATCAAGACTTTGGGCTCTATGTGACTGCGAACTGGCCCATTCGCACCAAGACCTTGCTGTTCACACCACAAATCACTGAGAAGATCTGTGAGCCCAACTCTACGCATTGCAGCATAGAACGCTCGCTGGGACTGCCAACCTGAAACTCCAGCAACACCTATTCAGAACATTAATCTGCTCTTTCCAACAGCCTCCCGCGCACTCTCTCCCTACTCCACCTGGCCCTCCTAAATGTGAACAGGACTGCTGCCATGAACTTGATAAAGTAAGCTTCAGTGGGCCGAACCTGGTGACTGTATCCGATCTGCATTCCAAGTGTGACTTTGTCCTGGTCCAGTGTGACCATATACCCCCAGTTGGCACTTAATACTTTTTGTCGCTATTTTAAACCTAAAATCTTTTTTGAATTCATAACTCTGATTATACTGATTGGATTTGTCAAAATTGTACTCTATTTTTCTAAATTGTTGTGGGATCCTTTTTGTATGGTGTTTTCACTGTTTTACTGTTTGAAGTGTTGCACAAATATTGTGCACATTGCATCTAAGTTAAGCCTGACCACTGTGTGCCATGTTACCAGAGGGTTGAGCACAGGTTAAATTAGTGTTGGCATGTGCCTCACCCTGACAAGAATTGCTGCTTGACCAGGGCTCACATCATTGTCAACTACCAGCCCAAGTTGTAGCAGATTAACAAAGTGTATATCAATAAAGCAACATTTCAAATAGAAAAATTAAAAATGTTTCATAAACATGAAGGAAATTTAAATTGGAGGCTAAAAATAGGTTGAAATCCTCAGACTGAATCTTGGGAGCAGTGAAAATGCAAGAAATAGAATATATTATGTACGGTGAGTGTCCTCAATTGAATTTAGAAATGCCCCAACCTTCCAATATAAATGAAAATGTTGATTACTTTATATGTGTCTGTGATTCAAATAAATATTTTTAGAATTTGTGTATTTGTTTGATAAATGCCTTTTTCTGTTTTTTGTGGATTGTTTAGATGTTCAAATCATCAAACTTGCTTGAGCTTGGCTTTCTGTAGTGACTCAATAGTGGTCCCCAGATTCCAGTACTGACTTAACGGGGGCCATCGGATTACAGTAATGTCTAAGTGGGGGCCCACAAAAGTGCAGAGTTTAAGAACCTCGTGTGGGCAAGCTATTTTTTACTTCCTAAAACAGAGTGGATACCGTGTATTTATGCACAATACTTTCTCATGAAGGCTAGGAAGTGACATAATTCGCTTTTCACCAGTCTGGAGGAGAGCTAAGTGGGCCCAGTGGCAAATTTCAGAATCTGTTGACCTCCTGTGAGTTAATTCTCGCTTCCTAGAAACTCCCAAACTTGAAAACATGTATCACTTAGGCGTGAGTATCAGATTTGTGGAGAGTGGGGTGAGAGTAACGATGTCTTTTTGGTCAAATTATTGTGTACAGTACTTGCACCATTCATGGCAAATATTTTCCATGTTATACTTACTGTGAGTAGCCTACTTCAGCCATTGATTGTTGTTGCCTGAAAACGTTCAACCATAGGCTTGAGGCATTGTTAGTCACACTTGGATAAGCCCACATGAGTACTAGTGGCACTGTTTTTCTATTTCGTTTCTTTAGGTGTCTGCCTCAATGGAACTGCAGTAGGGACTATTTCACTTTATGCAAGTGGCCAGGTCCCACTGGGAAGCAAGCCCAGACAAATGCATCTGAAAAATAGATTTTAGTGAAAAGAAGGGTTACTTTTTTGTGGCATTCATTTTTCTAATGCTTTTGTCTTCCTATTGGTTTTGCCACTGATTTTATAGGGCGGGTACTGCCCTCCAATGTTTAATCAGCATTAAGTATTTCGGAATAGGGTGTGTGAGATATATAATTGTAAATGGAGCAAGAGTTTCAAGTACCTTGGGATGGGAGTGGGGACACATTGTTTTTCTATGGTTTATATCAACAAGTTCCTATATAGAGCTTTACAATAATACACCTTGGCCAAATGCCAGCTCACTTCATAAACAAGCCATACTATTTACTGCTCCTCGTGCCTACTACATGATGACAGCTGGCATCTAATAGAGGCTTGGATTGACATGCTGACAACATGTGTGGTAAAAATGCATGCAGAGAGGAAATCTCCCAATGGTGTGAAGTTAATGACATTCAATCTGTCATATTGCTGAGGGCTCTGGAGTGGTGCCAAGAAGGCGACGTGGCGAAGACCTCGCAGGCTGGAGGATGGCATCCCAGCACGCATTGCTTGCCTCCACCTCCAATGCCGCATGACTCTGGACCACAGAGTGCAGGCACAGGTGCAGTGTTATAGCATGTGTGCCATGTGGAGGTTAGAGCAAGACAGAAAATCACACCACCCTTGGTTTGGTAGAAAGAAGCACCCACATTTAGGGTGATGTCGCCTCCTCAAACCCGAGGAACCTGGTACCACTTCAGCTGCTGCACTATTGATAACTACATCCCTGCATTCCTGGTACGGGTAAAGGGCCATGTTTGAATAAGAAGAACTTACTTCCCTAAATATACCACACCTAAACTTGGCTGAAGAGACGTCTTAGCATCAGTAGATGAGGCATGCCAATATAGAAGTTTTTTATTGTGCAAAAACCCCTTCTTTTGTACTTGGACATAGATGAACCTTGATTAGGGGTAGCGGGTATTACCCCTGGTTTTCCCTTTGGTACCCCATGGTTTTGCTTTAAAGCTAGATCCTGGAATACGGTGCAGGTTGAGTCCTAATTAGAATTACCAACTCAATGTGATAACCAGTGCTTAATTTAGGCTGGTGGTTTCCTGTGCTCGGCGCCAGCACACGATTGTTAATGTCCGCACTTTTTTTTTGTTTAAATCTTTTTATTAGGGTTTTACATTTTTTCAAATTCCCATATGGGATGTCAGACTGATCACATTTCCATCATCACATATGCAGTTGTTTCACATCAGTGACAGTTATAGAACATCATTCTCATTTAGGTTCTATTCCTCCAAGTAAGGCTATACATCATCTCTCATACATCTATTACTGGGTTGTCTCGCTATACGATGATGTATTCTGTTGTGACTAGTCCCTTGGGTTATGTGGTGGTGAGGATTGTTGTAGCTTACTCTCCCCTGTCTGTTTGTGCTACCCCTTGTTATGTGTCCTATCCTTATTACTCTGTAGGTAAGTCGGCTTCCGAACCGCCAATAGGAACATAACTGAAAACTGTGGGAAGAAACTTCTCCCAGAAAGGGAGGGGAGGAGAGGTATGAGGGGCGGGCGAGGACGAGTGGCTGTGGAGGGCAGTTTGTGAGTCAGATACTGGCCTGGGGTGTTTTGTTGAGTGTGACCCGTGGAGAAATGATTCGTCATGGGGGCAGACGACCGTCTCAGTGGCACGACCGTCCTGCCTATTCTATCCTCTCATCGGGGGCGTCACTCAGCCGGTGTTGAAGCTTGTGACCCGGGGATTTGGGAAGGGTCGCGGGGCGGGGGCTGTGTCGCCTCAGGTGTCTCTTCTGCTGTTGTATCTTGTTTGAATTGTATTAATAATTGCGCCCATTCCATAGAAATTGGGTGTTTGCGTGTACATCTCAATTCTTCCTCTCTCAAAGCCTCCTCCTCCGCTGTCCCCCATTTGTTTACTGCTCCTACCCAGGATGCCTCTGGGGGTCCTGTAGGGGCCCTCCAGTGCATGGCTATGTTTCTTTTCGCCAGGAGGATGGCTAGGGACGCGAATCGCCACTGTAGTTTTTCAGATTTCTTTTTCCAGTAAACCCCTAAGGCGCATGCCTCCTATGTGGCAATGTGTAGCAGGTTCACTGTTGCTTGAAGTGTGTGGTGTACCTTGTCCCAATATCGCGTATGGAGGGGCAGTCCCAGAACATGTGTGTAAAGTTTGCCTCTGGTGTCTGGCATCGGGGGCAGTTAAGGATACAACGGGGGACAAACTGAAACTCTGGGGAACACTCCCAACTTAGAGGACCTACTGCTCGGGGCAATACGTCCAAACTGGTTTTCATATGTTGGCCTTATTTCGTTGCTGTGGGGTGGTGGCTTTTCATCTCCCCGACCTCCGCCGGCGCGGCCGCACATTTATGAGAGACTTCGGAAATGTGCTCACTCGCGCCACATCTGTTCTTAGCTGCTCTCGCTGGGGCAGAGCAAAACTCTTTTGTGTAGTTGCTGCAATAGGTCTTGACGATCGCAGCCCTACATCTCTTTGACTGTATGGCATTTCCGTCGTGTGTGGTTCAGTTCCGGGTTGCGTTAATCTTGCTCTGCGCTCTTAGCGAATATTGGTCCATTATATCAGTGTTTTCAGCCGTTTGAGGAGTCACTATTGGAGGTTTCATTGAACCTTCTCGGGATGCGGGCACATTACTGCCCTCGTCTTCAGAGCTGAACAGATATGGGCCTCCCTCCACATCCGACCACCCCTCCGTGGGGGCCAAAGTGGCCACTGCCTGCAACGCCTTCCTGCGTTCAGCAATGATTTGCATGAGGTCCGGGGAGCCGGTACCAGTCGGGCTGGAACGCCCACTGTGCTGCGTGAGGGTGACTCTCCGGAACCGCCGCCCAACCGCCCCGTTGATCGTTCATTTTGTGTGCTTGTGGCATTCGTAGGGCGCAACGTGTGCTGTTCTACCCAGGTGTCCACATCTTTCAGATCTGTGAAGAAGTGCGTGGCACCGTCGTTGATGATTTTAGGCTTGGCAGGGAAAAGGAGGGTGTATTGTATGTTCTTTTGACTCAGGGTGTGTTTTACTGCCTGGAAGGTGGCCCTTGCTGCTGCACCGCTCTGGAATAGTCCGGGAACAGCATCGCCTGTTTATCCTCTACTTGTAGTCGCCCATGTTGATTAGCTGCTTGGAGGATGGTATCCCTGTCTTGATAGTGCAGTAGTTTCAACAAGAATGGTCGAGGTGGGAGGCCCGGCCTAGGTCTGCGTGCTGTGATCCGATGTGCCCTTTTGATAAAAAAGTAGGGGGTCAAGTCATTGGCGGGCGTAAAGGTTGCAATACAGTCTGTGATGTATCGGCCCCTTCTGCTCCCTCTGGTAAGTTCATAACTCTAATGTTGCTCCTCTGGGAACGTCCTTTCAAATCGTCCGTTTTGTGTTCCAGTCCAGAGCCTTGATACGGGATTGCAAGTCTTTTATAGCGTGGTGGTGTTGCTGCACTTGCGGTTCTATTGCCTGCATCGTCTTTTCACCCTGATTTACTTTATCCATTAGTTTCCTGTGGTTCGTCTTGAAGAATATTGAGATCAGTGGCCAGGACGTCGAATTTGTTTTCCATCGCCACTCTGGAGTGTTTTATGGCAGCATGGACTTGGTCTAGTTTTCTGGACATGGAGTCTTCCCTAGTGGGTTCCTCTCGTGATCTGGTCATCACTGGTGTCGATGGCGCTGTTTTCTGTTGTTCTGAGGTGTGGGTCGTCCCCACTGCGCGTTGGCGACCCATGATGAGGGGCTTCGCGCCTGTCCCGCATCCCCTGGTGACTGATGGCGTTGGAGTCTGTCCTTGTGCCCACAAGGGTCTACTGTGTTTCTGCGTCCACTCCGGAGCGCCCAGCCCCCTCAGAATCAGCGCAGTCTTTCTCCTCAGTGAGCTAGGGACGGGGCAGACACGCAGCGGCGATCCCAAAGGCCACCCACACCTCGGCACCCACCGCCCGCTCTCAGATGGTGGTCCGAAGACTCGTGGGACTGCGGTGTCAAGGCGGCAGAGCGGTTCTATGAGGGTGGTCCGCAGTCAGTACTGTTGGGCCTCCCCATATACTTCGGTCGCAGTGGTGGTGGAGTGCTTCCTGTAGTGGTATCGAACGGTTGCCTGCTTTGGGGGTCTACCTCTGCACTGCGAAGATGCTAGTTATACAGTCTCTTTAGTCCCCGGGTTGGGGGCACCAGGATTTCTCGTTGTCTCCTGTCTGTCTGTCAGTCGCAGCTTCCACTTCCACCCCCTCTTTCGTATCTCAAGATTCACCATGAAATAGGGGGTGGAATGAGGGCCACCATGTGTCAGGGACCGTCCACTGTGGTTTAAATGAGGCTTGGGGGCTTTGCTGTTCATCCTATCAGGGCCAGTATGGGAAGAGATCACCATATTGTGTGTGCTGGAAAGGCACAGCGACGCGTTGTCATCCCCTCATTTTCCCCTCTCTGGTATTCTCCTGGGTCACGTAGATCTTGGTACATGTACGGGGCCTAGGGGCCTCAGGAGTGGCCCCGTGCAATCAGCGTCATCGTTAGACACCGGGGTGGGATTTCCCCTCTTCTCTCGCTGATTGGGGCGCTCAGTACTGTTCTTCTCGCTGGGGCAGATGGGCGCTTCTCCCGCACAGAGGGCGCGCTCGGCCGCCACCGAGCCAGGCCCTCACTTCTCGCGCTGCGGGCAGGGCCCAGGGACTCCCGCTGCGGGTCTTAATCGCCGCGGACACCTCTCCTGCGGTGTGGATTTAAGCGTGTCTTCCGCGCTGCTCCTCCCACCATCACACATGCTTCTCAGGCAGGGAAAGGGACCCGGAGGGGGGGGGCCCCACGGCCACCGGCACGCCCCGGAACAACACAGTGGGCCCCATCTACACGGCCCACCGGGTGTCGGCCGCCCCCGGCAGTCATACAGTGGTCGCCGCCCCCTCACCTGGTGTCCTCGGCCTCTGAGTTGTCACCGCCGCTCTCCACCCACTGGGATCCGCATGTGTGTGCCGAAGTTCAGTGGGTCACATCGGCCCGCCGCTGGCCCGCCATTCTGTGTGTCTGCCTCGGGGACCTCACAGGATTGCTCCGGGCACACCACCGCCTCATGCGCCTGGGTCAGGGGCACATCGGAGCGGTCCCTACACCTTCAGGGTTTAAATTCTGCCCATTTCGTAGATTAGGGCTCGAGTGGGCCGTGATTACTGAGGTTTGTGCAGGCCGAAGGCCGGAGCCTCAGCGAGATGTGTCCGCCATCTTGGCTGGCTCGGCCACGCCCACCTTGTTAATGTCCGCTCTTATGCCAGTTTGCCACATGGTGGCGCTATCTATCTAATTTAGAGCGAGGACAACAACAGTTGTTTATTCATTCAATATATATTAACAAGCATTGGCATAGCCAATAGGTCTCTCCTTTGGGACCTTATAAGTGTTTAGTTATCCAGCAAAATATCCTTGGTGCAACAACAACAACTGTTGCATGGCTAAACACTTATAAGGTCCCAAAGGCGAGACCTATTGGCTATGCCAATGCTTGTTTTTATATTGCCCCTGTTTCTCTGGCCAAAAACATTTGTGCCTCAGAGTGGTATTTAGATCTCTGCATGGAAATCAGAAATAATGCATTTGAATGTTACATAAATTACAGAACACCATTGGTTGTTCGCAGTAAAGTTCTGGAAAATGCTGAGAGCTCTCCATCTATCTCTTCTATCTAACCTTATTTCTTGATAACCAATGTAATAGGAAAAATTTACTTTAAAGTGCACAATTTCGTTAATTATGCAACAAATACTTGGGTGAATGTAAGGATAAAACCCACCTCCATCCTATATTTAATTGGTAGCTGGCTCAGTTGCATGATGGCGCACCTTATTATTCAGTTGTGCACAGAGCCAAGGAAAGGGTGCACACACACACATTCTATTCCTGCACATGGAGAAAAATAATTAGAGGAAATATTTTTCACAAGTTGCTCTATGCTCTTTGAGTTGACTCCTTAAATAGACTTTTCTAATAAATGCAATATGATGCCATAGGAGTGCCAATGAGTTTTTGCTGACCTGGAGTGCTGCTGACGGCCGGGCTTGGCTCCGCTGTGTTTCTCTGGCCGGCCTTGGCTCCGCCGACCCCCTGTTCTCTAGTGTGGTGCTTGTGGGACGGGCTTTGCTCCGCTCGTGGTCTGGCCGGGCTTGGCTCCACCGGGCCTCTCTGCACTACATTCCCCAGCAGCCTCATTGCGGCAAGGACACCGCTGACGCGACCTGGAAGCGCCTGGAGGCGCATAAAGGCTCCCTTGGTATCGAGTCCGGGGGGAGCCGTTTTTGCTGACCTGGAGTGCTGCGGACAGCCGGGCTTGGCTCTGCTGTGTTTCCCTGGCCGGGCTTGGCTCCGCCGACCCCCTGTTTTCTGGTGTGGTGCTTGTGGGCCGGGCTTTGCTCCGCTCGTGGTCTGGCCGTGCTTGGCTCCGCTGGGCATCTCTGCACTACATTCCCCAGCAGCCTCATCGCGGCAAGGACGCCGCTGACGCGACCTGGAAGCGCCTGGAGGCACATAAATGCTCCCTTAGTTCCTCGTCCCGCTGGACACGCGCGGGCGCGCCCGGGAGAAGCCCGGGACAAGGGCGGGGCTGTCTGCGGCCGTAAGAGGCTGGGCTGGGCCAGGGACTTAGGCTCCTTTCTCCCGGATCCAACATAAACTGTGAGATAATATACCTCGTAATTTATTTTAATGTTTTTTGGTCTTTATCAATGAAATTGAATTAGAAGAACTTCCTGGGTGAGACATTATCTTTTAACAGTACTTGTGTCTGTTTGTTGAAGAGCCCTTAACATGTCGAAACTTAGATCAGCAAATCCATCGACAATGAATGAGACCAGGACAATGGATAATTATCTAGTGAAGGTGGTTAGTAAGATTAACAAAGAAAGGCGACTCTCATTAAAAAGGGTAAGCCCAATAGCCTCACCTACAAGGCCGAGTTCGCCCTTAGCTTACACAGTTCAGGCGGATAGCTGTATGAAGATCCTATTGTTATTGACACTAATGACGTATCCCCAGCAGTGTCACAGGAAGAGCGGGAAGTACTAACCGATCCTACCCTGTGTTTGACCCCGACACCCTCTCCTAGGCCCTCACCAGCACAATCGCCTGTTCAAAGAGTTGTGAGGGCATGTAGGAAGGCTCCTGTAAAGCGGGTGGGGGGCCGGAAGTCAAAAAAGACAGGGACTACATTAAATAGTTCAGGAAGCGCATCAGAATCCACAAATAACGCTGAGTTGAATAATTTGCTTCCTGCCCATATTGAGCTCTTGGCAAGTATCATCGAGTCAAAATTAGAACTCATGATTAGACCTCTTGTCGTAAAATTAGACCAGGTTACTCAAGAGGTTTCTAGATTAGGGGGCCTTCTAGAATCACACATAACCTGGACTAACACACATAAGTGTCCCACTGCTGGCAATAACGTAATAGGGGTTGCAGGTACTGCTAGCATAGGGGGAATTGGGGCCATGGTTGCCGCACAAAATCCACCAGCTACTCTACCACAGAAGGCACCATCCCACAATTCACCATCACTTCAAGCACCAGTAACACATACATCTCCAGCAAATACTGGTAGCCAGAATATTACAGCTGGGGGAAACAAGGGTGGGAGAAGTATGCCTAAGAGAAGAAATACAGTTAACCTCCCACTGGAGTGTGTCCCATACACAGTTGTATTAACAAATGTCCCTGAGGTTGATTTTTGCCTTACTGACTCTAGACTAGAAACCCATGCTGCCTTAAAAAACAAAACACTAGCGTAGTTAAATAGGAACTGCGGTTTTCCATTTGCTTTTTCAAATGACATAATTTCTACTCGAAGAGTCAGCTGGATTGGTAATGCTAGAAAGAACACTAGAGGGGACTGTATCATTGTAAATTTCAAGCAACCGCAACATGTTGCCACAGTCCTCCTTAGAGCAGCCTCCTTACCCATAGCGGATAAAATTGTATGTGCTAGGCTTCTTGGGTTTTTCTACAACCACCTTGATAATACCCAACGTCCACAACCTCATCAGCATAAGCATCCAGTTAACGGATACAGAAGGGGAGTTGCCTGTTCTGTGCCAAACGTTTATCAACATCAAAACACTGAGGATCCTTATTGTTACCAGCTGGCTAGCACTTATAACCAATTTGATCAAGCCCTACCACTATTTAATCGCTATACCCCTTTATCCTCATTGGAGGAAAATGACTGACTCCCAATTGAACCTAGGATTACAGCTCAGCCCCCCATACCCACCTTCAGAATTGTAACCTGGAATATTGCCGGTATTAAGGCCAAAGTTGGAAATGTTGTGTGGCTTAATACACTAAAAACTTTTGACATTATTGCTTTACAAGAGACATGGGACCAAGATAACAGCTTCTCTTTGGATGGTTACAGTCACTTTTGCATTCCTGCAACTAGTAGTGCTGCAGGCAGAGCCAAGGGCGGCTTACTAACTTTATTTAAAGTTGATGTAAAAGGCAAAATAACACAGTGTAATTCAGGATGTGATAATTGTCTAATTGTTGAACTTTCTACTCAGGATAAGGCCAAGATTTTATTCATACATTTTCACAATTCAAATGCTAATGAGTGTACCGGTCACAATTTGGATTTACTGGACAAATTTTCGTCAGCTTACAGTGTAAATGTAAATACTTTCGAAATAATATTTCTTGGGGATTTTAAAATTCACCCCTGCACCCTACCATGTATTAGCCGTGAGGAAGAAGGTCCGCCCCTTTCCTCGTTTATCCATCTGGAACACACTAGACGGGGGGAGTACTTAGAAAACTTCCTTGCCAGATGGAACCTATATGAGTCAGGTTGCGGGGATGTTAAAAGTAGGTCCCCTACATTTAAGGGTAAAGATGATGGCACTATTATTGATTATATTTTCATGTCTTCTTTTTTGTTGTGTAAGGTTTTAAACTACAACACAGAGGTCTCGGTTTTTAGTGATCATAATCCGGTTTTAATGGAATTAAAGCATACAGACCTACTCTCACTGAAAATGGTGACCCACAGAGGGGGACTAAATGTGTCCGTTAAAGATCAAGGACGCAGGTTAAAATGGACAAATATAGTCCCTGAAACATTCTTGCAAGAGGTACTGAATAAGGTAGAAGATGAAGTGGCAATATGCCTAGCAAATCGGACACAAAATAAAGATGTTATTCTTGCTTTCGATAACATTTGTATTGAAATAATCATAGTTTACATGCTGGTCCAAGTCAGAAGCCGCTTCAAGGTAAAAGGTGGTTTGACAGAAAAATCTCCAAAGCACATGGAGACTTACGTAAAGCTCTGAAGGCCACGCCAAAAAAACATGCGCATATAGCTAGTTTAAGGAGCTTATATAAAAAAGCCATCCTAGATAGAAAAAAGGAGTTGAAAGACGAAGCTTTGGCCCAACTACTCGACCCAGATACCCTAAAAAATAGTGGTTTATTTTGGAAAATTATAAATCAACCTTTATTTTCGGGTGAGGAGACTTCCCTTTTGAGGCAAATATTCCAGACGAGGGCTGGATACAACATTTTAGTAAAATGTATTCGGAAACTAGCAATGACTCGCAAATGGAGGTCACCACCTATATCGTTGAGGGCTCTGCTGTAACCTTTGAGGCTGCAGAAGTGGAAAGGGCAATGGATCTGACCCTGAAAAACAAGGCTCCAGGCCCTGATGGGGTCCCGGCGGATGTTTTTAAATGTGCCCCAAAATTCTGGTCAAAAATCTTGTGTAAAGTTTTCAATGTTCTAACCCATGGCAATATTCCGGCCTCGTGGAAAAAATCTATTATCATTCCGGTCTATAAAAAGGGTATCAGGCAAGACTCCTCCTGTTATAGACCCATTTCTCTAATTGACTCTTCGGTGAAAATACTGGGTCGGTTATTTTATTTAAACTGAATGAATGGGTGAGTGGAAAATTCTCCTTGATATGGGTCTGGACAGGGCTTTAGTCAATCTCCTGGCGGATTTACATTCTGGGCTATTAGCCTCCGTCAGGGTCAACTCGGATGGCCGTTGTACGAGTCATTTTAACTCCGAAATGGGTGTCAGGCAGGGGTGCATCCTGGCACCCCTCTTATTTACCATTTATATAAATGCCCTGGAACCCGCGCTAAAAGAGGCATCCCTCGACATTCCGCGTGTAGGAGAACTTGGAATTCCAGTTCTCCTATATGCGGATGATGCCGTCTTGCTTTCGCGGACCGGAGTTGGTCTACAGCGCCTTCTGGATGTATTTGAGAACTTTATGGGTTCCCTGGACCTTAAGATAAACGTCAAGAAGTCACAAATTATGATAATGGGTATGAGCATAAAGAATAAGAACTTAAAAACCTTTACCTGTGGCAAAGAAGAACTTTGTAGAGTAGCCACTTTCCCATATTTGGGGATTACTTTTGACGAGAGAGGGAACTGGGGACCACAGTTAAAAAACAGAAACATTTCCCTTGCAAGAACCTCTTCTGCTCTTCAGGGTTTCTCGAAAAAATTGGGGGCAAGGCCAATAGCAACAATAATGAAAATTTATAAAGCAAAATGCCTTGCTGTGACCACATATGGTAGTTCAATTTGGGGATATTGTTCCCCGGATAGTATACAGATTACAGAGAATACATTTTTAAGAGCTGTTCTCTCTGTGCCACAGTCTACACCAGCGGTCTTCAATCTGTGGGGCGCGACCCCCAGGGGGGTCGTGGAGTCCTGGGAAGGGGGTCGCAGATTCTGCAGAGTGCAGTTCCTGGCATTGGGCTGATCGAGGGTGCTCACAGCGGAGGCCTAATTCACACTGAGGTGTGAAAAACCTCAACGCCTCATTAACAAGTAAAAGGTCTTTTAAAGACCTGTCAGGTACTTGGGTGTGACTGTGTGTGTGTCCCTGAAGCTGTTACAGCCGGGCTCACATACACAAGCTGGGGGGAGCTGGGGGTGGGGGGGCTGGGGGAGTGGCTGTAGTGTAGCCCTTTGAGTTCAATGGATGTTGCGCACCTGGAGCTGTGGGCCCCGTGACACATCCCCCGCCCCCAGCAGGGAGGCACAGAGATGCCCTCCCATGAGTGGGAAAGAAGAAGGAAGACGATGCAGAGAGATACTGATCCCCCACCCCCATGAGAGAGGCACAGAAAAGGTGGGTGGATGAATGATGGGTGGATGGATGGATGAAAGGCTGAAGGATGGATGTATGTGTGAAAAGGTGGGTGGATGAATGATGACTGGATGGATGAATTAAAGGGTGGATGGATGAATGATGGATGTATGGATGGGAGGATGAAAGGGTGGATGGATGAAGGATGGATGTATGAATGGGAGGATGAAAGGGTGGATGGATGAAGGATGGATGTATGGATGAGAGGATGAAAGGGTGGATGGATGTATGAATGGATAAAAGGTTGCATGGATGAATGATGGATGGATGTGTGAAAAGGTGAGTGGATGAATGATGGGTGGATGGGTAAAGGATGTGTGAATGGATGGATGATGGATGTATGGATGGATGTGTAAAAAGGTGGATGGATGAATGATGAGTGGATGGATGAATGAAAGGGTGGATGGATGAATGATAGATGTATGGATGGAAGGATGAATGTATGGATGGAAGGATGAAAGGGTGGATGGATGAAGGATAGATTGGTGAAGGATAGATGTATGGATGGAAGAATGAAAGGATGGATGTATGGATGGAAGGATGAAAGGGTGGATGGATGGATGAAGGATGGATGTATGGATGGAAGGATGAAAGGGTGGATGGATGAAGGATGGATGAAGGATGGAAGGATGAAAGGGTGGATGGATGGATGTGTGAAAGTGTGGGTGGATGAATGATGGAGGGATGTGATGAGGTCTAACAGGCGCATTTATGGTTGTCAAAAGTTGATGATGAGGAGTACCATTTTCTAGAAACTTTTGTCGGAAGGGGGTCCTTACGCCTAAAAAGGTTTTACAAAGGGGTCTCGGCATCAAAAAGTTTGAAGACCTCTGGTCTACACCGTCATATACAACTCACACTGAACTTGGATTAGGTTTTATTTCAGACATGATAAAAATGGCCCCTCTACTAGCATGGCTGAAGATCTGGTTGAATCAGGAAATTCCCCTTAATCATATCATTCTGAAAGACTGCTTACAGCTAGATAGATCTAACAAAATTTTGTGGCTAGCATGCATTAAAGAGAGTTTTGACAAGTTAGGGAGACCAGAGCGTTTCTCCTCCCCAGATTCTATAACAACAAAGGACATTGCTCTGATTAATGGTGCAATGGGAGAAATGCTAAGCTTGGAGAGGGAACAAATGGAATTAAAAAAAACCTACTGTGAGGGCTAACATCATTATGAGTACCCAAGAAGACCCTGAAATGTATTTAACCATTGTGAATCAACCATATCACCAGTTCCTTTTAACTCGATTCCATTTTAACTTGATCCACTTGAACCTTGGACATTTTCCAACTTGGAGTACCCCTGAAAATGCAATGCCGTGTTCTTGTGACAACTTCTCCACCCAGAATACAATGCACTTTTTGATGTTTTGTGGTCACTAAACGGCTATAAGGGCAAAATTTCTGATCCCTATTCTAAAGTAGGCTGGGTTTATTCAAGAAAAGCCAGCACTTTTGTTTCTATAATTACTGCAGACCCCTAGGATCATGTACCATGTTGCCAGTTTCTTAGTGGGTGCTGCTAGGATTAAGAATAGGAAGATGATCAATAACTCCTATAATGTTGCTTCATAGTTGGATGAAATCGAGTACGATGTTTACATAACGGGAATGTTTACAGATTGATAATGAAATGTGGGAATCTATAATGTATGTTACTCTGTATCTTCTTTAATATGACCTCTTTTTACTGTATTTTTAATGTACTTCTAAAGGGCAGCGGCGGTTTTCCTTCAAGGGCGGCGGGGCTCAGCCCTCCCTATTGACTCGGCCGGCATAGAGCAAGCCAGGGATTTAAAATGCTAAGTAAGAATGTTACTTACCAGGCATTTTAAATCCCGAGCCGCACTGCAGTGCTGATCAAAGCCCCGGCCCGGGCCGTGACATCCTGTTGCCTGCCTGCCTGCCTGCCATCAGTTTAGGACGCACTCGAGCGAGCGTCACTGCAGCAGCAGGCAGGCCAGGCAGGAAATGGAGGCAGCGTGTGGGGTGATTTGTGACACATGCGCTTTTGCGCATGTGTCACAATTTAATGCTACAGCCTTACTGCCGGAGTGTAAACACCGGGCGCATTAGGTGCCAGCCCGGGAATATAAAGAATGGCCCTTTTGGGGCCCGCCCAGAAATGACGCAGGGCAGCATCATAAATTTAAAGCAGCCTCGGGCGGGTACAGTGTAAGCCCGAGGCTGCATTGAAGGCTGGGGATTGGGAATGATGACGAGTACACCCTCACCCGACCCTTTCATTAGTCGTCACTGGAGGGGGTGGGGATGTTTTATTTTATGCATTTTAGACACCTTTCCAGGTAGGGCAAAAAAGTCGATGCTAAGGAGTGTAATGAGGAAGAGTAGGACAACGTGTTACAAAGATTGCCAATGATTAATCCATGCGTTAATGGAGGAAGCCGATTTGCTCCTGAGACAGCCTCACAGTAAGAAATTGGTAAAATGGTTAGGGTAAAGGCGGGTGAAGTCTGCGTGTTTTTCGTCATCTTCTGTCTTTTAACTGGTCAAACAGCACATGGCTTTTGGTAGGGTTAAACTTAGTGTCTCGACCAAGGTTAAACAATCTTTCATCTTGCTCATTCGATAAAATGTGTCCCATTTAAGAGGCTAAAAGGGATAATGTTATTTGCGTGCCAATTACTTATTTTTATCGTGCACCAGCTAAATTGTCAATACTTGGTTAACGCTTTTCCTCCTTCGTCTTTTGAAGCTAAAAGTTATGAAATAACATCAAGTACTCTCTTCCCCTTATCTCGTTACCCTTCATTTCTGTCTTTTTTTCTTCCCTCCCTCACTCTTTCTCTCACTTCCCAAGTTCGCATAGATGCTGTTGAGTAGCAAAATTGCTTCCTCTCCTTGTGCTAGTCTCCTCACATCCATTGCAATTTTCCTACATGTAGGTGCCTTTTTAGTCTCATCTTGAACCACTGCACTCCCATACTGTGTCACTGCAACAAAGAAATACTCTTTTTGTACTGGAGTTGGTGGCAGGTCCTTTGCAAGGATATTTGTTGCTAAATGCAAAATAGCATTTTGCTGCTCGAGTGTTACCCATCTACAAAGAAACGGTACGTTTTCTGACAATCTCATAAATTTTGGAACCACTGAAAGGAAGCACTTTAAAGCTTGTGTGCTACCTCGCCATACATGGCAGGGTATCCACAAGGTGAAAGCCAGGCATCCCGCCGCGAGGGGCCGTTGTGGAGATTAAGCAAGCTATTGCCCAGAGTCGCAGAGTGTGAACCCGTGAGTCGAGTAGGCACCGGAGTGAGAATTATCGAGTCCGTGGAATTATTGAGCCCAACCCCCGTCGGGGCGCGGAATTGAACCCTGGTCCAGGGCCGATCTCAGCTTCCGGGTCTGCCGCCTCTAACCCCTGCGCCACACTTCTCCGGAAGCTGCCTGATAACTGGGGTAAGTGTGAAGTATTAATTATTGTTCTTTTAAATTATTTTTGCAATATTTCCATTATTTAAATATACTACTTTGTAATTATTTTAACATATAGCACACTCTAGTCTAGTATCATGACTCATGAGTGCATTTAAATAAACTTGCAAGGGTTAATGTGTCTCATGCAGTGCACTTCATGCTAAATGCTATGTAATATGCAGATGACAGATTTTTATTTTATGAAACTAGATAAGTGGGTTACTGCTTTGAATACAGAGCTCATTTGGTTATGTACAGTCCATACATTTTAATCCTTCCCATATAGCACAGTGAGCTATAAACAGCATGCAACTCTTCAACCTTGTAACGGTTACTTACTTTTGTTACACAACCTGTACATTGATTTACACTCTTCATTTAGTGTCAATATATGTGTACATGTGATCTAAAGCGCTTTGACACCATACATGTGGATGAGTAGCACTATAAAATGAAATAGAAACAAAATAGTGGTATTTAAATTTAAAATGTTTGCAAATACAAATTTAAAAGCAAGCGTCTTATGATGTGATAAGCTTTAAGCCTTTCTTTCTGCTCCATTGCTTCAAATCAATTACTATTTAAAGCAAGACTACTCACCCGTAGGGTCTCAAGGCGCTGTGTGTGGGGGGTTGAGGGGAGGGGATCTGCGATTGATTTGACGAGCCAAGTCTTGAGGTCCTTCCTTAATTGCGGACGTGATGGTGATTGCCTGAGGTGCAGAGGCAGGACATTCCAGAAGTTTAGACAAGGATCTTTCTCCAGCACTGGTCTACAGATGTGTGATGGTGGCCTGCGCCAGTTGGGCGGAGTGGAGATGTCAGGGGAGAGTGTAGAAGCAGAAGTGGTGGTTGAGCTATGTATGTCTGGCGTTGTGGAGGGATTTGTAGGCATGCTAGAGGCGCTTGAGCTAAGGTAATTCTTTTGTTGAAAGATAGCAAGTGAAGGTCTCTCAGGGAATATATGACGTTATATCGCATGGCAACACAAAGAATGCCATTATAATATGGTTGTAACAACACAAGTGCTGTTACAACACATTACCATTGCAAAGCACACTTTTACCATGCATATGCCTTTACCACGCATGCCATTATGTGTGTATATATATATATATATATATATATATATATATATATATATATATATATATATATATATATTAATACCCCCAGGCAACCCCAAAATTACCCTTTGTACCAGTGCCAATAGCCCTACCCCCTTAAAATTCTAAAATTACCCTTACCACCCTAATACCCATACCCCCTAAACCCTAAAATTACCCTTACCACCCCAAAACCAAAACCAACCCTAAACCCTAAAATTACCCTTACAACCCCAAACCCTAAAACTTTAAATTACCCTTGGCACCACAAAATCCAAATTTGTCCGAGTCCTAAAATTACCCTGTGCACCCTAAAATCCAAACCCACCCTGAATCCTAAAATGAACCTTGGCACCCCAAAACATATACCCATCCTGAACCCTGGAATTAACCTTGGTAACCCAAACCTATACCCCTAGACCTCAAAACCCAAACCCACCCTAAACCCTATACTTACCTTATACTTACATGTAAAACACATATGCTTTTACCATGCTTGCCTATACAAAGAAATTCATGTAAAGGCATGTGTGGTAAAAGTATATGCATTATAATGCTTTACATTGTAATGCTATGCATTGTAATAGCATTGCGATATAATGGTACTTGCGTTGTGTTGGCATGCGTTGTATTGGATATTTCCCTTCTCAGGTGGCCGGTGATGTGGCTGCAGCGTGGGATGTTCAGGATGAGTTTGGCGGAGGTGTTCTTGATGTTCAGCAGTTTCTTATGGAGTTTCTGGGTGGTGCTGGATAGAGTGCTGACAAGCTCATGGGTGACAGAGTTGTTGTACTCACTGGGGGCAAACTGGAAGATTTCATGAAGTAGATAGAGCATGTGGAAATAGGAGGAATAAACAACATTGATTTGGTGGTTTATTGAGAGAGAGAAGTCCAGGAGGTTGCCAAGGTTTCGCACGTAGTCAGTGGGCGTGTGGGGGAGGGGGGGTTCCAAGTGCCGCAGACCCCCTCTTCCTGGGCCACCAAGAGTCAACCAAGGCAGAGGGAGTGGCAACACTTGGGGGTGGATACCAGGTTGAGGCCTTAGGTCTTGTTTGAGTTAGTTAAGCTTGAGGCAGCTGTCCTTCATCCTGGTGGAGACTGCATTTATCCTGTTGTGGAAGTTGCTCTTGGCAGCTGTGGGTTCTTCTGTGAGGTAGAGAATCAGCTGGGTGTTATCGGCGTAGGAGACAATGTTGAGTCTGTGGTTCTTGACGATGGCTGCAAATGGGGCCTGAAGAGCTTGGGGCTCAGGGAGGAGCCTTGAGACCCTTTGCAGCTGATCTCTGTGGGTTTTCAGTTGAATGGTGGAAGTCGTACTCTCTGTGTTCGGCCGGTGAGGAAGGAGCAGATCCATCCAGGGCTTTGTTCCGGATGCTGGCATCGTGGAATCTTGTGCAGAGGGTGTGGTGGGAAACGGTGTTGAAGGCGGCTGAGAGGTCCAGCATGAAGAGGGAAGCTGTTTCCCATTGGTCGAGGCATTTGCTTTTAGGTTTGAGGCTCCAGATATCTCCTTGGCCCTTTAACTTCGGCTTTGTTATGGGCCCAGGTGAAATCTGATAAGCTGCTGCCTCCTCCACTTGCACATTGCAGCTCGGAATGATAGCAGGCAACGTGCAGCAGCAGGCGCTGCTGAATGTGTCAGTTACAAATGTGGTTTTTGTTTGGCTAAGGTATACACCTAAGCCAAGCAGTACCCACCACCACTCAGGTTAATTCAGATGCAAGATTACCTGTGCTCCTCGTCTGGTAGCTTGGCGCAGAGGAGGCTTATAAAAGAGGCAATGTGTAAAGTATTTCTGCAACGCATAGTAAAGTAACAGTGAAAGACAAAGCAAAACACTCCACACTAGTTCTAGAAAAATAGACCATCTTTATGTAATTAAAACCAGGCCTAAAGGACAGCAATTCAATAGTCTATCAAGAGTTATGCCAGTACTAGTAACGTTAATAGCTCATCACAGTGCTCAGGAACCTTTAAGGGAGTTACAGTAATCCTCAAATGAGCCCACCGGCCTCCTCCGCCTCGAAAAGGTTTTCAATGCAATAGGGGTTGAAGTTAGCCTGCACAGGCCTTCGGGACAGTACCTGGGGCTTGGAGTCACTGCTCTCGTTGTCGTCGGTCTCGCACACGGGGTCCACGTGGTAGGAAGAGGAGTTGGGCTCTGGCTTGGCCGCTGGAGCACAGGCAGGTCTGTGGCCCCATACTGCTGTGTTGGTGGGCCTCACACATGGAGCTCGTGTTGGTAAGAGGTACAGAGGCAGGCAGGACTGGTGTTCAGCCGCAGTAGATGCAGTCTTGTGAATCTTCGGCCCAAAGAGCCTGGAGAGAGCGAGCTCAGATCGTTGTGTTGCTGGGCAACCAGAATGCGCTCACGCCACTCGGTGCTCCCGGCACTGACTGAGGGTAAAGGTCTACACCGCTACGGTATCTTCAGAAACAGCAGTGTCGAGTACGACTACTAGCAAAAGGTGACTGAGTGCCAACACAGCAGGCGCTAGACAATGTGAGTGTGTCTGGTGGCTGTAACGACCGGATTCTCGAACCAGATGGGATCAGCTCCTTAGAGCACCTCCAACCCAGTCGGAACGTAATCACCTCCCTCCTTAGAACGTATTTACAATAGGTATGTACATATATATATTTATATCTCGTACCTAAGGATGGGGAAATAGCTATACACACACATAGGTTTTCTACAATATCCCACTCATACCAGCTAGTCTCACGGCAACTTAGGCCCAGACTAATCTACCCTGGGGCAGTTCTGATTATTTACCATTACACACTGATCACCATCAGTGCTCACTCGACACGCAATCCGCCGTGCCTTACGCACTAGGCTGCAGCCCTAGTGCTCTCTTCCTTCCAATCCGGTCCACAATCCGGAGGCCCTAGACACTGGTATCCACCCCAGTGTTCTCTCACTCGCAGCCCGATCCGCAATCCGGCGGATCTACACACCAGTGTCCCCCCTGGTGCTCTCATTAACGCTGCTTACCAACGACGATCACTCTCCTATGAATACCTTTGGAAGGAATCTCTCATTGGCTACTCGGGGTGATACTACAATAACAGGAATTAGCACAACTTGCCAAATTGAATCCTGTACCTTCTGCTCTCAGCATCGAATGGTCCCTCTCTCCCTCATTATTCAGTCAGCTCTTACCTGACCGGGATTTACATCCGTTCATGAAAATGATGTCTGACTAGAAGACCAGGTTACCCTGATTGAACAAGAATACAAGGCACATGTTGGTTCACTAAGAACTGGGGTATTTTATTACAATGATTATAAACACAGCACTATACTATAACATATATCCTGCAAAGAAAAGTGAAAGGTTAGAATGTACACACTATGCAAAGTGGGGCAGAGGTCACCTTATGAGCACAAAGTCGGGGTTCGACAGTCATTTAGGTTCCCTTCTCGTCTGTGCCTTGGCTCGTCTCAGAATCACACCTCAGCAGTCACGAGTACACGTCTGCACCGCTATGCTCGGTCTCCTCCGCTTCTCTCCAAGTCACTGGAACCTTCCTCTTTATTAGCTGCTGTCTCTCTCTGTCTCCGATCGCTCCGCACTACTCCTCTCTCCTCTTCAATCTTTCTCAGAGAGTATTAGCCTCATGATCTTTCTCGGACTTCAAAATGGCGACTGTCTGCCTGGAAATAATTAATGGCATTGATGCTAACGGCTAGCTGCCGCCTACAGACTGACTGACTCATCACAGCCTAACGCTTTCGCTAATATGGAAGCTTGTCCTTTCATGGAAAGTTAAGGCCAGTAACCTGCCGCCCACCAAATTTTTGTACCTCCCCGTACCAAGGACACGTTCCCAGCCGGCCGGCCTGATGTTGTGTCTTCAGAGTGGAGAAAAATACAGTCTTTCGATAAGGGCCAGCCTGAGCCAGTTCTCTCCAAGCGAACAACACTTCGAAACTAAAACATTACACTTGACCTAGAAGCATCTCAAGCTGCCGGGGCAGAAAGCAAGATGGAGTCTCTCCCGTTTGAGGCCTACAAGGCCCGAAATAAGCATAACTCCATAGAAGGTATACTAACACTCTTGCAAAAGGACGGATTATAACTAATACTAATGAATCTATCCCCTAGCTTAAGTTTATAAGCCCTGATCTAAGCAAAAGGGTACGAAAGTGCATTACTGTGCCTTATGAATAGGCCCTGTTTATAGTTCTAATCCCTGCACTAGAAGGATAATGGGCTGGAGTCACCTCCAATCATTCTCCCTCAAAGGAGGGCCGAAAAAGTCGGTCAGAAAAGTGGCCCAATAACATACAAATAGCCCTGATTCTTCCATAACAGGAGGAAAGCTAACAAGTTCTTGGGAACTTGTAGGATATAGAGGCCCAGTTGTCCCTCATTGCAGAGGTAGCAGGGAGCAGGCCAACATAGCTGAGCAGAGTGCATAGGCAGTACAGCAAAGCAAGTGACAAAGGGGCAGTCCTTCCTAGCAGCGTTGTACATCATAGTTGCAGAGTCTCCTCCAGACCCCAAAGTGAACCAATTTGGGGATGTCACAGCGAGGTCCAGTACTAATACCAAAATGTGTCTTTGAAGTGTGGGAGACAACAAAAGACAGCTGTCTTTGATCCTCAAAAGGACCCTGCCCTTTCTTCTCTGGCTCCAGGCACACTACAGGCGGTTATATAGCTATTTGTGTTGGAATAGGCATAGCCCTATTCAGGTGGAGGTGTCAGCCGCTCCCTCCTTCTATGTTTAATAAAGTCTTAGTGCAGGGCTATATTTTGACTTGATAATGTCAAAGCTTTCAAATGTTAAAAAGATACATTTTTTAAAAATTTGAAGAGCGTTCACTTTCACATTTGTAGTCCTGTCAAGTACCACTCATTAGTGGTCATACTAGTGCTGGTGTCCGCATCACCACACTAGAATGTACATTTATTTATTTCCATAATTTCTTTTTGTTTAACTTTTTCTGCTGTGCTGGCTGAAGGGCACAAGGACCTGAGAGTGGCATTCAAACAATTTGCATAGTATTATTTAAAATAATTTTGTTTGTGTTTACAAATATCATATTGGTTTTGAAGGGATATTTCTTAAAATATACATTTATTTATTTTCATATTTTATTTTTATGTAGCCATTTTCTACTATACTGACTGCCACAAGGGCTTGAGGGTGGCATGCAAAGTATTTAAAAATAAAGTAAAACATTCTTACCTAGCCTGCTTCTGCAAATAACGTTTTTGTTCTTTCTTAAATAAATGAAAGATTTTTAATTGATATTTCTTATATTATAATCAATGCATATTACACTCATTTCCTAACTTATTTGTATTTAGTGGTTTTCTTAAATACTGATAGACCCAAGGGCTTCAGAGAGCTATATGAACTATTTTAAATACAATATTTACTTAATTATTTTGCAAAATTGCCTTGCTCAAAATCAAAGCTTTTGCTGACTTCCTAAAAATTAAATGTTTGTTTCAAATTGATATTTCTTATACATTTAGCTATTTAATATGTCATAATGATTACTGGGCAATCAACGACGTTGAATAGCTGATGCAGAAAAGGAAATGGCCAGCCGTCATTTTTGGTAGGAACAAAATTACAAGTGTGTTTCTTTGTGGATGTGCAACCTGGCTTAGTACCCTGGCCCTCTTCAGAAGTCAGTCTTGCTTGGCAACACAGAAATTCTCTGAAATAATGTATGAGTTTTCTTTTATGAATGCCTAGAAGAACTGATTTTTCAGTCCATTTATCACAGAAATAGTGCGGAAAATTGCACCAAAAAATGGCAATTTTTAAAAATTTTCTTCGCGGGGGGAGAACCCCCCCACACCCCCCTTATTGCCGTCGGGCTCGCTCGCTTCGCTCCCTCGCTCCCGTTCGTTGATGCCTACTTCAATAGCCCCACCAGGTTCAAATTCCACCAGCCGCCACTGCTAAAGGGTAATTTTTTTAAAACTTGTGTACATATTTCTTACTGTGTATATTAATTGTGATTTTACCTTGTATAACTTATGCATTTCAGTATATGTAAATTTTGTATAGTGCTATTGTCTTTTTATGATATTGATTGAAATAAAGTATTTTGACTGACTGACTGAGTATATCTCCTAGTAAATCACCAACAACTTGTCTAGAGAACCTGCCCTGTTCACTTAAAAGCTGATGTATTGACCTGCACGTATTCATTTGTGGTGTAGACTCGGTGTCTACAGTGTTACAGTGGTAGTAAAAACAGAAGGTTCTGTTGGACCTGTTAACATTGGTTTGATGCCTTGCGTAAGGACTTCACCGCTTGTGGTTAGAATACATTCACATGCTTCTGTTGCTAGTATTAGTATGGTAAAGTCTTCCTGCTCTGAAGTTAGTTCCTCGTTCTACGCTTGGGATATCTGGGTAGGAAGCACCTGTTAGAGAAGACATTATATGGAAATTTGAGATCACAGTCATCGATTGGAAGGTAACTTTTTATATGTTAAAATAATGCATATATAAATTAAAACATATTGTTATAATATGTGACATTTAAAAAAATAAATGTACCCTTTTCAGCATAACAAAATTGTTTTTTTGAATTGTACTTTGTAGTTTTTTATTTAACTAATTTGGCAAAAAAATGTGGGAGCTTCCCAAAACACTATTACTTGGCTGATTCAGTATATTTTCTCAGATCACTAGTCCGCATTATTGTGCACACGCCCAAAGGCATCAGTGGCCATCTACAATTTTTTATATTTTTATAAAAACAAAAAATCAAAGATGGTTGTTAATGCGTGTACACGTGCATGCTTCGGCGTATTCTTTGAATATTGTTTACTCTTATAAAATGCCTACAGAGACGTGGCCCATGCAAGCACATGCGTGCTCACTCAAGGGCAGCCATTTTTTATTTGTTTTTGTACTAACATGTTCCAAAAGCCATTTTGAAATACGTTAAACATTGTAAAATGCTGGCAGGCAGAGCACGAGGTATTGGGCTTTGTTAATGCTGGTGTTTTTCTTTATTTACAGTTGGTACACAATCTTGCTGTCACTAACACCGTTTGCTAATGGAAAATAGTATAACAGCGAACAGAACCCCACCTGATGGACAGGAAAACTGCCTAAAAAAACATTAAAATACGTACACACAGGCGCTTATTTTGAAATCAGATCTAGTACCGGGTGATGTATATACAATTTTTCTATAAACATTAAACCCTTATTTTTGAACTATGATGTTCATCATGGATTATTGTTGAACCAACCCTACTTTTTAACAAGGCCATTCTTTGTGGCAGGGCGCAATGACCCAGCCTGCGCCAAGTGCACCAGGTGAAGGTGCACCTATTACATACCAGGGAAGTGCACCACTGCGGTAATATGGGCCCAAATATCTAGAGCACAATATATTCCACCACAGCTGTGCCTGAAATCCAGAATCAAAGACCTACAGTGCTTCTGATTTCAGTGTTGATGCGCATATCGATTCAGGTGCCGCTAGTTTCAAGCTCAGTGCATAAAGAGCCTATCTGCAATGCTATGCATAATCCTTCCAATGGGATGCAGGCAACTGCCCTGCATTTGTTGTATTGTGTTATGTTTATAACACCAAAACCCCCTTAGTGGACCCTCCCTAACTATAACACTTTGGGTGCAAGTGAATGTGACAAAGAGACATAGAAGGGCATTAGGAGTGTGATGGATATGGGACAGCCTCTTGAAATCAGTGGATGCCCCATTCGCCAAACCTGGGTTCCTCAGCCTCGTTTACAAGTAGCAGAACTACTTGGTTTCGACAGCAGAGCCCAGCTTCTTCCTCGTTCAGACACTTTTAGCTGGTGGCCCCATCATCTCAGAGCTATTGGCTTAAAAATACTGAACGGACTGCCTTCCTTAGGATCGGCCTCCAGATACTGAATAGTAGGCCCCTATTCCAAACATAAATACCAAAACAGGGCCGGTTCTAGGATTTTTGGTGCCCAAGTTGAAGGGGAATGTGCGAGGCTCCTCTAATTTACAAATGTGACAACTTCAGGGCTCCAGAACTTGGTGCCCATACTGCCAATGATTACGCTGGCCCTGCATCAAAACATCTCCTGGGCACACATTGAGAAATCTTCCTTGACGCCTGGGACATTTGTATCTAGTTTTTCAGAAACGGTCCCCTGCCTGGTCATTTGTTTCTGAAAAACAAAAAAAACACATGCTGAGTAGGCATCAATCACATGGTGGCCTGCCCGACATTTATTTTTCCAAAAACACTCCCGTTTTATAGCGGAAATACTCTGGGTGAAAATGAGCACAGTCAATAACAAGTGGGATCCCCAAATCCTAGACCAGACTAGCTAAACTAGTGCAGCCAGTGTTTGCTTTGAGCCGTTGGTTTTCGGTAGTCAGCACCAGCACTTAATCATCAACACAGCTCTTTTCATGAGCACCAGTTAAGGACACGTTAATTTAGGGGAGGTTAAGTGATGTGCCCAGAATCACAGGATGCTGAGCAGATGCCGAGACTCGAATCCGGATCCCCAGCTCGAAGTTGGCAGCTCTGGCCATTATGGCACATCCTCTCCCCACTTTCACGGTATGTAGTTAGTTCTGTTTTAGGCAGTGCTAACAGGAGAAATGGGTTGGTGCAAGCTGCCCCGGAGGAGAGCCCCAGCAACTGTTGTTTTACAACTTAACCACTGGTGGAGCTTCTGCCGCCTCAGGAGGCTGTCAGGACACCCACCAAATTGAAAATATGCCTGGGAGTGTTTACCAAATCACTGGTGAAACTTCAGATTTCTGGATCAGCACTTCCATAAATCAAGGTGAAGCAGTAGCCTTAAGGCCCCAACTGGTGTAAAATTACGACAACCGGTTTGACAACTGCCTTTTGGGGTGTTGTTGCGATGAGAAATGCTTCTTACAGTGAAGCATTACATTCAATAAATGCAATATGTAGCAGGTGTGTGGAGAGCTCCATGAGACAACACTTTATTTAGCCTTTGGCTTTGCAAAGCTTTGTTTGTGTTGGTTCACACTCTATCTAGTAGAACATCACAGTCTGAAAGAGTTCAGTTCTCCACTTTTGCTTAGAAGAAGGAGTATGGGGTGGGACCAGCCAGCAACGACCTAGCTTTTCGCCACACTATAAATACCCTTGTGCTACCCCTATGCACCCACCCAGGTCCCATACAAGGTTTTTCAAAGTACCAAGCAAAATCATTTTTTTCCGTTATAGAGTTCCTTATTCCCTTGGCACTAGGCCTGTTTGAGCCTTTATTTATAATCTGGTAGCCCCTTGTTGTTCCGTCCCTGGTATCGGCTTAAAGTGGCATCGGAATTGCATAACCAATAAATATTTTTATGTGGGTTGGGTAGGGCTGGGCGTGCTCTTGGGTGTGCATGCTGTGGGAATCTGTGAAGTTAATAGGGCAATTGAAGTCATAAATGAGCATCAATTTACCCCCAGTCACCGGGACCCCAGTGCAAGCGGTCCCTTTTGAGTGAAATATGCACCGTTTCAATGCATGCCTGAGAGAAGCAGATCTGTCACTAAAGCTAACAGAGAAAAAATTATTTCAAAACGTTACATTTAAGAAAAACCTTTAAAATGTAACAGCAGTTAGACAGATGAAAGGTGTGTGGGGGCCTGCAGAAACCTAATAGTAAACAAGGGCTCAGGACACTCTGAGCCACCTGATAGGCTCAGGCAGTCTTGGCACTTGGTGGAGGATGGGAATGACAAACAGATAAATGCAAATATCTCTCAGTTCTAATGAACTGGGCTGTTTGTCTAACCACGGGCCTCACAGATTTTCAGTAATTGTGAAACAGTGCCTACAAATACGCGCACACATGTGTATAGGATATATACTTCACTGGTACACGCAGCAATCCCGAAAACGTATTATCATCTAACGCCCAAATGAAATACACCACACTTCCTTTATTCTAATCTAGGGGAGAGTGGGGGTTTAGAGGCTGTAAGCATTTCCCAGTGACCCAGCACCAATGGGTAGCAAAACATGGTCACTTACTGGTGAAACGTAGTCGACAAAGGAGAGAAACACACACTGTTTGATGCACGAGTCCAGGTGCTACAGATAGCGGAAGCGATTCCTCTGCAGCACCTAACTCTGAGTATGGCTGCCCCAAGGTCAAAATGTGAGGGAGGGACTGTGAAAAAATATCACAAGCTAAAACTCTGGAAACGACGACAGTGCCCTTCCCCCGTCCCCCAACAACCAAATGGTGGTTACGTTTAATGAGGCACAGTCAGGAGGGTGAAAAAGAGCGGAGCCGCTGCTTGCTTCCGAGTCGCCGGGTTGTGAGAGTCCACGGGGCTGCTGAGATTGAGTCCCGCTCCAGGGCAGTGGGCACTATTGCTTGCCTGGATGCTTCTAGTCGAGCACCGGCAGTCTCTCAGCCGGAAGCACTCACAAAAGAAGTACCGTATTTTCCGGCTTATAAGACGACCCGGCGTATAAGACGACCCCCGACTTTGGCAGAAAAATTTTAGGTTTAGTGCTATACTCGCCGTATAAGATGACCCCCCACTTCCAGCGCAGCATAGCCATTCCGAGTATGTACCGGTATTTTGAACTTACCGTATTAGTCTAGTCCTCCTCCCTGTGGGTGAGCAGTAAGGCTTTATCAGTGGGCAGTGGGTACCTATAAGCGTTTATTTTACAAACTGAAAGACTGAACGCAAAGAAATTGGTTGTAGAAACAATCTTGCTTTACTCGGAAACATTTTATTTAAAACCATATCAAAAACTGTCACTTCTGAATAACGGCAAACATAAATAACGTAGTGCATGAAACAGTGCAAGTGCATTAAACGTTCCATAACTTCCCATAAATCCAAGCGATTTCTACAGGATTTATAACGTTCCCTTTAAAAACCTTCAAAATCCTCCTCTTCGTCATCTGATCTCATAAGTAAGTCTATGAGATCTTGTGGTACATCTGTAAGGCAGTCATCGTATGGATCTTGTACCAATTCCGTATCAGATGATGTGGTCTCTTCTTCGGCATCCTCTTCACCTTCCCACAGATAGTCGTCCTCCATACCATCTAATGAGTTCGATATGCCACACTTCTTGAAAGACTTTATGACTGTTTCTGCATCGATGTCGTTCCAGGCCTTTATGACAAAGTTGCACAAAACATCCAACTGTGGCGCACGCATGTTTCCTCCTTTTGTGAATGTTTTTTCACCGCTAACCATCCACTCATTCCACTGTTCTCGGATGCGATCTTTAAATGGCTTGTTTAGGCACACATCCAGTGGCTGCACCAACGATGTCAGTCCTCCAGGTATAACAGCAGCATCCGTTTTCAGTCTTGCCAGCCTTTGCTTGGTGCTGGGAGTTAAATGAGCCCTGAACATATCCCACACCAGTAGACTACGCCTTTGTAGAAGTCCACCTGGTTGCCTGCTCCATACGTTATCAAGCCATAGCTTTACCCCTTCTTCATCCATCCATCCTTTCTCATTAACATGCACAAAACAACCAGCAGGAAACTTGAGTTTCGGCATTGTTTTCCTTTTAAAAATAACCATTGGCCTCAGTTTGCCACCATCAGCTGTGCATGCAAGTACCACAGTGAAACTGGACTTCTCATGTCCTGTTGTTTTTATTAAAATTGTCTTTTCGCCTTTTTGATGGACAGTTTTGTTGGCGATCATATCAAAATTCATCGGAGTTTCATCCATGTTTCCGATGCTACTTAGCGCATACACATGTTCATTGCGCAGCCTAATGACGTAGCGATGGAAGCTATGCATTTTGGCATCAAGATCCGCTGGTAATTTCTGGGCAATTTTTGTCTTTTGCCGCAATACCAGATTATGCCTTCCCAAGAATCTGGTACACCAGGACACAGTGGCCTTAAATCTGTGGCTGAGATCGGGATTAGATTTGGCCCACTGAAGTGCAACCAAGCGGATTTTATTTCGGGTCACGACATACCCGCTTTGCCGATGCTCGGCCACCATGTCTGCTACATGCTTTTCCAGTTCTGGCCAATGTGGGGTGCCTCTTCTTAGTGCACACTTGCCCCTTGGCATACTCCGCAATGCTTGCTCATTTGCTCTCCAGGCCCGAACCATCTTCTCTGTCACTCCATATTGCCTAGCAGCAGCACAGTTATTATGTTCCGTGGCAAAAGCCACAACTTTGAGTTTGTAGCTGGCTTCATATTTTCTTCTCCTTGCCACTGCTGGAGCCTTGCTGAGTTCTAGACTGCCAGCCATTTGCTCTGGATGCGCTGCTGGAGCCTTGCCGGGTTCTTCGCTGTCTGCCATTTGCACGGAATGTGCTGCTGGAGCCTTGCCGGGTTCTTGACTGTCAGCCATTTGCACTCGATGTACGGTACTGGTGCTGTACAGAATGGACAGGTGCAGAGACTGTCTTCAACACCACACGTACGGTACGGCAAATACGCTATCTGGTCACGAGACTGTTTTTCCTCTTAGCAACAACCAGCCAATCACGGCAAGTGCTCTACTGCCTTCGGGAACATTTGGGAACATTGTACAGTCCCCTTTCTATGCCACGCCCATGCCAAGGGGAGAGGTGAGCGTGCCAAAACGTGCCAAACGTGCCAAACGTGTCAACACACCGGGCGCTGCCATCTTCGGCGTTGGCTGCCCATTACCATGTACCGTGTTTCGGACGTCCTGCTGCCTCGTCCTGCTGCCTCGTCTGCCTGGGGATGTGCAAGCGGTTGGAGGCGCGTGTACAGCGGCAGCGGCAGTCGAGGTAAGACTCATGGCGCCATTTGCTCGCTTGTGAAGCGGTTTGACACCTTCGAGTGAAGTCCTTGCCATGACAAAAACGCTCGCTTTCGATACTTCATGGCGCGGGGCCTGGGTGTGGACGTTGCCAGGGTCGGTGGCTGTATTTTTTGACATAAGGTGTGTTGTTTCTGGTTATTTCCTATTGTGAAGCGGTCTGACACCTTCGAGTGAAGTCCTCGCTATGACAAAAACACGCTCGCTTTCGATACTTGCACAATTCATGGCGCGGGGCCTGGGTGTGGACGTTGCCAGGGTCGGTGGCTGTATTTTTGGACGTTGCCAGGGTCGGTGGCTGTATTTTTTAACATAAGGTGTGTTGTTTCTTGTTATTTCGTATTGTGAAGCGGTCTGACACCTTCGAGTGAAGTCCTCGCTATGAAAAAGCGCATGAAAAAATACCATAAAATTTTGTACCCGGCGTATAAGACGACCCCCGACTTTCCAGAAAATTTTAAGGGGTTAAAAGGTCGTCTTATACGCCGGAAAATACGGTAATAAATATTTTTCCCTCTGCGAAACGCTTGTTCTGTTCATATGATGTGTCGAGAAGCAATGTTGTAATGAGTCAGGTAGTCTAACAGGATGAGAACTATTGTGAGCAGGGTTTTTACCAGGCAGCGTCCTTCAGTGGCTCAGAATCAGAATCAGCAGTAATAAACAAACGCGGCGCTGCGTGGGAAAAAAGCGCAGCCACGGTAATTAACAAGCATTGGCCATGAAAGTCATCGCGATGACGATCGCTGTGAAAGCGAAAGTGATCACGATGACGCGCTAAAAAATGGAAGGGATACACGCGCAAGTGCGCATGATTGTTGCGCGTTCTAGCAAGCTGGTCGCCGCTTTGGGAGCCCTTCCCAAAGCAGCTACTAAATGTCTCTCCGAGCAGCGCATGCGCGCTGATTCAGCAAGACCTAAAATGCTGCCTAAAACATTCTTATAGCTTTGGGTGCCTGGAATAGTGAGTTGTCGCACTTGTAGGAGGGTGGTGGTTAGTACTTTTGTAGATCTGTCATTGGCAACGCTGACAGGGGCAGTGGGTGGTGCAAGATGCAGTAGCCTCCTGACGAGGGCCCTGGTACTTATTTTTTTGGGGGGGGACAAATTAAGCACTTCTGAAAAACAGACATGAAAAAATTATAATCATGACTACAACCCCAAATCAACAATTTTTTAATACTTTTGTTTAGAAGGGTGCCAATTAGATGCAAAACACTCACTTTATGTATTCAAAAGGATCTCTACTTTTATGATTTAAAATTTTTTGGGCACATTGTTCGGATACAAATCTAGAGGAAAATGATACTGCTTCATCAACTTCTTATTCAGTGGTATCCAAAGTAAATACACGAGTGGAAAGGGGCGACCACTCGGTCCCCCCGAACGTATGGTTGGGGACCCAGATCCTCCCGGGAAACCATTTTTGGGCGGGGGGCGTGTCCCGGCTGGTATGCCCAAAGCGGCGTAGCCGGGGCGCGCCTTTTCCCGCCCAAGAGGGGTTGTCCTAGACACCTACACCGATGGCCACGCCCAGTAGGCGTACCGGCGGAGGGTTCACGCCCTCCCGACGAGGAATAAAGAGAGCGGGAATCCAAGGAAGCATCCTCTTGTTCCTGTGCTTGGAAGCTGCACCCACTCGTTGCTTGTGAGCCCTCGACGGAACAAGGAGCAATTTTGAGAATTTGTAATTCTTGTGTTTCTCTTTCAGCGACTTCAAGGCTAAGAGACCTAGGACCGTTTCAGATCAGCTTAGAGTGAATACTCGAAGAGAATGTCTGGCAAGAAGGCAGGAAAGAAGTCCGAGACTGACCAGATGCTTCGAATGTTGGTTAACAGAATGACGAAGATGGAACGAAACGTAGGACGAGATATGGCGAATATGAAGAAGCAGATGGCTGCGATGAACAATAGGGGTAAACCAAAGAAGGTAATAGGCCCGGCATTGCCGGGTGTTGTCCCGGAGGGTAGGGGGAAGCGGGTCAGGAATAGGGCCCCAGGGGGGGAGGTCCCCGTCCCCGAGGTACCCCCGGTGAGCCCTGCCATTCCGGTCGAGGCCCCGGTACTCCCAGACGCGGGTCAGCCGATACCGGTTGTGATTACACCCGCTAGCGAGGAGGACATGCCGCCTGAATTGGCCGCCCAGTTGGCCGCATGGCTCGGCAAGAAAACAGGGGGTGCTACGGCACCTGGAGACACGGCCGCAGAGGCCAGGTTACTAATGCAGCAGTTGCGGCAGTCGCGAGATGCCGCGAAGGCGAATCTCCCTCTTGTCCTCCCACAGGTAGCCTCGGAAGGATCGGCAGCTGGCGTGGAAAAAACACCAGGAACGTCAACCGAACCGGGTAAGCAGGCATTGCCACTTGCGGGGGGGGGGCTCACTGCCCTCAAGACGGGAGAAAGGGGTTCAACATATCCCGTTGGCCACGAAAGAGTTAATTTGGGCAGACAAGTATGTTAATATGTTTTCTCTGTTAACCGACCATCGCGAGATGGAGTATGCTAAAACGCAGAAAGATTTGTGGCACCCGAGTGTCTGGCGAGCCAAGATGGCGGGATTCAGGGTGGATGAAACAATAACAAATTGGGCCAAGGCCTTTGCGATGTTTACTGCAATAATTGGGGAACGTAAGCCCGAGGTTTTGCCTGAATTGTCTTGCTACCAGGCACGAATAATGGATTTTTATGAAACATATGAAGGTAATGAATGGATGGGTTACGACATGAAGTTCCGTAAAGCCAAGGAGTTCGATTCATCTCTGACGTGGGATTGTCTCGACTCGATTTCTTGGCAGAAGCAGCTCCTGCCGGGCGCGACGAAGACGTCCTCGCCAGGTGGGAATGGGTCGGGGTTTTCCCGCCAACAGCCCGCGGTGCCCTTTCGAGCGGGCGCCGGTGGCGATCACCAAACAAGGTCCGGGGGGAATGGGGGAAAGCGGGGGTCTGTTGGAGCTTTAAGAGGGGCAACTGCTCCAGACCGCAAGGGACATGTAAGTTCAGGCATGCATGTGCGGGTTGTGGGAATTCCTCGCACCCACAAAGTTTGTGCAGATCCAAAAATGGCGGGTCGGGAGGTAAGGGAGGGTCCAAACAAGACTGAGGAGGGTCACCGTGTACCGTTACCTACCCCCGTCGATATCATGGCAATAACCCCCTGGCTAAACGAATACCCTGATCATGTCTCCGCTGGGGTGCTGAGGAACGGATTCTTATATGGTTTCCGCATCCCGGCGGGGGATTTTCGTGGGGAATCATTTTGTAGAAACCAATTATCGGCTCGGCATAATCCAGCGGTGGTAAAGAAGAAGATTGGAAAAGAGGTTTTACTAGGCCGGGTGGCGGGCCCATATCTGCACCCTCCAGTGGCAAATTTTATCTGTTCCCCGTTGGGAGTAGTCCCCAAAAAAGACCCAGGGGAGTTTAGGATGATCCATAACTTGTCAGCACCGAAGGGTCTCTCGGTGAACGAAGCGATTGACCCAGAAGTTTGTTCGGTGCGGTACGCATCCTTCGATGATGCCGTCACCATGTTGAATCGCCTGGAGCCCGGAGCGCTGATGGCGAAATCGGATATCGAGTCGGCGTTCCGGTTGCTCCCGGTACACCCACAGGACCAGCGTCTGTTAGGCTTTGTGTTCCAAGGACGTTACTACATGGATAGATGCATGCCAATGGGTTGCTCCATCTCTTGTGCCTATTTTGAGAAATTCAGCTGTTTTTTGGAGTGGGCGTTCACTGAGGACACTGGGCATAGCCATGTTATGCATTACTTAGATGATTTTCTGTTCTTGGGGGCAGCCGGCGACACAACATGTGCACAGGTGCTACAGGAGTTTTGCATCCTCATGAGGGAATTTGGGGTGCCATTGGCACCAGGTAAGACGGTGGGACCATCTACTTCACTCGAGTTTCTGGGAATTGAGCTCGACTCTGTGGAGGGATGTTTCCGTTTGCCGGTAGGGAAAATAGCGAAATTTAGGGCTTCCCTGGAACTGTGCCTTAGTAAGGAGAAAGTGACCCTGCATCAGTTACAACAGGCAGTGGGTCAGCTTAACTTTGCCCTGAGGGTGATACCAATGGCCCGCCCCTTTTCACGCTCTATTGCACAGGCTATGGTCGGTCTCAAAGAAGGACACCACCGCACGAGACTGTCTGCAGAGGTTCGCCAGGACATGCGCATTTGGTTAGCATTCCTGGCGGACTTCAACGGTCGAGTAGTATGGAACAAGCCGCCAGCGTCTTCGGACGAGCTAGGTTTGTGGACTGACTCAGCGGGGAGCGTGGGATTTGGCGCCATTTTCGGCAATCGATGGTCGGCGCAAACATGGCCGACATGGTGGCACACCAGCGGCCTCACAAGTAACATTGGTTTCCTCGAGCTATTCCCTATATTTGTGGCTCTGAGGGCATGGCCGGACGAGTTCAGAGATCGCTCGGTGGTATTTTGGTCTGACAATATGACTGTTGTTGAATGTATAAATAATCAGGCAGCACGCTGCAAGTGGATATTGAGATTGCTGAAAGAAATTGTACTAATTTGCATGAGACTAAATGTACAATTCAGGGCAAAGCATGTGCCGGGGATACTGAATCATGCTGCTGATGCACTCTCTCGTTCACATATGCAGGCGTTCAGGGGTTATCTACCTTCTGCGGACCTAGCGGCGGCACCATTCCCCGAAGTACTCTGGCTACTCGGTGCCCTGGATTACAAGACCTCGTGGCAGCAAGCCTAGCCCCCAGGACAAGGAAGGCATACGAAGGAGCGTTTCGTTCCTATTGTGCGTTTTTGGGTCCGGCAGGGGAACAGACATGGGGTCAGGAGGATTGCTTCTTGAGGTTTATGGTAGCATTACATAGGGAGGGCCGAACAGTGGCAACGGCCAATAGTCACCGGGCGGCCATTTCATTCATGGCGCAGGTGCATGGCGTCAAGGACCCGACATCTTCCTTTTTGGCAAAGAAAGCCCTTCGGGGCTGGCAGCGCCTTGAGGGTCGGAGAGTAGACGAGAGGCGCCCGATTGGGTTAGAGAGGTTGTCCCTGCTTATGGCGATACTACCCACGACATGTTCCTCCCAATTCGAGGCAGTTCTGTTCCGGGCCGCTTTTGCATTAGCATTCCATGGGGCTATGCGGGTGAGCGAACTGGTGGCAAAGAATAAGAACGATGTGGAGGGAGGTCTGTGTAGGAATCACATCCTGATTAGGGGTGATTCAATGGTGGTTACAATAGCTAAGTCCAAGACTGACCAGACAGCTATGGGAGACAGTGTTGTGGTCCAGCACATGCAAGGGTCCCCCATGTGCCCAGTAAAGTGCATTGAGGAATATCTGGCGCTGAGGGCGGATACATGGGGTGGGAGTCTGTTGAGGCACATCGATGCCACCCCACTGACGAGGTTTCAGTTTCAGAGGGTGCTAACATTGGCAATCGCAGCGGCGGGCTTGGACCCGGGTGATTTTGGGACCCACTCCTTCAGGATAGGGGCTGCTACTGAGGCTACAGCCAGGGGTCAGAGTGCTGAGGAGGTGAAACTGTTGGGACGATGGTCCTCGAATTGTTTCAAAAGGTTTGTGCGGTTGCACATGTTGTGAAGTCAAGTTACATGCACTCACGCTTCTTGTCTTCTGTTTGATTTACAGTTTCGCGAGCATGTTATGCGGGGCGGAATTTGCAGTCGACCCGGCACCTGGGGACCAGCGGTCAGAGATCACCGGCTGAGGAGAGAGTGGTGTGGGTCGTGGGCCACTCATACGTGAGGCGGGCCGGGGACGTATTCAAAGCAGGTGACGCGACTCACGCAGCTGGGGAATACGGGTACAGAGTGACCTTCCACGGAAGGGGCGGGCTCTGTATTGACCAGTTCGAATCTTTTGTCGAGGGACTCTTAGGGCGGCAGAGGTCACCGCCATCTGTAATCATAGTACACCTGGGGGGCAACGACATGGTGACACTCGGTAGGCGAGTATTACTCGAGCGAGTTTTGTCCACTGCTAGCTGGCTGGCGAAAAGGATCCCGGGGTGCACGATTGCATGGTCCCATATGATTCCCAGGAAAGTATGGCGGGGGGGCCTTTCGGTGTCAGCACTGAACCATTCAGTAAAGAAGGTCAACAACAAAATTGGTAGGTTGTTTCGCTCAGCGCAGTTGCACAGTATTCCGCATGGGTGTATTCGGGGTGATCACATGTATCTCGAGGATGGGGTTCACTTTTCCCGGGAGGGGATTGTCTTACTCATAGGAGACTTCATAGCATGGCTAAGGGGTTTAAGAAAGCATGACCTTTAGGAGGAGTTTGTAGGGGGGCCGGATAGCCGGTCAACTATCCGGCCTGTGGCGGTAAGGTCATGATCGGTGAGCAGTAATTTCAAGGTCCCTAGAGGGGGGCGCCACCCATTATGGATGGGAGCGCCTGAAGGGAGGCGGCCATTGGCCCCTCCCACGGGGAGGCGGCACCCACTAAGTATGGGTCGCCTAGGGGAAGACGGCCATAGACCCCTTCCAGGGGAGGAGGCGGCTATATGCTCCTCCTACGAATTTCCCGGGGCCCGGATATCCGCGACGGCGGATGTGATACACAGTGTGGGGTGGGAGGGGGAGTCCACGCTGCCTTCTTACAGACACCTCACACAGGTCCTCGGACGACCTTTAAGATGGCGTCGAGTTTAAATGGGGGGCCCCCAACAAGACAAGGGAAATTGGAGTTGGCACAGAGGGTACAGTCCTCTGCGCATGCGCCACTCACACCGTGAGGGTGAGAGTTTTGGTAGTAGGGATCTGACACCGGTTGCGACCTTGCCGTTGGCCCGTAATGCTAGGATGTACAATTTTAATTTAGAAAGTATGCATTTGCAGGATGGTAGACTCGGCTAGGAAAACCTTTGTATTAGAGATTTGTTAAGGTTAGCCAATGAACATGTCTTCATCGAAATGTAATAAATGAAAATTGTACATGATATGAAACTTTTATTTAATGTTTTAATTTTGTTTCATATTTTAATAAATACGGCCGGGAGGGTAACTCCCTCCCGCCTTCCAAAAGTTCAGAACTGCGTTCGTCTCCCATCATTGGGGATTGTGTTGGGAGGGGGTGACGGGTATCCCAGCCATATGGAAAGGGGCGACCACTCGGTCCCCCCGAACGTATGGTTGGGGACCCAGATCCTCCTGGGAAACCTTTTTTGGGCAGGGGGCGTGTCCCGGCTGGTATGCCCAAAGCGGCGTAGCCGGGGCGCGCCTTTTCCCGCCCAAGAGGGGTTGTCCTAGACACCTACACCGATGGCCACGCCCAGTAGGCGTACCGGCGGGGGGTTCACGCCCTCCCGACGAGGAATAAAGAGAGCGGGAATCCAAGGAAGCATCCTCTTGTTCCTGTGCTTGGAAGCTGCACCCACTCGTTGCTTGTGAGCCCTCGACAGAACAAGGAGCAATTTTGACCCACCCACCAGCCCCTTATGGCAATGTTTTTCTGCAATAAAGTCTTTTTCCCTCAGGTGTTGTGATGTATGAAGATCGAGTTTAATGATATAATTTCTGTCTGAAGGTACTAATTTTCTTGTAGCATAGAAAAAACATGCAAGTAGACAAGATGATGTTTTTTCCCTTAGTACGTAATCAATGTCGTATTTATTTTTTGGTCGGGCGGTAAGGTCATGATCGGTGAGCAGTAATTTCAAGGTCCCTAGAGGGGGGCGCCACCCATTATGGATGGGAGCGCCTGGGGGGAGGCGGCCATTGGCCCCTCCCACGGGGAGGCGGCACCCACTAAGTATGAGTCGCCTAGGGGAAGACGGCCATAGACCCCTTCCAGGGGAGGAGGCGGCTATATGCTCCTCCTACGAATTTCCCGGGGCCCGGATATCCGCGACGGCGGATGTGATAGACAGTGTAGGGTGGGAGGGGGAGTCCACGCTGCCTTCTTACAGACACCTCACACGGGTCCTCGGACGACCTTTAAGATGGCGTCGAGTTTAAATGGGGGGCCCCCAACAAGACAAGGGAAATTGGAGTTGGCACAGAGGGTACAGTCCTCTGCGCATGCGCCACTCACACCGTGAGGGCGAGAGTTTTGGTAGTAGGGATCTGACACCGGTTGCGACCTTGCCGTTGGCCCGTAATGCTAGGATGTACAATTTTAATTTAGAAAGTATGCATTTGCAGGATGTTAGACTCGGCTAGGAAAACCTTTGTATTAGAGATTTGTTAAGGTTAGCCAATGAACATGTCTTCATCGAAATGTAATAAATGAAAATTGTACATGATATGAAACTTTTATTTAATGTTTTAATTTTGTTTCATATTTTAATAAATACGGCCGGGAGGGTAACTCCCTCCCACCTTCCAAAAGTTCAGAACTGCGTTTGTCTCCCATCATTGGGGATTGTGTTGGGAGGGGGTGACGGGTATCCCGGCCATATGAGGTATTCAACATTAACACAAACTGTAAAGTATTTGCATATAGGCTACCTGCATTAAAATACATCTAATGTGGATTTCCTGCACATCTGACAGAAATCTGGTCTCCAGGACCTATGTTGAAGAGGCCTGATCTAAAAAGGCAATACACAAATAAATAAATGGACTAAGGACACCCAATTGTCCGACAAATCTCATCAGAGTTTAAAAAACACAACTCAGACTGAACAAATTATGTTTACTGTAAAGCCCTGCAGGGCAGGACTGGGAACGCAAACTGGCCTGGCAATTGAGTCGGTCCGGCCGCAGGGGTGCGTGTGGAAAACACTGCAGCTGCTTTTGTTACATGTGGCAGATATTGCAGCTATGCTGCAAAACCGGCCCCCAGTAACAAAAAAGGGATCCCAGGGGACTAAAAGCAGCCCCCACCCCGCCGGCCCACCGGGGAAAAGCCTGGTGCCCGCTACAGCCAGTCCAGCCCTGAAGTCGTGGGTGGGAGACAGAAAAGAATGGTTAAAACCAACACCAGAAAGCTGAGATCCATACTAATGAACAGTAAATCAAAAGAGACCTCTAAGAATAGAGAAGGAACCCCCAAAATTAGAGCCAAACAGGGATTGCATACCTGACGGCAGTGAAGAGTGTTGGCGCAGATCGATACATGCTGGAGGAGTGGTTAGCTGCATAATCTGAAAGTTTATAAACTAATTTCTGCCCCTCAAAGGCGTATTTGGTTGGAGCAGAAAAAGTCACATGTCCGGCTTGACTCTCACCTTGCTGAATCATTGGCCTGGTGGAAATGGGTGGCAGGGTATGCTCAGACATGAGTCCCTTGCTCACTTTGCCACTGGATTCAAGCAAGCCGGGCTGAAGACGGCTGGAATGCCAGAAACCGGTCCTTGGAAGCTTGTTTCCGGTCCAGGGAAGACATGGCTTGGCAGTTCGGGCTGGACTGTTCCCATGAGGCACAGGGTCAGACTGATTTGCATATAGCCATGTCTGAACTGGGATGGCAAAGTGAGCTAAAGAACGGTGATGGATTAAACCCAGATCTTTTGACTGGGTGTGAGTGTTTGATTGATTCAGATGCTCCGTCCATCACCACCCCTTTTTGTACCGAAAGTTCCAGCACGGCATGGACAGTGACATCCATGCCATCCTGGAACTGGGGGTACTACAGACAGGGGGGCACATTTTGCGCCCCCCTGGATGTATCCCCATGGCAGGGAGGACATGGGGGCCCGGTAGGGCACCCTCTGTTCCTGCACCACCAGCCTCCTCATGCTAGGGTCCGCCACAGAAAAGCTGGTGGTCCAGGAACTCTAGATATGCTGAGTGAGACTCTGCCAGTCCCTGCTCAGCATAATGCGTTGTGGCGCTCCTGAGCCACCGCCAGGGTATAACTGTTTCCTGGCGCAGCCGGCAGTCCCCCGCTGATACGATTTTCAAAGTCTTAATCAGCAAAACAGTTGAGCGCCACTCCTGCACCACTCCGAGTCTGCCGGTCGAAAAACCACCAGACACGTGACCAGGCCAATAGACACCACAGGTCTAGACCACAGACTTCAGTTTTCCCACTCTAGGGCCATTATAATTGTCTTCATTCTGTAATTTCACGGTTTGGATCATCGAAAACATTAGCAGGACGAAGTTCAGATCTCATTGGCTGCCAAACAGGTAGCGGTGCATTCGAGGAGTAATGTTAGATTTTCTCAAATAAGTAAATATGTGTGAAGTTACCTCTATGCACATTTCATGAGCATACGGTCAATGTTATATCACAATAGGTTGGCAGACTTTTGAGCCTTAGGCGCTTGGTGATGCGTTACTCGTTGTGGTGGGGTCATTTTGGCTCAGTTTTCCATTCTTCTAAAATAGATACATTCTTATGAAATCTGTTTGGAATAAGCACCTCTAAAGCCTTTCATGACGAAACCCACACTCTTATCGTCCGCGAACAGGTCCTAACACAATTAAATGAATAGCGAATCAGAAAAAAGTTAATAAACAGTTGCCCTATGAGAGTTAAAGAGCGCGCAGTGCAATTCCTTAACATTCTTACATAAATCATAGGCTTCAAGTGGGGCAGGTACTATTAATTCGATGAGGTATGGGCCTCAGGGGCGGCTGGTGATATTTGGAGGTGGTGAGGCGTGGAGGTCCGGGTTGAGTGCCTGGTGGTGGGAGGGGGAGGGTGTGCTCGGGTGTGTTCTGATGATGTGGCTGTGAATTTGCAGTGGTGTACTGCATGCATTTGTCGTTTGTGGTCAGGGTTAGCAGTGGTGTCAGGGAGCAGGGGCACAACAGTGAGCACCAGCCAGTGGCGGCAGCGGAGCGCAAGTCAATCAGGCCTGCATTTGACGGCGCTGCGGCTCCTGTGATCTTGTCTAGAGTTTTATGCCCATTGTATGGCGGTTTCGTTTCGCTGCATTCTGGCGACCAAAACATTGATGTGGGTGGGACAGATGCACGCAGGGACAGCATCGGGGTCAGACTGGCAAACACAAAGTAGATGGGCTCCAATCAATCGATCAGAGTACTTGTAAAGCGCGCTACTTACCCGTGAGGGCCTCAAGGCGCTGAGGGGAGGGGGTGCTGCTACTGCTCGAAGAGCCAGGTCTTGAGGAGTCTTCTGAAGGCGAGCAGGTCCTGGGTCTGCCGTAGGTGGGTAGGGAGGGTGTTCCAGGTCTCGGCGGCGAGGTAGGAGAAGGATCTGCCACCAGAGGTTGTTCATTGGATGCGGGGGCGAGGCTGGGGGAGTGGAGCTGGCGGGTGGGGGTGTAGAAGCTGAGTCTGCTGTTAAGGTAGGCTGGTCCAGCGTTGTGGAGTGCTTTGTGTGCGTGGGTGAGGAGCTTGAAGGTGATCCTCTTGTCGACGGGGAGCCAGTGTAGGTCTCTCAGGTGGGAGGTGATGTGGCTGCGGCGGGGGACGTTGACGATCAGTCGGGCGGAGGCGTTTTGGATGCTTTGTAGTCATCATAGGTGTTTGGCTGGGATTCCTGTGTAGAGTGCGTTGCCGTAGTCCAGTCTGCTGCTGACGAGGGCCTGTGTCACCGTTCTTCTTGTTTCGGTCGGGATCCACTTGTAGATCCTGCAGAGCATGCGGAGGGTGTTGTAGCAGGAGGAGGAGACGGCGCCGACCTGTTTAGACATGGAGAGGGAGGAATCAAGGATGAATCCCAGGTTGCGTGCATGGTCGGTGGGTGTCGGTGCTGTTCCCAGTGTGGTCGGCCGCCAGGAGTTGTCCCAGGCTGAGGGGGTGGGTCAGAGGATTAGTACCTCCGTCATGTCCGAGTTCCGCTTCATATGGCTGTTCCTCATCCAGTCGGCGACGGCCTTCATTCCCTCGTGGAGGTTGGTTTTGGCGGTGTGCGGGTCCTTGGTGAGGGAGACAATGAGCTGGGTGTCGTCGGCGTAGGAGATGATGTTGAGGTCGTGCTGGTGGGCCACTTGTGCGACAGGGGCCATGTAGACGTTGAACACCTGAGCATGTCGGACAGTACACCAAAATGGAATTGCACTTGCCTGTTGTTGCACCCCAGCCTGTCGGTAGTCTTCTCCTGCAGTGCTGTGCTGTGACTGCGGCCGTCCTGAGCAATGCACAGCCAGCAGCACATGGAGTGCAGCGCACCTGCTGGGTCCCGATCAGTCATCGGTGCTGGAGTCAGAGCTGCGTGGCAGTCGGGGGCTCTTCCTCAGCCCACTCCCTCAGCTCCTCCCATTGTCCAATCAGGAAGCCTGGGACTAGCGCGAAGGCAAGGGAGTGCTCCAGTTGTTGCCACCCACTGCTGTGTCTTGAGTGGGGCTGGCCCTGCCCCTTGCTATTCATTTCAGTGACGCACTGCAGCGGTGCCCCATTTGAAACCAGATATTTTGCGCTTTCTCTGGCCACTCCCTTCAGGATGGCATCACTCGTCTTGCATGTGCTTCGAGGGCAAGCAATAGTCCTTGCCCCGGTCAGAACATGCGCAGGAAAACTCTGATCTGTGACCTCGTCCCTTCTGGGCCTTCCCTTCCTAGAAAAATAGCAAACAGAATTCGATTTGTGTTCGTCATGGGGCAGTGAGCACTTCATTTGAGGCTGCTGCATTGCGTGTGGTGTCTCTATTGTCTCCCCCCCCGATCCTCGTCCAGAGGCTAGTGAGGCAACGCCACTTTCACCCCTATGCACCAGCCGCCACTGTTGGGCCTCCTCTCCTCGCGCAAAGAAACGACTTTGAGTTATCAGGGCGCTCTACAACTTTCAAATCAAATCAAACCTTTCTATGAAACGGAAGCTCAGTTATCTACACCTAGTGCTTATGGAAGGCACTTGTGCCTGTTTTCCCAAAATTGGGGGCAGATTTACCAGCCCCCTGCGCCACTAGTTCATCACTTTTTGAGACGTACTGGATGCGCATTTCACTTCTCCATATTTACAAGGAGAGGAAAAGCCACCCTGCGTGACTTTTCCTCTCCTTGTAAATATGACCCCTTCACACGCAGCACTTTGCATGGAACGGGCATTCCATGGGTGTTGCTGTGGGTGTTCCCATGCAACACCCATGGAACAAGACACCTTTCCAGGTTTACGAGGAATCATAAATCTGGAAATGCGTTTCAATGAGGCGTAGCGCGGCGCAACAAGGAGAAATGTTTTCATTTCTCTGTGTTTTTTCCTCTTTCAAAGCATGCTGCATTCTACAGTACGCATTGAAAGAGGAAAATGCCTGTAGTGATTGTTTTTGCGCAGGAAGGTGCCCCTTCCAGCACTTAAACAATCTCCCCATGACGCAGGCATCCTTGCACCATGGTGCAAGGGTGCCTGTGCCGACGCATGGCAGCAGTTTGTGCGCCAGCGCAGGGGAGAGCACAGGAATGCAACATATTATTATAAATATGTTGTATTCCTGTGCTTCGGAAGTGCCGCAGCGTGGCGCAACCAAAGGGTTTGCGTTGCTGCACGGCGGCACTTCTTTGTAGATCTACCCCTATGTTTCAGATTGGTGGTCTGTTGCAGGAACACACTCTCCTGCAGCCCAAGACCCACAGTGCGGCCCCCTGCAGAGGTGTCACGTGGCTCCTTTGTCCTTTGTCAACAAGTAGAACTTCCGCAGTGAGGATGGGCCTTTTCTTGAGCAATCCTTCACAGAGCTTCTATTTCGAGCTGCGCGGGGAGGCCATTCACTCTCTGCGCACGGTCAGGTCATACTGTATGCTGGTGGCATTCCATGTCAGCCTGTGAAACAGCTTTGCAGAGAGCCTTCAGTGGTCAATCTCAAAGGGAAGTTGGCTGCGAAAAAACAAAACCGGACAAAGCCTTCGTTTTCTGTGACAGGAAAACGACCTATCTCATCGCCAGTGTCAGAATGTGCAAATGTTTACAAAATGCTCATTAAGAGAGGGAGGATTTCGAGATAACAACAGAATCTGCCGAACAGCCTACATTGTCCAGATAAGAGCGTCAAGGAAGCCTTAGGAAGCCATGTTGTCTCATTAATAGAAACTGTTCTTTTGAGGGGAGGGGAGAGTTAGCGATAGGGAGGGGGTGGGAGAGGGAGAGAGAGAGTGAGGATGGTCACAGGCAACAAATCGAGGGCTCTCCAAACTTGTCAACTTCAGATGACACGAGCTGTGCATTCCCCAGTGGATAAAACAGCCTAGGAGGGCGCAGAGTGAAAGCCATTTGAGATAAGTCGGTCGAGGACAGGAAGGAAAGGGGGAAAAAACAATGGATTCTATGGCTCTGTGTTTTTTTGCTGGTCTGTGTGTGCTGGTGGAATTGGGAGCCTGCAGCCCCATCATGAGCCTGGAGGATTCGCTAACTGACGAGCGTCCACTGTTCGACGAGGTCCTGACGGAGCAGGGCGGCTTGGATTTCGACACCCTGCTTGAGAGCATGAAGGATGAGTTCTTGAAGACCCTCAACCTCTCGGGGATCCCGGGGCACTCGCTGGTTAAGGTGGACCCACCAGAATACATGCTTGAGCTGTACAACAGGTTTGCCACGGACAAGACCTCTATGCCATCGGCCAACATCGTTCGAAGTTTCAACAATGAAGGTAAGTCGGTGCACCTTAATGATTCCTCGACAAAGGTTCGCTAGCTTCACAAAATACATTTTACTCAATACTTTTTTAGCCTCATGGAATTTACCTTCTGTTTACCTTTCGGGTCAAGAGAATGATCAACCTCAACGGTATTGCAAGGTTGGTGGATCCGCCACACGTGAGTCTTCTCTGAACTCACAATGAAACTCTGAGGAGCACAGTTGGATGGTGGGCGATGGAGCAGGAGAGACTTGCAAAATAAGACATAGATCTCTCTACTTAGGGAAAACCCAAGGGACCCAAAATCTAAGGTGGGACGCGTACGTCTATCAGGGAACTCTGCAGATGCTCCACCGAGTCTATGGAGTAACGGTGGAGCTTTACTTCTATGGAATGGTGTGGTGTAGAGGGCAACTCATTATTTACAAGACTGTTTAATTGCACTGAGTTTACTTCACAGAGTGAGACAAGTAATGCACTGGTTCGCATCACAGAGCAATCTTACCTTTAAAAAGAGGTGCACTTCTGGTGCAAGGTTATTCTTGTCTTCGCAAACAAATTGGCATACACTCATTTTAATGCACTTTCTTCAGTTGTGTAAAATAGGTCCCTGAAGCCCTGCAAGTGTGGAGGAGCACTAATTATTAAAGGGTGCTTGCTCGCCCATGATCTTTGTCTATACGGGACTCTGATTTCCTTAGCAAACATGTTAACACAAAGAAGTCGTGCAAATATAGTTCTGCATTCATGGCTGTCACAACAATGTAGACTGACGTGTGTGAGTTGACTTGAAGGCATGGTACATGTCTGCCTAAGGCCCACCTTTGATATCCATGGATAGGCTTTTCTGAAGAAAACATGAAACTCTAAAATATATACATTCTGATCTTTGGTTAGTTCAGTAAATGTACCCTTTGTTTATGCAGAGTTACAACCGCCACCATGGAAGTGATTGGAAATCAGTTACACTTAGCGTTGTGTGCCAGGGTGGCAGAGCCAACAATATCAAAGTGGCTGTATGCCCATGGGAGGTTCAATTTCGGAGGAGAAACGTTTAAGTGGAAAATCCACCACCATCTGTCCATGCTGGTGGAAATTCCACCCGCAAATATGGGTATTGGGACTGCATCTCAAGTGGGGCACAATTTCAGTGTCCCTAACACTTAACAGGCCTGGTTTCTGTCCCTGCATACTGGGGACACTATTTTCACGAAAATTCACCAGCTTGCATGGAGTTATCGCTGTTAGATAATGTGGCGGGACAGTTATTGTTGAATGCTCCCAACCACCAAGCTGCTAAAGGGGGAAGCCATAGCGCTGCTAGTGCGGACAGGGTTTCTGGTGGTTTTTGGGAGTGTCTCCATTACCACCCACAGAACATTAGGCATCTGCCTAATTAGAATGACTCTTGCCCCATCCACCCTGGGGGTGACAGAGGTCTGGCCTTCTGAATGTCAGCCATAGCTTCTGTCTGCTTGCATCAGGGCTGCATTCTGGTCAAGGAAACTAAGAAAAAGGTGCATAAAGTAGATTGTTAAAAAGGAGGGCGGAGATGCCCTCCAAATATCCGCTTGTTGAATATTTATAAATGCTTTTCGATAGCACATACATTTCTGAAATAGTCTATTCGACTCGCTTTTTCTACAATCGGTTGACAGGCGAAACCAGCACCCCAGAGGTAAATGTTATCTTTTTTTCTGAATATTTTAATAAGCTGTCATCATGTCACTTCTTGCACATCGGAGCCAGTTGTCAGTGGGAGATTTGAGAAGGGGCGAGGATTATCTTTTAATGTTACTGATGACATTTCAAAAGACAAATAAAAAAATAACACAAAATACAGGAAAAAAAACACCTTCATAAAAGGAAGAAAGCTGTTTTATAATCTATGATTGTTATTAAATATTTCTCTTCCGAACTAATGTTGATGTTTTCTTGAGAAAGTGGCTACAGGGCCCTCTCGGACCCAGAGGCAGGGGCTACCAGTAAGTAACAGTGGTTACTGGCGAAGGGCACCAACACTGATTTTGGGCACTGAGACTTATTGTACATCATCAAAGTGAGAAAGAAGGAGGAAGCGAGAGAGAGCTTAGAAAACAGAGCCGGACTGGGAAAGAGCATTAAAAAGTGAGATATGAAAACAGGAAGTTTAAAGTGGTGAAAGAGAAGCAAGAGATGGAATCAAGAAGAGGCAAATCTGGTGTCCAGGAGTTCCTGCATTTGGGAGCATCATCTCTAGGAAAAGGTTTGTCCAGCTTCACTTCTTTGTGGTAAAAGTTGAATATAAACCGCAGAGCAATATAAAGGAACAACCGCCTACAAGAGGAAATAAGATGCAGTGGGCGTGCACTCTGCGACATTTTGTAGGCAGAGGTAAGACAGGATAGAATAAGGGTGCAGTATGCGAGTGGGTTTTGTTTGTGTGGTACATACTTCAAACGAAATCGACTGCAAGGCTGTTTGTAGTTCGAGAATGGGAGTGAGTGCATGAGCTAGGATACTTGTCTTTTTTTACAAATAAAACTTCTTACATTTCTATGGAAAACCTTGCAAACTTCCCAAAATCGCAAAGTTCTGCGCTTTGCAACATTAGATTAAAAAAGCAACACTTATGCAACAACATGCTGCAAAAAGTAAATTTGCAGAGAAAAATAAGTAGCACACGTGCCACTGTGCAAAGAAAAACACTGGCAAAGATAAACGTGTAGAGAAAACTCTAGCACACAGTTCCCATCTTGACTAGGTTTGATTAGAGTGAAAATAAACGCACAATTCCGTGAAACTTTTGGTGCAACGTGCAGAAAGACGTTACATGGCCAAAGGTGAACTTAGACAGAGAATTTTAGCAACCTTTACAAAGTGCAAAAATCAGGATCTTCTCAAGCTTTGCCATATAATAACGCCTTTGCACTTTCTAGGCAGAAGTCCCTACAATGACAGAAAATGTGGAACTGGTCACCAGAAGCAACTAAGAAGGCCTCTCAAATGTCATGCTCTTTCAGTCTGTGGACTCTCTTGAGGGACTGTCACCAATGATAATGGTCACATCAGTCAGCTACTTCAGAGGACTGTATGCCACCTGCAGGGATTCGTCTATCTATAACATCTGCATACAACAAGCAACATTGGCTCATCTTTTGAGTATTTTATTCGGTTGTAATTGTTAAAATAAGTACAAGTGAGCTAGACAATATTAGCATCTGTGATAAAGCACCAAGAGTAGTTTCGTGTGTAATATAAAAATTGTCGGCATAACAACATTTTTGCGGTTTTGTGTGAAGAAAACTGCCATCCCTGGGAAAGTGGATAGAGGTGCCGAGTCATTGCACATTGCCTACTGAGAAATATTCTGAGTGACCCTGGACCGATTGAAACCTGTACCACACATTTGAGCTATCACAACAAAGTACACACTAGTACATTTAAGTAATTTGCCATCTCCTGCATGACTACCAGTCTAGCTTAGGTTTGTTGCATGCTTGAAAACCTCTCTTGTCTCTTGTCATCTTCAACCTTTACATGAAGCCACTTGATGGTGTGCTCACAGACAACAACATCAAGAGTCATCAATGCAGAACTCTACTTAAAAGTCTCACCTGCCTTAGACATTCAACACCTCAAACACTGCTTGCACATCACCCAGTGCCTACCTGAAGCTCACCCAATAATTACAAGCCCCTATTGCCACCTGAGCATCACTTTTTTGACGCTCTGGGGGCATAGCACCATTTTCCATATGGCTTAACACCACCTTGTAAATATGCCCCTTTCTGTCAAAGTCTCCTGCTGAAAGGGGCTTGAAATGGGTGTTGCTCTGGGCGTTCCATCGCAATACCCATTGCTTTTTGATGCTGCCCCAGATTTACAAGGCTGAGGCAGCACAAAAAATTAACGCCATGGTATACCAGGTGTTAGAATGGCGATACAAGGAGAAATTATTAATTTCTACTTGTTTTTGGCTCTTTCCATGTGTGCTGCATTCTGCAGCACACATAGAAGGTGTAAATCACCATTATTGATTGTTTATATGAGGAAGGTGTCCATTGCTGCACATAAACAATCGTCACTGCATTGCAGGCACCCTTGCCACATGGTGGTACGGTACCTGAGCTGGCGCTCACAGCTTTTTTTTGTGCCAGCGCAAGGGGAAACACAGGGGTGCTGTATGCTTGTGGCTATTGCACATTCCTGCATTTTCAAAATGTCGGAGTGTGGCGTTGCCAAATTTGGCACAGCTCCACACTCCGATATTTCTTTGTAAATATGCCTCTATGTCTATTATTTGCAAAGAACAACCAACAAGATTCGGTACAAACCTAGCTCAATGATGTGAAACTTGATGGCATCGAAACCCACCTTTCCCAAAATACCAAGTCACTTGGATTTATCCTGGAAACCATCCTCACCCTCAAGGAACACATTGCAAAAAACATAAACTGTTTGGTACACGTTCTCTGGTACCAGAAAACCAATCTGTTTATTCCATAAAGTGAATTTAGAACTGCTGTTCAAGCCAGCATACCCTCACATATGGTTGTAGTAATGCTTTACTCCGTGGCCTCCCAGGCTCCTCACTGGCACCCCTTAGAGGCATCCTATATGCCACAGCACGTCTCATCCAGGGACGGAAGAAATATGATCACCTCATCTCCATTTTGATGGAATTCCATATGCTCCCTTTGCAGTCTGATCCATCTTTAAAACGAGCTGTATCATTTACAAAGCCATCATGACCAGTATCACAGGTTATCTTACAGACACGCTCACTATCTCTGGTGGTTCTTTCCACACTCGCAGCCAAGACACCATCAGACTGCAGTCTAAGGAGTGAGAAAACAAGGCAGCAGTCATTTTCCATATATGTACTCGGGATCTGACAGAGTATCCCTGTATCCACCAGGATTATTTCCCCAATGCTTCTCCAATTTGGGAAATAGCTGAAGACTCACAAAGGAACACTTTCACTATGCACATCAGTCTACTGCCTAGTGGCTAGGTTTGCGCTCTAAAAATAGCGCATACACACAGAGGTTTAAAGACAAACTTCAAGATCACTGATATGGCAGCCATTGCTGTGGTTTCCCTATTGTGGTGATGGTTGCAGGCCTCTTTATTTAAAAAATGTGTCAACCGGATTTCCTAATCATCCCATCACATCTACTTTCTGTGCTTTGTACCTGATACTTCGTGGTTCCTCTTCAAAGGATTTCCATACTCCTTTAAGCACACCAAGGCCACTATGTTGGACCAGCAATAACATTGTGATATCTGGGCACCATTTCCCCAACTCCTTTCTCTGTTTCCCACTACCTGCTGTCTCTTTTAAAAGCTCATCTGATCTACAACAACTTGCAGTCTCTGCATAGGTTGGACCTACCCCTTATTGCATATTGAGGCTGCCATATTGGATCAGCTGCCACAGGTTGTTTTACGAAGGGGATTTTAAACCCTCATCCTTTAAAGCATACTGTGCTCCCTCATGGTCTCTTTCACTCTTCTCCCACCTTCGCAGGCCATTGGCAGGAGGTGTGCTTCCACAAATCCCGTCAGCAGAATCCTCTATGGTTATGGAACTCCTCTGTCAGTTGCAATACCCTTATAATATATGGTAGGGGGCATTTAATCCCTCATGTAAAACCGAGGTGCCTGCAATCAATGGAAACAATCCAGTCTTCAATGTTCCTATCACTGGTGACTTGTGACATCTATAGTTGTCTGTATTAAAGAAAGGACTTATCTGATCAATGGTAATAGCTCATAGTTGAGTTCGACATCAAACTGCTTTACCTTCTCGCAAGTTTTTCTAGATGAACAATGAGAAGCAGAAAGGACGTATTTATAGCCACATATTAATACTGAGTATGAGTTTTCCTTGGGGTTCAGCCTTATTCCACTTGGTAGTCCTGGAACTCCTCTGAGGCAAGCAATCTCTTTATAATGAATGGCAGGGGGTCCCTTATCCCATTTCTAACAGATACTTCAACAAAGACACCCCCAAGAGCACAAGAAGCTACAGCAACACAGAACCCACTGCATCACGATTAGGCCTATGTTCTTAGTTCTGAGGTGCATGATTAATTGCCTATGTGGGAATGAGTCCACATGTTTTCCTATGTTCTTGACGGCTGGATATTTTCATCGGGTAGCCCACGAATGTGTTGCATTGTATGTAGGATTTTAACTAGCATCTGTATAGATTTGGTGATGGAAATGGCAAATGGTTAGTTGGATATAGTATTGCTTTTGCTTTTCATGTCTCCTTAGCATTCCCCGTAGATCCTTGATGTCTCTGTTTCTTTGTATTTTAAACACTGCTCTCTGGAAAATTCTCTCTGGATAAATTGTAGGGCGCCTACAAATTTTCTGTCTGGCAAAGTGCCGTGTAGTAGAAAAGAAGCATTTGGTGAAGTGGTTTTGCTGGTCCTGTGTCTTGTGATCCAAGAATTCTCATAGGTAAGAAATTGACAGAAAATCAGATATTGATCTGTCTGGTCAGTTATATGATGTAAAGTGTGGATTATTTTTAAATTGTGGCTTTATCTAGGATTCCATATTTAAAAGTAGTCACAATGGTGTCTAGGAAATGAACATGCACTTATTCACCCTAAGCACCAGCACTACATGGCATCATACATAAAGAAAGCACTCCTGCACTCAACCCTCATAGTGCCAAGACTACACCAATGGCAAAGTATTCTAATTCAACACCATATACATTATTTACAACAATACAAACAACAGCCCCCCCTATCATGTAGTAAACAATGGCAAAGCAGAGCTTTTTAACACCTCACAACCAGCAAACCCGTCTGGCGCAACTTATTTAGAGTCAACTGCCTTGCTAGCCTGGAACACACCATCCCTTCTACAGCACTCGCCTAACCTTAAACACCCATGACGCATGCCTTTCTGCAATCAGACTCTGATATGCATGTTCCAGAGAGTTGTGCATCGGTGCACAACCCACATAGCCTATGACAGTGCAGTATAACCAGACAGATCATAGGAGGCAAACTCATACGAGACAAACACCAACGCCAACACAAAATATCTGTTCAAGTAGATATAGTATAATTGGAGGAAGTCAAGGCTGCAAGAGAGTGACTGAGAGTAAGCAAAATTTAGAAACCTGGGATTTGGCGGAGAATAGGAAGTCTCTATTTCCATCAAGAATTGTGTCGCGGGTGGTTGCACAGTGGCAAATACGTATCTACAGTTGCCGACTGGATATTTTATAATTGAAGATTAGCTTAACTGAGCGACAGAAGTAGCATGATCATGGAGTAGCGAAACAATGGTATTGTGCGTGTGGTGAGTAGGAGGATTTGTTTGTAGTAGAGGAGTCTGTCCAGTGTGTTGTCTGGAGGGTCAAATTAATGCGGCAGCTGCAGTAGTAGGTGGTATGGAGAGAGATCAAGAGGCGAGCACGACAGCACCCTACAATAATGAGTGACTGGGAGTCCACCAGTGAAGCAGTCGCGAGGCAAATCTGCATCTTTCAGAGGTGGAGAAAACATACAATGACAGTGAAAAGCATGTTGGTAAACCTCTGCAGGTTAGATTCAGATCAAATAATAACAGTTGGCCCTTGTTCAAAGGCATAAGTGCAGACATCTTAATTTGTAGACACCCGTACTGGCTGACAATAGGTTTTTATATATAGTTGACAATCCTCAAGGCTAAGCAGACAGCCTGAAATATCATGCTGCCTGGCAGTCTTTCTGGTCATTATAAAATGTACACTCTGTGATCGGTCGCCATGTATTTATGTGCCTTTGATGTTTTTTACTGAATAGGGATCCATAGGTTGGCATGCCCATATTTTATGATGAATATTGATCCATAGATTGGTAGGTGTGCCCCTAATTTCGAATGTATGTTGGTCCACATATTGCTAAATATGTCTGGGTTTCGAAATGTGCAAGAAAGAAATGTCTAGTCCGAATTCAGTCAGACAGAATTTTTTACCCAGTTTTTCTCATAACATAATGCCTGGGTTACCCATTTTCTGGAGAATAGTCAAAAGATTAACTTTGATAATGAAAAAATGAAATAAAGCACACTATTTTTAGAGACAAAATCAACGTGCAGAGGTATTCACACAGGTAGATTTGTGCCTACACCTCAGTGGACATCTCCACCACATCAAGTGTGGTGGAGGAATCTTTTATGATAGGGGAAGCCTCGCCTGCCAAAATTAATTTAGCGTTTGGCCTTAGGAGACAGTTTATAAATAGATTGGGAGCACATTTTAAAATTCTGCTCTAAGCTATAGAATGATCCAAGATCTGCGATAAGCACAATTGTGTGGGAACCGATAAGTAAGAAATACTGCAGCACATGATTATTTTTACTTGGCCCCAATCACTTTGAAGTTGAGGTGCTCTGGGCCTCACCCAATTCTCAATCTACATTCAATAGAGTTATAAAAGGATCAGGCAAAAAAATGTCAACCCTAAGTGATAAAGTTGTGCTGTCTAAAAGAGCCAATGCATGGATGGTTTCAGGTTCATATGGCCCCTAAAATTTAAATCATACTTATGGGGTTTTGAATGGTCTAAACCCAAAAGTAAAGCTGCCGCATTACCAACTTGGATTTGCAAACTGGTTTCAATGCACCCATCTGGAGGAAATTGTTTGAAGAGTCACAGTCGTCTTTGTAACTATTTTGAGGAAGACATTTGCCATATTGTCTGTAACCGCCCAGCTCTGTGGGCGGAGCACAAAGGACTGTTGAGACAATGTTTTATTAGAAATACTATACAAACATGTCAGGAAGCAGTTGAAGTCTATCTCCAAGGGGGTGATTTGATATTTTTTGGGAAATTTCTAAGGTTTGTGTCTATTGCTGAGTCAAAACTATCAAAGTTTGAGTTATAACGGTAAATGTCAGTGGTACTTGTAGCATGCAGGAGATGCCTGATTGCCTATTTACATTGTGTTTACAAATGATATGATTTGGTGACTTAATTGAATTCTAATAGTTTTACTTTTAAGCCTGAATGCTATAGTTATGTATGTTTGATCATGCTAAAATAGGAAGTTTTTATTTGTAGTTCTGCTATCATTAGAATAGTTTTATTATGAAGAAGAAAATTCAAGAAATGGCACGTAGCACTTTGTTTTGACTATTTTGCACAAGGTAGACATTCATGGTTCCAGAATTGACTGCTGGGACATTTTAAATGCAATTTTATTAAACTGGAATAACAAGGTGTATGCTCTCTAATACTGAAACATTAAATCACTCTTTCTCCAACACTTAACTGGGCAAAGTAAGTAGGATTACATTTCATATTTGGTGGTTTAAAGTGGTGGATCATTATTATGTGACATATGACTCAGTTTAACAGTTTCTCCTTTGAGGTTTATTGAAGTAAATCTTGGGTATTCCAAATAATTGATGACGGATTTTATGATGTTATTTATTGATGATCTTTTATCTGGTGATCATGTTATGAGGTCTGGTGAGTTTTAATTAACTGAGCAATAAAGTCTTTCTTATTTTGGAATAAAGAAGTTACTATCAGTAACTTTAGTTTTGGGTTTCTACCATGCCCTGAGATCTGCTTCAAGATTGTACTACTTAATATTAACACTAACAATATTGTGGCATACTAATGTCAAGGACAGTATATTGAGGGACTGAACATCGAAAGGTAAGTGCATATAGGGAAATATAGAGTTACTATTCCTAACTCCATATCCACCTACCTTGTATATATATGTATTCTGTCCTATCAATACTTTCGATTCAATATTCAAGTAAAACACCATTATGGAAGGGAATAGCCAAACACCATACACATAACCCACATTACACACAGCAGACACAAATTAACCTTGCAATAAAAAAAATGCATACCACAGACTAGCCTTGGTTCCCTTTCTCTTGGACTGCCTCACTAAAAGGGCACCACACAATTCCAACAGATTCCAAGATGCAGCCAGCACCTCTTCAGAGGTAGATCTTCATTGACGAGGAGACAGACCTTATAGTTACATTTGTAGTGGATCAGTGCAAGAAATAGCATGGTTTACTCCATACACCCTGAGTGAAGCAGAGAAGGTGGTCATGTGGTAGAAGCTGACAGACTAAGGGCCCGATTATGAGTTTGGCAGTTTTGGAGCGGGCCGCCACACCTAGCCCCACTCCAAGACCACCAAACCAATAGTCTGGTCGCCTGCTGTATTGCAATTGGAATACACTTCGGGTGGTCCTGCAACTGTGGTCCCACGGCGGTGCTTTTCAAAGGCTCATATGCAAGACTTTAAAAGGTAGCCCGTGTAACTGCCACTCTGAATCCTTGCTGGGCTGGAAAAGGGGGTACATAATAATAATAATAATAATCCACATTTGTAAAGCGTGAACAATCACCCGTAAGGGTCTCTAGGCGCTAGGGGCTGCCGGGAAGATTAAGCAAGCTATTGCCCAGAGTCACATGGTGCTGGGCTAATCTGCCACCGGCGCCGGGGATCAAACCGTGATCCCCAGATTCCAGAGTCAGTCACCCTGGCCACGGCGCCACACCTCTTCACCTCAACAGACAGGGGAGCACACCATGTGCCCCCCTGCATGCATCTGCTGGCCCAGAGGCAATAGGGGGCCCTGTAGGGTTCCCTTAGTTTCCTCACCGTCATACTTTTCAAGACAGATTCACTGCCATGAAAACTGTAACTGTGAGGAAACTCGTAAAATGCTTGGCAGTTCCACAATGGTACTGGCAGCGTATTGTGAGCCTCAGACCACTGCAAGACTGCTAGGGATGGCGGATCCCTGGCGGTAGCATCGATCCTATTGCATTGCGACAGCCCAACTCGAAAAATGGCGCTCTGACCGCTGGTGCGGTGGTAGCCACTCCGCCACCACGGTATGGAATCAGGCCCTAAGTCAATGCATTGGTGGTAGAAGCACACACCGGAGGGACTTCAAGAAAATGTACCAGTACAGGAGGAGACTTGTGAGGGAGAACTTTTTCAGGCTGCATGTGGCAAATGCTCTTTCTGGAGGCAGAGTAGACCCTATCTGTTACTCATCCCCCTTGAGGAGCATGTCCTCACCGTCATGCATCCTGACCTTTTCAATGGCTTACTTGTTCCAGTGAACCCAGTCGTAAGATCAGGTAAGAACTTCCTTTCTCACAAATAGTTCTGGTTTCACCAATAATGCCCCCATCTTTCACAAATAGACTGATATCACACACATATCCCATATACACACCATATAGCACCTCTCCTTTCCAAAGAGTAAACTGTCACAAGTTTTCTCAACACACTCTGCATTTAGGACATACAGTTCCCCTATGTAGTGCCTTGTTAGCCACAGACTAACAGGTGTTCTCAGCTATTGATGTAACTCAGTATTTATTACAAACATCACGATTAGCCTGTGAGTTGACCATTGTGTATCCAATGACCCTCTAGAGAAATCCATTGTCCAGGTAGGTGAGTTCAGCCATTTTTTGACATAGGCAGGTATGGCCTGGAATGGGCATGGCGGATTTCCCACTGTTCACTCACACCCACTCTTAGAGTAGCGAGTGTGTTGCATGTGTTTGAAGCTTTGTTGCACTCTGTGCTTATTTTAGTTGAAGTTATAAATTAATGTTGTTTTTATCAACATTTTTTACAAATATAGCTCAACAAAAATATTTCTCAGACATTTTAAAATATTTTCCACACCACTGATTAGCCATGTGTGGTACTGAGCGTGTCCTGTCTGTTGTACGCTTGTAGTAACGTCTGTACATAACAAATGTCTTACTCTTTCGTAGGTGTGTTTTAGAATTTGCAAGACACTGCCTAAACCCTTCCTTAAATTTTCGTTAATCCCAACCTTTTAGCAGTAAATATTCCTTATTTTCCAGCTTCTTCCACTTCTCCCTCCCACATTTTCGATAAATATGTTTGCATCCATGTACATAGATCTCCACACCCATGGTGGGTATCTCTGCACATAAGAGGTAGGGCTAGCTCAGGTGGAGACCCTGGGCATGAGATTTGTGATAGCTTTTGTGAGTATGCAAATTAGTACTACGAGAGTACTTTATCTTGTGCTCAAAAGGCTGTCATGAATTGGCCCTAAGACTATCTTTTTGAATAAAAGTTTATAAAAAACTTGAATACTACAAGATTGTGTCAAGCAGAGCGCAAAAGGAGAATCGATTCTATATATAACAAAAATAATGGTTGAACTTGTGTGTTTCTACAAAGGCGCTAGTCTGAGTGAATAAAGATTTATATTCTAATTATATATTTCAGCCAAAGCAGGAACTGAGTTGAGAGTCAGAAAATTGCTCGGTGGGAGAAAACGAGGTGTAGGGGAAATCCTAATAGCAGCAGACCAGAGTTTTTACTGTTTAAACACTTCAGAGAATGTACGAGTGGTTCATCATTAAGATAATGGACATTTGGAATTCATAGATGTTGATTCACAAAGGTATGTCAGAGTACAAAAAAAGAGTACTCCTGTAGAACCTCTAAAATGTGAATAAAATGTGAATAACATAGAAATATATACATACAGTTGTTACAGATTGAAAGTACTGTGCCTTCTTTGCACTTTGGACATTTTAGTGTCGTTTCACAAATGGATGTAAAAAAAGTACTGCTTCCTGTACTCCTGAATGCTTTTTTTGGATTGCCCCTTAAGGTCAATAGCACTACTGTATCTAGGATGTGAGCGTTTCTGTTCAAGAATCAGCATCGGTGGGGATTCACATTTAGAGTCTCACTTTTTGTATACAGAGGTGTCACTCAAATTAAGTGGTTTCAATGACGGCAGAGAATTGCTTATCTACAGTAGAGATTAGCTTCTGTCTGTCTGACAGTGAAGCTAATCTCTACCGCCGACAGACGAGTAATGTATTCTGGGCAGTAAGAGACACGGAAGCTAGTAGGCAGCACCTTGGGCGCAGGATGGGAGTTCTGAGTTGGGGCTTTTTGAGCTTTATGATAGTTTGATGCACAGTTCAATCCTCTCTGCCTTTTCCAGTAACATATGGGAACATATGTATGCATATGTGGTTGAAAAGCTTCTGCACCTTTGTTAGGAAAAATCCATGTGCAGTTGTTTCAGGAATGTGCTCAGACCCTCTCACTTCAAGATCCCCGTGACCTTCAGTCAAATCCATGCACTTGGTAAGGTTTGCTGTTACATTTATTGTTTAAGGTATAACTGACATTACTTGAAAACATAACTTGGAATCATTATTTCGGCTGGATATTGACTTGTTCCTCTCATGCCCCCCTTATTACGATGATGTCATTTTTTTAAGAAGTCATTTGTCTAAACAAAAATGTAACACATCTGCATACAGGTCCTATAAACGATTTGCTCTTATTGGCTTGAGTGTGATGATCCCTCAAAACAAGAGATTGACACGCGCTCAAGGGAGGTGTTTGAGGTGTTGCACCCCCGAATAAATGTATTTTCTGGGTGGATTCAGTTGGGTATTTTTGAAATGTCAGTCGGAGTTCAGCAGGAATGTTTACATTCATACAGACAAAAACACACACATTCTCTCACTCTCTACTTTGAAAACTCTCAAAAATATTGGCTATTTTACATTTTTTTTAAATTTCTTTAGTACTCCTACCAATCTGCATTCCTCTCCCTTCTTAGGCCCCTCTCATGCACCTTACTTGTCGTATAATGTAATTAAACATTATATACCAGCCTGATTGTCAGATAATCTGAAGCTCCCATTCTTACTGAACAAGCTACGCTCCTGGATTTAGGCACTCTTCACATAGTCACCTGGTGAAGTGCAGATATCACACAGTGAACAACGGGTGAGCTGGAAACACCTACACAAAGTGAATGTTCTGATTCTGCCTGGAACCTGCAAACTTACATTTGATTTTCATGTTTTACAACCACTCCAGGACACACAAAGCAGTGTTTTCGGTGAATAGTAGTTGAAGTTGGTGGTAATTTGCGATTCCTTAAGTCCAAATTGCACTTTTTCTGTGCTTCTTATATTGCATTTAAGGAATCACAATTTGAAATTCCTTAAATGCAATCGCAAAATAGGGAATCGCAAAATTTGCGATTACTTATTTTGCGAGCGGTGTTTTGTGCCATACATTGGACACTGCTGATTTGCGATCGCAAAAGCGGAAATTCTGCGATTTTCGGCATTTGCGATCGCAAAATTGCCTACATACATATGGCCCTAAGTTCTTTGGACTCCAGACTTCTGCTTTGCACCTATGCTTTCCACTACAGCATGCACCCCCCTTTTTGCTTCACTCCCATTTGCACCCTCAATGTCTCACTCTACATCATGACATACCCACTTGAAGTTGTGCTCTCCCTTTGTAGCTTGCACTGCTCCTCATCCTGCCAATCTTTTTTATGGGGTGGCTTGACAGCACAGCTGTCACCAGAAAATTATGTGAGCATTACTAGAGAGGGGCTTCAGCTCCGCCCACATGTTGGGAGCCAGTACATGTTTTGATTGTGCAGGCGTTTTGCACTTCCACAAAAAAAGTGCTAGCCCTCAACGTAGCTGTGATCATTTTTGTTTATTTATCAAGCAGCCTGAGGTTGAACTTTGAGGGGCACACACTTGACGTGTCTTAAATAGCAACATAATTGTGTTGTTTTTCTCTGGCAGGAGCACAGATGGGAGGAGGGCGGTCGTGATTAACCTACATGTTTTTATAGGTTTGGCTTGACAATGCAACTGTCACCTGACCTTGTTACTTACACCAATATTATTCTACAGTTCTATGCTTACACACAACTACATATTCATTCCCATGCTATTTACTTGTACTGCTTTACACTGACATACAGCATTGTTGTAAAGAAAAACATATTGGCATTGCCACTGCTTGCATTATTTAGTGATAACATGTTTACCAAAGTTCATTGCCATCAAGTTATAGAAAGAGCAGAAATAATCCCTAATACAAAGAAGAGTTTCAATACAGATGGCAACAGGATAGTCTTCAGTTCTCGAACACCTACATTCACACAGCTGAGCATGCATACAAAGGCACAAACTCCAGGCTTAACATAAGCTGTGCCAGAACCCCTGTGACTGGGAAACCTCCCCTCTGCTACTGCCGCCCATGTGCGACCTCCCCTGTGTATTATTCAAGCCTACAAGCATATTTTCTAAATAAAAAGCGACTATAGTTGGAATTGCCAATACATTTTCTACTCCTTTCTAAGCAGAAGAAATACTTTCCCTGTAAAATGTGGAAAGCAAATATGGTTTTGGCTTTACAGGGGCTTACTACCTGAAATGAGCCAAGTGGATAGTTCAAAAAATAGATTTTTTGGAAAAGCAAGTTTTATCATAAACTGGTCTGGGTAATGAAAATGTAACTTTAGGCAAAAGTAAATAAAAACTTTAAAATTAATGGTTACACTTCTTAAATCTATTTTGTAGGAAACAGACCAGTAGGTCGAGATGCTTGCACTCTTTTTACTGAATCATATCATATATGTACTACACAATAAAATACATTATGTCAATCATTTTTTGCAAACCTCAGAGAATCGAAATATTCCAATACCTAGTTTCATAATATTTAATGGACCCTATAGTAAGACATAGGCAGCCATAAGCCATACGCAAGAAGATAATCAACGCACATTCAAACTTTAAAAGAAAAATGCACAATCCATAGAAATTGAGCTTTTCTGTACGTCACCTCTATGTTTTTGTGCTACGAAACGTTTCCAAGATAAATACACATTTTATTGTAATTCAAGTTAAAATGTATGCAGTTTAGTCAGTGGAACCTGACTGTGGAACCGATGCATAGGTGCAGTTTTGGACTGAACTACGTGCCTAACATGATTTAGCTTATTCTGGTTTTGCATGAGACATGTAAATGATTAAGTTTTTCCCAAAAATTGTTGAACGCTTTGAGAGATATCCTCGCCACTGAAGATGTCTATTTGACCGTTGTCTATTAAACATTTACGAGACTGTAGCACACAGATATTTTCCACTCCAATGGACTTCGAAAAAGTTTTTCATATATAGTTATATGGGACTGAATCAATGCGTTGAATTTACCTCACCAGTTCCAATGCTACTTTAACTTATCTTTAAATACATGACACCCTCTCTGTATATTCAAAACAACATTTCTAAGTCACCCTCTTAAAAGTTATTTCTGCAAAATGTGGGAAACTCTGATTGTTAAAAAGCACATGGGTCAACGCCATGAAAGCTCTTCATATTCAATGTATGCTCACGAGAGAATTATTTGTTCATAACTGCTTGCATAAAGGAACATGATTCAATATGTTGTATGTGTCAAAAGGAATGAGTGGACACAACGTTGAACTTCCTCAATTCAGTCTTCCACAACCAGCTGATGTTACATTCTGGTGCCCTGACTGTTTTGACTTTTAAACTCTGCCTGCCTCTGCGGTCCAAAATGTAGGAGCCTGGTTAAAGGTCTAACTTCTCTGCAAAGCATATTTCCCCCCGTGAATTAAATCAAGCAAGTACCACTTTCTCCCATAGACAACTCTATACCATTCATATCCTTTCAAAGCGTCCTTGGTTAGATCGGTTCGGTCTATTTCTAGAAGTCTACCTTTACCATGTTCTGCCTATTCCTCTGCCCAACGAACTCCAAATCAATCAAAAGTAGATATCAATATTTATTTTCATTTGGGAATAATAATAATCCACATTTGTAAAGCGCAAACAATCACCCGTAAGGGTCTCTAGGCACTGGGGGCCGTCAAGAAGATTACGCAAGCTATTGCCCAGAGTCACATGGTGCTGGGCTAATCTGCCACCGGCACCAAGGATCGAACCGTGATCCCCAGATTCCAGCATCAGTCGCCCTGGCCTCGGTGCCACACCTCTCCCAACAGATCTCAAAGAGCTACAATGACTGCCTATGGAAGTCCATATAGAAATATAGGGCCAGATGTAGGGGAAATAAATTTACTGATTTTAAATTACCGAATTTTACCGATTCGGTAATTTAAAATCAGTAAATCTATGGGACGACATGTAGGTATTCCAGATGTGCTGGAATACCGAATTGGATGAATTCGGTATTTACCGATTCGGTAAATACCGAATCGGTAATGCCCATTCATTCCTATGGGCTTTGAAGCCCATAGGAATGAATGGGCATTACCGATTCGGTATTTACCGAATCGGTAAATACAGATTTTCACAAGGGTGCAGGGGGTGTCACTTCGACACCCTCTGGCACTCCCAAAACAGGCTTGGGTGCCATGTGGCAGGCATACATGCCCTAAGGGCAGGTCTGCCTGTCACATGGCATAGGTGTGCATGCACACATGTGCATGCACACCGGAATCGGTATTTTACCATCAAATTGGATTTGATGGTAAAATACCGATTCGGTAAGGCTCCTGGGACTCTGAAGAGTCCCATCTACATATGGGTGGCTCAGATTCGGTAAATTTACCGATTTTTTATTTTACCGAATCGGTAAAATTACCGAATCGGTAATTTTACCGATTCGGTAAAATAATGCCCCCTACATGCCAATCACCTATTTACCGATCGGTAACGGCCGAAAATACCGATTTGCGCCCGTTACCGACCGACCTACATCGGGCCCATAATCCCTTGTGACAAAAGTCCTTTATACTTAAAATCCAGCACCACCAAAATCTTACAGTGTAGAACTCAAAGGTCAGCAGACACCAACTTCCAGCAAGACTTTCAACTCTGCCGGCAGAGACGAGGTGGACGAGCCTTCTCATTCTTGGCTTTTCATTACAGACCTCTCTACCTGCTTCAATGCGAGATGGGCTTTTGAATTCTAGGACTCGACAAAAACCGCAAGAAGGATGTGGTTGTATGAGGCTCTTATGCTGGGATGCAACTGCTTTTCCAAACTATCGCTGATCGATCTATAATATAATAATAATATAATATAAGTTTTCTACATCTAATTCCGGATAAGTATAACTGTCTTAAGAATCCTTTCATCTACGCTGCTTTTGTTTATTTTAGTACAGCATTTGATCATATAGATAGAGCTAGACTGGATACCTTTGGAATTTTAGCTGGTTTATTGAAACTGTAGATAGCAGTCCACACACATACTTGGACCAGAGCCTTACACCATGTATTGAAACACATATTGGGCTTTTACAAAATTCCCTGTTGACACATTTGCTTTTCTCTCTATGTGTACATGATTTTCCCTAGATCATTAAGAGGTTATAAAAAGTCTTCCATCTAAAGAGAAGCATTCGCTTTACACACCTGGAGCCATATTTATGAAAATTGGGGTGCAGGGCAGGATAGCAAGGCCAATACATTCATTCCTGTCCTTTCCTCTCGCACTGATGACGTTTTGGCAGCCTAGCACCAACGCAGGCCTTGCATCATGGTGCAAGGGTGCGTCTGTTGATACCTTCCTGCACAAAAACAATCCTGATTTTTTTTTCCTCTTTCTATGTGTGGTGCATCATGCATAGAAAGAGGAATAAATGAGGAGAAATAAAGATATTTCTCCTTATTACACCTCAACGGGGGAAGCGAAAGATTTTAGCACATTCCCAGGTCTACTGTCCTTGTAAATCTGGAAATGCATAAAAAACCATGAGAGTTGCATGGGAACACCCATTGCAATGCCCATGGAATGCCTCCCTTGCACAGAATAAGGCAACATGCTGATTTGCACTGCATTGCCTTTTTACAGGGTTTTGAAGCCATTCAAAGTCACGCATAGTGGCTTTGTGCCCTTTAAAGATCTGACTTAGAGGTTTGTGTCATGCATGCACCATGCAAAGCTCTCATACTTATGCACCCTGGTTCTTGTTGTTAGTATCACTGACATAACCCCAACTGGGCTGCAGAGTGGCCTAATTGACTAGAAGGTTTTGTGAGTAGTCATTCCTAAGTAATCAATGTGGTGAATAGTAAAATAATTATGTTTTCAAAGTTCCAGAAGTCAATGAGATTTAAGAAGAAAGTGAATAGCTTTCAATGATAGCAAGCGAAGCTGCATACATAGTTAACAATTATATTTATGCAGAAAAACTAATTTACCACTCACCCTCAATAGTGAACGAGTAGAGCAGTAGGCCAAGGGGGTAACCAGCACTTAGAAAATTCTACCTGGCAATCGGTAAGAGGCATTTTGTCCATTTAATGAGGGTTCTCAAAAAAGTCTTGTTATCTTTACTGTTTGCCACAATTACTAAGGTAAAATATACTACAATTTGTAGATGAAAATTGAAGGAATATGATGTAATGGTTGTTGGAGTTGAAGAAATGTTCAAGTTATTCAGATGAAAACAGTGTTAACTGGACTATATTTAAAGGACAATTGTGAAATGTAGCATTAGAATGTATAATTCCAATTCCAGAAATGTTATTTGCCAAGAATTAGCCCTGGATTTAAATAATCTCATAACATTTTGTTTCAACAAGTTGTAATCCTAATAGGGCACATTGAACATTTGAAGAATTATGTACTTTCTCTGAAATTTCTAAAAAGATACAACCATACCCTTTGTTTCTCAATCACGTCTCATGTTCAGAAGTTGGAATCTACCTCTGAAAGAATATGCGGGTATATGGGAAAGAAAAAGACTTAAAAGATTGTCTTTGTTCCTAATCTCATCAGCGATACAAGATTTAAACCATGGTAATCTAGAATGGTCTAAATTGAGGCAAGGTTGCTTGCGCTATCTCAGGTGGATGTTTGTTAAAAATAAAGTTGGATATATAATAGATCCGACTGGATAATCTTCATTTATAAAATTCCATACAGCGCAGAAGATTCATAGGTCTAAATTAGCTTTAGTCATTGAATACAGATGTTGCCAGGTGCTGCCGGGACAGGCCAGTCAAAGCACCAAACTGCTGCTTGGAAAGAAAGAAAACAAGCATTTGCGAGGTGAATAGGCTTAGCTATCATGTGGTAAAGCATGCAAACACAGGCACGCACAAATGTTTTGGTGGTGGTCATAATGTTAATGGTGGTGGTAATGGTAGTGGTTGTAATGGCGGTGGTTGCAGTTATGGTATTGGTGGCAATAATCGCAATCATACGCTCTTGTATAGCGCCTTATCATCGTAAGGTCTCAAGGCGATTGCTTTGGGAACCCATCCTGGTCTTTCCCTGCGAGATTGCCCCTACTGGGCATCCCCAAGGTGAAGACCAGGCATCCCATCACGGTAGGGCCGTAGTGGAGATTAAGCAAGCTATTGCCCAGAGCTGCAGAGTCTGAACCCACGATTCGAGTAGGCACCGAGGTGAGAATTATCAAGTCCGTGGACATTATGAGCTCAAGACCCTGCCGCATTGGGAATTGAACCATGGTCCCAGGTCTGACCTCTGCATCAGGGTCTGCCTTCTCTAACCGTTGAGCCACACTTCTCCACAGCCACACTTCTCCACAGTGATAATAGTGATAGGAATGACAGTGTCTGGGAAAGTTTGGAAGCTGCTCTGCAGAGCAACAACTGTGTTAACAAGGAAGGCAGGATTGAGCTGTGGTCAGGATCTTGTGAAATTAGATGACGATTTTGGGGTAAGGTTGTCCCAAAGACAAAAATTATTAGGCAGACATCCCAGGTACAGCTTTCCACTTTAGTCATGACAAAGATGATATGAAAATAACGTACTGTAGTAAAAAATACAAAAAGGATTTTTTGTTGTATAGAACGCATACATGAGGTAATTAATTGAATGTTTGAATATTGAGTGTATTTTCGAGATGGAATATAGTTCTTCATGCATTGCAATAGAAGTGCTCTGTGGGGGTTGTATGATACACTAAACAGCCAAAAACCTGACAGACAAATAAAACTAACAAGCCAGAAATAACAAACGTGATACAGGAGGCAAAGGGTACCCTTATATACAAATTAACAGAGAGTCTGCATTGGATTCAAGGTTCCTCATTATTGGGTGAATTTTAGGAGTGTGATTGGCAGCCCAGGAGCTTGGGACATTACCTAGAAGCCAATGTTCTTGCTTTGATAGGGACTCAAGACATCCATGTAATGCGATTGGGCCGCACTGTCTTGATTTGGGAGAAAGCAGTTTCACTGAATAGAAAAAAAAAACTGGAAATGAGGGCAAACCCAATGGTTTTATCCCTGTGCAATGAGCAGGGGCGTTGAAAGTTGATCCCCGGTTGGAATTTAATTTCCAAATGCAGCTGATTTGAATGCAAAAAAGGCACAAATTGCCTTTCTTGATGGGCTACACAGGACGACTCACAGAATTAAAGCCTCTGCAGCAGCTGTGGAGGTAGGCATGTCAGAAGTTTATTTGGTGGCCACTTTGAATGTTTGTTGAAGGGCTTTACATAATCTGAGTACCTGTAGTTAAGGTAGAAAATAACCCTCATGGAAAGAAAAAAGGCAAAGCAGCTCAAGCATCTGGTGGGTAGTGGTGTATGCTGCCAGATCATCAATAAACAATGTAAAAGCAAATTTTTCAGCATGAGTGTGGGGACCTGAAAACGCATAGATCTGTGGAATAATGATCCCTGTCTCCTCCTTCTGACGGCTGTATATGGACGGAATATTTGAAGCTCTGATCCTCCATGTACAACATACAAAGCTGTTGATGGTCATACGGATCACAGCTTTTAGGAAACAACGGGGACCAGGGGACCACATCCTTGTTCAGGGAATGCATGCGTGAGGTGAGCACCTGGATGGCCGAAAACTGTCTTAAGTTGAACTCAGCGAAGATGGAAATCCTGCTATTTGGGGCCAAAGACAACTTTTGGTCCCCAAGATGGTGGCCGGATGAAATGGGGTCACCGCCCTCTCCAGTTACGAAGGTGAAAAATCTTGGGGTTCTGATGGATGACACACTCTCCTTCAGGCCCCAAGTCAATGCTCTGTCCTTATCCATCCATTATATCCTGAAAACCATACGTAAGGTGCTGCCCTTTATCCCTGAAGTATTCAGAAATACCGTAGTAACAGGATTGGCAATATCCTGTCTAGACTATTGCAACAGCCTGCTTCTAAATGCCCAACAGGGGCTACTAAACAAACTACAAATCTTACAAAATGCAGCGGCCCGTCTGATTACGGGAACGTCTAAATTCTCCTCGGTAGCACAAGATCTGGTAAAGCTTCACTGGCTACCAGTGCGAAAAAGAATAGCATTTAAGACGCTTTGTGTAGTTTTCAAAGCATTGAAGGGTGTGGGCCCTCACTGCATGTCCGCACTCTTTCAATGGTACAAGCCGACAAGGACGCTTAGGTCCTCTGACCAAGGACTGATCCTAGTCCCTAGAGTCAGGAAGGCTCGCTGGGGGGGAAGGAGTTTCTCCCTGGGGGCAGCTAGGGCCTGGAACGCTCTCCCACTGGCCCTTAGACAGATATCCGACCTGCTGCCCTTCAGAAGGGCCCTGAAAACCTGGCTATTCATACACTAATCCACTTTGTTATGCACTCTAGCGGTCAACTAGCGCCAGGACACCTTCTCTGTAACAGTGCGCTTAATAAATGTGTAAAATAAATAAATAAATAAGAGAGCGATTACATGGCAGTAATACGGAGCATGTGTTATACACAATCCAGGTGCCAAAATGGAGAGGATGGAGATGCAAGAATAGGTGGAAATGTCTCGATTATGAAACAACCCACGTTCGAGAAAGACCAGGGGCCCTATTATGTTATGTATTCCTGTTTGCGCTCGTGTATATATCAAAAGAGGTGCGCCGGGCACAAATAGGGAAAGTGCTCCCTATTTCATAGAATGCGCTGCCCTCAGGGCAGCCGCAAACTTGTGCTGCCCTGGGAGTAGCACATTCAAGTGAAATACAGAGATGCTTTTAAGGCAGCCGCTCTGAGTTTCACTGTGCAGGCGGCAACCCACCTGCACTGCTAAAGGGTATTTGAGATCCCCATGCGGGTGGGTTCAGCCAGTAACTGCGCCCGTCTGCAAGGGGATGTCTGGGTGGGGTCCATGGTACCCCCTTTCACCCCTCCAAAGGGCTTCTCTCAGGGGGCGCATTGACAGTGTGTCACCTTTTAGGTGGCGTACTGTCAGTGTGCTTCCTGGGAGTTTCTTTGGCTCTGCGCCCACCTCTGTAATGCGACGCAGGCAAAGAGGCAAAGTGATTCTCTCATTTGCATGGGGCCACACCGCCATGCAAATGAGGGAACACCCTCATGAGAAAGCGCTGGCACTCTTCTGTAACACCAAAGTCCCCAGGCGCATGCAAAGCGGGCGTAAACACCTTTCACGCCCCCGGAGGCACCTTAATATTTAGGTTTTCTTTACTGCGTTAGACGCTAAACTCTGAGGATGAACCCTAAGAGCTCTGTGCATATTAAAAAGCCCTAATGAAGAGTCACAAATAAGAGTATATTGGAAGAGATAATGGAAACTGTCCGGTGGCTCTGGGCAACCCTGTGGAAAAAGTGGCAGTGCTGAGGGAGGATGGAGAGTTGAAAGGGCTATTGTTGGGCAATAGTCAGCAGCTGTACCTTGACGTCTATCAGGAGATGAAGCAAAGAAAAACAATCTTCGGAATGTTTGAGAATCAAACTGTTTGTAAGTCTGTCTATGCAGGTATCTTTCTCCATCGCCATTAAGACTTCTGAGTCAGGATAAATACATTATTTTATTCAAGGAGATATTGATTAGGCATTCCTCGAAAATTGTAAAAATGGAAATCGCCAACCCGTCAGCGTGTTTACTGTATGCTAGTTAAAACTTAGATGTATCCTTTCTTTCTAAACAAAAATTAAATTCTGATAGGCAATGAATATTGTGCTCCTATCACTTAAATTGTAGATTAAGGAGCCGCAAGGATTATTAGGGATTTAGTATTTTTTCTTGACTGTTACAGAAAAGAATGCAACATATGTATAAAATTCTTAACAATACCATGAAAATAAATTCAGGAAGTTATCTTAAATATTTCTGTTACTAATAGTATTCCTACCTTTGTCTTCAGCTAGTACTTCCACCTTCACCTGCTCTTTGCTGCATTTAGCCAACTAAACGATATTTCAAGATTGAGGAGATGATTAGAAAGCTTCTGATTTATTGTCAAAGTGATGATTCAATCAGAAATGCAATTTTTCAAACTTCATGGGCACTGGATAGTGGCAAGAGAGGGGGGTGAAGAGGTGATCACGTGCGCCACCAGAGAACACCAAACTGTAATTACAAGAAGCAACACTTCAGCAAGTGACGTCACTGGAAGTTACATTACATGAAATGCAACACTGAAGGAAACAAATATTCCGATAGAAGGGAGGAAGCGGGGGTACATTGTTTATTTTAGCTTGCACAAGACTTAGCTCCGGATGTAGAATTTTTGAAGACAAAACAAGGACAACCCTATATGCCAAAGGGGATTAGCGTAAATGAGTATACAGTTGTCCCGTGGGGCTCATCTAAGTGATCACCTCATGTGTTCCTCCTAGGTAATCTAATCAATCATATGCCTTCCTTTGGTGTGTCTAGATGATCATACAATACAAGATTTCATTCTAGAATGGAATAAATAAGAATGGTCTTTGCTTAGTTTCTGATACATTTATTCATTTTAAGAAGATCCAAGTGTAGAAAATACAGTCAAGCAACAGTACAGATGACACAGTGCTAAAGACGTGATCATATGTAAAAGAATATACATAGAGCCCGAAACTCAAAGCTGTATAACTACTATTATGAAGCTATACGAAATAATCAACATAAGTTAAACAATGAGATAGCCGAGGAGCAGGGGTGTCAGCGTTTCTACCCAAGATTATTTGTCTAGTCTCATTAGGACATAGTCATCTGTCTCAGGCACCTAAAACATAAGCATTATTTTGTGGGCGCTATGGCACTACGGCATTGAACAGTTAAGTTTGTAAATGATTCCCACACCAGGGGTCAATCAATTATATCTGCTCTTCCTTTGTATTTTGAGATTGCGATTCTAATTGCAATTCGTAGTTAAGCGTGTGAACCTACTGTAGCACCTGCTCCACATTTTAGTAGCTCATCTAGCATCAATTAGACTTCTACTCAAGCAAAGACCTAGATTAGGCACATGGCAGTCCACTAGGTCTCCATTCATGTGGATTAGTGCATCGTTAAGTTCAGTCCTACTGGACCACTCAGGCGCCTTCAACACTGTCTCCCACTGCAGCGCTATCGTCGGAAGCCACAGACTCAACATTGTCTCCTACGCTTATGACACCCAGCTAATCCTCTCCCTTACCAATGAACCCACTACTGGCAGAATCAGCTTTTACAGCAAAATGAAGGCCGTTGCTACATGGATGAAAGACAGCTGCCTTAAGCTCAGCTTGGACAAGACCGAAGTACTCACCCTGGGACCCACCCCCTCAGCCTGGGATGAATCCTGGTGACCTGCCGCACTAGGAGCCCTTCCTACCCCTACGGGCCACACACACAACCTTAGCATCATACTGGACTCCTCGCTCACAATCAACTGCCAAATCAATACAGTATCCTCATCCTGCATCCACATGCTCCACCTGCTCCGAAAGACATTCAGATGGATCCACACATAATCCAAAAAGACTGTCACCCATGCACTCATCACCAGCAGACTTGACAACGGCAACGCACTCTATGCCTGTGCCACCCAGAAACAGCCCAGGAAACTACAGAACCTCTAAAATGCCGCAGCCGGACTGGTCCTCAACATCCCCCGCCGCAGCCACATAGCACAACACCTCAGTCAACTCTGCTGGCTCCCAATCAACAAGACAATCACCTTCAAGCTCCTCACACATGCCTACAAATCTTTCCATGATGCAGTATCAGAATATCTGAACCATCGCCTCACATTCCACACACTCGCCCAATAACTCTGCTCCACCCAACTTGCCCTGGCCTCCGTCCCACAGATCCACAAGACCAGAGCTGGAGGAAGATCCTATTCCTTCCTCACCACCAAGACCTGGAACACTCAGCTCTCCATCTCAGGCAAACCGCGCATCAACCCAATTCAGGAAGAACCTCAAGAACTGGCTCTTTGACTGAAACTCCACACCAGTCAGTAGCCCTCCCCCCCAGCACCTTGAGACCTTCACTGCTGAGTAGCTGCGCTATATAAGCTCCTGATTGATTGATTGAATTGTGTGTTCCCAAAATGGGATTGATAAACAAAAATCAAAGTTCAAGCTGCAGAACATAGTCTGTGCATGTAGTTTAGTCTTTCATGTGTGAGGACTAGTTACCTGCTCATGATACTGCTGTCATGTTTTGCTGGCAGTCATTCTCATGGCTGGTGCTTTTAGGCAAGCTTCTAAGTACTAGGCAGACCTTCACCTTCCCCAGAAAGTTATTCAGACTTCAGGTAATGTACACTCATGTCTGTCACTCTGGCTATCTTGGAAACACCAACACTGGACACACAGCAGTCCTTTAAGCACTCTGTGGAACACTCCCTTTCTTGGTCATGAAGAACTTTGAACTGAAGCAAAGTGGGGTTGTTTGGGTCCCACTTTTGTACAGATTTTCCAGATAAGAGATATGAATCCACTGTCTTGGTTTTCAGAAGTGGTTTGTGGTGGTTTTCTTTCAAATGTAATTTTCTGGCTTCTCATCAGGCACAGCGCATGTGCAAGGTGATGGTTCTCTTAGCAGTTAACCACAGGTCTGGTTTCAAGTAGGAGAATCCAAAACAAGAGCACTATGAAATATGAGATCTGCATCTAGCTGTCATAGCCTTCCTGAAGCACTAATCAGGGGCAGACAAAAGGGTAAGCCCTGCGTAGAAACGTTGTCACCTTGTCGCACTCCTTACCCATATCATCAAACACATGGAAGTGCTCAGGAAGAACTAATCAGCAGTCTTTTGCTAATAAGGTCCTCATTGATTTCTAACAACAGTCAAATGCCCATCCTCCATCACTTCAGTGCTCGGATGTCCACACTCAAACCACAGGAATGCAATCAATACATTTCCACTGACTGGGCAAACTGTGTCCACCCTATTGCTTGTGTCATGATAAACCAGTGGGTATCTAAAAATGGATCCCACTGGTTACAGTGCTCAGACTAATACCAAAGAGTTCTATCTACTACAATACAGGTGCAACATACTGACTGCACACATATGTACTCAACACACTCACAGAATGTCAGTGCAAGGTTCACATACAATGGAACTTTACCTGAAAGGGATCAGTTGGCTCTCCTCTTCCTGACACAGAAGAAAGGATATGGCCATACTACTGATTCACTGACTCTCTGTTACTATGCCACCACTGCTTTAAGTGATTTACCCAATGCATTGCCAGAAGGCTACTCCCATCATGAGGCCACCCTTTAAACAATGCATTGCAAGAAGGCTACTCCCATTATGAGGCCACCCTTTTTGTACCCCTCCAAGCCACAGAGCAGGGTTTGGGCTTCAAATTATTTGTGACAAGCCTGGGCCTCTGCATACAAACGAGAATAGTGTGGTGCCAGGGCCAAAATAAAAAGTTGGCATACCAGTTTCACACAGAGTTGGAAACTCAGTGTAATGGTACACACACATTTCCCAAAAGTAGCTTTATGCAATCTTTCATTTCCATTAAAATGTTCCATTAAAAGTTACATTTATACAATTATCATAGGTACGGTTTAATAGCTTACCCTCCCTTTTGATTTTGGACTCCTTGTCTGCAGTGGTAATACTCACTTTACTTCAGTTGACTTGGAAAACAAAATGATGAATGTGGAAGAATTGCCACATACTGGGGCAATGTGTCCTGAGCTTCAACAGGCATTCATATTCTTGCAATTCTATAGACCTTCCTGAGATTTCGTAGGGCATTTGTAAAATATGTGTGCTGTATCATTGCTAATGCACACCACAAAAGTGTATTGTCCACTGCCCTGTCATGTAATTTGTGCTCACACCTCTTCTTTTGTAATTGGCTTAGGATGCCTGAATAATTATATTTATTAGTACTAATCTTTGCACACATTTCTGAATGGAAATTCTTCTTACAAAACCACACAATTTATTAACCAACTCTTAACAGCCATTTCCATTAAAATGTTCCATTAAAAGTTACATTTATACAATTATCATAGGTACGGTTTAATAGCTTACCCTCCCTTTTGATTTTGGACTCCTTGTCTGCAGTGGTAATACTCACTTTACTTCAGTTGACTTGGAAAACAAAATGATGAATGTGGAAGAATTGCCACATACTGGGGCAATGTGTCCTGAGCTTCAACAGGCATTCATATTCTTGCAATTCTATAGACCTTCCTGAGATTTCGTAGGGCATTTGTAAAATATGTGTGCTGTATCATTGCTAATGCACACCACAAAAGTGTATTGTCCACTGCCCTGTCATGTAATTTGTGCTCACACCTCTTCTTTTGTAATTGGCTTAGGATGCCTGAATAATTATATTTATTAGTACTAATCTTTGCACACATTTCTGAATGGAAATTCTTCTTACAAAACCACACAATTTATTAACCAACTCTTAACAGCCATCACTGACTTGAAGTAAAATAGTGTCATTCCACAAGGATTCTTCAGCTTTTTTGAATTATGCTTTTCTATTTTGTGAACCGGACTAATTACTTGCTTGCCAGTAACCTCTGCCTATTCAGTACTCACCTTATCCACCAATAATTTAGTTAAGCAGCCTCAAATGAAATGTCTTAAGTTCTCTAATTTGTTAGCTCACCTTGAAAGCTCTGTCTGCTTTTAATTTAAAGAAAACATGTTGAGGGAGGCCATGCAGGAATTGGAGGAGGATCTCTCTTTGGAGGAGGTGGGGGCTGCTGTAAGGCGCTTGACAGGTACAAGGCTCCTGACAGCGGCGGGTTCCAAGCGGAATTCTATCACACCTACTCTTCCATTCTCATGGAAAACTACTGGAGGTCTGTCTGGAGGTGAAGGAAAAAATTCTTCTCCCACCGACTATGCGAGAGGGGATAGTGTGTGTGATGCTGAAGCCTGGGGGAGACTCTGCTGACCCCTCTGCATAGAGGCTCCTCATTATGCTCAAATCATATCTTAAGGTGTTTTCAAAATATTGGCAACCAGATTATGGGGAGTGATCTGGGAATTGGTCCATGCACCAATGTGGCTTCTTGCTGGTACATAGTCCCACTGATAACCTCCGCAGATTGGCCCATGTACTATATGCACTTTGGATTGAGAGGGGGAGATGACTCTGGTCTCCCTTTATCTTGAAAAGGCATTTGATACTGGGGAATGGGCCTTTCTAATTCCAGTATTGAGGGGCATGGGATTTGGCCCACATTGTTGAGCCTGGATACAACTTCTGTATACTGAACCTTCTATACATATCAGGGTGGTTGGTGAGCTTTCTGAAGCCTGGCCGATGGGTAGGGGTACTTGTCAGGGGTGCTCCCGTTTGCCCCTTCTATTTGCATTAGCAATCACACCCCTTGCACTGTTATGCACAGAACAGGAACCCTGGGGGATCAGGGTGGGGGATTCTACCCATATCATTATCTCATTCTGTGTGGATCACGCACTGGTGTATAAGCGATCACCCGTGAAGTCTGTTCCACTTCTACTGCAATCTCTGGTGTCCTTCGTTAAGGACTCAGGTCTTAGGATCAATGTCTGTAAATTGCTCTTGGGCAACTAACTTATTTGCAAAGCTGTTGCACCAACTGCTGGAAGTGGGTCTCCTGTGGGAATTGGAGAGTTTTCAGTAACTGGGGATTTTGGTTACACATACAGAGGCCTGTTAGATCTGGCATCATTGGCATGAGTCTTTCTTCCATTTTGACAGATTGGCTCCTCTGTTTTTTATATGTTTTTGCTGGTTATATGCTTTGGGCACTGTGCCACTGCTAATCAGTGCCACGGTGCAAGTGCTCCCTTATTTTAAATTGATGATCTAATTAGTGACTCCATTATTGGGTTATTTAATTTACTTGTCAGACCCAGTACGGTGCACGATGTGTGCCCAGGGCTTGTAAATCAGATGCTGCTAGTGGGCTTGCAGCACTGGTTGTGCTCCCCACAGAAGCAGCTTGTAAAATGTGTCTCAGGCCTGCCATTGCAAGGCCTGTGTGCAGTCTAGTACAGCCATGTCGACTTGGCCAAGTGATCCCACTTGCCAGTCCCTAAACCTTCCCTTTGCTTCACATCAGTCACCCCTGTGGTAGGCCCAAGGGCAGGGTGCATTGTAAGTATAAGGTAGGACATGCTCTGGTGTTTGTGGAATGCCCTAATAGGGAATTACAGCCATTTACGTTTTTCACTATTGGAAGGCTACCTGTTCTCCATAGGCTACAATGGGCAGTTAGATTATTACATTCTTATAATCCTAACTGACTCAGGGAACATGGTAGAAATTCGAATTTAGTATGCCTGAAATACACCTTTAGTAAAGTTGGTTTTAGCATTCTGTGATTGAAAATACCACTTTTAGAAAGTAGGTATTTTCTTGCCTAACTGTCCAGGCCTGCCTCTGCTAGGTTGTGTATTCCTTGTCTGGAGTTTGTGAGTGACAGGGCTGGGGGATTCCAGGAGACAGGTTGGGACAGCCCAGTGGTGAATAGAGAGATCTGCATCTAGATGGGAGGGAGGAGTTGCACCTTGGACCTCAATAGGGCTGGGCCTTCCCTCTACAATGTTGGCTCCACCTCCTGTGGTGTGTCTGATGACTTTGCCCTGCACTGTGAAAGGAGAGAAGGAATCATGTCAACAAAGTGCTTCAGGGCTGTGCCTTCCCTCCCGTGTGCTGGCTCCCCCTCCTGTGGGGCGGCTGATGTCTCTGCCCTGCACAGTGAAAGGAAGGAAGGAGTCATGCAAACAAAGTGCCCAGGAACTGGTTTGGACTAGCCAGAGGCCTCTGCCTTCAGAGAACAAAGGATTTTGCGGTATAAATATTGGGACCCACTCCCAAGAACTTTTGATCACTTCTGGGAACAAGAAACCTTTTGCCAAGGAGAAGAACCAAGGAAGCTGCAGGAGTTTGACTGCCCCTCTGCCAGTGTGCTGTTTGCTGGGTTGGCCTGCAGTGGTTGCTTCATTGCCAAGGAAAGGAGAAGGAACTGTTGAAGGACTTTCATTATCTACAGAATATTCTCCAAGGGCTTGAACTGTGCTTGCCTCCAGACATTTGTGTTTTGCTGGGAGCTGGGAGCTGCATGTCACCGTCGCAGCTGAAATGGTCACATCGCCGGAGAAGCGAGCCTTCACCGCATCTCCCTGGAAGCATGTCATCATCAAAGCTGCCTGCTGTCGCATCACCGGAGAAGCGTGACGCCATTGAGAGAGTCACCATCGCATCACTAGAGAAGCATGTCGCAGGGCCTGTCGCTGCTCCAAAATACAGAGTCGTCACAAGACTGCCAGGGCGCCTACGCATCATTATTGCAGCGTCATCGCATCGTCGCATCAAGGTCGCCTTCTTCTTGCATCGCAACCGGATCATCGCATTGCGGCACCATCTTGCGCATCGCAACGTGCCCGCAGGCCGAGAGTGTACGCATCATCCCGCACCGGTAAGGATCACGAGGCATACCCTACTCTGCGCAAGCATTGAGGCACAGAGAATCCTTTCACCCGGATCACGGAACAGACGTATCTCCCCTTTTGCGAGCCTTTTGTTCACTTTGCGTTACGCATCCAGGTACTTTGTCGAGAACTTTGTCGCATTTATCATCAACTTGAACTAAGCAACTTTTATCATATTTAAGTCATCTTTAAGTATAGTATTGTGGATATCTGTTGTTTGTGGTCTTGTGTTAAGTCTATATAAAGAATACTTATTTTTAATAAAACCTGTGTTGTGTCCATTTGTAGTGTTTTTACGGTATTACTGTGTATATTCACAAATGCTTAACACACTACCTCTGACATAAGCCTGTCTGCTCGTGCCAAACTACCAAGGGGGTGAGCAGGGGTTATTTAGGAGTGTAATCCCCTTATCCTGACTTAGAAGCAAGGGTCCCTATTTGGATAAAGGTAAATACCATTCCAACTAGAGTCCCCCAGATCTAACAAGGCCCAACACCAATATGAAAACGTGGATAGGGTGAGGACGGGTCAAGAGAACTCCATTCAATTTTGGACTAGGCTTCCTCTCTCAGTGAGGGGAAGGGTGGCCATGGCTAAAATGTTTTTCTTCTGTGCTGCCTGTACCTTGTTTAAAATTCTCTGTTCCCACTGAGGGACTGGTACTTCCACAGCCTAGTTATCCTGTTGGTGAATCTCCTATGGGCGGGCAGGCGCAGCAGGGTGTCACTGGCAAATCTCAGGAGGGATTTCAAGGATGGGGGATGGGTGATCCTGGACATAGAGATCTACTATTATGCTGCACACTTGCAACATGCCGCTTGATGGCTCAAAGAGTCTGATAATTGGGAGAAACGGCTCCTGGGGACCGAGTTAGGAAGTGACACTTTGCCAGAGTGTCGGGTTCCGTATCTTATTAAAATCACAGCTGAACTTTGGGAGAAGGTAGTCCAAAATGTTCTCCGTAGGGCCCCCTTCAGTAGGATGTTGGGGTTGTGGGATCTGACTTTCTTTCAGAATAGAGACACAGACATGTCCATGGAACACTGGAAAGGGGGGGGGTATGTGGTAGCCATTCAGATATACCCTGGAGATGCCTTCATTGCTTCCCAGGATGCTCAGGACACTTTTGGGATTGGAGCAGCCTATTTCTTACATTATGCTAAATTGGAAATAGTAGTGAAGGATCCCTGGACGGATTTCCTTGTGATGCCGTGAGCCTCAGGGGTGCTTGATGGACTTATTGGGTGGAAAGAGAGATGGCACTTAATTACCCTCTTCCACAAAGCCCTTAGAAATGACATGCAACTTCAACAATTTTCAGCACGGGGTGCCTGGGAGAGAGATTTAGGAACGCCCGTCTCAGATTCAGATTGGGTGAGTGCATCAGGCCTGATGCGAACTGTGTCCTGTAATAACAGATTTAAGCGACTGCGTTTTCATTTTTTGCATTGCACCCATGTCACTCCAAATAGTGAAATAAAATAGATCCCACTGAAGGACCTAACTGTGCACACTGTGGGGAGATTGGGACCACTTTCATACGCCTAGCGTGGGAATGCATGAAGGTCCAGGATTATTGGGGAGAAGTAATATGACACCTAGAGACGGCCACTGGGATTAGAATACAGCTGAGACTGGTAGCTTGATTGTTGGAAGTGGTGGCCTGACCTAAGGGGGGGGGGAATCCCTTAAAGACTTGCCCAGTTGGCAGTATTATTGGCAAAGCAGCGGGTGACCATTGGGTGGATGGGCACAGGAGTCCGACTGTTGGACCATTGGTTGCGAGACCTATTGGAATGAGGAGTGGCAGAAGAACACCACATAAGAGTGTTGCATACAGATGAAGGGCAGCTGATGCAATCATGTTGTGGGCTCAATTGCTGGATATGTTCCAGGATGACAGAGATTCGAGCGGCGAGAGTGGTTCTGAGACAGAGGACTGACTGGGTACAGGGCTTATACTCATGACACTTTACTCAGGAACAAGTGTGTAATGGTGCTTCTTTGTATAGTAACTGACTTATAGGCTCAGCTCCACAAACTGCTTTGAATGTTGTTGCGCTGATAGATGTTCCCTCTTCAGAATACTGTATAATGTTTGTCTGTAGCTGCCATTGATATGCCATTGTCATGAGAATATGTTTGGCAATGTAAACTCGCAATGCATGTTCTTTTGTTCCTTAAATTCAATTGAAATCAATAAAATACAGTGTGAAAAAAAGAATTACCAGCTTGTGAAGATTTACTGGTGTAATTCCAGTATCCAAGAAAGGTTTTCAGTGGACTAACAGCACACTATCGCCTCATGGAGTAATATCTGAATGCTCTTTTAATATTCAAATTGCAGTATTTTCACACAAGATATACAGTGTAGATTACGTTTTATCATATCAAATCTTAGTGTGAAATTTTATGTTGGCTGTCCGGTCATTAGAACAACATTGACAGCATGATAAAAAAATATATAAAATTACCAGTGAATAAATGTCACCTCTGTATGGTGAATAAATTGGTTTTATATGCGAGATTGCAAACATTTCACGTTTACTCCTATGCGTAAGCATTTACACATGTGTAACTGCAAAAGTTGTGCGTTTGCGTCTGTGCAAGTGGTTTGCAAATTTGTACGTGATAAGTTTGTTTTCTCCACTGGAGAAATATTCCAAGACGTCTGCTACAATTTGGTGGTGTTACCAGCCGCAGTACGTGCAGGTAAGAGCGGTGGGGCGGGGTTGAGGGAGGGGGGATTTCGACAGATAACGGTGAGGGAAAATTATTCATTTATTTAAATTTCCCTTGCGGTCATCTGTCGAATCCCCATCCCCAACCCCGCCATTCTTACCTGCACGTGCCACGGCTGGGTGTTACATACCTACTTCCAAGTCAAATCGAATCTTACTCCTGTAATTGTCAGTGAGAAATCTCCAAACGTATCCATGATGGGAATGTGCCTTTATAAAGTTGTTTAATACTAGCAAGTTTGAATTTTAGAGTCTGTTCACCTGCTTCCCAAGGTCCTCTTGCAATGAAAATCCCACTCCATAAGCCAGTGAGTATATGTGCTCACGGTGGTTGAGGAGGCAAGATGGCGACCGTGTGAGACGGTCGAGAAGCAGCTCGGGTGAGGAGGAGCGCTATGGAGGATTAAGATCCCGTATTTTTCCCCACAAAATCGGAATTCGATGAAACGAAGTGAAGCGTGAGTCTGCTATAACGTTAGACAGAGGAGAGCGGGCGAAAAAGAAGAATTATTAGAGCGAGCGCGGCTGGATGAAACTGACCTGTAGTCTGCCGCTGAAGCGGCTGCTCCTGGAGATCGCTCAGCTGATACGGCGGCTCAGAGGCGGAGCTGTCATCCGACCACAAGCGGTGGCTGCGGAGTTTGCGGAGTTCGCGGAGCTGGCATTCAGCCTGGAAGCATCGCGGAGTTTGGCTTGGAGACGGCGAACTCGGCAGAGAAGGAAGCTCTACGAGCAACAGGGGAAGGCGGCTGCAAACTTCCCGTGTGGCGGAAAGGAGCAGACAAGGAACGCTCTGGAGGGCGTCGGAGCTCAGCAGATTGAGACAGAGACTGCCGAAAGCGGTGATTCCCCAACCGGTAAGGAGACATTTGGGCCAGAGGAGAGGCGGAGGGAAATCATGGCTCCTAAGCCAAGCGCCAGTGCGAAGGCGGCTGCTAGGAGGAAGGCAGCAGCGGAGTTAGCGGAGGCATCGGACATTGATGGCAGTAAGGGGAAAAAACAAGGTTCCCCTCAAGTCAAAAAACCAGTACAGCAGGGCGCCAGTAAGGGAAACCCGGATAATTCGGGTACTATCCCAATATCGGATATTTTTCAAAAGATGAATAAGACTAAGGACTTAAAAGAGCAAAAGGAGGATAACATACAGACCGCCCCTGCTGCCCCTGCTGCCCCTGCTGCCCCTGGTGCCCCTGTTGCGGGTAATGAGGGTAATGAGGAGGCATCTCCGGGCAATACAGTGGAGGAGCTCGCCGACCAATTGAATACAGTAATAATGGGGGAAGGTGAACAACAATTGGAGACGATAGCAGTAGCTCAGTTGGGGGATAGTAATTCACTTCACCCTGGCTTAGAAAAAATTCTGGAAGACAACACAGGGGGGAGTAGCTGCAGTAAAAAGGAGACACTGAGTGAGGCATTTTTTTCGGTATCTGAAGGCGGTGAATGGTCGGAGGATGGAGAGGATAGTTTGGGACAGGAAACCAGCGATCTAGAGACCGGTAGCGACTTGGAACCCGAGGAAAGTAGTCCCCCAAATACAGCAGTTAAAATGGTGGTGAGAGCGAAAGTATCTAATCAAAGAAAAGATTTATCACAACCGAATGCCTCAACAGACAGCCCAGAAGGAGACTCAGCACAAATGTCACTCTTGGAGGTTATTCACCAGGAGATACTGGCTCACAGAGAAGAATCACGGCAAGAGAGTCGGAGATCACAGGCGGCGGTTAGGAAAATGCAAGGGGTGGTGAGGAAACTTACTAAGGCCTGTGTGAACCTCGGGGAACGAGTGACCAATTTGGAAGATAGAGTGGTATCCACAGAAGCTGATGCTGCAGCAGCAGTTGATAAAGTTGACACTCAAGCAAAAAATCTTACGGACATCCAATGGAAATTGGAGTCGTTAGAGAACAGATCGAGGCAAAATAATCTGCGTGTCCTGGGAATTCCGGAGGGGGCTGAGGGGACAGACATGAAAGCATTCATTGTCAAACTGTTTGTGTCCGCCTTCGAAGAATTGAAAGATTGGGATTTCGATAGGGAGATTCAGAGAGCGCATCGCACTCCAGCCAATATCTATAAAAAGGCTAAAGAGGGAGATAAACCCAGGGCAATATTAATTTTCTTGGGCAATTTCAACTTAAGACAAGCGATCTCTGAGAGGGCAAGGCCGGACAAAAAAAAGACAGTAGATGAATATACCTTTTTTGTCCGTCCGGACTTTTGCCATATTACAGTTGAGAGGCGTTGGAGGTTGCGGCAAATGATAAAACCTTTTCAGGACAAGGGCCTGCAGGCATATTTGATTAATCCTGCCCAGCTGAAAGTAATCCAGGGCGGAAAAGCATTTTATTTCTCTTCAGAGATTAAAGCCAAAGAGTTCCTGCAGTCATAGATGGAGCACCGGGAGTGCCAAAATGTACTAGCAAATTACTAAATGGACTGCGGAAATATTCTTAGGGGGAGTGTTTAATTTTTGGGTGAGGTGGTTTCACCGAGGGAGTCTTAGGGGGGGGAAAGGAAAAAAAAAAAAAAAGGGGGAAGTTAAAAAAAAAAAAAATGGTAAGGAAAACAAAAGAAGATGAGGGGTCTAGATAAAGAGTAAAAAGGTTGAAGGGCGATCTCTTCTCCTCACACCAAGCTGCAACCATCACGTGCACAGACCCGAGGTCTGAGCGCCTCTAGTCAAGCGGGGGGGGGTGAGGGGAGGCCCCAATCTGGAGCCTAGGAGGGGGAGGGTGAGAGTGCAGAGGGAGGAGTGGGTGGGGGTGGGGAGGGAAGGGGGGGTGAAAATAATGAAAAAAAAATATGAGATGGAAAGGAATAGTCTTCAGGCTGATATCAGGTATCTGGATATGAGATATTGTGGGAAAGGTAAACTCGCAAAATATGCCAGACATTAGAATATGTAGTATAAATGCAGGGGGGTTAAATGACTAGAAGAAACGGCAGAGATTGAGTCATCTGGTGAGAGCGAATAATATTGACATACTTTGTGTTCAGGAAACCCATATCCCCTGGAATAAAAGGAAGGTTTTGGAACTGTACGGGTATTCCATGATTGGTTGTTCCACCCAGACATCAATGATAAGAGGAGTGGCGATATTAGCCAAGAATCATCTGGGCGGTGCTAAACGCATAAAAACGGATGGCTCGGGTAGATGGATTTTAGCGGAAATGAGTATGGGGTTTACATTATGTGTAATATATGGTCCAAATGAGGATGATCCTATGATGTTCGACAAATTAGAAGAAGAATTGGCCAACTGGACAGCCCCAATGATAGTATGTGGGGACATGAATATCTCTGTAGATTGGCAACAGGGGACTAATTTCACAGGCCGCAAACGTAAAGTTAATACAGCAATCAGTTCCATGATGCAATCCCATGGCCTGCTAGATGTATGGGGAGAAAAGATGCCAGGTGATCGTGGTTACACGTACTTCTCTCATCCAGCACAAAAGTATTCCAAGCTGGATTATTTTTTTATTACACAAGGGGAGATAGGTAAAGTGAATATTCAGAAATTACCTAGAGTAATTTCTGATCACAACCCACTGATACTTTCTTATAAAGCTCCCAGTGTACTTAGGAAAATATCCAGATGGACTTTTGAAAGAAAGCTATTAAATGATGAAAGGTTCTTAAGGCATATGAAAAGATGGACCAAAGAATTCTTTGATTGCAATAGATATAGTGCCTCCAGGAATGGGGTTTGGGAGTCGTTTAAAGCCGCATTAAGGGGGGAAACGATTAGCTGTTCATCAAGAATTAGGAAAGAGGATAAAATCAAGATAGATAAACTTACAGCAGATTTGGCAGAAAGAGAGAGATACCACATTGAGGAAATAATAACTGGTAAGGACAGCAGAGAGACCACAAGAAATATGGCCAGGATTAAGGGGGACCTCTTAAAACTAATTACCCAAAAGGAGATTTGTGAATATCAGACGCAAAGAGCTAGGCGCTACGAGACAGGGGAGCAAGCTGGGAGAGCACTAGCATTGCGCATAAGACAGGATCTGAATAGAAATAAAATTAGTAAGATGAAATTTAATGGGAGAGAGTATAACGACCCAAAATCCATAGTACAGGTGTTTCAAGAGTTTTATCAAAAGCTGTACGATCAGGAGCCGGGGGTGGTATCCCATATACAAGATCAATTTCCTATAACACCTAGGGTGGGGGAGGATGATAGAGACCGATTGGAAGCGAGTATAACAAGTGAGGAGATATTGATTGCTTTAAGTGAACTGGCATTGGGCAAAGCAGCTGGCCCAGATGGGATCCCAATCGAGGTCTACAGGGCTTTGAGTGAGGAAATTCTCCCAATTCTTGAGGATCTTTTTAATGGAGTTATATGTTCAGGGGTTATCCCTGATACGTGGAAGCAGACTAATATTGTGGTATTTCACAAAAAGGGGAAGCCAGAGGATAATCCCGGGTCATATAGGCCAATATCATTAATAAATACAGACGCGAAATTATACTCAAAAGTTTGGGCTAAGAGATTAGGAGGGATTATAGGTCATCTAGTGTCACCCTGGCAGCATGGGTTTGTCCCAGGGCGAGGTACCACCGAACATACAGCTAGGGCTATTACATTATTCGATGCTGTTACGGCTGCCGGGAGTGACATGGCCATGATCTTATTGGATGCCGAGAAGGCGTTCGATCGGGTTGTATGGAATTTTATGTGGGAGGTGTTGGAGAAAAGGGGTTTCGGAGAAAAATGTAGAAAAGGTATTAGAGCTATGTATGTGAACCCGGTGGCCAGAATTACCACCATGGGGCTCCAGTCAGAGGTGATATCGATTAAAAGGGGCACACGTCAGGGTTGCCCGTGTTCACCCATCTTGTTTGCCTTATATATAGACCCTCTGATCAGGAAAATTGTGGCGACAGAGAGAATTTCCCCTGTTATATCTCACGGTCATACTACTAAGATCTTAGCATATGCTGATGATCTAGCAATAGTTACAAACAAACCGGATACTGCAATACAAGAATTAAACAACCTGGCTCAGCATTTTGGTATATATTCAGGATACAAACTTAACACTGATAAAACTATAATAATCTGTACAAAGAATATTCCGAAGAGAGATCAAAGATATGTTGATGCTGCGATTTATTTAGGAATCAAAATCAATGCTGATGTGGGTAAAATAATTCAGGAAAATTATCTGCCAGTATTAGCGATGATTGAGAAAGAGCTAAGGAGGATTGACGTATTACATCTCTCCCTGATTGGACGAGTTAATGTACTCAAAATGACAATGTTTCCGAAATTGTTGTATTTATTCCGGGCTATCCCATTGCTAATTGATGAATCCTTGATGAAAAAAATGGACTCAGTTTTTTCACAGTTTCTCTGGCAATATGGGAAAATTAGAAGGTCATTAGCTAAATTGTCATTACCAATAGAGAGAGGAGGGTTAGCAGCTCCCAATCTAAGGCTATACCATTGGGTATGTTTAATGTTACATATGAAACACCTACTATGCTTTAATATTTCTGATGATTCCCCTAGGGTCCCTACAATACATGAATTAGTAGTCGGTGAAAAAGCCAATGGAATTTTAACCCGGGAAGTGAGTGTTCAATTTTTCAAGAGGAGCAAAAGTAAGGTGATGCTAGGTGCATGGGGGGTTTGGAAGATAATGCTGAAATTTCTTAAAATCCCCAAGATTAATGGAATTACAGACCTGTGGGATTCATCCCCATTCATACATCTGGGACAAAATAGAAATAGTGTTTTCTGGAAAAGGCTGGGTATACGGTGTTTGGGGGATGTTATGAATAAGGAAGAGATGCTGGAATTTGAGACCCTACAACAAAGATACGGTATTTCAGCGAATCACTGGATGTTGTATAACCAGGTAGAACAATCGGTGAAATCCATAAGACCCAGGATCTCTATTCAGGAGGTTAACCCGATTGTTCAGTATATAAGGAATGGAGGTAGGAAGATTAAAATAGGATATGGTTTCCTGTTACAGGCTTTGGAAGAGGATGTTGTACAGGTGGAAAATGCTTGGGCTCTTAAAATCGGGGATCCAAATCTAGATGTGGACTATGCATTGGCATTGAATAAGAAAATTTTAAGAGCAACTAACCTAAAAGCTCAACATTATAAGATGATTTTCAATTTATACTACACACCCGCGAAACTGTTTCAATGGGGTAAAAGAGATACGGACAGATGTCCAAGATGCGACCAAGGCCCAGCAGATTTAATCCATATGTTTTACTCTTGTCCAAATTTGAAACCGGTTTTAACTGAAATGGAGAAGTTTTTATCGGGGCTGCTAGAGGTCCAAATCCTTCTATCACCAACAACTGTTTTAATTGGCAGGGACGAGAATCTTAATATTACTCAGGAAGCGGAAGCCTTTGTATTTTTGTGTGTTGCAGTATTAAGAATTTTAATAGCGGCAGCCTGGAAAGATCCTATAGCACCTTCATTCCAGATATGGTTAACTAGATTGCTTGGGATTCATATTATCGAGGATTGTTTATATAACTTTAAGGGACCCAAGAAGAAAGATTTTGGGAAAAAAATGTGGGCACCCCTTAGTAAATGGAGGGAATCAAGAATATGAATTGGTTGAATCTATGCAGGTTTGTAAAAATCTGTTTAGATAAAGGTTTGATTCTGCCTTTTTGTAAGATATGAGATACTTTACTAGTACTGGAGTATGTGTAAACATAAAAATAAGAAGCTAGTGTGTAGCTAGAATTTGACCTTTTTTAACCTCCGTGCATATTTCTATGTTTTATCCAGCTGATAATCTATATTTATGTATGTATGTTTTCTGTTTTCTTTTTTGTATTCTAATCCATCTCATTAATAAAAAAAATAAAAAAATAAATAAAAAAAAACAATATTAGCGAACTGGAAGAACACAGGTAAGGCGACCTTTAGGAGCTGGATCAACTGGGTAACCTTCCTCAGATCCGCCAATCCTGCGGTGATGCCTATTGTAGCCACGAAGGCGCTTGTATCTCACCTGTATTGCCCCTCGCATTACCACTGTACTGTATTATAAAAGGTCTTCAATAAAACTCTTTGAAATAAAAAATAAAATAAAAATTAAGTTGTTCGATATAGTTACATTGTACATTTTAAAAAAAAAAAAATAAAAAAAAAATAAAAGAGTATATGTGCTCACTGGGAAGCATGGTTCTTTTTTCTGGGGGGAAAAAGAAAATACTGTGTTCCAATTGTGACAGTAGGGTTTGTTTACACATGGTGCCCCACTCCTATAGTACTATTGGTCCTCAAACTGAATTACGAAGTACTGCCCTTTTACGTCTGACTCTCAACGACAACAAAGCGGAGCAGTCCATGACTTATTCAAGTAAGTGATAAAGTTAGACTCTGAGAACAAAATAGCCCTCAGCAGATGACTCAATATCCAAACAGTGTTTTGCTTTATAAAAGAGTACTTTAAAACACATTCCACTATACTGTACATGAAATGAGGTTTAACAAGGAGAGCCACAACTCTCCAAGTCATTCCTAGCTAGAGAACTGACCCAGCATGCTGTTATAGGTCTTGCACCTCTAGGGCCTCATTTATGAGAAATTACGCATCGCTGCGTGAAAGCAGCGATGCGTCACTTCTCAGTGCGCACTCCTTGCGACATTCCTGATGCGTCATATTTAATGTATGACGCATCATGTTGCAAGGAGTTACAGATACGTCAGTATTTCTGACGTATCTGTAAGCGCAAAAGTGACCCATTGCTGGAGTGTGTCACAAAAGTGACGCAACTCCAGCAATGCGTCCTTTCACATGGGTCAAGCCCCATGTGAAAGGGCCTGCATCAGTCTTACGCCTGCTGTGAGGCAGGCACAAGATTTTGACGCAACGGCATCCTAAAAGTGACGCAGTGAAATCTCATAGATTTCACTGCGTCACTTCTCCGACCCTTACTTGGGTCAATACGCCCCCCTTGCATACATTATACCTGGCCCAGGTATAATGTGACGCAGGGGTTTACAAAGTGACGCATCTACCTAGATGCATCACTTTGTAAATATGGCGCAACAAGGCGCGTTTTTTACGCCACTGGTGCGTCACAAAAAGTGACACACCGGCGGCATAAAAGTGACGCACAGCCTCATAAATGAGGCCCCTAGTTTCTTGCAACGTTGGAGTCTAAGGTCAATGTTAGCCGATGGAGATTTTCACAACCATCAGCCTGACTTCCTGTGTGCAGAAATCAGGCTTACAGGCAGCACACCATTCACATCAGTGTTGGCAAAGATACAAGCATATATATGAGTTCAGGTCTCTAAAGTCAGCAAAGTTGTTCCCGAAACTCAAATAGTAGCTGGTTTGCAACCTTGTAAATTATGAATTTCAACGGAGTAATAGATTACAGCACTATTCTTCAAAGTAAAATGTATTTCCGGTTTGCATGCCACAGATTTGTTTTTCAGGTGAAGGTGGAGGCATATTTATGAAGTCCTGTTCTACCTGCCCCAAAACCACCCAATCCCAAATTGATTCTCGCAAACCACTCAAAATTGCCAGAGCAACAACACAAGCCTGGTAATGGCAATGCCCAGTGCCAGCTACCAGCCATTTGTGCACGGTCCAGGGTAGTCCAAGAGCCCAGGGGCTACTTGAAGTTGACTGCATCTGTATAGCTGTACTAGGTCAAAGAATGGTCCAAAGCAGTGCTTTAATTGGGGATATACTGTCAGGTACTGAATTCTTAAATTTTAGACAGAGAGAACTGCATTTTTCGGCACTCCTGCAATACATTTAATGAGAGAGTAGAGACACTTCTCAGGAGCAGAGATGTACTCTGAATAGTGAATACTTGCACTTCTATATCTACATTTAAAGCTCTTTTTTTGGACTCTGGTCAAATGTCTGAAGTGCTTAAGACTTTATACATAGAGGAACAATTAATAATTCAGTGGGGTGGTTTTTCTTTGATGTATGATTCCTCTGCCTCTTCCTAAAATAAGATGTCCCTTCACTGTAGATCACGCTGCTAACACTGCCTGACCCACAAAGCCTGGGTACAGAGGGCAATTGCCACTCTCTGAAGAAGGGGTGGTTTTTGGGTGCCTCCACAGTCCCAGAGTACATCTCTGGGATAACAGTCTGGTAACTAGGAAGATTCCTCGATAAGCCTGCATGAGTGTTGAGCACACTGGGGAACAATGATAAAAACACTTTACAGGAAACAACACAAGACAGAGCAACAAAGCTCTAAAGATCTCCATCGCCATGTGGGGGACTTTTCCTCCCAACGTTTGTACACAAAATTGTACATTACAGGATATTACATGTGGCAGGCACAGTTAGGTGCTGTGCCAGTCAATTACGGCCGGTATGACTCGCGGGTGGGGAGGCGGGGGCTAGTGCAGGGAGGGGGTTGCGCAGGAGGAGGTTTAATTTTAAATAAAAATAAATCAAAAGTTAACTTACGTTCATCGGCCCGGTCCTGCAGCGTCGGTCCTGCATCAACTTCTCTGGAACAGGAAGCAGGCAGCCTCCCTCCCCTCCCCAAAGCCAATCACAACACTGCAATGGTAGCGTTGTGATTGGCCATGACAGCGCCCAGCCAGGCGTCTATGGGGAGGCAATTTTCTCCATATAGGGTGCATGCAGCCTACATGGAGAAAAGGCAGAGTGCGCATGACTGGTTTGGTCAGCCCCAGAGGGCCGACCAAACAGTCAGCGCCCTCAGCAGTGGGCAAGCCACTCCTCCCCTACCCTAGAGCAGGACCGCCCGTACCAAACACTTCTGCTTTCTCACAGTGCGAGAAGCAGAAACATAAAATGGTATTTCTAATACCAATTTATGTTTCTGCTTGTCGCACTGCGAGAAAGCAGTGAGGCAACGCTCCTCCGCCCACATGGAGAAGCTGCCCCTGGTGCCAGTTTACATTAAGGAACGGCTGGCGCACTATGTGCCTGGTCGATGCCTATGTTCCTCTGAGGCAATCTTACTGACCTGCCCATGCTTTAATTAAACAACTTTGGGCAGCCAGGCAATTTCAGTTCTGATACCACAGATCTGGAACGGGCGGCCGGACAGCCTGAGGAGAGAAACCAAGCTTCTCCGATTTTGGATAAGACTGAGAACTCATTTATGTAAACCTTCAGATAAGCCCCAAGAGACCAATGGTATTTGCGCGCTACATGAATGTTATTAACTTAACATAACTTCTGTAAGTGTACCTTCATATTTAAAGAATATAAAACATGACTTTACATTTGCAACAGAGCCGGATTTAGTGCTGATGGCGCCCTGTGTGACAATTTCTTTGGTGCTCCTCAAATTCATCTCTTTCTCCATCACTACCAAGTGCCCCTCATCTCTCTATAGCCCCTCTCTGAACACTTCATGTGTTTTAAAATGCTGTTTTGGGGGTGGCTTAACTAACTACCCAAACATACCCTTGTCAGCACCATTAGGAATAGATAATGAAACACTGGTGGAAAAAACATAGCGTTCTAACCTCTACCATGCAATTTGCATGCAGTTATTTGATGACAGTTCATAAATCACTGTGCTATATTAGGATTGCAACTTATGAACTGCAAGTAACAAATTAATCTTTGTGACAGAAGCATTAGCCCACTGAGCTACAAACATAGAATACAGTCCTTCAGGAAAATTTGCATTATTAGGTCTGTTAGATCTTCAAAGAAATGTGGGGGCATATTACCAACAACTAGCGAAAATTATCGCTAAATAGGCTTAGCGACAACTGTTCTTTCGCCAAGCATCGCCGGATTTTATCACTGAGATAACGTGCTATTAGCAACGTTTATCTCAAAAGTGATAAAATACCTGGCGATAGCGGCGAAATCCGTGAATATCGCTGAGAATACAGCGATATTCAAGCAATATCGCTAACAGGGTCTTAGCCATTATATCCACCTCCCATTGGATATAATGGCTAAGAACTGGTCTGAGCAGGTGTTAGTTTTTGGAGATATTCGTGCTTAGCGCGAATATTTCCAACGTTACGCCTGTGTTGGTAATAGGCGATAGCGAGGTTAGTGACTGCTTTCAGTCGCTAACAGGTTGGGAACCCCCACTTTGCATGTCATTAGCGATAAATATCGCTGACATGCAAAGCGGGCCCTAAACCGCTCGCTATCGCCTAAAAGCTGTCGCTAACTGCTGTTAGTGACAGCTTGCTAATAGGGCAATAGAATTTTCTCCTCTTAGCCGCTGAAAACGGCCACTAAAGCGGCGAAAATTGCCTATCGCCCCCCTTGATAATATGCCCTGCGGTTCTTCACCTGGTTGATGATAGATGATGTAATGAGCAGTGTGGAAATGTTTTTGGCATTTTGTGTATCATAGCTAATCCACCACCAATATGACCTTTACGGTCGCAGTGCGTGATTGAGAAACCTGGTGGGGTTAGAAGATCAAGAATGGTGAATGAGTAGTCGTTCAGCCAGGATTCAGTCAGAAAACAAATTTCAATATTATGTAGTAGGATGGTTACTGTTATTTCAGTGGCATGCTTGGCTGCTGAGCGACAGTTTAATAGCATGCAGTGTAATGTAGGTAATGTTCTTGGTTCCGATTGATTGGGTTGGATGGTAGATGTTAGACCATTTGCCTTCTTACTCCTCTTTTTATGGACTCTTTTTGTTGATCTTCAGATTCTGAGTACTTTACCACTATTTACCAGTCCTAAAGAGCATGTGCTTCTCCCGTAAACATGGTAACATGGGTATATACATAACTGGCATATTTAATTTACTTATAAGTCCATTGTAAAGTGGGATATCATATACCCAGGGCCTGTAAATTAGATGCTACTAGTGGGACTGTAGCACTGATTGTGCCACTCACACAAATAGCCTTTCAAACCAGTCTCTGGCCTGCCACTGCATGGCTTGTGTGTGCAGCTTACTGACACTTTGACTTAGCAATTCAAACCTTTGCCAAGCCTTCAACTCTCCTTTTATTACACCCAAAGCACCCATAAGGTAGGTCCTAGACAGCCCATAGGGCTGGGTGCTGAGCAGGTAAAAGGTAGGACATGTATTTTTAAGTTTTGCATGTCCTGGTAGTGACAAGCACCCACATTCTTTATTCACTACTGTGAGGCATACTTCTCCCATAAGCTAACATTGGGAATTCTTTAATACACCTTTAAGCTGTAATTCCTTGTTAGAAAGTAGTAGCTTTGTCATGTTTTATATCTTTGGAATGGTAATGATAAATCCTCTTTACAGGTAAAGTTGGAATTAACATTACTATTTTAGAAATGCCACTTTGAGAAAGTGGACATTTTACTGTTCTGACTGCTGTGTGTGCCTGCAGCCCGACTTCAAAACACCTCTGAGGTCGGTGACAGCTTCACTTAGTGCATTCCCTCTAGACAGTACCTAGCATTGGAATGCTGGGTGTATCTGAGCACTCATTTGCATTCTGATGGCCCTTCCTGGTCAGGAAAGGAGGGTGGAGCTGACACTAGCACTTGAATAAGTAGTGTTGTGTCCCCAAACAAAGGGCTGATTACCCCCTACTGCTAGAAATGAGCCATGGCTGGGAAGAAAGGGCTTCTGTGCACTTCAAAGAACCTTCTTTGAAGTTACCCTCACTTCAAAGGCACAACTGGGTATAAGTACTGAGGCTCTGGCCCCACCAAATCAGACACTTCTGGACCTACAACTGATCTCTGTCAGAAGAACTGCTGTGCTGTATCAAGGACTGACACTCTTCCGAACTGCTGACCTGGAAGGCCTGCTTTTCACTTGTGCTTCCCTGCTGCCTGCTGCTCTCTGACCTTTTTGAGGAGAGCTGGACTCTGCCTTGCACTAAAGTTTTCTCCAAGGGCTCTTTGGCTTGCCTTCTGTTTCTTGAGACTCAGTCATATCAAAGTCTCTACCCCTACTCCTGTGACTGGTTCACTAGAAGTGGATCCAGATACTTGCACCAAAGAAATCGACTCATCTCCACCCTGTGTGTAGCAGAACCCACACATCAACCCTATTGCAGTAGTAGAATCTGTGCATCGCATTCGGAACGCCGGCATCGCAGCCGAAACTGCAGCCACGGAACCAATGCATTGCTGCCACTGCATGGAGAAGATCAATGATCGCCATTTCAGCGTGGATTAACCTGGTGCATCACCTTTAGAATCACCACACTCAGAACTGACACTTTGCTCAATGAGCCCAACGCATCTCCGCCACTACTTGAAGAAATCTACACATCACCTCAACTGTGGGCTCAACATCGATGCATCACTAGTCTGCACCCCACATCACTCTGTTGTGACCTTGAAGAAGGTACTCTGTTCACCATGCCTGAGTGGCCCTAGTCCCTGGTCTGCGCTCCTTCGAAGTCAGCTTGTACTGTTGACTTCGCCCCAGTTCAGAGTGACCAGATAACCCCCATTGGTGCTTGTTACTTCCAAGCGCAAGAACGCTTTTTATTCTTTAAAAATTCACATTTCAAACTCTACTTATTGGATTTTGGTCTTGATTTATTTATAAAAGTATTGTCTATTTTTCTAAACCAGTGTGGGGTATTTTTGTAGTGTTCTCATTGTTTTACTGTGTGTTGTGTTGCACAAATACTTTACACATTGCCTCTTTAAATAAGTCTGACTGCTCTGTGCCAAGCTGCCAGAGGGTGAGCAGAGGCTATCTTTCAGCATGTATCTAGCTTACCGTGACTAGAGTGGTGGTCCCTACTTGAACAGGGTGCATACCTCTGCCAACTAGAGTCCCCATTTCTAACAGTAGTTAGTTGGACAGGCGGACTAGAGGTGATTATTATAAGGGATTCTACTAGTACCAAGGAAGACCGGAATCTTGTGGTAGCAGGGTTGGCTGTGAACATTGCCCTAAGTGTTGATCAGTATTTCAACTTCCAATGACTGAGAAAAGACACCCGAATTATGCCCAAGTGGGGCAAATTAAAATATATTCCCACAAATATATGCATGTTAAATTAAAGATAATCAAAAATGAATATGAAAAAAATAATGTACACTAATGTGGGTCATTACGATGTTGGGCAGACTTACTTCCGCCTGACACCGTATTGGTCATGGGACCGACTGCCACCCGGTCGGCGGTCCTGACTGCCCCATTAGGATGCGACCGTAAACCAGCCATAATGTATGCTCCCATCGTAAAATGGAGGTGCAGTTCATCCCTGCAACTCATGGCAGGCACCTCAAGGTGCCTGCTATAAAGTGCAGGGATCAACAGGGGGACACCATAGGTGCTCCCTTGGCCTCCAATCAGAGGCCATGCACCAAATAGGGCCCTGCTGGAGGCCCCCGAACATGCATGTATGTAAGAAAGTTTATTGTTTCAGTTAATTAAAACCATAACAATACATTTTATAACATCAAGTACCACAAATGAAGCTCTTGATATTGGTCTACATTCTGTTTCCCTAGATCCTAAAAGATTCTGTTTCTAGTGCAAATATATATATATATTTTTTAAATATAGACGTTTTAGTGTACACAATATGCAAGTTAAAAATCGATCAAAAGACATTTGTTGGACCCTGTAAAATATGACTCCCAAGATTCTGTAACTATTCCTTGTTGAGTTCGGGAGAGCCCTCTGCCGCAGGGTCAGCCATCCTATTACCCTATTCTAGGCAGGGTACCAGGTTACATTTCAACGCTTGAGCATGAGCCAAAAGGAACTTTATTAATAGGCAGTTCAAACGAGTATCTGTTGGGGTTAGGGTTGCCATAATCGCCGATCTGCACGTTCTTATGCCTCGATCATTCATGGCCTTTTTTATGAAGATGGCTCGAGCATGGGCTAAGTTCGGGCAGATGCAAACAAGATGTATAAGGTCCTCCTTGCTGTTCCCACATAGTCTACAAAATTTGGGACCGTCGTGAATCCATATTGGTTGGTCCATGGTGGAAGGGAATTTTCCCAGTCGTAGCGCCATTAGCTGTTGTTTTCTATAGATCAGGAATGTGATTGTTAGATATGGGGCTGCAGTGAGTGTTTTGTATTTGGATATAACCATCCAGGCATGTTTTCTTGTGCTGAAAATGGGTTTGTCAGTTAAAAGTGAATGGAATTTTGCTGACTTATTTATGGCTTGCTTGAAGGCCGGGTAAGGCAGATTGGTTTCCCAGAGGTTTCTTGTACAGGTGTCTGTTAAGGCCTTCTCGAGGAATTGATTGTATGGGGACTTTGCATCAGTTTTTATTTCGTCCCACAGTGCTTTGTGCAATTCTGAAGCTGCTGTATTCTGTTTCAAGCTATACCAATGCTTGATAGTTGCATACTTCCTTCCCAGTGTTTCATTTAGTACTCCAAATCCTAATCTGGTCTGAGCTGGTGAAGCTCCCTGATGAATTTGGAAGGTTGATTTTTAGATAGCCATCTATACTTTATTCAGCAAGTCTGCATCTTTCCCATGGAGGGCTAGGCTTCCGTATGACAGCGTCGGGAGCACCTTAGCTTTTATTGTTGCCAGTAGAGGTTTGTATGATGGCCCCTTGAGCTTTTTTGTTAGAGACCTGAAGGCAAACAAGAGCGCGTTTGCTCTCTGGACAATATAGGTGTTTTGCTACTGGTGGTTGTGTCTGTTGTCAAAGTAAAAGCCCAAGTACGTATAGTTGGGCACAGCTTCTATCTTTTTTCCCTCCAGTTGGACGTGTTTATTGAGTATCCGTCGTCTGGTGATGAGCATTGTTTTGCTTTTTGTTGTGTTTATCTCCAAGTTGTTAATGGTTATAAATTCCGCCAGCCCCTCAAGTGACCTTTGAAGGCCAATCTTAGTTAAGCTCATCAGTACGACATCATCCGCATAAGATAAATGAGTTAGAGATAGGGAGCCTAGTTTGGGTGGGTGGGATGAGATCTTATTAAGGCTTGATGCTAGGTCTGCCATAAAAAGATTGAAGAGATGCGGAGCCAGAACACAGCCTTGCTTAAGGCCTTTGCTGGTGTGGATTTTTCTTGAGAGCTGTGTTCCGTTTCCCAGTTTTACTTCCATCCATGTGTTGGAATAAAGGAGAAGAATTCCTCTGAGTGCTTTTTCCAGAATATTCCAGCTGCGCAGTTTCCTCCATAGGATATTGCGATCTACGCTATTGAAGGTCGCCTTTAGGTCAATGAAACAGAGATGGAGCTGCTGTTTCCTACGTAGGTATTTGTCGGCTAGCACTGAGAGCCAGCGACGGCCCGTGGAGGGAGTTACGGTGGGGCAGGAGGGCGGGGAGGGGGAGGGGCAGGGCGGAGGTTGCTAAAAACCGGCATATGGATAATTGCAGGTAAGTAAACAATTTAATTAATAAAACGAATTTCGTAGTGTGCCTTGCATCGCAAAATGCAATGCAGTGCGAGCTACGAAATTCGTTTTATTAATTAAATTGTTTACTTACCTGCAATTATCCATATGCCGGTTTTTAGCAACCTCCACCCTGCCCCTCCCCCTCCCCGCCCTCCTGCCCCACCGTAACTCCCTCCACGGGCCGTCGCTGCTGAGAGGGACAGGACGTTTGTCATTGTCCCGCTCCCCTTCCTAAAGCCTTTTTGATTCTGCGGGATTCTCTTTGTGGCGTCGGACCAGCTTATCAGATCTTCAAGGAGTAAGGATGCATAGTACTTCGCGTCCACATCCAGGAGAGCAATCAGTCTATAGTTTGCTGGAGATGTTCGGTCTCCTCCTTTGAAAATAGGTGAAATTATTGAACCTTGCCCGTTTGATGGGATTTGATTTTCAATTTCTACCTCATCAAATAGTTTTTTTAAACTTCCACTCCAGAAGTCTGGGTCAGCTTTAAAAACTATTGGGGGAATTCCGTTCGGGCCTGGAGCACCACTGCCGCGGCTCTTCCTTAGTATTCTTCTTATGGCCCCCGAACATGCTTTCCGACATGGTTTCCAAGTCGGACAGACCGGCATGGAAATCATGTTGGAAAGCGAACCTTGTAATCTCAAGGGTGGAAATAGCCCCCCTTGAAATTACAGACCACGTTCTGACTGGCGGGTGGGCTCTCCAAGCCCGTCGGAAGCCAGTCGGAATGACCAACCGGTTTCCTTTCTGACCGTCTCCATCGTAATGAGGCTGTCGGAAAGGAAACCGAATGGCCCACTACGATGCGGCTGTAAAGGCTCCAGCCATATGTCTGAGCCTTTACACACTGCATCTTAATCGCCCCTTAACTTGTCTCTATTTTTCATGCTTAAAAAGTTATTAAACTCGACTCTAAGATTGAAGGCCCACTTTGGCATAATTCTAGTGTCTTTTCACAGTGCCATTTAATATAATGAATTTCACAGTGTGTACTTTTAGCATGTGAATTAATTGTGGTATGTCAATTCTCAAAATAGTTTGCATTTCATTTTCTGTCTATACACGAAGTCTTAATGCACGTTTTTGTATATATACCACCACTAAGATGGTGCTCTGGCGTGTGACCAAGGCTGTGAGAGTGGTTGAAACGCATTATGGTGGTGATCGCCAATAAATTAATTTCGCTGCATGCTAGCAGCATTGGAGTGGTTCTTTGGGAATTTGGCATGTACATGCATTGTTAACAGAGTTGTGGCACCCAAAATTCTGACATGCCCCCTCATTCAGGTCACTCCATGGCAGCCATCGGAAATGGCAGATGTCTTGTAAATAAAATAAAATCTATATATAAATATATATATATCTATATATAAATACATATATATCTATATTGTAATTGTCATTATTCTGTTTAAAAATAAACCATAAAAGCATGTACATTTTTATAACAATCAGATAAAATTAAAATGCATACAAGCATAACTTGTATTATTAAATTGCATTTAGCAACTAGAATCAAGTCTCTCATGATCCATGGCCTGCGCACGTATTCAACTAGACACAAAATATATGTTGTAGAGAATAATTCTTAATAAAACATGCAATTACATCAATCAATCAGGTTTCTTGTAGAGTGTGACTACTCACCTGCTGGGGTCTCAAGGAGCTGTGGGGGGGAGGGAATCTGTGGTTCAGTCAAACAGCCAGGTCTTGAGATCCTTCGTGAATGGGGGCAGGGATGGTGATTGCCTGAGATGTAGAGGCAGGGACTTCTAGGTCTTCCCTTTGAGGTAAGAGGAGGATCTTCCTCCAGCTGAGGTCTTGCAGATCCGTGAGATGGTGGCATGGGTAGTTGGGTGGAGCGGAGATGTCTGGTGGGCGTGTAGAAGAGAGGCAGTGGTTGAGGTATGCAGGTCCGGCGTTGTGGAGGGCTGTGTTGGCTTGCATGAGAAGCTTGAAGGTGATTCTTTTGTTGAGTGGGAGCCAGTAGAAGTCGCCCAGGTGCCCAGTGATGTGGCTGCAACTGGAGGTGTTCAGGAGGAGTCTGGTGGAGGCATTCTGGATCTTCTGCAGTTTTTTAAAGAGTTTTTGGGTGGTGCCAGCAAAGAGTGCATTGGCGGAGTCGAGTCTGCAGCTGATGAGCGCACAGGTGACTGTTTTCCTGCACTTGGTGGGGATCCACTTGAAATTTTCTGAAGCAGGCAGGGCGTGTGGAAGCAGGAGGATGATACGAGGTTGATTTGGCAGTTCATTGTGAGCCAGGAGTCCAGGATGATGCTGAGGTTTTATGCATGGTCTTTGGATGTGGAAGGGGTTCTTAGCACTGTTGGCTAACAGGAGTCATCCCAGGCGGTGGAGTGGAGCCCAAGATGAGGACTTCAGTCTTGTCTGAGTTGAGCTTGAGGCAGCTGTCCTTTATTCAGATGGCAACTGCCTTCATCCCATTGTGAAAGTTGCTCTTGGCAGCTGTGGGTTCGTTGGTGAGGGAGAGAATCAGCTGGGTATCATCAGCGTAGGAGAGGATGTTGAGTCTGTGGTTTCTGGCTATGGCTGCAAGCGGGGCCACATAGATGTGGAAGAGGGTGGGGCATCAGTAGTCCATACTCAGTTTAATGAGACTAGTGGCCCTGTCACAAATACTTGCTTAGTATTAGTTTGTATATATATGTCCACTTTACTGTTTCTAACACTATAAGTAGGTGATGAAAGTGTGAATCAAACATGCTTGTGCATGAAAATATCAACGATCAGAGCAGCCAAATCTTGTTGAGAATGACCAGTATACACTAACAACAGCCCTTAACATTTATATTAAAACAACAATTTTATTTATTAGACAATAAGGTGCATTTAACAACAAAGTGCCAAATATACATATATATGTATAGATATATATATAATATATAATATATTTCATAAATAATTATGTTATTAAACAATGTGATAATAAAGTAACTGTATGGTTGTCAGAGGCATAACCTATGTCAGCTTATCAGAATTATTTTAATACTATCTTGGTAAAGCTTGATAAATGTATCCTGGACAATTGTTCTTATGAAGCGTAACACCATGTAAATCCTGGTCACTGGGTCTTGTGTATTTCAAATATTTTCCTTCATTGTTTTTCAATTTATACTCTTATAATTTTTGGGGATAATTTTCACTCATGGAAGTCTAGTCTGAGCAGAAAATGTACTGCAGGAACTAAGAATTTACATGTATACCTGGGCTACATGTACTGCACATGAACTGCACTGGCAATGTTCACAGAAAATTGCATGAAAAATAAATTGAGCAGCAATTTTAGATTCTGGAGCATAACTCACTTACATTTTTCTTGCAGATATTAAACATTTTATTTTTGTATTTTAAACAAACAGCATGCATAGTTTGCATTGAGAAATGTTTGCAAATTCATCCAGTCCTATTGATCAGAGCCATTAATGTTGCATAATTATGCAAAATTCCAGCAAGATTAAGGGTGATTATGTGGAATTATGTGAGGAGTGTAAACCAGCATTTTGTGCTCTTTTCTTGGCGCAAAATGCATCCTTGCATCGAAACAGAAAAATATTAGCGCTAAATGCAACAGAATACGAACAGCAGCAGTCAGCAGCAGTTTGTGCTCACCAAGGGGCTGATTATGATGGTGGACGGACTTCAGTCCATCCGCCATCGTATCAGGGATTGGGAACGCCCGACATGCTGTTGGCAGTCCCATAGTAGGCATTACAATGCGACCACCACCACGGCGGTCGCAATTCCTATATTTTACATTGCGCCTGGTGCTGCTGGCTGCAGCACCTGCTGCAATGTAAAAACGGGACATGTTACATATCAGTGCCCTACATGGCAGGCACCATGGTACAGGGATATATAGGGGGGGCCATAGGTACGCTCCAACACCCACAACCAAGGGGAAGGGGGCCCACTACGGGCCTCTAATGTCCCTTTCTGCCAGCCTTTTCATGGCGGATGACCCGCCATGAAATGGCTGGACGGAAAGGGACATTATAAACCCTATGGAGGTACCGGACAGGCACCACCAGCATTGTAGGGACTACGAGCCCCTCCACTGCACTGGAGGGCTCAAGGAGCCTGTCAGCTGCATGGCAGTCAGTCTTTATGACCGCCACACGTCGGCCCGCCATCATAATATGGCGGACGGTAAAGTTGGTTACGATGGCGGGGAGACCGCCACCAACAGCCTGTCGGTGGCGGTGTCCCTGTAATTGTAATCAGCCACTACGCTTGTAGTTGATGTGCTCCTGTGGTAGAATGTCTATGCCATATTATGCATAAATACACTAACTGGCATAATTACATAATTTTTGTGTCAAAAGAGTTAATGAAAATTAACAAAATTACTCCAATTAATCCTCCATATTCCAAATTTCACCCAGCACTTCTACCAATGGGTCAATTAAGTCCTCGGAGTTAATAAAAGGGGCAAAGAACATAGGGCCAATACGGAGGGATATTGGGTATAATTTTGCAAATAATTATGACCTTGGTAGTAAGTAATGAGGAGTTCGGCGAGCAAACATTTCCGAACACATTTTGCATGTCTTATTACCACTTGCACATGCTTTTGAAGTGACAGTTCCCATCAAGTGAAGCCCAGACTGGTGATAACAGCATGTCCAAATACCTAACCATGATAACATTGTAGTTTACTCAGGAAATTTGACCTTGCCAATGTGAGGAAAGTTTCCCAATTTCACTTGATATGACATACTTAAACCTGCCCAGCCTCTTAGACAACTGGATTGCCTGGTGGAAGGTGTTCCATTAGCAGGACATCCCGCAACTTGGAATACGAAAGTCAGCTGCTACAAGCCCTGTGTGCTCAGGTAGGTGATGCCCAGTGGGGGATTTGGACATTGTAGGGAGCAGTAGTGGGGGATACAGCTTGAGTGCGGAAAGATCTCATTAGGGCTGGCAGGGAAATGAGTCAGTGCTGAAAAGAGAACATTTAGTGAGCGCTAGTGGCTGCTGATTATGTTCTGTTGCATTTAGCATTATTTGCATGCTTACATCAATTTTGGGTGAGAAACTAGCACTAAATTCTGGGAGTAAGTGGGAAAAATCATACTCCAAGTGTACATTTAAAAAAGAGACTATGCCCACGTGCATGATTAAAAGTAATTTGAGGGGGAAAAATCCTATTGCAAGAGTGCATTTAGCAAGCAAGTGAATGCCCGCTATTCATGTTCTGTTGCATTTAGCTCTATTTCTTAGTGCAAAATGCATCTTGTGTCCATTTTGGACTCAAGGAAGCATTTTTGCTCCAAGAAAATAGCGCTAAATGCTGAATTACTCTTCTATCTTAATTCTGCGTAATCTTGCTTAATTTGGGGATTAATTATGCATGATTCTGCTGCAGGGAATTACATGAGTTATACCTAGCCCTAGCCAAACTTTCCGGGTGTTGTAAATACCTAACCCATATCCGGCCAACTCATTACCTAGGACTACATGAACACCAGCATCTACTTCTAACCCTACTGTAACTCTGGTTCAAATGACTCAATCCTTAGAAATATTCAAGATACAACAAGCATTAAACAGGTTTATGCACAGGGGAGTCCACCATGGAATTAAATTAAACTCCTGCTCTTCCTCCTGCGGTATTTAGCTTTCATGTGTAATTACACTCCAGAGGGTGATCTTTGCTAATCTGAAAAGTAACAATCATGGCATCAATCCAAATGTAAACCACAAACTAAATGACAAAACATTTAGCATGTGACTAAAGTGGTCACTCACACAAAGTTTTGAGGATTGCTCGTCATGAGGTAGTCTTGGGGCTTGAAGGGGTTTGCCATATCTGTGTATAGCGTGCACCATAGTTCTTTGAGGAACCGATTCATTTGTATGCCCCCGGTTGTGTGTAGGTCAATAGAGGTTGGTGAGTGACTTAGCATAGACTCAGAATGTAATGTTTATACCCAGTCTGTGCAGGGCTGTGAGGTGCATGGGTGCATGTATGCCTTATAGCAATCTATGGATTTGTAACTACAAAGCACCCGACAGTGGATCCCTGTAAAAGGCAGCACCTAACTTACTATCCCTCCATTATTTTAACCTCATCTATACTCATGAGGAACTGTGTGCACACTGTATTTACACCCACTGTCACAATGTTATTCCTTACGGAACTCATAATTTTAAAACAAAAGCCCAGTTGCACCACGTCTCAAATAAACAGTGAAAGAAAATATACAATCAATTTCCCAATTACAATGGTCTACAAAGGTTTCCTTTATTCAGATAGCAAACAAGTTCTATAAAATACAAAGTCATAAACATCACTTGTTGAAAGTGGCACAGCCGACGCGTTTCGTCCTTGAAGCAGACTTCTTCAGGGCTGTTAATGCCAAAACACATAAACATAAATGTCAATACATATAACTCAACATAAATACGACACACATTTACTTTTATTAATCCTGCACATAAAAACAGTTTAGAAATCGACATGGACTCATTTTATGGTCCAAACGTTATATCCAAAAATCCATGTATTATACACCTAATCAAAAAACTAAAAAAGACAGACTTCTTGTGATATGATAGAAAATTAATCAAACTTCCAAACCTAATATCAAAATTTGCATTTAAGACCTGTCAACAAAAACAGTCAAGCAAGTTTATGTCCATATGAATCAATAATAGTAAATACAAGAGGGCAAAAAAAAAAAGTTTTAAAAAGAGTGAAAAAAATTAAATAAAATGACAACAGATGGGAAAAAAGAAATAGAAAGAAAACAGGCAGCCGTCAGGATACCTCAAATACTTATCACTGTCTAAAGGCAGTCAGTCTATGAATTGTTTCAATGTAACTTGTTTCAATGTAACTTAGATTTATGAAAAATACCACGTATGGGCCTACCCCATACAGATGGCTTTAAGACGAACCCACCTTACAAACGGGTGGCATGCTACAAGAGTCACAGACTAGAAAATAAAGCCAAAGTAACTCGATGGAGGTATGGGTTGTAGATTACATTGTAAGCCTTTTTAAGCCTTTTTCAACATGCAACGACAAAAACCAAAAACCAAAACATTAACGTTGTGATGCTATAGGAAAGGGAACGACCACTTCATTCATTAGTATGGACCCAAAGCAACCCAGTCCACTTACCGATAAATTCACCCCTTTATCCCTTAGGGTGACTGTTTTATAAAAAAGATGTCTTGATCCAAATGTAAGAGGCAATGATTCAAGCATCAAGTTTCCAATGGACAATGATCCACAAAGTGATCAGCTGTAGAGCTATATCTAATATTGCCTAATCATAGTTCCCGATGCAATATCTCATCCGATGAGCACTTCCTTTCACAAATTTTAATTCTTACTTCTTCAATAACACTCAACAATATGAGTGAAATCCCCATGTATGCTCAGCCTGAAAAAATGATAGTATATCTTAAATATGGGCTACTAAAAAGTAATAACCCTTCAATGATGTGAAATACCAATAGCATGGCGTAAATATAGAGAGCCATGGGATGGGCCTGCCCCAGCACTTTTAGAGTACCATGCTTACTTAAACGACAACCCCTACAATGTTGAGCTTACAATCAACTACAGTAGGGAGGAAATTGATTTTTTGGATGTCAATTTTTCCATACATGACAACCATATTCAGAGCCATACCTACAGGAAAAATACTGCCTGTAATATTACTTTACATTTCCAGAGTGCTCATCCCCGTCATGTGGTCAATAATATCCCCTACCGGGAAATGATCCGAATGAGACGGAATTGTAGTACGGAAGATACCTTCCTTAAGAACGTCAGGACTAAACAAAGCACAAAAGAAAGTCATGTCAGTCACTAGGATCAATACCTTGACCCCCAATCCAAGTAAAAAGTCCAAACAGGCCCCTATCTCTTTTAACACCCAATTCAATTATGATAGTAATAGGGTCTATAATGTCCTGCGTAAACACTGGCATTTACTAATGGAGATACCAAGCCTGAAAGGAACTCTATCAGTGAGACCTAAGGTCACATACAGGAAAGGATGGAATTTACGCAATCTATTTTGTCCTAGTTATGTGACTACATCCAAGCCTAACATGTGGCTATCGACATCTATTAAGGGCTTTTACACATGCAATGACTGCAATGTATGTAAATTTGGCAGAAATAAGACGAAAACTTTCTGCTATAACACCAAACGTACACATACGATTAACCATCTTAATTGTAAATCTAAATTTGTGAGATATGTATTGGGCTGCCCATGTGACAAAATCTACGTGGGCAGTACCAAAAGACCCCTAAAGATAAGGATTCAGGCGCACTTACGCGCTCTTCGGAATGGAGATCTACGTTATCCTTTGACGTTTCACAAGCAGGAAAAACATGAAGGAACTGATATGATCTGGTTTATGTGAATAGATTATACCCCAGCCCATCCAATAGGGAGCAATAGGGAACTGTCTATCAAGGTCTCACGATTTTCTTGTCACCTCACCACATAGGAATCACAGAGGTGCCATTGCAGCCAGTCTGTTTAACACACACATTATGCCCCATTGTGAACAGCACCTACTTATGTCGGTGGGTGCTCCAGGAGGATAATACCTCTTAGGGTTGCAAAGCTGCTGAAGCTGTCTACAACTGTAGGCTTTAGGAAGTGACTCACTTTCTGTTGCTTTCCCTGCCCACCAAGCCCAAAAATAGGTGGGTTCCTCCTGACCTGGACCAAGGATGATTGTTACCTCCACTGAAGAGCATGGGTGTGAGGGGAAGACTGTATATGCGTGTGCTCTGTAGTGACTAGCCTTTCCCCCAAGGAAGACCTAGGCAGATTGAATGGGTGGAGATTTTCTGTATTTATTACTATTCACATTTGCAAGTAAAGATGGCTCAATTCATAGGGGTAGGTTTATCCAGAGACTATTGCTTATGTTATCGAACTGAACCCTCTAGTGGAAAATCCTAGTGCCAGAACCATCTGTCACCAAGGGGTCCCTTAATTACTACATCAACAGCCTCCAGCGGTACACCATTGTGTCCTTAGTCTGGGTCATTGCAGCTCCTCAATTTGTTCTACAAGTCTTTACCGAACTTTATCTTTACTACAGGGCCCAAGATTACCATCCACTTGAATCCACGTTTTACTTAGAAAATCTAATTGTTCCTGTGAGAGTTTTCATTTTTCCAAACCTCACAAAATTAAAAGAAAATACAAAAATATGCGAGATGCTTGACTTTGCAACTTTGGCACCCTAAACATGGAGATTCCAATCTTTCACTGCTCAGCCAAGTTCATCTAAGGACCTGAGGAGTTTGCACAACACCTCTGGATATCATCCAATTGTACCCCACACTCTGACAGCCTTAAAAAGGATGCATCAACTCATGGTGAAACAAGAAGGATACACAGAGACTAAGAGTCATCTACTGTAGCTGGTAAAGGGAATAACGTAATGCCTTTATCTGCCCAGCAAGGTTTCCACCCCCTCCTTTTGTTTGTTGGTAAGCACAGTTTGATTGGTTGGAAAGAATCTGGGACTACATTGAGACTTTCAGGGAATAAAGCCTCAGATAAAGGGGATAAATACTATGGGCAGACTGAAGTATGAGGAAAGTATGTCCGCGGTACAAGGCTGGCTTTAGCTTTGGAGGCACTCAGTGAAACAATCTTTGTTTGCATACCTCCACTCCTCCAAAAAATGGTGAGTTCTATGGTTTCATATTAAAGATATAGAGTATAACATAAAAGTATAAAGGATATTCTCAAATATCATCTAAATTGAATATGGAATACATATGAGGAATGGATATTAAAAAAACATCAGTCAATCATAACTTTAAAAAAAATACACATATTTTGTTTACATAATTATTCACCTGTACTAAATGTATTCATTTTGTAAAATAGAATGAGCAGAATGTAAGTAAATTTAGCTATACAGTCTTTCATTATTGCCAGGTTTTGGCATTGGGCTCCGGAAGCATCAATTTGGGCACTCTGACGGACCCACTTAATGCCATCTGATTCTCGCCTTGAGTCATTGTCGCACATTTCCTCTACTTCCTGTGCAAGTGCTTGGAAGTGGAAATCAAATATGGCTGCAAACTTCTGACATTCACTACTCCACCCACCTAATCTGTGAAGACAGTTAAACTCTGGGCCAAATACAAGGCTGCAAGTGCTTGGTATAACCACGAGCACAGTTGTCTGTCTTTCATTTCCATAATGACCCTTGTTGTGCAAATGACAGACAGACAACAAAGCACTATGCTCATTTGTATATAAAACTTTAATCTTGACCTCCTGAGTTTGGTGGCTGTGGCTTACTGGCGCAGTGATGCCGGTATCACCAGCATAAAGCGGGCGCTGCCAGGTTACCCAAAGCCAACTGACAGAATTCGTTTGAAAGTGACTCATCTGTATTTATCTTGAAATTATGAGCATGGTGGATGTGCACAGCATTCTAAGCTTTCTATTGCAACTTTTGTATTGTGCAAGTGTTAAAATGTAACAATTTGTTTTACAAAATTAGGCATTCATGGAATTTAGTGCAAACTAAATGTTTAGTTTGTGGTAAAGCTATGATACAGGCAAAGGCCAGGCAGAAATATGTTGCTCGTGAGTTAATTTTGCCAGGCATCGTATTTCAATATTGTTATGTTGGCTGTGTCTCGAATCCAGGCTTTTAGGATCACTGTAATTGTATATACACTGTCATGCAAAATGTCAAAGATTTAAGCTGATTTGTGTTGATTTTCCACTTTTTAGATCAATCTGCACAGACTGGAGATGTGACAAGAGTGAGAACATATCCCCTCCTTTTTAATGTCTCGATTCCCCACCATGAAGAGATCACTATGGCAGAATTGAGGCTCTATACCTTGGTAGAGCGGGATCGCATGATGTACGAAGGAGTGGATAGAAAAGTAACAATTTATGAAGTCCATGGATATGAAGATGTGGATCAAGGCGGCATTGGGAGAAAACTGGTGCAATTGGCCTCACGGCAGGTCTACGAGACCAGTAGTGACTGGGAAACCTTTGACATGACCGAGGCTATTCGGCGCTGGCATCGGTCAGGCACCACCACCCACAGACTTGAAGTCCACATGGAGACTGTGGATGATGTAATTGAGTCCCCTGGCGATGGGCAAATGACCATTGATACAAAACCAGAGACCAAGCATGTTCCCCTCTTGATCGTCTTCTCTAATGACCAGAGCAATGACAAGAAAGAGGAGAAGAAGGAGCTAAATGAGATGATCGATCATGAACAGCTCCTAGATTTGGAGATCTTGGAGGCGAACAACCTGAACGACGGCCCCAGTGAGGAAGCATTGCTCCAGATGCGGTCTAACATCATCTATGACTCCACCTCCCGCATCAGGAGAAATGCCAAAGGGAACTATTGCAAGAAGGCTCCTCTCTATATCGATTTTAAGGAGATTGGTTGGGATTCCTGGATCATAGCACCAGCAGGGTACGAGGCATATGAGTGCCGTGGGGTGTGCTCCTATCCCCTGACAGAGCATGTTACCCCAACAAAGCATGCCATTGTCCAGACTTTGGTGCATCTGAAGAATGCTCATAAGGCATCGAAAGCCTGTTGTGTACCTACGAAGCTTGATCCTATCTCCATCCTCTACCTAGATGCAGGGGTTGTCACGTACAAGTTCAAGTATGATGGCATGGTGGTAGCTGAGTGTGGATGCAGATAGGAAAGAAGATCGAGCATGTATATTTCTTGGGGCAATATTTAATGAAGACAACCTGTAAATTTGTACAGTTTTGATTTAATATTTAAAACGTTTATTTAATGATGTGTGTACAGATTGTATGTAAGCAAATTTCACGTGTTTCCAACAGGCCCACTAGATGTAAAGTTTTGAAGACCCACATGACGGTCTGATATGTTCTCCTATGTTCTTTGGTCACAAAAATATAAATATTTATATATGTATATCTGCTTGAAAAACTCTATACATATTTATATGTATGCGTAATGTGAACTTTTTCTACATTTTATAGGAAAACATTGCTCTATATTTCTCTCAGGGAGTGCCACTTTTTCTCTTATTTTTAGCACCTATTGCTAATTTTTCACTATGTAGTGGTGCCAATTTACTGTTGTTGCATGGGTTTCCACTGCCCATGGGACAGAGAGCTGTAGTGGTAATTCCCATATACTTGTTGATAATCTATCTGTTCTATGCCGCAGAAATGCAGAGTGTGTTCTGCGTTCAATGCAAAACAAGTGGTTTCAAGCAGTGTGCGACCCGTCCAGCGAAACGTATCTTCGTTATCCTGGTGTTGTTCACTGCAGGGCAGGAAAAGAACAAATGCAGCATCCGCAGATATTAGCTGCAGGGTACCGCCCTTGCTTATGGTGCCAAATAACCAAAACTACCCTAAAAGGGCATTGTCAGTTTGTCACCTCACACTGAAGTACAAATATAAGTAACGAAGGGACTGCCTGAGAAAATAAAAGGGAATGTTTTCCAGTAATACCTAGAAACAATGTTATAATGTAATTAAAATAAGTATTTAAAGGAGGTCTCGATGTGCCAGGTATGCAAAGAGCAGTTAAAACTGGTGAACTATAACAAAACACTTTTTTATTATAATTGTAATTGAGTAAAGTGAAAACTCGAGGTATTGTCATATTTCACACTGCAAAATACTGATTTGATAGCAGGGTCGGACTGGGACATTATAGAGACCCCGGCAGCAAAATTAAAGTGCCTCAAATTAGCAAATCAGATAGCTAAAAATGTGGTTCACATTTGCACATAGGGGCAGTTTTGAACTTGGAAAGGCATGCTGTGAAGGTTTCTTGCAACATTTGGGAGACTGCATAGGAGGTTAGGTTCAAGCAAAGTTTGTGGTAGTATCGGCGAAATTAACAGTAAAAACAGGCTCATTAGACCATAAAAAAAGTCAAAAAGCACAGCCCACACAATGACCTGTCTGACCAGCGCTTCTGGCACTGCCAAATTGCTCTGTGCCCTAGTCCGACCCTGTTTATAGTAAAAGCTGCTGACATTGCTACATTTAAGCCTAAAAATGTGAACAACACTCCAGAAAGCACTTCCGCCTGCAGTGACCTACTGCAGTGGCTTTACCTCTTTCAGGAAACCACAGCATCTCCTTAAAATAATGAACATCCATCAGACTATTCGGATTTATAAATTTGTTTCCTGTCTTTTTTCTGTGGTAGGTAACTTGCCAGGAACAGAATGCACAGGTGAGTCAGGAAGGGTGGTGCGATAATTGTAATCTCCCGTTAGTGAACTGACTGTCGGAAAAGTTAGTTTCAGGGTAGTAAGCACACATACAGTATATACAGTAAACATATCTCTAAAAGCACTGCCGGCTGTTGCCAAGCTACTGTAAGACTGATAACCCTCCCTCCTCTATCGTCCCTCACCTTCAGTCGCTGACAGAGCTAACCCCCCAAAAGCCGGTTTCCCATCATCGCCAGCACAGGAAGCACTCTAACCAGATAAAGCGGGTGGAATGCCCCTGCGCAAATAGTCTTGCGCCAAGGTCTGGAAATAACACAGTAAGGACATGAGAATACATCAAATCAAAGGAATGCGCCTGGTGTAGACAATCAGTGTGGTGAGACTGCAGGATTTTGTTTCTATGAACGACCCGAGAGGTGGTAAGAGAAGTGAGAGGCAACTGTGAGTCAAAGTGTAGGGATAATTTATTGGTCAAGGGTAAGAGTGGTTCTTGGACTGAAAGTTATGATTTGCAGAATAGATATTTCAAGCGAGAATTTAAAGGCAATGTGGTACATGCTTGAGTGGGTGACACTAGTGCAGTTTTCTTTATGGCGGATCATTTCTAGCTGATATAACCGTTTTTAAGAAAGCGAAAGAATAGACACACTACAGATCTACTCTAGGCAAGACATTGATCTACTTTTTGGATGAATGGGACATGCAACTAGATTTTTCAATGAGGTGCACGCTATGGGGCGTGTGTAGGTCATTTAGTTGGGAGAATGGGCATAGAGAATGGGGAGTTAAGCTAATGCCATATTTTACGGAGTGAACTCGTTGGCAGTTTTTGCAAAACTTACTGACCCCATTTTCTGCGGAAATAACCTTATGCCAGTTTCTGGTCTCCATCCCTCCATGTCTCCAGTATGGTGGTTAATGAGAGCCTGTGTGCAGTGAAGTGAACTTAATACAGAAAGTGGAAAGAGGGTTATCTAGAAGATGAGTGAGCAAGTCTTGGGAAAGTAGAGATAAAGTGAGTGGTGAAGAATATGAAGTAGACACTGGAAGTGGAAAAACTAGAGTAGAAGAACAGGTCGAAATGATAACAGGGATGAGGTGGAAAGAAAGTTACGAAGGAAAGAAGAGATAAAAGAAAAGCAGAATTTGGTCAGATGGCTGAGTGAGTTTCATGTTTGCAATTGACATTTCCGTGATCTGAAGCCACGAGTTTGAATCATGGCATGATCAACTTAGCCTTTGATCCACTGCACATAGTAAATTGAGTACCATGTACTGTATAGGTGTAATTGGAACACCTATTTTGATAGCACTTAGAAACAGCACTATATAAAAAAAATATTTTCAAAGCAGTTATTAAGGAGTAACACTACCACAGACCAATAATTAGAGACAGGACAAGGAAACACTAGTGCACTATATCACTGTTTTTAATATACTCTCAATAAAGTACAAGTAAGACCAAGCCCAGTATATCTGATCCTTGTGAGAGGTTGGGAACATGAATATCAACGCCACAATCAAAAAACATAGTAAACACAGATGAAAGACAGAGAGACCGGGATAAGACGCTTTGATTTCCTACAAATTGCATAAGAGAAATTCATGAGTTTGAGAAATACAATCTCTCATCGCCATAACGGGGGGGAAAGGTACAATGGTTCCGATCATGTCTTCCATGCAGTTACTCCCTCTGTTCCCATATTGCCGTATTCGCTACTATTATTGGTCCCTGATATTGATGCTGCTCTGTCAGCTTTTCTTAGTGTTCCTTAACCCCTACCTCTATGGAGAATAGGAAATAACAAACTCAGATTATGGAATGTGTCTGCTGCCACCGACATTGTTGATACTGCTGACTAACATTCACATTATACAGTGTTTTTATTCTCCAATGAACCTGGGACATTTCCAATGTCCCCAAAACATCATTCGTCCCAGTATTTGTTCATTAAAATGGAGTCAGTTGCATATCAGAATACCCGATACAGAAAAATTGTCTTACTAAAATATTGTGAACCTTATATAATCAGAAAAAAGATGGTCCCGTTAGGTGTACATTTTCTATTATTCACTCCAATGGGGGGCATATGTTTGTTGATATTTAAGACAACATTTTTACATTAGACGATAGTCCACCAAATATATTCTTATAATGCACCAATGAGGTAGAATACGCGGCAAGCAGGGGCGTAGCTTATATTGGTGCAGTAAGGGGGGGGCACTTCCTTCCTTAGATTAGGGCCCATGACACACTAACCACAAATTGTTTAAAAAGAACCACAATGGTAAAGTCTGATAACATGAAAAATGTTCAATTGTAAGAAAGTGGGTGTTTTTTAAGGTCATCCCTCACGCTGACACCTTTGAGAATTTTAGTCAAGGAAAGAACCTCATTGCCAAAGGACATGCTTAAAGAGATGACATTTTCCTCAGGGAAAAAAGTGTGAAAAATTATGCAAACTGAGGGAAAATGGGCTTATCTACTGCAAAAAAAAACGAGTTTTACTTGTAAAATGTATGGCAGTGCTCTGTGCTTTTCTCCAACCAATGAGTTCCTTTGAGAACGTCTCTGTGATGACAGCCTTTGCATGTCCTTGAGTTTACCAAGAACACGAGCAAAGGCAGAAAAAGAGCAGAGCTCTCCTGGACTTGAATGTGGAACATGTACATTTGAAAAGAGGAGGCTTCGAGCTACACTGTCACATGCCTTGTTTCCGCCACTTTCCTGCTGCAAATCGGGGCGATGATAAGGAGGTGTCCGTGTCGAAAAACAATGGGCCCGTCACGTTATTTTTACAGAGCTGCGCATTGACCGGATTCCTGGCGGGAGTGCAGCTGACGCGGGTCCGTTCTGGCTTGGGCCAGTTCCTACTGTACACCCCCACCCTCCCCCAGCCATCTGTCCTACGCTTTTAAGGCAACACCCTTCTCAATGCACATGATAAGAAGGGTTGTCTGCGGAGGAATCAGCTGGACACTTCAGTGGGTGGGATCGAGGCAGCCTGACTGAAGAGGGGAAAAAAGACTTGTTATCACGCGCCAACTCCAGTCAGCACCAGCTGCGTTCGCGCAACCCGCCCGCGCGCTCCCTTATTTATTACACTATTTATTGACTTGCTGGTGTTTGTAACATAATGTACAGTATGTTAAAAAAAGATTTATTTTTGTGCTTCGATGTAACCTCCACTCAGACTTTTTGAACAGTGTGTAGAATCTTATGAATTGTACAAATGAGTGTAAATACAAACTTGCCAAATGTTTCCTCTGAGTTTCTCTGTATGTCTTTTTTTTTTATTTTAGAATACCTGTTTGAGATGACGTATTTTCAAGGGTATGGAATCTTCAAATGTGAGTGTGATCTCAGGAGGATGTGAGGGCATCGAAACAAGAGCACTGAGGTTGGACTGACCCAATTGCAGGAACTTCAACCATAACACTGAACACACACGACCTTTATGTAACTTAACACATGATATAAGGTGCATCACAGAGAGGAGGGGTTAAAACGGCCGACACTTTCTATCTTTATTCCTACTCAGGAATTTAGGAGAGACACTCAGTTTTTTTCGAATTTAAATTAATAATCTCATTAATTTCTCTCAATCTACTTATTACTTGAAGGAATGTGGCCCCTAATTACATATTTTTCCATAGTAAGCTTTACTTATGAAAGCAAAGCAATATTCCCCACCTGAAGAAAGGGTTGCACAAAATGTCTTATTTTATTAATAGCACACCACCAACGAGACCCTGCCTAAAGGTTGTACTGTGTGCTTTAAAACTGTCACTCCCCGTACAATGTGGGTACTCAGGGCCCTGAATAAAGGTGACTCATAAAACCGCCCAAAACCGGCTTCCAAATAGGTCATGATGCATCCAAGTGACAAGCTTGTAGAGTAGTGTGACCACCTGGTATGGCGCCAAATTCTGTGCAGGACTGTAAAAATTAAGGACAAAAGGTCAAAATTCAGGACAAAATATCAATTTTACGGTCAAATCAGGGAAGAAGGCCATACTCCACTACTTTATCTGTGCATTTATTTACTATTTTATATGTTACTCTATTTATTCACAGTATTATGTATGTGATTGCCTAAAGGCATGGTACATTCAAGGGGAACATTAGGTCCTTGTTCAATAGAAAACTGATGCTCTTGAGCACAAGGTGAAGAACATAACTCACACTAAAATCTACCTAATTGTTTTGGGAGAGAAAGTAACAGCAGCATTTTGATTATGTTTCTAAACATTTAAACCCAATGGCAAACCGTTCTGAAAACATGAAAATAAGAGACTTCAAACATAAAAAAATAGACAAGGGATAGAAAAGTCGCACATACAAGTTTGAAAAATCCAAGGAGTACTCATTGCGATTGAGTACTCCATGATCATATCAGTGATAGGCCAAGCAGTACATCACCATGTGCTGTTCAGCAGACAATTGCCCACAGTGTAGCATGCCCCTACCAATGGCATAGGGCATCATCACTATTGGCTCAGGCACCACCACTTGCAGCACAGTGCACCATTCCCCACTGTGTAGTGTTCATTAGTGCTCTTATGGAGCCAGTTAGGGCTAGACCAGGCAGAGTTTAGTCTTACATCTGGCACCTAGCCTCACTCACAGGTGCCACACACACATGCCAACCTGGAGTGCGGAGCAGGATCCTGGAGGTTCCTGGAGAGGACTGAACTGGAAGAGGTTTCCAAAAAATGGTAATATAGTTAAAAGGTTTTAGGAGTACAAAACAAGCTGCCCTAAGCTTCCTCCTCCAGAGCGAGAGACAGTAAGGTAACTCACATTGTCAAGCATGAAAAAGGTGCATATATGGGAAAGTGAAGGGTGTCAAAGAAATATAATATAAAAGGTCTTTCTGTTCAGAAGAGTAGTCAAAGCTGCTTGACAGACAGTGAGGAGATGGGCCTGCATAATGGTTTTGAAATAGATATAAAACCGAAGAGACCATATGTTTCTTTCCGTAGTTGTGATATGAGCCATCGAGCAAAATATTGGCATTTTCTCTCTATGATATTCCACTTAGGACAGTGATGTTCTGCAGTGTGACAGTGCTAGGTGAAATGCTTGGTAGTAGTGGGGATTGTGATGTGGGATGGCCAGTGGCTTTACTGAAGGGAGTTAGTGCTCATATAGACCACCAGGTAGGTCGCTCCCCCTCTGCATAGCACCGCCTGTGTGTCCCTGCCCCAGCTGCTACTGCTGAGGAAGTTGGAGGCCCTCCACCACCCGCAGGCTACCACCTGGGCCTCATCCCTGGTGGCCAGTGGTAGGCCTTAGGTTTGCTCATCTTCCGCTTCATTGTTTTATTGTATTGCCTGTATTTCATTGTTGGGTCTGTGACTGCTGTTTTTCAGTCTTCCCCGCTGCCTGTTCGTGGTCCATGCCCGTTTTCCTCCCTCTGTTCCCCTCGCTGTCCCCGTGTCTCTCAGCCCTTTTTTTCCTTCTGTACCCCTAGCTGCCCTGTGTCTCTGCCCGTTTTTTCCTTCTCTACCCCTCGCTGCCCCGTGTCTCTGCCCGGTTTTTCCTACTGTACCCCTCGCTGCCCCCGTGTCCCTCAGCCCGGTTTTCCCTTCTGTTCCCCTCGCTGCCCCCGTGCCTCTCTGCCGGTTTTTGCCTTCTGTTTCTCAGCTGCCCCTGTATTCTTGTGCCCTTTTTGCCTTCTGTGCCACTCGTTTTCCCCCTGTATTTCTGTGCCCTCTTGCCCTCTTTGACACTCGTTTTTCCTGTATTTCTGTGCCCTTTTTGCCTTCTGTGCCACTCGTTTTTCCCCTGTATTTCCTTGCCTTCTTGCCTTCTGTGACACTCGTTTTCCCTCGATTTCCCTAGTTTTTTGTGCCCTTTTGCCTTCTGTTCCCTTCATCATCCCTCACCGCCCCCGCCGCTGCGTCCCCTGCGACCTGGCCTCCTAACTGCCCACTGCCCATTCGCTGCCCCCGTCTCCCAGCTGCTCCCCCTCCCACCACTCCATATAGGCCGGCCGCTGCGCGGTGAGGAGAGCGACCCTTGACCCCACCAGGTAGGTCACTCCCCCTCTGCACAGCACCTCTTGTGTGTCCCCTGCCCCAGCTGCCACTGCTGAGGAAGTTCGATTCCCTACACCACCGCTGGCTACCACCTGTGCCTCATCCCTGGCAGCCAGTGGTAGGCCATAGGTTTTTTCATCTTCCGCTTTATTGTTTTATTGTATTGCTTGTATTTCATTGTTGTGTCTGTGACTGCTGTTGTTCTGTCTTCCCCTGCTGCCTGTTCGTGGTCTGTGTCCGTTTTCCTCCCTCTGTTCCCCTCGCTGTCCCCATGTCTCTCAGCCCGTTTTTTCCTTCTGTACCCCTCGCTGCCCCGTGTCCCTGCCCGTTTTTTCCTTCTCTACCCCTCGCTGCCCTGTGTTCTGCCCGGTTTTTCCTTCTGTACCCCTCACTGCTCCAGTGTCTCTCAGCCCGGTTTTCCCTTCTGTTCCCCTTGCTGCCCTGTGCCTCTCTGCCTGTTTTTGCCTTCTGTTTCTCAGCTACCTCTATATTCTTGTGCCCTTTTTGCCTTTTGTTTTTTACTTGTATTTCTGTGCCCTATTGCCTTCTGTGGCACTAGTTTCTCCTGTATTCTGTGCCCTTTTTGCCTTCTGTGCCACTTGTTTTTTCCTTGTATTTCTGTGCCCTCTTGCCTTCTCTGACACTCGTTTTACCTTGGTTTTTTGTGCCCTTTTGCCTTCTGTTCGCTTCATCGTCCCTCCACGCCCCCGCCGCGGTGTCCCCTGTGGCCCCACCCCCCTGACTGCCCACTCGCTGCCCCTGCCTCCCACCTCCCAGCTGCTCCTCCCTCTCACCTCCCCATTTTTGCCGGGCGCTGCGAGCGGCACACTTAAGGCAAGCCCGTCTGCCCCCATCCGCGCCTGGACCGCACCCAGCGCCAGAACCCCTGGCCCCCTCACCCGCCACGACGACCGCCGCCACTACGATGCCAGCACTCTGCAAGCTCTCAACTCCGGACAGACCCACACCTGCTTCAAGGCCGCCCCAAAACGCACACACGGTCCCTTCACCTGCCAGAACTGCAGCTACACCAGCCTTAGAGCTGACGAACCACCCGCCAAGAAAAACCCCAACCACCTCTGATGCATACTACTGAACACCTGCTCCTCATGCAAGCACGCAGTCGAGCTCTGGGACCTGCTCGACACAACATCCCCAGACGTCGCCTTCCTGACAGAGACCTGGTTGAACGACTCCTCTGCACTCGACATCACCATAGTCATCCCAGACGGCTACCAGATCACCCGCAGAGACCGCACCAACGGAGTTGGAGGAGGAATCACCATCGCCCACAAGAACAGCATCAGGGTCTCGACTAGCACCCACGACACACTCAGCACCGCTGAACACATGCACTTCTAGATCCACACAGACCCTAACTCAATCCTCAGAGGCACCTTCATCTACCGACCCCCCCAGACCCCGTCCCCAGTTCAGTGACTCCATCACCGCCTTCATCAGCACGCACGCCCTGACCTCCACCGACTACATCGTCCTCGGAGACCTAAACTTTCACCTTGAGAACAACAACGACAACAACTCCACAACTCTGATCGATAACCTCGCCAACCTCGGACTGAAGCAACTCGTCACAATGCCCACCCTCTCCGCCGGCCACACACTCGACCCTGTCTTCTCCTCAAGCCTGCACGTCTCCGTCAGCCACGCCACCGAACTCCTCTGGACCGACCACTGCTGCATCCACTTTGCCTTCCAGAAATCCACCCAAAAACACTGCACCCAACAGATCCCCCGCCGCTGCTGGAGAAAAATCACCAAAGACCAACTACATGCAAACCTCGCTCTCAGCCCACCCACTGAACCCTCCAACACCAACGACGCTGCCCACAGCCTCAGATGCTGGATTGAGGACTGCACCAACACCCTCCCCCCACTGAAGAAACCCCCCCACAGAGACACTAGAAAGAGGGCCAGCTGGTTCACCCCAGAACTCCTTGCCTTCAAGCAAGTCTGCCGGAAACTAGGGAAGGAATGGCACAGTGAACAAACTCCGGACAGCCACACAGCACACAAGGACGCCATCCACAACCACCACCACCTCATCAGAACGGCCAAGAGGACCTCCTTCAAAGACCGCCTTGACAACAATGCACACAATAGAAAGGAGCTCTCCAACATCGTGACGGAACTCTCCAACCCCAGCCCCAACACCTACGACATCCCGCCGTCGCAAGCCCTGTGCAACTCCCTCGCCACCTTCTTCCACCACATTATAGCAGACATCCACGACAGCTTCAACACCCAGACAGCCCCAACAGACAGCAACACAAAGACCCTCCGCACACCATCGACCACGATCCCCTGCTAGCCTGGGCCAGCATGAGCGTCAATGACATCAAGACCATGAGCACAATCCACTCCGGCTCTCCATCAGACTCATTCCCGCATCACGTCTTTACCAAAGCAAGTAGCTCCATCGCACCCCACCTGCACAACATCTTCAATCTCTCCCTCGAGACCGCAACCTTCCCAAAGAGCTGGAAATATGCAGAGATCAATGCCCTACTCAAAAAACCGTCAACAGACAGCTAACCTGATACCTCGAAGAAAACAGAATCCTGGACAATTCCCAGTCAGGGTGCCGCAGCAACCCCAGCACCGGTGTGCTCTCCAGTGATGACTAAACACAATACGGCTCCCTTGAGCTTTTTGCCAATGGGCTCTTGGAAGATGCACCTGCGTGCCGGTTCTGGCATCGAGGCCTTTGACTGTTGTGTGGCGGCCTTCTCTTCCACCCCTAACGATCTTTCTCTACTGATGAGGGAAGTTATCCCGAAACCCGAGCCATGTCTCGGGCGATATCCTAAAACCTGGGACATGTATCGGGTGTAGAGATTCATCAGTCCTACAAGTACCGACTTGCACCCACCTGGGTGATCCACTAAAGAACTGCAAGTACCAGAGTCCCGAGGGGCGATCCAGAGGAGGGGCTAGCGGTGTGCTCTCCAGTGATGACTAAACACAATACGGCTCCCTTGAGCTTTGGGCAGACGGGCTCTTGGAAGATGCACCTGCGTGCCGGTTCTGGCATCGAGGCCTTTGACTGTTGTGTGGCGGCCTTCTCTTCCACCCCTAACAATCTTTCTCTACTGATGAGGGAAGTTATCCCGAAACCCGAGACATGTCTCGGGCGATATCCTAAAACCCGGGACATGTATCGGGTCTAGAGATTCATCAGTCCTACAAGTACCGACTTGCACCCACCTGGGTGATCCTCTAAAGAACTGCAAGTACCAGAGTCCTGAGGGGCGATCCGGAGGAGGGGCTAGCGGTGTGCTCTCCAGTGATGACTAACCACAGCACCGAGACTGCCCTCATTGCCACCACCGACGACATCAGGACCCTGCTGGACAACGGTGAGACCGCAGCACTCATCCTCCTAGACCTCTCCGCCTCCTACGACACCGTCTGCCAACGCACTCTACCCGCATGCCTCCAAGCCGCAGGGATCTGAGACAAGTCTCTTGAATGGACCACCTCCTTCATTTCCTGCAGAACCCAGAGGGTCCGCCTCCCTCCATTCTGTTCCAAAGCCTCCGAGATCATGTTGCGGCATACCCCAGGGATCCTCCCTCAGCCCAACACTGTTCAACATGTACATGGCCCCGTTCGCACACGTCTCCCGACAGCACGACCTCAACATAATCTCCTAAGCCAACGACACTCAACTGATCCACTCCTTCACCAAGGACCCCATCAACTTCAAAGACAACTTCCACAAAGGAATGAAGGACATCGCCGGCTGGATGAAGATCAGCCGTCTGAAGCTGAACTCGGACAAGACGGAGGTCCTCATCCTCGGCTCCAACCCTTCAGCCTGGGACGACTCTTGGTGGTCGACGGCACTGGGGCAGCCCCGACACCCACCGACCACGCACGCAACCTGGGAATCATCCTCGACTCAACGCTCTCAATGACCAAGCAAGTCAATGCTGTCTCCTCCTCCTGCTTCAACACCCTCCGCATGCTCCGTAAGATCTACAGATGGATCCCGACAGATACAAGAAAGACAGTCACCCAGGCCCTCGTCAGCAGCAGACTTGAATACGGAAACGCCCTCTACGCAGGGGCCCCGACCAAGCTAATTAAATTACTACAACGCATCCAAAACGCCTCGGCACGACTGATCCTTGACATACCACGACACGGCCACATCACCCCCCACTTGAGAAACCTGCACTGGCTCATCACCAACAAGAGGATATCCTTCGAGCTCCTCATCCAAGCACACAAAGCACTCCACAAAACCGGCCCAGCCTACCTCAACAGACGGATCTCCTTCTACATCCCCAACCGCCAGCTACGCTCCACCGACCTCTCACTCGCCGCCGTCCCTCTCATCCGAAGAACATCCACCGGCGGGAGATCCTTCTCCCTCCTCGCTGCCAAGACATGGAACACCCTCCCACTGAGCCTACGACAGACCCAAGACCTGCTGACCTTCAGGAGGATACTCAAGACCTGGCTTCTTGATCAGTAGCGCCCCCCTCCCCAGCGCCTTGAGACCCTTGCGGGTATGTAGTGCGCTTTACAAATGATTGATTGATTAGAATATAAAACTTACTCAGCCCTTTTTTCTCTCCAGGATGATAAAATCAATGGTTCTGGGTTTTGTAATAATGACTTCAAGCAGTCAGTCGTGCGTGTTCTACATAAAAGGCCAGTATGATGGCAGTGCATTATTTTCCACTCTGAAATTTTACTGACAAAAAGGACAATTTATTGGACTGGGTTTATTCCTTGCATGTTACAAGGATGAGATCCTTTGCCCTCAGTGCCCAACTGCATGTATATTTGGTATCCTGACTTCTTATTTTGGCCCTGGCGTCATACTAATTAAAGAGTGTTCACAGAGGCCTAGGCCTGGCACTGACCCTTAGACTTCAAGACTGAGAGCATTGAACTCTGAGTAGAAAATCACTAAACTGGACCCTGATTCAAGCTACTACTGATTACTCTTCATGTGGGAACCCAGAACCAGGGAATGGCCAGGTGAGGGTAGAGAGAGAGAGTGAGGGAGTGTCAGTCAGAATATCTTTATTCAATTTGCAAAAACAATCATAAAAGTACAATAAAACAGTTTAAAATCATCAATGAGAGAGAGGGAGTGAGGCGGATGTAGTGCCAACACAAGCTAGCACCCAGGATCACAGATTCACACGTGTGTTAATTAAGCATGGGCGGAAAATCCGTTTCGCTCGCGGATTTTGCGGATTTTCGGTAAATTCGCAATCCGCGAGATTCGCGAATCTCCCGCAAAATCCGCAAATCCGCGAGCAGCGGATTTTGCTCGCACTGCTCGCACTGTTCGCGTGAGTTCGCGGCTTCCCAGTACAACTTCGCGCCCCGCGAATAAGTGCAAAATTGCAGAAATACGATCTTAGCAAAACTGAAACTACTTACCAGGTTCAAAAGTTCAGGCTCATCATTAGTAGCCATTTCCTGTAGTGCTTCCTGAGGGGCCCCTCCAGAGTTCAGTTGCCAGTTGCAACTATTATGTGACCCTGCTCTGAACCTCAGAATAGTTACACATATGCCACAAAGGTCCTGAATTACAGCTAAGGGAGACAAGCAGGAGCCAGGCTGGAAGTTCAAATCCATTAATCAGCCCCTAATTCATTATTGTCAGTTGGGGCAGGGCAGGTGTTGTAACTAATTTTGCAACAATGAAAGCACTTAGCAAGTACAAAAGATCACTAATCAGGAAGCACTAAGGAAGCAGGTGCCAGCTAAAAAAATATTCTGTGACACATTAATCAGCCCCAAATTAATTCAGGTCACTTGAGGCAGGGAAGGTGTGCTTGCGTTGCCACAATAATGTACACTGACTGGACAACCAGAGGGTGCTGTGATGAAACAGAGGGTGGCATGGGTGGGCCAGAGGGTGGCATGAGTAGTCAGAGAGTGGCAGTGGTGACAGAGAGTGGCAGTGATGAAGAAGAGTGTCCCAAACAGGCTGGACACGTAGAAACAACAAGTTCGTGAAACTTGCGACCCGACAGGTAAGTTCGCAATTTGCGAAAGTGTACAAAACCCTCGCGAACTGGCAGAAACCCACGCAAACACACAAAAAAAAATCCGCAAATTCGCGAGAATTCGCGGATTTTGCGGATTGCGAGTTCGCAAATCCGCAAAATTCGCGAACGCGAGATTCGCAAAATTCGCCCATGCTTAGTGTTAATTGAATCATGAACTATTTAGTACAACTGTGTGACTACAGTACTTGTATTCACGTAAAGATAAGCACTGTGCTGAGAATGAATTTTAATTTGTCTCTTGGTGAATTGCTGAGTGTTGATATGCCTGCCTGAGGAGCCTGTGCCTACTCTCCCTCGCTACCCTGAGAGTCAGTTGCAGAAGGTGCTGTACTTGGCCTGAGACTTTAGGGCCCAATGACGATGTGTACATATTTCAGGTAAAGGACGGTAAGAGAAGGCAGGACACAGTTTGTATATAGACATAGTGATTCGACACGTCAAAGGCAAATTACATATATTAATCTTGTGCTGGAAAATAGCATTATAGAAAAGCAAACAAAATTTGCTTCCGTACCTACCAACTCATTTGAAGCTAAAAGTCAAAATCACAGGCCCCAGACACACCCCTGGAGTCGACAGCCTACCACTCTGCATGCACTGACAGAGCTGGTTCTCATTCAAATAAACTCAAGCTGAGGACAATCTCAAGAAGAGACAGCTCAAGATCAGTATCATCTTAAGGATTTTGGGGGCCCTGGGCAAGACATACTTTGGGGGCTCATGTACAGAACAAATGTAAATTTTATTGCCATTTCCTGCTAATTCCACCTGGCATGCTGCCAAAAAGTACTGAATTGTATCTTAAACTTTAATAGGCTCACAAAAGACAGTTCAAATCTGTCTTGGTTGGGACCCCTACACTCCTTATGAAGAGACTGGGTCAAGAGATAGAGTCACAAGTGGGCACAGTGCTTAATTTGAACTGGTGGTTTCCAGTGCTCAGCCCCAGCACTTAATCATCAGCACTGCTGCTTTTCATGAGCACCCATTAAGGACACACTCATTTACATGGAGATCAAGGGGGTCATTAGGATGGCGGGCGGCATCCTATTGGTTATTGGGACCGCCCGCCATAAGGGAGGGGGTCCCGTGGGGGTATTAGGATGAGCCCGCCACAGTGGCGGGTGCATCCTGTATTTTTAGCATTGTGGAGGGCGGTGCTCTAAGCACCGCCCGCCACAATGCTAAAAATGCACGTATGCATTTGCATAAACAAAGCGGCAGGCACTGCGCGGTGCCTGCCGCTTTGTGTATGCAAATGCAGGGGGTGTACCACAGGTACCCTCCGTGTGCACCCCCCACCTCTCCATCACTCTGGGGGCCCACAGGGGGCCCCCAAAGTGAAGACCGCATGCCTTTCCATGGCGGCATCTAAAAAAGTCCATGTTAATATGGCTGGCGGTGTCTATCTGACACCCCCACCATATTGGACCTTTTCCGCCCCTGTCGCAAGGCGACCGGGGCGGAAAAGCGGCAGACCGTCTTTCCGTCCGCCGCGGTCCCCCCGCCATCCTAATATGGCGGGGGAGGCATTTAGGTGAGGATGGCGGGCGGATTGCCCCAGCCAGGCCGGCGGTGGCTACCGCCAGCCTGGCGGGGGCAATCAGCCCGCCATCCTAATGGGCCCCTAAGTGTTTTGCCCAGAATCACAAGATGTGGAGCTGAAGCAGAGACTTGATCCTGGTTCTCCAGCTCCAAAGTCCTCTGCTCTGGCCATTACTCCACATCCTCTTCACACTTTCATGGTTGGTAGTTGGTTCTGTTTTAGGCGGCACTAACAGGAGAAATTGGCTGGTGCAAGCTGCCTCCTGATGAGAGCCACAGCACTTATATTTTTTACAAATTAACCACTGTCAGTACACAGAGTGGAAGAGGGGTTTAGACACACACATAGAATAGACAGAAGTATAATAGAGAGAAAATTCACTTTCCCAGGGTCCCCTTAGAAGATAGGGGCCCTGGGCAGTTGCCCACTTTGCCTATGCCTTACAAATCTCTGCTTGAAAGCACAAAGCTGTCAGAAATTACAGACAAAGGATGTCCATGAAACATCAATAGGAGACATTAGTCTGTGCAAATTAAGATGAGTGGGTCACTCTATGGTAGAGCCTACCCTACCTTCTTGAGACAACAAAGTAAACCGATGAACACAAAGCTCATTTAGTGGCCGAGAGGAAGTTTTTGCATCTCACTGGCATGTGCATTGGCTAAGAAGAGGACTGGTGCAGGGTGTCCCTTTGCAATATAGAAGTTTTGGGCAACACTTGTGAAAACATGTGACATGAACCCTGCAGCCCTGCACTGATGCATTAAGTGAGCATATCACTGCCATGCTGTCACCCAAACTGGGTTGGGTATCAAGAGGTTCCCTCTACTACTGTGACTGCCAACCCACAACAGTTCCCCTGGAGTGTTTATGTCTCATCTACAGGCCGCTGGTCATCATGATGACATAGGGCAGACTGGTGCGGTGTGGGCTTATATCTTCCAAAGTTGTATGACCAAGAATCAAGACAGTATGCACACACAAACCGTATTTTAACCTGTAACTCGTGATAAAAAGGATGCGACCTAGTGACTGAGTTTTAACAGCTGCAACCAACCTTATATATTCTAACTTGGGAGTTTAGGGCCTAGTTTATTATTTGGGGAACAGACTTTTTTCCACCAGGGCAATGCAGCAAATTACTCTGTCTCCATGATGAAGGAACCGCCCGCCAAATTTATAAATGAGCATGAGGTCATTTATAATGCATTGGCATGAACCACGGTCAAGGCAGTTCCTGCCACTGCATTTCACTTTTTGGTGCTGGGCTGCACAAGCATGCTGCAGCCCTGCACCAAACAGTTGAATTTTTTTCTTTTCAAAAAGAAAATCCCGAAACTGTTTTTATTTTTATAAATAAAAAATGTAATGCTCCCTTCGCCATAGGAATCATCTCCCATGTCGGGAAGAGTATTATTAGCATTTTACTGCCCCTCATCACCAGGGTTTGCCAGGCAGTGACAGACAGTAAAAACAATGGCTATATGTCTGCTCATCCTGATTGGATTGGTGGACACATAGCCATTTCTCGCGGACCTTTACTCCGTCAAGCCTACTGAGAGGTTTGGTTATGGAGGTGAAGAAGTAATCAGGAAAAACAAGGGGGAGAGCAAGGAATAGTGTCCACCCGTGGTGGACGGAGAATACTCCTGTTCCCCTGGTCAAGGATGTAGAAAACAAATGGAGGAGTATCACCCGAAGTTGAGCTGAAGGTTTTCCAAGAGGAGGAATAATTATTCCTTTTGTAAGAAACCCCTCACTCACCACCTAGTGGTGACATGCTTCATCATCGGGGTCCACCCTGGTGGCCTAGCGTCACCAGTGTGTGCTTCGACACCTGTGGTACAGTGGAGCAGGTTGTGAATGTGGGTGCAGAAAAATAAATGTTAAAAATTGTCCTGGTTTAACTTGAAAAAATGAGTTTTATTTAAAAGCAATTGGACAATGTTAAAAATAAGGGGCGAGATACTGGGAGGGGAGTTACGACCTGAGTATCTCTATATGTGTAATGGTGAGTTGGTCAACATGTTTCTACCATATGGGTAAGTACCCGGTATTCGTCAGGACCAAGGAGATGGACGGTATGAGCCCCCTAAAAGGCACACCCTATCCTAAATCTTTTCTGTACCTCTTGGCAAAGTAGCCAAAGGTAGTATGCTCAAAAAATAGAGAGCATGAGTCGAAAGAAGCAATAAACTTATTGTAGTTCTTTCAAGTGCTTCGGCGGGCAGGGGGTAGGCTCATCTTGCGGTACAACATATTAGTTTACCGGCGAGGAGGGTGGCCAATAACCTACTACTACCTTCCGCTGCTCGGCTAGGCTTAGTTCTAGCCGAGCAGCGGAAGGTAGTAGTAGGTTATTGGCCACCCTCCTCGCCGGTAAACTAATATGTTGTACCGCGAGATGAGCCTACCCCCTGCCCGCCGAAGCACTTGAAAGAACTACAATAATGTTTTTTGCTTCTTTCGACTCATGCTCTCTATTTTTTGAGCATACTACCTTTGGCTACTTTGCCAAGAGGTACAGAAAGGATTTAGGATAGGGTGTGCCTTTTAGGGGGCTCACACCGTCCATCTCCTTGGTCCTGACGAATACCGGGTACTTACCCATATGGTAGAAACATGTTGACCAACTCACCATTTCACATATAGAGATACTCAGGTCGTAACTCCCCTCCCAGTATCTCACCCCTTATTTTTAACATTGTCCAGCTGCTTTTAAATAAAACTCATTTTTTCAAGTTAAACCAGGACAATTTTTAACATTTATTTTTCTGCACCCATATTCACAACCTGCTCCACTGTACCACAGGTGTCGAAGCACACCCTGGTGACGCTAGGCCACCAGGGTGGACCCCGATGATGAAGCATGTCACCACTAGGTGGTGAGTGAGGGGTTTCTTACAAAAGGAAGAAGTAATCAGCCCTGTAGCCAAACCTATGGTCTGCCCTCACTTAAATTGGGTGGGCGGATGGTTAGGTTGGTGGTAAGGATACTCTGTTGCCATTGCTTTGGAGTGTCTTTACCACCAACATATAAATAAGGCCCTAAATACTGATAATTATAGAACCTGGTTTCAATATAGTTTATCTATCTGAATTTCTGTATTACTGGAGCCTAGTTGTGAAACACCCAGGGAGATGAGGTGATAGGTCTTCTTTGTGCATACATTGCTTTATTTTAGCAATAATACCTTGCCCGCATGGAGCTGCATAGTGGCTGTCCTATTCTTCAGCCATCACTCCCCACATAGAATATGAAACCGTAAGCCTCTGAAAGTGGACTCTGCCAGTAACAACTTCCAAATAATACCTGATGCCCCAGATGACAAATTGGTACAACATCAGCCAAATAGTGCAATCAGCTATCATACTGACATTTGGTGACACAGGTCATGCTTTCTCACCCCAGCCGAAAACAGCCTTTCTCTAAAAAACATAGGGAAGAGAGAAATTCCTCTTAGATCCCAAATAGTGGTCAAACCTTCAGTAGCCATGGCTGATTCTATTAATGCCTTGCAATTCCCATTTTGATACAGTCATATGGGCGGATACAGAGTTTGGTGGAGTGAGTTCTCCCCCACAATGGCAACTGAGTACTCTCTCAGCCAAACTGATGTTTAGCTGCATGATTTACAGATGTGTGGACTTTAACTATGTCAGTGAGGATGCAAAATGCAAAAGCAATGCAAAAGGTTAGGAAGGAAATGTAGACTGAACTATTGTATTGAGGCCAAAGCTGCCCTTGAAAAGGCCCAAAAATCCTATTACCCAAGCACAAGCTAAATGCTCGCACCATGCCAAACGTATCGCCCTATCTGGAAACAATGCTAGAGAACTTTTTAACATTGTACAAAGTTATGTGACACCTAAAGCCATGACTAATGCCCATACTCCATCTCTCTCATGGAGGGAAGAACTCTCAATTTGTTTCATCAATAAAGTTAGAGCACTTCAATCTCATTTTTGCAAATTGGGCACACGGGCCATTACAGTGCCCCTTGTCCAACAAACCTCTTCTCCTTCCCGAGGACACCCTCTCCACTTTTGACGTAATCCCACTGGCGGACTCCCTGGCCGCTCTGTCCACTCTCAAATCGGGTACCCCTAATGATCCGTGCCCTGCCAAACATTTGGTTAGCGCAGCCACTGTAATCAAGCCTCTCCTGAATCAGTTGATTAACACCTCTCTGGCATCGGCCAATGTCCCTTCCGCCTGGAAGCAGGCATTAAGCATTCCCTTTATTAAGAAGGTATCCCTCGATCCCAATCTCCCAGCCAGCTAACGACTGATCTCGCTTCTCCCAACCATTGCTTAGGTCTGTGAGAACTTGGTTAACAAGCAATTGAGCACCTTTGTCGAACAGCACAGCCTTTTCCACCCGGTCCAATCGTCCAATCCGGTTTAGTGCCTCGTACAGCACGGAATCAGCACTGGTAGAAATTGCTAAAGCCATACGCAAAACTTTGGATATGGGGGGGGGGGGGCAGGGCAGCACTGGTCCTGTTGGACCAATCAGCTGCTTTCAATACTGTCCCCCACTCACTTCTCCTGGCCCGCTTGCAACAGCTGGGTATCTCGTGTTCCACTAGCAAGTGGGTCAAATCCTTTTTGGAAGGCAGAACTCAGTGAGTTTAGACCCCCCCTTTTACGTCCACTACTCAAGAACTTTGCACTGGGGTCCCTCAGGGGTCCGTGTTAAGCCCGCTTCTGTTTAACATTTATATGTCTCCTCTCATTCAGCTGGCGGAGGAACTAGGTGCTAAAGTTGTCGCTTATGCTGACGACATTTAACTTTTGTTCACCTGGAAGAAGCATGAGTCAGTCTTCTACTGCTCATGTTAAAACTTTTCTTGCAGCTGGGATCAATTGGCTCACCTCAGCCCAGCTCAAATGCAATTCAGATAAAACTAAGATTTTATTCTTCGGCGACTTCCCCCTTTGTTTTGGCACAATTTTTGGCCGGATGAGTCCCCGAAGCATTCGCCCCTGGGCCTCCTTGTCAAAAATCTTGGGATTTGGTTTGATGAAAAGCTTAGCTTCGGCAGCCAAATCAGTCAATTGTGAGCTACCTGTTTTGGTATACTGAAGCTACTCAAAAAGTTTCTGCCTCTTCTCCCCTTAGCAGCAAAAGTAACAGTTACTCATGCGCTTGTCACCTCCCGTATTGACAATGCCAATGCACTCTATGTAGGTCTCCCTAGTTACCACCTGGACAGAGTACAGGTGGTCCAGAATGCCGCTGTCAGAATGCTCCTCAGTCAAATGAACTAGTGTCAGGCAGCATCTACGTAACCTTTACTGGCTCCCTGTGAGAGTAAGGGTCTAGTTCAAGGCACTAGTAATGGCTCATGCTGCTCTTTATGATTATGGACCTGTCTTTCTTAGGAAGCGATTTCAGTTATACGTCCCCAGTATGCACCTGTGCTCCTCTAATATGCTAAGGGCAATTACACCCAGATTCTGCCTGAAAAGGAACTCTCTCCCCTTTGACCTATGCAGCCTGCGGGATCCTATCCAATTTAGAAAGAAACGGAAAACTTTCCTTTTCAACTGACATGTTTCTCCTCTGTCTTTGCCTTTCTTCTCTCTGCTTTGCTCTTGGGCTCGCACCAGGACACTCTTTGAGTAGCTGTGCGCGTTATAAACTCTGTTAACATAACATAACATAACATGACTACTTAGTTTCCATCTCTGACATACTCCTGTGATGGCCTGACAGAGTAAGGGCCATCGGAGGTTTGTCATTGGACTGCCTGTCAGATTTAAAGTGAGCGGTCGAATGGCTAGTTTTCACTGTTTCTCACCGCTGGGTAAAACTGCAAAATGAGCCACACTCAGTGGGAGACAACCCCAAGGATGTGAGGGTCATTTGTTTTTGTATAAAAAACATGTTAAATGTGTGCCGGACTGTCATGTTGACGGAGCAGTCCATCAAGCGTTTAATAGATAGACAAAAAACATACACATTTGGTGTGCAGCGGAGCCTTGGTATGGCTGGAGTAAAATACTCCTTCATACTGACAGATTTATCTCTGTCTGCCAAAGTATAAAACAGGCCCTTTAACTAATCCCTAAATAATGCTGTGTGCCAATCACCCATCCTGTACCAACCAGTTCTGTTTTGTTCTGATTACCATGATTACAGCTAATTCTGGGTATCTAAATTGAAGCCATCTGTGGTTTTTATCAGTCAACATACTGCTTTCGCTGTCATCTGTAGTACCCCCTGAATGTCCATCGCCATGGACGTCAATTCGCTAAAGTGCCTGGGGTAGCAGCAGTGACATCATCACAACATTCAGCCGCTGATGACATCACAGGAAGTGACATCTCATGACCTTTTGACGCTGATGACATTGGATAAAGTGTTGTCACATTACTTTTTACATACTGCCATTAAGGTAGTCACACCACTGAATTCAAGATACCAACAGCAAACGAAAGCGTAAACATTAAAGCAAGATCAATAAAATAATGGCCAGGCTTCTAAAGAACTTGCTAATCTATTCTTGTATCACACCTCTATATTAATTTTCGTTGTGCCATGATATTCTACGAAAGTATCCATTATATGCCAGGAGAGCTGCCTTGATATGTCAGGTTTCCTGCGGTAATCTTCCCAGATACACCTGACTTGGACACATACCCACATGCCCATGCACACCGCCACATGCCAAGACACAGCTGCAAACGCCCACCCAAGCCAAGGGCCAAAGCCATCACCCACTGTCCAGACACTGTCTTCTGCTCTTTCACACAGCCTCAAATGAATGGCTCAACCATTATTTCAGGTGTCCATTATACATCAAGTATCAATCGCATGGCCGGCAGCAGAACGGAGACAGTCATCCAACTGGCGGACTATAGGGCAGACTGATGCAGCTATATCCTGCAAGGTGATTCCTAGGATTTGTTTTCTTCTCTCTTCTCCTGAAGGGAGAGGTCCTGAAAAGGAACATGAAAAGCTCAGCAGCAGCAGAGAAAGTGAAAAGAGTTCTGCTTCTGTTGGAGGACCTGCAATTAAATGAGGCTTTTGTGATATGTCTGCAGAAAATCAACTTTTGCAAAATAAAAACATTCTGAAGTGGGAAACAAACTCTAAGGAATAAAATATCCCTTTTCTTCTCGTGCAACAGTAGGAAAACAGGGCTCAAGCGAGCCCTGTTTTCTTTCTGTTTGAGCCACTGCCTTTGAGACCTCTCAGGCCAGGGGTCGCAAGGGAGTGCCATAGGTCTATGAGGTCCATGCCATTTCCCCATCGCTCGTCCCACCTGTGCCATCTAATGCTGAGTCCAGTGTCCCGGATATCCATAATTCAGCCCCTTTAGTATGCCCCTGTAAGAAACGTTTTAGCGCCACCAGCTTTACAGAGTTGCTGGGTGGGAGAATACACGGCTTGATTGCAACTTCTACCCAATATCTGCCTACTTTAGCCTTTGTGAAATACAATTGAGCCTGGCATACCCAGCCACAGGTTACTGACAAGCTTTTGTATTCATTATGTCGATGTCCAGGCAGGCTATTCCCTCAGTCTTAGACATCTTGCAATGTCTTATGCAAAATGAAGAAATCATTACAGACACCTGCCAGTGCATGACCTCTCCCTTCAGTAACTCAATAACTAAGGAATCCAAATAACTTAGGGGACCCACAACTTATTCTCCCTGACCAACACCTTTGTTTCCCACAGCAACCTTATCTTCTTAATCTTATTCCCCATTACCTTACCCCCAGCAGGATCACCTGTCTATCGAGGACTGCTTAGTCAACCTGTAACTTCAATATAAAACACTATACCTGCTTCTGAAAGACACAACCAGTGTCTACTAATTATTGCCTAACTCCCTTCACTTATATCATTATGGGCCAGCCTTTAGCTTCAAATATACAGACGTCGCAAAAAAGTGTTATAAATTTCATAATCAGAGCATCCCCACAGATCTGCTTCAGTATATGGTCTCATCCTTAGAAAGTGTTGAGAATGATATACTCCAGACTGCACTATTTTGTTTGTAAACGATTGTCTTTTCCAGTATTCCACTTATTGAATTCCGTAGGAAACTGTCATTCACTTATTGATCCATACGTTCACTCTCAGGAAGGATGATGACATCAGTGATGTCATCATTGATGTCATTTGAGATGCCATCAGTGATGTCCTGAGTGATGTCACTGACCATGTCATGAGTGATGTAATATGTGACGTCATCAGCAGTGCATTGCGGGCGCACGAGTTATAGTTAGCTGAACTAACTATAACGGGGGAATTTCAATGGTTTTGTATGGGTGAAATGTCCAGCTAACTATAACATGTGTGAAACCTATGGTTTTTTTTAGTGACTTTCTAAGGTTTTTTAAATGCTAAATCCTAACTATAACGTGGCTGAAACCTAGGGTTTTTTCAGTGGGTAAGGTAAGGTAATATTTTATTTGTACACGATTAATAAAAATCTTTAGAAAAATATAAAACACGGATAAAAACATTTAAATCACTTTGTAGTTAAGATTAAAAAGATCAAAGTTCGCAATGGTCAGATCAAAGTTGACCTGAGATGCTAAGGAAGAAGTTCAAATGGTATCAAGTCTTTTTCTTATTGAGTCAAAGAACTTCACGGCCTGACAGTTGAATTTTGTGTCGCTAGAGTTGAAGCATAGCTTGACTGCCTGCCGGCAGCTCCGAACAGCAGTTTTTTCAGTGAATTTCAAAGGGTTTGTAAATGATAATTTTTAAACGTATTAATTGTTATATTTTTTATACTGATTTACTACATTGTTTTAAAGTATATATTTTTAGATATTTTATTTTTTAAATTACATTACATATTTTTAATATAAATTGAATTTTTTTTAAAAAAAATATTGAAATTGTAATATATATTTTTTTATTTTATATTTTTTCAATTTATATATATATATATATTATATAGCAGGCAATGATATCCTATGGAAGGAAATTCAAGATACTGGTAAGTACGGTTAAAATTACTTCTCAGGAACAGTAGTGAGCTGAAAGATGCAGCACTGAGGTCTCTCCTGATCACAGGTGAGTAAATCGGAATTCGTAGTTTGACTGATTTTAGAGGATTTTTTTAAAGTTCCAAAACTCCACACTTAAAAGAATTTCCAAGTGAAACTAGTCAATGTTAGCCTATTGAAGGAAATTCAAGTCACTGTAAGTATGGTTAGAATTACTTTTCAGGATCAGTAGTGGGCTGAAAGATGCAGCACTGAGGTCTCTCCTGATAACAGGTGAGTAAATCAGAATTCGTAGTTCGACTGATTTTTGAGGAATATTTGTACGTTTCAAAATAGACACAACAATAGATTCCTATGGAAGGAAATACAAGTTACTGGTAAGTACGCTTAGATTTACTTTTCAGGGTCCGTACTGGACTTAAAGATGCAGCACTGACGTCTCTCGTGATAACAGGTGAGTAAATCGGAATTCGTAGTTCGGCTGATTTTAGAGGAATATTTTGCTCAATAGTGAAGGAAGGGGGCGGGGCCTAAGGTGACATGTGTGCAAACACGCCCTGTGGCACGTTTTAGGTTGGGAAATTAATTCCTCTTCAATCCTGAGGTCCCCTAGTGCCAACTAGCCCACCAGGAACCTCCAGTATGCGCCAGGGGGCTGCGTTGCAGAGAGGTGTAATGAGGCCACGCTCCTTTTTACACCTCTCTGCAATACTACCCCTTGGCCCATACTGGAGGATCCTGGTGGGCTAGTTGGCCCCCAGGGACCCCCAGTATGCAAGGGGAATTAGTTCCCCCTCTTTAAACACGCCAGGGGGCGCGTTTGCAGAGAGGTGCAGGGAGGGAGCGTGGCCTGCTCCCGATCCAGTTTTTTTTTTAAATTTACTTTTAAGAAGGGGGGCTGTGTAACCCCCCTTCTTTTCTTTTTTTTGGGCCCTGGGGCCTGCCCCCAATTTTTAATTTTTTTTTTGTTTTAAATCGGGAAGGGGGCCCCCTGCCCCCTCTCCCAAGGCCATACTATGCCCCGGGGACCCTATCCCCTGGGGCATGGGCCTTTAAAAAAAAATAATAATAATTAGGAGGGGGGCTGCTTTGCCCCCCTCCTTTGTCTACTTTTGACCTCGGGGACCCCATCCCCGGGGCCGGCTATTTTTTTTTTTAATTAGGAGGGGGGCTGCTTTGCCCCCCTCCCGGGCCACTTCTGGCCCTCCTCGTTGGGGGCTGTGGGGGGGTCCCCAATCCTCCCACAGTCCCTGCCGGCTCCCCGCATCCTGCGGGAGCTGGCATTGCTTTTCTGTTTTGGCAGCAGCTAACATGCTTCTCCCCATGCAGAAAAGCAATCCGCTTTTATTTTTGAAAGAGAGAGCAGGTTATGGGAGGGGAGCCCTCCCATAGCAAACAGCAGTTTCCCGGGGGTAGGCACCCCGGGACACTACAGGAGCCGACCCTGGGGGGTGGCCGACCCCAGGACTCCAGGAGTGGGCCGTGCCCTCCCAACAGCTAAAAGCCCCTGGGTGTGATGGTCCCTGGGGCTAGAGGGTCCATAACGAACTCCCCTATTTTGAATCACCCTGCATCGCCGCCATGAGGCATTTTAGCCCCACCTGGGCCATGATCACATGACATGTTGCTTTTGCTTCAACCCACATTTAAAGTGCCAATGCAAGTACAAAAGTGAGAGCAGCTGTTACCACAATAAACAGTGAAAACATACTATAAATATGTTATACATTCCATATTCAACATGCTTAATTACAAAATTAAATGCAAAGACGGAAGGTGCTATAGATCCAGTAATTTCATTACTGCTTAAATGCAAATACGGGACACATGTATATAAATATTATACAAAAAGATATATACAGAGCAAGGTGTTCATATATACAGGTAAAACTGATGGCATTAAACATTTATAAAAACATTTAAATAAATGTAAAAAAGCTAAGAATGCCAAAAACACCTGAATAAATACTCCAATAGTATAAATACATTATCAGTATCAATCTATGTACATGATTTATTTGAACCCTTTATATGGAATTAGGTATGGAATTGTACGGATATAATTATGTAAAACATGGAGAGAAGAAAGAAATATGGCCAAAGTGGGCATGTTGTTATCTCCTTTATATGGTACATAGCCCTCATGTTTAAGATAAACAGAACTTGGTATTGATCTCTTGAACCAGCCGGGTCAGACAAAGTGCTACTGTGCTTAAAAATTCATGCTACTACAAGAAAAACAGTTATTGTTCACCATACAAACAACCATCATAAAATGCATTATAAATAAAACTTACATTATTTCATTTTTGAACGAGAAACTCTAAAAGGGGCAGAATTACAGTTTTTGTTTGGAGGAGCATTGTGTTAGAGGATTGGTTCAGTACACAAATGCCATTAACTAATGGAGTCACAGTTTGCGGTGTTATCAGAGACAGGTGTGTAAATTGTCAATGGCGTTAAGTCCCATCGGGGATTTAGTATTAAGCTCCAGTATGTAACGTGTTTCTAACAGACGGAGCATGCCTTCACGATTTCCCCTCTCTTCTAAGTGGTCATCAGTGATGTCATTTGAGATGTCATCAGTGATGAAATGAGTGATGTCACTGACCATGTCATGAGTGATGTAATATGTGACGTCATCAGCAGTGCATTGCGGGCGCGCGAGTTATAGTTAGCTGAACTAACTATAATGGAGGAATGTCAATGGTTTTGTATGAGAGAAATGTCCAGCTAACTATAACATGAATGAAACCTATGGTTTTTTCAGTGAATTCTAAGGTTTTTTAAATGCTAATTCCTAACTATAACATGCCTGAAACCTATGTTTTTTCTGTGAATTTCAAAGGTTTTGTAAATAATAATTTATAAAACTTAATTAATATGTCTTTCTTTTTATACAAATTTCTTATATTTTTAATATAAATATTTATATTTATTTTATTTTTTAGATTATATTTCATATTCTTATTATAAAATACTAACAAAACTAAATTGCAAAATATTTTTTGGATTAATTATTGCTTAACTTCGGTTGCAAGCATAACACAAATCCAGCAATGCTCTCGGGGCCGTATGCTCACAATGCTGTATCAATCCTTACAACTGCTTCAAGCATATGCAAGGTTTTGACGCAGCATAAGCTCAAAAGTAACTGAATGAAATGTTATACATATCACTCAGTCACTTTTAGGAGGTGTTGCTGCAACCCCTCCTGCACAGGAAAGCCTCCTTCTGACACAGGGCTTTACAATGTAATGCACCCTCCAGATGCATCACATTCTTAATACAACACACCATGGCACATCTTTTGCACCACCGCTGTGTCACAAAAGTGATGCAACGGCTGTGTAAAAGATGCACAAGGGGATTGTAAATCCACCCCTCACACATACAAATTCACAAAGACAGTTTCACCAGCAGCGCAAATTGAAGCACAGACTTGTAACATATTTATGTACATATGTTACATTCAAGTGCTTCGGACATACTACAGTATACTATAGGTAAACACCTTATAGATTTATGCTGTAGCACTTCCTTATAGTTCTGCACTTTCACATTCTCCATACACTAGTAATATATTCATTCATTCATTTATAAAATACACATTCATTCTGTCAAACTTATAGACACTAACATAGAAATATAGTTCTTTCTTTGACCAGTGAAGTTAGTTCTAAAAATAACAATTTTTTTGTGTTTTTACTTTTCAATTTTTTTTGTGTTTTGTCAACAAGTTTTTTTTTAAACTAAAAAAAAATTGAACTGGAACCCAAAAAGTATCAAACAGGAACAAAAGAATAAAAAAAAAAAAATAATGTCGAGGACAGCGACGCTCCTACATCCTGTGTTTCATCAGCTCAATAGACTGCTCCCTATAACACAAAAGTCTATTGCAATGAATGCATACAATTTTAACGTCAGCAAAATCAGGATCAATTTGTGGGTGTGGACTGCTTGCTGAAAATTCTGCTGCAGCTCGAGCAAAGTTATTGGGGGTGCACATTTTTCACATGTCGCACCATATTTGCTGTGCCAAAGGAGTATTTTTTAGATGGATCACCCCTGGAAAGAGTTGTTTGGCAAATTTTACAGGTTACTTTTGGAGCATTAACCTTTTTTTGCCCTTCTGGAAAAGTAAAAAATTGCCAAATTAGAGCTTCTTTCCTCTTCTTTGAAGGTTCTTCAGGAATGAAACCTCCCTCTGAAGAACTGCTGGAAGATGAGTCCATTGCTCTTATAATGATCTTCCTTCTATTTGAAAAAATTCTCAGAAGAAATGATTCTTCTTAAAAAGTCAGTCGAATGATTATTATAGGACGGAACTTTCAACAGTTGCAATAGGAAAATTTATGAACCAATCAAATCTCTCCTTTTAAAGTCACATGACTTTACGTACGCTTATGATGCGCTTACGCAGCTGTTTCGATACCAGTATGCATGATGTTCTACCGCGATTTGTGTAATTGTTTTTAAAAGCAATATATGATTGTTAAAACTGTAAAAAAAATGTTCATAGTTATCCCAAATAATATCTTCCCTTAGTATGTACATTAAATACATAAATATATGTTTTTAACCATGTAGAAACATTGGCACCTTTCGCATACAGGGCGCCGGTTATGATGTCACACGTAACCTTTGATGCGACGCATAACGTCAAACCATACTCCTGTATGCGCGGGTACACGCTGAGTACGATAGCAGTAAATGTATGGTGCGATCACCCTCTCAGTGACAAATCAGAGCACAGGGCGCGCTAACGAGAATGATTAGAAGTGGTCACTCTTTGGAGATCCGATTCTGGGCCTGCCTCTGCACACATTATAACACTGCCCCCATCTCCCTCTGTTGTTAATTGTTGGCTCACACACTCACAGTTGCACATGCGCGGTGCACGCCCGCCCACACTCCACATATGCCACCACCTAGCATGCTTGCTATCACTTAGCCTGGAAACCAATACATTAGCCAATGTGATGTCCCCCAAGGCCATCACTCTTATAGACTGCAAAAACGCTACCAATGATGCTCCTGGGCTTGGTTTGCTCAGCCCCCGCGGTTCCCATATAATCCGAACACTGACGTGAGTACGCTCTCTTTTGCCTGCTTGTGCTGCAGTGACAGACAGAGTGTTGTCATCGATTTTTTTATTTTATTTTTTTATTTATTTATTCTGACCAGCAGACACATATCCGTCATCATCGTGCATGACACTTCGCAATGTACATCATACATCTGTAGAATAACAACTTATAGTACATAAAGTTCGACAGACTGAATCACACATATTGGAACATGTATCAATGATTGATTTACCTCTCCTTCCCATTACCCTCTCCTGGGCCCGTCCATATCCCTCCGCCTCCTCTCAGCTCAGTTGTTTTACATATAGCTACCCACTCCACAGTTTGTGACATGATTACCAATCTTGTATTGTGTCTAATTAGAAATGTCCTGCAAGTACAGTGTCAGCGGCTCCCAGAAATCCCTGGGTCTTGACGCTACTGGTATTTCTTCTGCATGGGTCTCCAGGGTCGACTTGCAGTATGTCATATCAGTAATCCATTCTTTAAGCCTGGGCAGCCGTTTGTTGCCCCATCTGATCGCTATTCTACGTTTCGCAAGGAGCAGCGCCACTGCCAGAAACTTCCTAAGTCTAACCTCCTTAAGTTTCTTGATTCCCAATAGACACGTCTGTTGTATATTTGAAATATGCTCCCCAAGCATGGTCTGCAATGCCCCCGTGACCGCTTGCCAGTAGGCCTGTACACCCGGGCAGGCCCATGCCACATGCAGAAAGTCTGCGCTAGGTGCACCGCAGCGATGACAGGCATCGTTATCTCTAAGTCCCAGCCTGTGTAGTTTTGCAGGCGTGTAATACACCTGAAGTATAAATTTGAAATGAATGATACGTAAATTACAGTTAGAGGTAAGGAGTGTAAGCTGTGTGCAGCTGTACTGCCATTCTTGGTCAGCAATTGGTGTGCCTATTGACCTTTCCCATCTGCACTTAGACAACATAGTTTCTGTGGCATTTTCCTGTTGCACTGCGGTATATAGTCAGTCAGTCAGTCAAATACATATTATTCGATTTGTTAAAAATCATAAAAGGCATAAAATTCACATAAAAGGCATAAAATTCACATACATGGTTAAAATAGACAATTCATAAATGTGCAAAATCGTTGCTAACCGCAGGTAAGCAGGTACACTACAAGTTACACGAAATAGCATCAATATGGGAAATACCGTAAGTTAGTATAATGCATTTGGTGGCGCGTGTTTAATTTTAATTCTAAATGCTGCCACTAAAAAACTTGCCACACAATAAATAACGCGGGTGTTACTCAACATCTGGAGGTAAATTAATGCAGGCCTGACTTGAGTAAAACCGGCCTCCCTCAAGATAGGTAACAAGTATTTTTTCCTTATACCCGAATAAAACCCACAAAACATAATACAATGCATGGTATCTTGATTGGAAAATTTGTCACAGTTACAGGGAGGAGCCCCTTCCGGTTTGGCCCATGATTGATAACTGCCCAGAGAAAAATGGATCAAATTAAATCTAAACTTTGTCAGAAAAAATCTATGTAGGGGTTTGGTGATGATTTTAAGATAAGGCTCGAGTAAAGGGGAGGTAGTTAACATAAAATGAGATCTTACTGAAGGTTTCACTAATTCCCGCTCCTCTCTAACCAAATGTGCCCTCTCTAAGAAATGACTTGTGATCCATTTGACATCCTCTCTCCTGATGTTAGAATGTAACAGGAAGAGTTCTGGATGCCCTAGCTGTGTAAAAGTGTTTCTCAGATATTCAAACCAGGGTATTTTCATGGCATGGTCCAAAGACATGACATCCGTCAGAATGGCATGGTTCAGGGTTAATTCTGAGTTAAGCCATGTCTTTGCCCAAAAGACTAGAGGGGCCAATTTCAATCTATCCGTTATGTAGACAGTGTCCACCTCTGAGTGAATTGAAAAGGTGGGGGAGGACTTGGGGACAGACAGAAGATGTCTTAAGAGCCCATTTTCTACCCTTTGGATCTTATCTTGGGTAACATAGCCCCACATGGCTGACCCATATGTGGCGATTGGGATGCATTTGCTGTTGTAAACTTTCATGAGGGCCTCCATCGGCCTGGCCCCCAACCTTTTTGAGAAACCCATCAGGGCAGAGGTGGAACGGGCCAGAGATAAGCTCTTGGCCTTAATCTGGGGAGCCCACGACCCCCTCTCATCGAACAGGACCCCCAAATAAGGGAAGACGATGACCCTTGAAACCACCTCACCCTTACAAACAAAGGTTTTAGTTTTAGACTTACTTCTCTGTTTGCCAACCACCATCGAATGGGATTTTTTTGCGTTGACCCTTAGGTCAAGACGCTCCATAAAGGTCCCAAATAGATCCAACAGTATCTGGAGTCCATTACCAGTGCGCGCTATTAGGACTGCGTCGTCCGGGTATAGGAGAGCCAGTATTGTGGCTCCTCCTACACACGGAACATCCGCCCGCCTCTAGATGTTTTCCCAGCCGTTTAATGTAAATGGTAAACAGAAGAGGGGCCAGGATACAGCCCTGGCGAACCCCTTTCTTTGATTTAAATCTAGTCGTGCACCTGCCTTACTTGGAGACCCTAACGTGGCAAATAACTCCTGATGGAGAGAAGCCATAAATGTAACCAGTGATGGATCGATTGCAATCTCCAATAGAATGGACCACAATTTGGACCTATTTACTCAATCGAAAGCCGAGGAGAGGTCCATAAAGGCCAAAAAAAGGGACCCCTCCTTGGCTACCGTGTATTTTGAGATTAGGAGGTGCAGGTTAGAACATTGGTCCAGAGTGCCCCTTTTCTCCCTAAACCCATATTGTAAGTTCGAGAGTCCCCCGCAGCCCTCTAAGTGGACCCTTAGCTTAGACAAGAGAACTCTGCCTAGGATCTTAATAGCAGAGTCTAAAAGGGAGATGGGTCTGAAGCATGCTGGATCATCACGCTGCCCCTTTTAAAAAATTGGCACAATGATTGAGGTTGTCCAGGTGGTGGGGAATGTATTGTCGTTGGCGGCACGAAAGACATTTATTAACACCTCTGCCCAGAGTTTCGGGGAATGTCTGTATAGGTCTGCCGGTACACCATCTGGCCCCGGCGCCTTATTTTTTGAGGTCTCTAAGATGACTTTCTCCACTTCGTCATAACCCAAGACTAAGGGGGTGGGATCAAAAGCTGCCGGTGGGCCGTAAAAACCCACACAATCAGGGTCACTGTAAACTTCTTTGAAGTGAAGGAGCCACCTGTCATCAGGAATAACGCAGTCGGTGACTGCGTTATCTGAATCTGCGAAGAAGGGCTGATTTATTGTGGCCCAGAATTGGCTGCTATCTCGCAATACATCTATTGATAGAAGCTTGTCCCAAGCATCCCTTTTAATGGCGTTTTTCCTACCATTGATAGTGCTTTTATATTCCCTCCGCAAGTTGGTAATAAGAACCTTGTCTCTCGGGGTGGATGTCAGTGCTTGTTTAAGTGGCATATGGGCATTCAAGCAGTTGGCATCAAACCATTTATGAGGCTTATCCCTTCGTTGACCCAAATTTGACATCAGATCCTTCTAAATTTGTGCACATACCTGCTCAAAGGCCCCTATAATTTCTGAATTGGGAGCTTTTTGGTCCAGACAAGTCACTATATAACCCTCAATTTTGGGGAGTAGGTTAGCGGTGAAACCTTCGGGAACCCCCTTTCCCCACTTGATCCTTCTGCCCTGGTCTGTAGGTACCAAGGTAGACCCTGACTGGGGGGGACAGGCCTGTTTACTTGTGGGATCACCCAAAGCACCTCAAGCAACAATGGGTTGTGGTCACTATGAATCGAAACAATTACTTAATACGTCGTGACCTTAGCTAACATTCCTGGAGTCAAAAAGATGTAATTTATAACAGAACCATGATCCGTGCCCTTGTATGAACATAATCTCTCGCCCCCCCTGAATGGGTTGGTTAAAATATATTGAAGTTAGCCAGTAACTTTTCAAGGGCTTCTCCTGACCTTGTGTGCTCAAAGTGATGGACCATCACACCTGGGGGACCCTTGTACTCTCCCGTGTTACAAGGGTTGCAACAAAGTTGAATGTTAAAATCGCCCATTATGATGAGCTCGAAATTAGTGTAGTTAATTAGACTGAGATTACCTAAAAAAAATTCCAGGGAGGCATTCCAGGAATTATAAAAATTATAAAAATGAATCAAAATAAATGTACTGGCGGGAGCAACTGCCCATTCCACAATTAAAAGGTTTGGGGAACCTGACTCAAGCAGCTTAAATGAACCAGTAAGTTTTAGTGAAAAGACGAAGAGAAGACCCCCCTTGGCTCTGCCTGCAGTACTAGGGGTGGCCGGGACGGCAAAGCTAGTAAAGCCATCCAGCCAAAAGCTGGCAGAAGTGTCCTGTGATTCCTGTATGGCTATAACATCATGACTGGTGACAAAGTCAATCCGGGCTGTGTCTGTCCTTTTTGCTCTAATGCCCGCTATATTCCAGCTGATGAATTTGCACACTGCTATCCCCTCTACAATCGGGGTGCCATTCCTAGGAAACGACATTGGGACTAGTCGTCAGTCAATTTCCTCTAAATCTGCTAGTGAGGAAAAACTGTTGGTCAGAACAGGACCGGGACCCACACTAGATATATGATTTGTTTGAGAAGTGGCAGCCCTCGAGACTCTTGGTCCCCTATGTGTGGGATGTGAACGTGTGTGCCTACCCCATCTGCCCCCATTCGTTACTGCTCTCCAGCCACAGCCTAGCGTGCCTGGCTGACATGCCCTTGGATATGAATCTAGGGGTAAGTGTTGTGTAACCGGCGGCGGATAAAAGAGACCCAAAGGAACCGGTCTCATATTCCCTGTATCTAGGATCTCTGAGCCATCCCAAAACAAACTATCCACCAAGTTGGGACTATCACAATTTACTATAACACAATCACCTTCACATGTTTGGTACGATGTCCAACCCAGCCCACCCTTCTGGCCATATTGATCCAGTTGGAAATGTTTGTCCCTCCACTACTGGTGTCTGCACACCATTGTCTGGCCTTTTGTATTATGTCCGCTACGGTTCTCACTCTCCATTTACTAGCGGGGGAACCCCTATGAATGTGGCAACTAAGGGAGCGGCATCCGGGGCAGATCTAAGTTTAAATGGCACCCCATCGCCCTTGTACTGATAGCTGTGCGATGAGTCTCGTGTGAGCTATCTATATGGCCTGAGGTGGGCAGAGTGATATCTGGCCTACTTGGTGTTTTACAAGGAACCCGAGTCCTAGGGTTGTCTACAGTCCCCCCTTCACAAGATGTCATTGGGTCCATGGATCTTACTACATCGCATGAACTAATGTCTGTGGGATCCATGGCCACCCTAAGGGGTTCCTGAGCAGGGTCCAGTTTCTTAACCAAAGTGTTGATACGGGCACATTTCTTTAGATGGCCAGTGAGGCAAGTATTCAAAGTGTCAACAATGTCTTTCGCAATGCCCACAAGCAAGGGTTCAATACGAGCAACAAATAGCGCCTCAAGGTGGTCACCAAGGTTCTCCTTAGTCAGGGGTTCGATGGGGTTAACACTCTCAGCCTTTTTCCTCCTTTTTGTATTGGCTTTTTTATCTTGACCGGGCCTCTGGGGCTGATTTGACAGGTGCGGAGCAGGGGAGCGGGCTGGGGCTGGACAAACGGTGACAGTGCTAGGGTTGGAAATCAGCACAACCACTTCAGGCTCTAGAGGAATACTCAGAGCTGGGATAATGTCCGAGTTGGTAGACTGAATAATTTGTGAGGGTGATAACAGGCCCAACTCCTGTTGTGCTTTTGCTATTTCCTTTGACAAAGCCCCCACAGCAGATGTAAGGTAGGAGATGATTGTCTCTGAGTGTCTCGGTACTTTAGCCTTCTTTCCTCCCTCCTCTGCATTTGTATTGATCTTACGCTTACCCATGTTAGGTTGTTAGAGGGGAAGCCCGGCCCGGCCTACTTCGTCCTCCGACGGCCACAGACGGCCCGCCCTTTGCCCGGGATTAGCCCGGCGACGCCCGCGCACGTCCCGCAAAGTGGGAGGATCTGCTGGTATTATCCGGTAGGGGGTGGGCGGGGCTGGCTAGCGCTGATGTATCCTGGGATGGCAAGACCCTTGCACTGGTCCCGCTGCCCTGCCTTGCTGCCTTGGTCCCCCGGTAACCTCTCTCGTTTCCGTTTCTGTTGTGCGCTGTAGCTGTGCGCTGCGTCTCCTGCGAAGCGGGAGACGCGAGGTCTTTTAATGCTGCCCGGTAGGGGTGGGCGGGGCTTACTAGCGCTGATGTATCCTAGGAAGGCAAGTCCCTCGCGCTGTTCCCGCTGCCCTGCCTTGCTGCCTTGGTCCCCTGGTAACCTCTCTCGTTTCCGTTTCTGTTGTGCGCTGTAGCTGTGCGCTGCGTCAGTATATAGTCTTGTTACTAGATGTGTGCGTGACGGGGCCACCAGCAGCACCTGTAGCGTCGCCAGCTGATCAGGTTCATTAGGGAACGAGGTGTACAGCGACTGTACTGCCGCTCAAAAACGCAAATATGCAAAATTTTTCATCGGGATTTGGTGTGCACACAAAGCGGGATCTGAAATCTGATAAATGTGTTATGTGGGAATGCCTGACCCATAGTGTCAAGGCCCATTTCCTCCAGCAACGCCTGCATATTAGGTTCCTTTGTCACTGATAATTTGAGATGTCGAGCTGTTGGTAGAGCCCATGCGTATACAGGTATTTTATTCGCTCTTTGCGCCAGTGCATGCCACGCCCTCAAGGTGTTTTTTGCTGTGTTAATCGTGTCTTTTGGTGCATAAGATATGGGTTCCACCAGCAGCACCCGTAGCGGCTTCGGGAATTTGCTGTCATGTTCCACCACTACGTGTGGTATAAATGCAAGTGGTCGCGTCCAGTAGTGTGCGTGTTGTGCTTGTGCGCAGATATAGTACAATTGGAAGTTGGGTGCTTCAAATCCCCCCATGTAGTAGGGTTGGGTGAAGACTTTCCAGCACACTCTGGCTTGTTTACCGGCCCATGTCAGCCTCTGGAGCACAGAGCGCAATTTGTCAATGAAAGCGTTTGTTAGCCATATGGGAACATTCCAGAACAAATATAAAAATCTAGGTAGTATAATCATCTTCTGAAGGGCTATTCTGTCCGCCATGGAGAGAGACAGTTTTATCCATCTCTCCACTTGTTCTTCCAGTTTGGTCATTGCCGTCCCATAGATTTCTCTTAGAAGTGTCTCAGGGTCTCTGTGGATCCATATCCCCAGATATTTGACTGGGTCTATGCTCCACTTTAAGGGAAAGTCTAGTTCTGGTTCCTCAGTAGCGGTAGTCAAAGGGATTACCACGGATTTGTCCCAGTTAATACTGAGGCCAGCATATTGTTCATATAGTACATATTCCCTTATGAGCAGGTTCAGGTGTCTGTCCGGATGTGTAGTATAAATTACCATGTCATCTGCGTATAATGAAATGCTAATTGGTCTAAGAGTGAACTGCAGGGCCGTGTCAGAGTGTTGCTGTCGAATTTTACAGGCTAATGGTTCCAGTATTAAAGCGTAGAGCATGGGCGACAAAGGAAAACCCTGTCTCGTGCCCCTGTTAATTAAGATGGGGTCGGACGTTAAGCCATTAACGCGCACTCGTGCTTTTGGTGTATTGTATAGAAGGGAAATCCACTTCAAAAAGTGTTCCGGGAACCCCATTTTGCGTAGCGTTACGAACATGAACATCCACTCCAAGGAATCAAACGCCTTTGCAGCGTCTAGCCGGGCCGCAGTCACCGGCACCTCTGGATATAGTTGGTGATAAAGGGAAAAGTTTGTGCACAGGTTCTGAGCAGTAGATCACTTTGGCATAAAGCCAGCTTGATCTTGCAGTACTAAGTTACAAAGAAGGGGATGTATTCTATTTGCAATTACTTTAGCTAATATCTTTGCATCTATGTTGATCAGTGATAGAGGCCTATAGGAGTCGCATTTCAGGGGATCTTTAACCGGCTTCGGGAGTGTTATCAGCAAGGCTTCTGTGAGAGTGACTGATAGCACACCCTCTTCATATGCTTCCCAAGCATGTCGGCAAAGTGAGGCATTAATAAATCCCGATATTCCTCATAGAATTCCTTAGGGAGTCCGTCTAGTCCTGGGGCTTTGTTATTTGGTAGTGATTTGAAAGCCTCTACCAATTCTTCTTTGGATATTGGGAGACAGAAATATTTCCTATGTGTGTCAGATAACCAGGCTAAGCCTATGTCATCTAAATATTGCCATATATCCGGATCAAAAGACACATTACGGGCCGTATATAGTTGTGTGTAGATGTAAGTAAATCTATTTAACATAGATGGTGTATCGTATATAGATCTCATTCGACTCTGACCTTAATTCAGTGATCTTCGATGTTGTTTGGGCAGGCTTAATTTTGAAAGACAACGCTCTGCCTAACCTCCCTCCCTCGCCAAAGTTCCGTGCTATGTATCTGCGGGGGTATACAGACAAAATATGGAATAAAAAATATAGAATAGCACTAATATCGAAGTGAAAATATAGAATGGGCAAAATATCGAGTGGACAGAATATAGTCAACAAAAATATCGAATTTAAGGTAATTCATTTAATATCGATTTTCATAAATATAGAAAGTCAAAATATCGAAGTATATAATATAGGTATTAAATATATCGAATTTTTAATAATATCGAATTTTTTAAAGTGTTTTGTATGTTAGTATATGCGTGAAAAGTGTATATTTATTTTATAATTTATTTTAAGTAATTAATTTTATGTTATTTATTTTTTGTTTAATTTAAATCTGTGGCGAATTGTGGGTTTGTAGGGGAATAGGGTAGGAAGTAATTGAATTATAATTAATTAAATATTTAAATTTATTTATTGGTATTTATTTTGAATTACTTGTTAATTAATTTTTAATTGGTAATTAATTCAATTTAAATTGCCAATTAATTTTACTTAATTGATTAATTGATAATGATGTTAATTTTATTAATTTATTTTCCGTAGCGGGTTGTGGGTTTATAGGGGAATAGGGTGGGAAATAATTTAATTATAATTAATTAAATATTTTAATGTATTTATTGGCATTTATCTTGAATTAATTGTAAATAATTTTTAATTGGTAATTAATACAATTTTAATTGGTAATTCATTTTTATTCATTGATTAATTGATAAATATGTTAATTTTATATATGTATTTCCAATAGCGGGTTGTGGGTTCATAGGGGAATAGGGTGGGAAGTAATTTAATTGTAATTAATTAAATATTTCTATTTATTTATTGAGATTTATTTTGAATTAATTGTTAATTAATTTTTAATTGCTAATTAATTATTTGTTAATTGGTAATTCATTTGTATTAATAGGTAATGAATTTTAATAATGTTATTTTTATTTTTTATTGATTAATTATATTATATTAAATTGGTAATTACTTTAAATTAATTTTTTATTGGTATTAATATTCAATTTATTTTCATTAATATATGAAGTATTTACTTTCCCTACTGTTGCACTCACTGGAGTGGGAATAGTAATGTTTACACCTACGCTATCCAACGCTTTCCCTACTGTTGCACTCTCTGGAGTGGGAATAGTAATTTTTACCCCTACGCTATCCAACGCTTTCCCTACTCTTGCACCCTCTGGAGTGGAAATAGTAATTTTTCCCCTACGCTATCCAACGCTTTCCCTACTGTTGCACCCTCTGGAGTGGGAATAGTAATTTTTACCCTCCCGTTATCCAATGCTTTCCTTACTGTTGCACTCTCTGGAGTGGGAATAGTAATTTTTACCCTTACACTATCCAACGCTTTCCCTACTGTTGAACTCTCTGGAGTCGGAATAGTAATTTTTACCCCTACGCTATCCAACGCTTTCGATACTGTTACACTCTCTAGAGTGGGAATAGCAATTTTTACCCCTACGCTATCCAACGCTTTCCGTCCTGTTCCACTCGCTAGAGTGGGAATAGTAATTTTTACCCCTATGCTATCTAACGCTTTCCCTACTGTTGCACTCACTGGAGTGGGAATAGTAATTTTTACCCCTACGCTATCCAACGTTTTCCCTACTGTTGCACTCACTGGAGTGGGAAAAGTAATTTTTAACCCTACGCTATCCAACGTTTACCCTACTGTTGCAGTTGCTGGAGTGGTAATAGTAAATTTTACCCTCCCGCTATCCTACAGTAAAAATATTGTATATTATTAATCAATATTATGTTAATATATATATATATGTGTTAAAAAATGTAATTGTTTATTTTTTTAGATTAAATTAATTATTTAATACTTTTAAAGTTATTTAAGTATTTTTAATTATGTTTTAGTTAATTATAGTTATTATTTCATTAATTTTAAATTACTTTTAAGACATTTAAAAAAAATCGATATTTTGACTAACTATATATTTTTTTTGATATTTTTGATTCGATTTTTTTGTACTTACCTGTTTGTAGCTAGGACTTCGATATTTTTGCTTTCTATATTTTTACTTCAATATTTTTAGTATTCTATAATTTTGTATTCTATATTTTTTCAGTGATCCATCTGCGGGATATGTATTTCACATCTGCAGCGAAGTCGTCGTATTTGTCTATTCGTTTTCTTATCTCAGCCATTATGGAGGCAGAGGGGTGTTTTACATATTGTTTTTCTAAAGTCTAAGGGGTCAATTAGGACGGCGGGCGGGCTTTGGCCGCCCGCCACCCTAACGGAGAAGTGGACCGCCCGCTAACAGTGCGGGGGTCCCGACATAGGCATTAGGATGCGCCCGCCATGCAGGCGGGCGCATCCTATATGTTTACCATTGCAGTGGGCGGAGCAGAATTCTCCGCCCGCCGCAATGGTAAAAGTGCATGTTGTGCTTTTCAAAGGGCAACATGACAGGCACCGCGCGGTGCCTGCCATGTTGCACTTTGAAATGCGGTGCACCCCCCCAAGCCATGGACTCCCAGGGGGCCCGCAACGGGCCCCCCAGGGAGTCTCTGCATGCCTTTCCGTGGCCGCCGCGGAAAGGCATTGTCCACAGCCCATTGTAATATGGCGGCCGGTGTCTAACAGACACCGCCACCATGTTACTGGTTTTCCGCCCCGGCCGCAAGGCGACCGGGGCGGAAAACATGCGGGCGGTGTTTGTCACCGCTGCGGTCCCTCCCGCCATACTAATATGGTGGGGGGGAATTGGGCTGATGATGTTGGGCGGATTTCCTCCGCCAGGCTGGCGGTAGCCACCGCCAGCCTGGCGGAGGAAATCCGCCCAACATCATAATGGACCCCTTAATGTCTTTTTCGATTTTCTCCAGTTGGCTCTGGATATCCCTCAATATTCCCGCATGGGTGCTAATGCAGTGGCCTCGCATTGTTAGCTTAAAGGCCTCCCACAGTGTGCGCGTACTCTGGCCGGAGCCTGTATTGTGCTAAAAAAAACTCCCCAAAGTTGTCCTGAAGTATTGCAAACCGCCATTGATCATCGCATATTGACTTAAGGTGAGTGAAGGGGACAGTGCGCTTTACCGATATCAGGACCCCTCTTGCATAGGACGAGTAGGAGGACGCCAAGCAGAATGCGCCCCACCTTCTACCTATATGGTGTTTGCGTTCGTCCGTGAGGTGTGTCTCCTGCAAACATGCAACATCAATTTCGTGTCTATCAAGGTATGCTATCATCCTACATATTTTCTGTGGGTTATGTAAAATGCGCATGTTCCAGGTAAGAAGTCTCAGTGGTCTGCAATCTCTATGATGGCCCCCTATCATGTGTGGGCGAGTTCAGTGTCATTCCCTTATGTGCGTGTTGTCGAAAAGTGTCCATCTCAGATGCATTAGCTGCTAGTCTGCTAGTCAGAGATTTACGTTTTTCCCCCACCCACTCCACCTTCCCAACTTTAGTGGAGACAACCCCCATAGTATACTGCAAAATACCCCCCATCTAACGTAGTGGTAATAACAACACAAGTACACAATGCAAAATAAGAACTGTGCGATTCACGCAAGGGGGTCAGAGCTGCCTACCCTTTTCTTGCAACCAAGGTTGCATGGGTCAAAGCCCGCTGTGCCATATTTCCCCTCTTACCATGAAGGCAGTGAGAACGTGATGCGCAACATCTCCAGCGACTGCCATTCCCCCCGTGCAAGCAGCCCGTTGGTTATATGCAGTGTTTATCAAAAGTGCACTCATCTGTGAGCACCGGGGCTGTGGTCAGGGGGTCCAGATACCCAGAACCAAGCGTATCGAAGCCCAGTGTCGTAGTTGTGGGCACACCCCACTCGTTCAGGCCCCACCAATCTAAGCATCGGTCATTCAACATCAGACATTACTGGCTGCTCTCCCTGTTCGCTCCTCAGTGATTTCCTCCTCACGCCTTACCTGTCTTTTTGCTTCAGGAATTTCTGCACCTCCGATACTTCATTGAAGATCTTTGTTTTACCGTCCACCATGACCTTGAGCCTCGCGGGGTATAGCATTGCATAAGGAATTTTGAGCTCACGCAATTTCTGTTTTTCATCCATGAACTTTTTTTGCGCCTCCTGCACCATTGAAGTAAAGTCCGGGTCCAAAGAGATATTCATGCCTTCATTCGTGAGCGTGCCAATTTCCCGTGCCTTCCGTAGCGCTGCGTCTCGGTCCCTATAATTCAGGATTTTGGCTATAATTGGCCGGGGTCTAGAGGTCAGCGACCTGTGCACCCTCTCCACGATGAACACCTCCGAAAATGTTTTCCCGCCAAGCATAGATAGTAGTTTCTCCACATATTGTTCCATTGGGCCCGTGTTTGTCGTCTCGGCTACGCCCATAAGGCGAATATTACTCCTTCTAGTCATGGCCTCCAAATCCTCCGCCTTGGCCGCCATCGTCACTAGTTGTTTCTCCATCCTCGTTTGTTTCGACTCCATCTGTACCTGAGAGTCTTCGGCCTCGGAGATTCGTCTTTCCGTCATATCTAGGCGCTCTGCATGTTTGTCTAAGCGGTCAGTTATTCTATCTACTCGACATGTTAGAGTGTTTATTTTACCGTCTAATGCTTGTATGGTGCGGAACATGGCCTGCACGGTATCATTCGTTATTGCTCCCGTTTCCGGCTGCTGAAGTGTGGGGGGGGGTTGTGCCTCCGCAGCACCATCCGGCAGTTTTTTTATTCTGATCAAAAGTTAGTTTTGGCTGATTGCGGTCCGGCTTCCCCATGATCCTGTCCGTATAGGTTGTATTGGTTTTATGAAGGAGAGGTTTTATAGGAGCCGCTGTGTCCGTCGGCGTCTCTAGCCAGGGGTCCGGCAAGGCTGTGTCCAAAGTCCTCAAATAGCGTCAATTTTAAATAACGGTGGCACCACCATGCACGTGTGGACGTGCCTGTGAAGTTCCCACCACACACCCCAGTTTGATATGACCTGTGCGTCTCACGCCAGTACTAATGCAGTTTCACCACACCACCGTGGACTGGCTGAGAAATGGTGTGGTATTAATGTATCTCATCTACTCATCCACTGCACTGCATTGCCCGTCATGCACCACCTCGTCCACTGCTTCAGGGAGCCTCTTAATTCCAAGTGTTTTAGAGAGACAAGCAGCGTGCACTTATTCTCAGTGACCAACCCTCTTCACTCTTTGCACTGTTTGGGCCCCCTCCAGTAGTGTCTGTACAGGCCCGTATATTAATTTATTTGCCAGACTACGCCTGGTGTTCTTGCAGTTCCCCCAGAAGAGGTCCAGGTCTCAGCAAAAGCGAACAGGGACTCTGCGCCCCGTATTTACAGTTTTAGTCGGCTCTTCTGTTAGCAGGCCACCCTTAGCGGGTTCTGGTCCGGTCGCCACCGTCTGCCTCTTCTCTGAAGTTTCCCGGGGTCGTTGTTAGCAATTCACCACTGTTTCTGGGTCTCACAGCGTCTGCTTCCACTCAGTGCCACCTCACGTAGTGCTGTGTTTCTCTGACCTCCGGTGGGCGGGGCTCTGTCATCGTCGTGGCCACCACGCACAGCACGCACCTCGGATCTCCTTTCTACTCAAGGCCGCGGCTTCAGGCCTGCATCAGCCCCAGCAGGCCTCCGGCTCGCTCTCAAAACTTAAGGATATCGGGAGCATCAATCAGCGCCTCAGGCACACCGATCGCCGCACCGCAGCCTCGGCAGGGCAGCGCACACAGCGTTGCAGGAACAGTGGGACAGGAAAGGATAGTTATGCAGGATATCGGGGTCTCAGGCGAGGAGCTCGCTTAAGCAGTGGCCATCTCGGTCCATGGCTAGCTCCGCCCCCATCATCGATTTTACTACAAACTCACAGCTCGAGCGGAGGAGGACTCCTGACACTCAACGTGGTATCACTACTGCTGCCGCCCAGCCACAATACCATAGGCGCGGAGGCGGTGGCGCCCGCACCCAAAACACCCCAGACCCAGCGAAACCGCAGCCTTTGAAGACACAACAAAAGACGAGAGAAGCATAGGTAAGAGAAACCGCCACAACATCAGACTCTGCTGTAAACGGTATATGCATGATGCTATTTTATTCTCCATCATATGGCTCTCCTAGCCCTTAATGGTTTTAAATTGTGTGCACAAAGTATAAAAGTTTCTTTCTGCGTCATGAGGTCCTATACACCTCTAATTTTATAAATTATGCGTCCATAAATTTCAGTGTCGTATTTCTATACTATGCCACGTGCTTAGGCCTCTATCGTTATTAATTGTGCGTCCATGATGATATATTTTTTTCTGCGTCATGAGGCCGTCCCAGGCAGGCCCGGACTGGCCGTTGCAAGCACAGGCAATCCCCCGTTCGCCGCAAGGATGGGGGCCGGTTTTGGGCCCCTGGGGGCCGATTTTGTTAAAGGGACGTTTTTGCAGCTTAGCTGCAAAATCGGCCCTGTAACAAAATCGGCCGAAAACCGACCCCCGCAAAGAGCTCGGTCGCACCCCCTAACCCCCCCCCCGGGGGAGGGTATGGAGGGGGCAGCCGAGCACTTTGCCAGGGCCGGTTTTGGTTCCCAGTCCGCCCTGGTCCCAGGCCTCCATTCTTATTGATCTTCCTATGTTGATCCTAATATTTCCTTCTGTCTTACGGAGCACTCCCACACCTTTTTTCATAAATTGAGCTTCCATGAATTTCTGTATCCTATTTTTGAAATGTGTCACATGCTTTACAATGTATTCTTTTTATTGTATGTTCATGATGGTATTCTTTTCTGCATCACGTGCCCTTCCTACCCCTCAATGATTTTGTATGTACATAGTATAAGGGGGGACCCAGGGGTAGTCGTGCGATAGCCGTTCTCTCCCCTGGGTTGGTTCGCACAAGAGAACTGGCCACAGGTGCAAGGAAAGGTGATTAGCTAGTTGGAGCTGAGAGGGAAAAGGGATAAATAGGGGTAGAGAGGGCGGGAAATGGAACTGTGCCGGGGGAGGCAGGTGCAGAAGGTTGTTTTTGCCCCATCCACCCTCCCTCTTTCTCTTTCAGGTCCTGTTTCTTTGTTGTTTTATTGTGCTTCGGGTAGTGCCGAGGCTGTTTATTCCTGGTTGCCACGCTAAGACAGATCTAGGTGCAATTTTAATTGGTAGGAGCTTTTTCTGGGGGATGGGCAGCCTGGAGCGTGTTGGTCCATCCTCAAAGGGCAATTAAAGGAAAGGAGGGGGGTATCAATAAGAGTCAGTTGCTCCTGGGTTTGTTTGGTTTAACTTGGTAGGTGTTTCATCTTTCATAAGAATGCTAAGATAAGTAGAAGAAATTTTGGTTTATTAAATAATGAATTGCAAGATGTTTGATTAGAAGTTAATTTGCACCTGTCTTAATAAAGTGGCCTTTCTTGCTAATGAAGAGGTTGTGGACAGTGATTTATTGCGCGAATGTTTCCTTCTATCCATCACATGGCCTCCCAGCTCTGCTTTGCTTTATTTTTCTGGAATATATGCTTTCTGGTTCATCATATTTGCTCCCTCCTAATTTTCCCATTCTTTCATATTTTTTACATTATTCATCTACCACTCAATGAACACATCTTCTACACGTACACACACCTACTTGCTGCCTTTTTTGGCTATGGTTATCAACTATTCTTCTATTTCATATCTGTATTCAAAGTGCGGGCCCTTTATCAAGCCTTTTTCATGTAGATACCGCACTGCCAGAAGGAACTTGGAAATTTGCGCACTTACTGCATTTCTTCGCAGGGGTTATGAACTATTGTTCAATTTCATATTCCTATTCAAAGTGCAGGCCCCTCACTGAGCCCTTTTTCTTCAATTAACTACCACGGCCGAAGGCAGTGGGAAATTTGAACACTTGCTACCTTCCTTGGGCGGGGTTATCAATTCTCCTTCTTGTAATACAAATTCAAAGTGCAGGCCTTTTATTGAGCCTTCTTGGTAACTATTACTCGTCATAGGCAGTGGGTAATTGGCGCACTGCCTGTCGTCCATGTGTAAAAAAAAAGCTTAACAAAACTCCACCAATATTAAAATAGAGTCAGTATACTCTATGGTTATCAAATCTTCTGTTTGTTATACTAAGTCAAAGTACAGGCTCTTTACTGAGCCTTCTTGGTAACTACTACTCGAGAATGGCAGTGGGTAATTTGCACACTTGCGTCCTTTCTTGCGTCCTTTCTACCGCACAGTGTGTGTACTTTGTGCACTTGCTTAACTCCTTAGATGAGATACCCGTTTCTCAGGCTCCCACTGCGGAATCCGACTCACAGTCTGTAATGGACTGGAAAACCAAACACCCATTTCCTTTACAAGGCAGTGGGTTGTTTCTACATCTGCTACCTTTCTTCCTTTTCACCTTATTCTGCATCCACTACCTAAAACAGACATACCTCCTAACTTTCTTGCAGCCTTTGCCAAGTATTATTCTAATTCAAAGTACAGTCCCTGAAATGGGCCCGGTATTGTAATTTTTCAGCCCTAACCCCCACAATGGTAACTTAATGCACTTTCATTGCTTCCTTCAATGTCATAGCCATTTCTTATGCTCCCACTGCAAAATTCGATGCCCTATTGGAAATCCAAAGATCCACTTCCCTGACAATGCAGTGGATAGTTTGCACATCTGCAGCCTTTCTAATTTTTCACTTTTTTTATCTTCCACTCAATCAACACATCATCTACACATAACACAAACCAACTTGCTACCTTTTTTGGCTGCAGTTATCAATTCTTTTTCAATTTCATATTCTGATTCACACTTGTGGCCCTTTATTGAGCCTTTTTGTTGTAGCTACTACCCCAGTCCAAGGCAGTGGCAAATTTAGACACTTACTGCCTTTCTTGACTGGGATTATCAATTATTGTTCAATTTCATATTCTGATTCAAAGTCAAGGCCCTTTATCAAGCCTTTTTCATATAGATACTGCACTGGCAGAAGGCAGTGGGAAACTTGTACACTTGATGCATTTCTTCGCAGGGGTTACGAAACTTTGTTCAATTTCATTCCTATTCAAACTGCAGTCCCTTTATCAAGCCCTTTTTATTCTATCAACTACCCCGACCAAAGGCAGTAGGAAATGTGAACTCTTGCTGCCTTTCTTGACTGGGGTTATCAATCATCTTTTTTGTAATACAAATTCAAAGTGCAGGCCCTTTATTGAACCTTCTTGGTAACTATTACTCGTGAATGGCAGTGGGTAATTTGCGCACTTCCTGCCGTTCATGTATAAATAAAAGCTTCAAAGTCTAACAATATTAAAAAAGAGCCAGTATAGTCTATGGTTATCAAATCTTCTGTTTGTTATTGAAATTCAAAGTACAGGCCCTTTATTGAGCCTTCTTAGTAACTACTACCCGCGAATGGCAGTGGGTAATTTGCGCACTTCCTACCATTCATGTATAAACAAAAGCTTAAAAGTCTAACAATATTAAAAAAGAGCCAGTATAGTCTATGGTTATCAAATCTTCTGTTTGTTATTGTATTTCAAAGTAATTCAAAGTACAGGCCCTTTATTCAGCCTTCTTGCTAACTACTACCCGTGAATGACAGTGGGTAATTTGGACACTTTCAACCTTTCATATTTTTTACATTATTCATCTACCACTCAATCATCACGTACACACACCTACTTGCTACCTTTCTTGGCTATGATTATCAACTATTCTTCTATTTCATATCTGTATTCAAAGTGTAGGCCGTTTATCGAGCCTTTTTCATGTAGATACTGCACTGCCAGAAGGAAGTGCGAAATTTGCACACTTACTGCATTTCTTCACAGGTGTTATGAACTATTGTTCAATTTCATATTCCTATACAAAGTATAGGCCCCTTATCGAGCCCTTTTTCTTCAATCAACTACCACGGCCAAAGGCAGTGGGAAATTTGAACACTTGCTGCCTTCCTTGGCCGGGGTTATCAATTATCCTTCTTTTAATACAAATTCAAAGTTCAGGCCCTTTATTGAGCCTTCTTGGTAACTCTTACTTGTGGATGGCAGTGGGTAATTTGCGCACTTCCTGCCATTCCCGTCTAAAAAAAAAAGCTTAACAAAAGTCTACCAATATTTAAAAAGAGCCAGTATAGTCTTTGGTTATCAAATCTTCTTTTTGTTATTGTAATTCAAAGTGCAGGCCCTTTATTGATCCTTCTTGGTAACTACTACCCGTGAATAGCACTAGGTAATTTGCACACTTGCAGCCTTTCTTATTTTTCATATTGTAGTGTAGTTCCTATATTCCCAATAGGCTCTGCGCATTGGAATAATATATTCAACAGTGTAGACGTAGGACTGAGGTCGACTAGGTCTCTACTGACTATATTAGACTTAAGGTTTGCCAGCTAGCTCAGCGGTCACTAGAAACTTTCTTGAATAAACGAGGAGGAGTTTAACCTCCCTGGATAGACAAGAAGGGATTCGCTTCTGACAACCATATAACATGACAACTTTGCTCCCTCAGAATAAGAGTGTATCTCTAGAGTCGTGTGAAAACAATAGACAGCTATTTCACTCAGTCAATTGTGCGTACTTAGTTTCACCAGAGTGCAGAGAAAAGAGAGACGGGCGTTTTCAATAAAAGCTGTAATTTATTGAGCAGTCTTCTTTCTCATGCAAGAGAAATGAATTGCCATAATTGCAATACTTAATGTAAAGTAAAGTGTGTACTGTAAAAAGAGTATTATGAAATAATACTGTAAAAGCATTGATATGGTTTCTTAGCCATAAGATACTTTAAAATGGATAAAATATATACATACATATATACATTAACTAACGTACTCAACTGGTGCTTCTAAAATACGCCTACCACGGTGTACCTGACCTAAGCCTAATACGTGGGAAAGAGTAAGTAAGTAGCAGTTTAAGTTAAGTTGGTTTTGCCAAGAATCTGACTCAAGAATTCTCTTTAAAGATTTAGTCAGCTCCGTACCTGGGTAATAGAATGCAGGAGGTCTGGTATCTCTCTTTCAGGACTCGATATCCCAGCAGCCCCCGAAGAGCTGGATTTCTCGGCAGGAGAAAACACACAGTCTCTCTCAGTGCGTCAAAAGGGAGGGGCAGCGTCCGTGGGCTCTCGCATCAGCTGGGCTCTCGGGCAAGTAGATAGCTGCTCGGCTCCAAAACCACCACCGTGTGTTTGCTTAAGGCAACATTGGTATACCTGAAAGGTGCCGAGTTTGACGTAAGATTTGGACATAAGACGTCAATAAAGATGTCACTAAGAACTGACTGTTCCTTTAGTGTTCGCAGGAGTTCAATGACAAATCAAAACAAAAGCAAATGGGGATTTCCCAGGTTGCTGGAGGTTTGGTGTGTCAAAAGAACTCGTTGTGCTCTCTAGGAATCCAAGGAAGTAGCTTTGCCATGCTTTGAACTTCAAGGGCTATTTACTAAATATGGATCTGATTCTTATGCCCTTATAGGGATATTATTGATTATAGCTGTACAAGGGCATAAAATAGCAATATTAATTTACGTTTCTAGATAAAAACACAATACCCACTTCACGATCTAATGTCCATCATTACTAAAACTAAGCAATAGTAAACATTTAAAGGTGCATTTGTATTCAAACCCACCCCAAAATACATTTTTTGCATTGGAAATGGTGTATACGAAATACACAAAAATGATTATTGGTACTGTACGCTTTTCAAGCAGTGTAATCATTCAGTTAAACATGCTTATATATATTAGCTGAACGATTTGCGAAAATGACACATGAAATGACTCTTAATACAGAAAAGAAGGTCGAGACCATTCCATCACATTTAAATACAGTTGCTGTAAATGTGCTAGAGGCTGAGGAAATATATTGTCTCTAGAGTTCCTAAAAATAGAAGCTCTGTTCTTTAAGAATAGTTCTACTTTAAGCAGAGTACATGTGCCAGAAAAAGGTAAATATTTTGGAAGTTTTTGAAAAAATATTTTCGCTTTCAGGGGAAAAAATAGTTCCAAATGTTTTCAGTAGCTTTTGTTTATCAAAGCTGAAGGTTGAATTCAGAGTTCAGGGGAACGCTGTGTGCTCGTTGCTTAAAATTATTCTTTCTGTTATGGGGAGAACATCATTTCAGACAGACTCGCAAAAAATTGGTCTACGACATCAGGTGAGAGTTCGACCAAGTTTGAAAGTGCCGCAACAGTGCAGTCGTGAGAATGATTGCTATCATCAATGTCAGGATCAGCAATGCTCACAGAAGGTTGTACCTGGGTGATGCTGCTCTCATCTCGTTCTTCACTGCCACCTAATCATAGTGTTGAAGTCTCAACGAATGCCGTCATCAGAATGGGTAGCCGCTGGGGACAACACGATGTATGAGCCGTTACAGGACTTAGCTAAGTATCTGCATCCAATGGTACTGCTGATGGTAGTGTAAGACAGACGTCCAACACGCATTCTTCTCCGCATAGCATACATCGAAGCACAGGTAGGATGCAATTTTGCCAGATTGGTCTGAATGAAAGAAACCAGGTCATTTTCAGATCTCTTAGCCGGGCTAATCCAAGGACTTTAGTTATGCGGTCTCGATAGCGTATAGCTAGGATAATTTCTTCCATCGTTGCTGGAGTCTTGTCTGCGACTTGGCTTGCCATATCGGAGCAGAAGGGTCAAAAATAAAATTCCTGCTAGGAGTCCCAAAAGTAGTGGTAGGCCGCCAAAGACAGAATGGGCAAAATTGGGAAAAATGCCCAGAACTGTTTCGAAGGGTGTTAATAGTCCCGAAAAAAATGTCTTAAATATATGTGGGATACCACTGGCATCAGACATATTTAGGATTTGGCTTAGCATTTCTACGAAATGCACGGGGCAATTTGTTGATAAAAGGGTATGTATCTCTGTCGTTGTCCTTGCAACCAGAAGATCATACGTTTCTTTTGATGACGTTAAAGGCACGGTTGTCTGTAAAAGAACAGACTTCACTCTGCTTAAAGTATCAATTCGAATAGAAGAGATATTCAAAGAAGGCCAAATCGTCGCCTCCGTATCTGGAGAGCTGTTTGGATACAATACTTGCATACAGCAAGTGACCATGGAACTAACGCTTATGAGATAGGCTTTCCCTGGCACTATGCCACAACAGCTGTGGTCCATTATTAGAATATAGCTCCCGTTAGAATGCCGTCTAGAGAATGGCTCTATTTGTGTTGCAGGTGTGCCGTGCTGGTGACATGAAAGGTTATTTGAAGTCCCCTCACAGGCCCCATGCAACTTAATACCTTGGCACAGAAGTATACCGCTTAGTGATTGTTTACAATTGTTACCACTAAGAAATACATTCTGTTTATTTTCACTATAACATGTGTGTGTGTAAGGCAATTTCCACGATGACTTAATGTCCCCCTTACCCAACCTTTCATACTGGCCCGCTTGTATATACTCTTGGCTGTATTTAAATTGGAAAATTGTTATCTGAATTGTAATTATTCTGTGTATTATCCATTCAATGACAGGTCTTTCTGACATTGTCAATGGTAATCTCTCAAGTTTTTCAATGCTCAGAATCGTATAGTCTGCTCCTTTTTGTGCCAAACTGATTTGTTTATCAGTAAGGTTAAAGATAGAGAATAATGAGGTTGTGTTTATCAAACGCCATGGCACGTATCCTGAACGCAGATTTTTCAACGTCCAGCCTAGCTGTACAATAGAACGTAATTGGGAATGACCGTGTTGTAACATTAGTAAGTCCTGATCTATTATATCAATAGCAGATGATAAAATATTGTCCAGTGAATGTATTCTGGAGGACAGAGTCATTAACCCATTGTCCACAACAGAAAGTGATTTTTCCAAATTAATACGATCAATTTCTCGTATTTTCTCTGCTGTCTCAATTTGAGTTACTTTCCAAGCTTCGTTGTATGCAGCGTATATACCGGCCGCTATGAAATGTTTTTGACGCTGTTTGCGTGGTCCCATTATGAAATCACGCAAGTCAGCACCGTCTTTAAGTAAAGTCAAGTGCTGCTTAATTTCAGCCAGTGTGGATGTCTGTAGCCATTCAAGGCATAGTTTCCCTACACTGTATGTTGTTACTATCCCTGGATGTTGTCTCTGGGAGTATCTAGGGTCTGTTCTGGTCATTTTGAACCCCTGTTTTTTGTTCAGGAATCTATCTTGACAGTTATTTGTGTCTGTTGGCCAGATCAACCACTTTTTCCAATCAGGATGTGTTCTGTTTTGGTATAAAATATTGGATATGTCTATCTCAACATCTGTAGTGGTATTACTATCAGGTATTGGCTTTGGAATAGATGGTTTGTTTAAGTCTTTAATCTTAGCTAGGCCAAGACAAGTAGTCTGTTGAATGGTGTCATTCAAGAATATTATTTGTTCCGGGATCATGCAGGCTCTACATAATGCTTCTAAACCTTGGACCTGCCAATTTTTTGTACCTCAGATGGTTTTCGTTTCAATGTTGTCTTTCCAGAATTTAAAACCAAATGTAATCATTTTTCATAAAATGTTTCAGAATAAATCTATTTAGTATTTGTCAACATTGTTTTTATCCCTGTCTTATTTAACAGTTTAAAATAAAACGTTTCTGCATCACTTGTGTTAAACCCTGAGAAGTATGGAAATTTCTCATAAAATGTTTTTGAACTGCTTTTAGGTGGAGTTGCACAATGTTTCCATTGATTATACTTAAAAATATTTCTAGATTGAGCAGATTTATGTAAATAGTGATGCGCAAAGTGATTGTAACAGTACAATTGTTCATAATTCGACGAACCCTGTAAGTAATCATGTTCTGTAAATTTTGCTGACATTACTTAATCTGACATCATATTATTTATGCTTTCAAAGTCCCAATCATCAGAGAATGTGCTTGGTTTTACAAAGTCACTTAATGAAACCTTGAACTGATGTGGATATTTCAAGAGTTCAACCGGGCCATAGATTTCGTAATCCGTTTTGTCCCAAGCTACCCCACCGGGTATTGGAATGGCTGTGACATTCACTGATGATAGTTCTCTTTTCTCGATGTGAGATGACTTGTGTGGCTTTAGGACCAAGTTGATGTTCTGACTTGCTGTGTCCATTGTACTGTATTTTCCCTCAAAGAATTTTCCAAAACAAAGTACCATGATGAGCCAAAGCAGGAGTGTCACAAACAAGGCAGGATGACTAACCTTAAAAGTCAGAAGCAGCAGGAGCGATGTCGTAGCTTAATTCCTTCCTCCCTAGAAGCGGCCCCCCCAGGCGTGTCCTACATATAACACACTCTAGGTTGACATCCTCCAGGGAAGGGGAAAAATGGAGAAATAAAATATAATAGCCTGGCAGCCAGAAATCATCTACAGCAGGCGAAGACAGATTAGAAGTCCCTTTTTCACATCTGCTTGCTGAATCTGCATGAATACACAAAAAAGACACTTGTCAATATTAACCCCCTCCCTTTCATAGAGCCCAAAAGGCAAAGAGGTATAAAGAAGAAGAAGACTCACTATCTATGCTGCCACGCACATCCAAAAAGACAAAGTCCAATGAAAAAGAAAGGAAAATAATCCAAGTCTGAAAGAGCACAACTCCAGAGAGAAAGCAAGTCTTAGTTCCAAATGCACATCTAAGAAACTAATGTGCTCTCTTTATATTTCTTCCATATGTTGAACTGTATTCCCCTTCTCCGTGTCAAATCAAAAATATAAAGGTTCAGCCTTTATCAAATCCACTCGGGCAGTAGGCAGGGGTTCATTTCACTTAATCACATGGCACCAGAATATCCAGTCATAAATGAAGGGACAGGCTGGGGAAAAATACAGTCTCGATACCTCCGTATAAAATACTAATCAGGGCGCCCAACTATCTCTGACATGCAAGGAGGAGACACGAGGGAAAAATCAGCGTCTCGTTTACACGATCCGTAAACGCCACACAATGTTCACTTCCCTTAACTGCAGCTGGCGTCTTCTCCGCGTCTTCTCCGCAGCAGCGATCTCCTTCTTCCAGCGCGAGCAGCGCGGCTCCCCGGCTCTCAGCGCGGCTCTCAGCGCGGCTCTCAAAGGTCAAAGGGGCGTAAACAAGCCGTGAAGCGGAAAAGTCTTGCACACGGCAATGCTCGGTCTCCGCTAACTCCGAGCATAAAACTCTTCACCAAAAGTTCTCCAAGAGCCCGATAAGGCTTAACCAGGCACAGAGCAGATCGGCTCTCAGGTGACAAGCACCGGAAGCAAGGAGAGGAAGAAAGATATAGGTATCATGGAAAAAGACCACCAACACAAACAACAGACTACACACCAGGCACTCTGGGAGATGCAGTTCTTCCAACATGGGCCTGAATCATGACAAGGAGGAAAAGTACACCTAACACAAGCCAAAATTCAATCCATGGATAAATCAGATAGGTTTCTTTGATTTGATGAAAGAGTTAAGTTAATTTGTCTTTGAAAGTTTTTGTTTTTGGCGTTTCTTCAGGTTGGCTTGGATCTTCAGAAAAGTTATCGAAATTAATGAAGTAGCCAGATGCAGTTCTGTCAATTGTTGGAATTGCTTCCGAATTTTCCTTTGCTTTTTCATTTTTTCTTTCATTAGCATAGTCTGAGGCAGGTGTTTCTTGACGAACTGTTTCAATTTGGGTTTCAAGAGGCACAAGTTTGATGACATTGTTGCATAGTACTTTTTTATTCACTGCAGGTTTATCCAATGTGATTAGTCTCTCAGTTTGAACCTCTTGGATTGTAGCAAATTTTGGTATTCTGCTATTTCTTGGGAGTCCACTGGGCCTACTACTTATTATTGGCCACATGATTGTGGTTTTACCAGGTCGATGGATACAACTCGGTTCTCCTTTTTACCAGCAAGGGGCGGTAGTACAACTGATCTTGTTCTGCTGACAGCTACGACAGGTACTGCTTTCCAGTAAGAAGGCCCAAATTCCTTCTTCACCGCGATCTTCTCTCTGACCAGATCCCCAATCTTTGGAATCCAGACAGGCCTTGCTGGGACAGGTGGTTTATCTTCAGTGGCTGTTGGCTGCTGTTTTAACTTTATGTTGCTCAGGTCTTTTCTTCTTTCATTTAAGACCTGTAAAACAGCCAAACAATCTATGATATCAAAGCATTTTCTTTCTACCACTGAAGTCTGACTATCTAAGTCCTGAATATGCATTCTAGTACCGAACAATAGTTCATACGGGCTGAAACCTTTTAGAGAATTTCTTGGTAGATTATTAAGACTACGTTGCATACTTGTTAAATGTTGGACCCACCCATCACCCGAACCTAATACCCTAGCAGTTATAGATTGCTTTATGTCCCGGTTTTTTCTTTCCACAATCCCATTTCCCTCAGGATGGAAGGGACAAGAGTACCGCAATGCAATGCCCATGCTGGTCATGGCCTCCTTATAAGCTCAAGAGCTAAAAGCAGGACCCTGGTCAGAATGTAGCATGCCAATTGCGTATGTGCCGATACAGACTCGCAAATCTTTTATAACAGTTCTGGCATCAGCCGAGCGCTGGTGTCTGTATTTTTAAGTGAATCTAGTCTTAAAAGAAATTAATGGGACGCTGGATTTTACGTATAGATAGCCTTATGCTAACTACAAGAATGGCCATGGGAATACTCCGGTCGGTTCGCTACTGCGATCTCTGTTGCAGTTCGGACAGCTCCTTGCAAATTTGTAATGTTGCAGGCTCATCCCCGGCCACCAGTATTCCGATTGTAATTCTTTCAGAGATTTCTTAATCTCTTGGTGCCTTAGACCCAATCCCATGTGTGCATCAGCTATTAAGAAGATTCTCCTGTTCGTGTTTGGAATTACTCTATCCCCCACTCCAGGGATTCGAGCAAAAGGAACGAAGTTTTCATCAATTATGTATGTATAATTGAGTGGATAGTTCACGGGTAGTGCTGCACAGTCACCTTTTGAAGACGTTTTTACCGCCAGCATGGTTTCCCCGTCTATGTATTTTTCTGAACGCTTTTTTGTGGCTACGGAAGCCGGTTGAGTTGCTTCCGCTGTGGCTGTATTAGCCAATGAATTCCCTGCAACGTGAACGCCATCACATTGATGACTCAGTGTATGTATCACGTGAGTCTTTCCTAGTTCTTTCTGCAAAACAACTACCTGTTCCCAAAGCTTCTTATGCTTTATTGTGGCACCTGTGCCATCTTTGTAATCGTTTTGAACCCAGCTCTGCAAGTCATTATTGTAAGATTTGATGCAGAAATGCGAATCGCACACTATTAGTGTCGGGAATTCACGATCAGCATTTTCAAGCGCCATCTTTAAAGATCTGATTTCAGCTCGCTGAGCCGAACAGTTTCTCAGTGATTCAGTTTTTGTTATTTTTGGTCTGAATTTACCACAGCGCCAGCGACCTTTAACAATCGCGCATGCTGCATTGTAGGATTTATTATCCACATCGTAATGTTGTGCAAATCTGTCCATATAGATTACACAAGAGTACTGTTGGAGAGGCAGAATTTCGATTGGCAGAGGACATTCTTCTTCATATTTTAGATCTTTCAGTTTCTTCATGTTCGGGTCAAAATAGTATTTCACGTCTTCTGCAGCAAGAGAATTTTCCCACTGTATACATTTTGGATCTAATGCCACTGTTTTTAGATTAACTGAGCTTAATAACGCCTTGAGGGCTGATTCTGCTGTATAAACAGTTATTCTTTTGCCTTGGGCTTGGGCTCTTTCTTTTGCTACAGCAGTTTGAACCGCATTTCCTATATTTTCTGTAAGACTGAATGTTTTTTCAGCTTCTGTGTACAAATGTGATTTGTAAGCTATTGGTACCGCTTCTCCCTCATTAGAGGTCAGGTACCTGAATCCGCATCTTCCTGGGATGACTCGGATTACTAGGTTGCGTGTATTGTCGCGAGTTTGTAATTTTGTTTTAGCTAACATGTCTGTTTGCAATGATCTCAAAATTTCTGTGTGTTTCTGAGTCCAATTGATTGGTTTAAAATCAGGTTTTATTAATTCATAGAGAGGTTTAACCCTCTCTGCATAATTTAGAATGTAAGTTCTTACGAAATTCAGGAAACCTAGTATTGATTGTAAGTTCTTCAGCGTTTTTGGTGCTAGGAGTACAGCGCACTTCTCTAAGAAGATGTCTGTTAGGCTTTTACCTTCACTTGATATTTCATATCTAAAAACAGGACAGTTAGGTGGGCAATTCGTGACTTTTTAAAGTTGAATTTGTAACCCTCTACTGCGAACCCAAGTATTATGGTGTTCACTCTTTTCAAGTGAGTATCCAGGTCATCATCTGTGAGATAGATGTCATCGACATAAGATAATGCCTCGTCATCATATATTTGTAGTAACTCTGTTACCCTTGCTGAGAATAATCCTGGGCTATTCTTGAATCCCTGTGGGAGTCGGCAGAAATTTTTCTGTGACCCCATTATTGAAAAAGCGGTTAAATACCTGCTTTCAGGTGCAATGTTTTGACAAAAGAATCCATTAGAGATGTCTAATGTTTTTTGTATTTTTTTGCGAACGATGTTATTCATTAGTGCTGCACTGTGTGAGTTTTGTACTGCAAATGTTTTGCCACATGAGGTAAGGTGTCTGTAGTCCAAGACTAGACAATATGAATTGTCTGGTTTGGAGACAGGAAACAAAGGATTGTTCATTTGAGAGGTGCATGTTTCGATCACCCCTTGGTATTCAAGTTGATCTAAGATCTCCCTGACTTGTTCTTTAGCTTCTTGCTTAATTGGGTACTGCCTTTGTGCAGTTGGTTGACATTTTAACTGGATTTTGTGAGGAGGGGAGTCTTCATCCCATCCTACATGATTTTTATATAATGCAGGAGCTTGAGCTACTGCCCATTTTCTTGCATATCTGTATTTTCTATGAATTGGAATATGATTTGAGAAGGCAGGCATAATCATTTCTTCGCCATGAGGGCACTCCCTGACAAACTCTGGTGGCCAGTCTTTTTCAGCTAATAGGATGTCATAGCCTTTTGAAAGGTTATCCCAAAACAGACCCCTTACTTTCCTAGTCTTATCTCCCTCTATACGCAATGTTATTTCGTATATTTTATTAGGTTTACTAACTCTGGTATCTGCAGTTTCCACCTGAATGTATTCATTCGTGTCCACTGTCTCCAGATGATTCATCAGGATCTTGCGAGCTATTGTCACTTCTGCTGCGCTGTCTAGCATTGTCTGGGCCCACTCTCCGTGTCCTCAGTATCCTCGGCATGTTTGATTATTTTAATACTGGCTACCTTCTTTCTTGGAAATTTCTAATTTTTTACTTTGAGCAGGTTCCTTGTCTTTGGACTTGACGTGCTCTTCCCTGTTTTCTGACCGTCCTCTTTTTTCTGATTTCTGTGGGGAAGTCTGAAAAGATCGAGAGGGACGTGTATCAATATCTTGATATCAATCAGGCTTTTTCAAATTATCCCTATTTCTAAGGTTGTATCTTTTCTCAGAGGGCTCCCTCTGGGGAGACTTGTGTCCTTGGTCCGGAGATCTTTCTCTCCGCCGAGGAGACCTTCCTCTGGACTGGAATCTTTTTTCTTTGGGAGTGGATTGTTTATTTCCATCCCAGCTCTTTTTTGGAGTGTTTAGATTATTTTTAATAAATATCTTTTCAGGATTTTCAGTTAGTTGGGGTTTTACCTGTTTCCCACCCAAACTATCTCTACCTAGTTCTTCATAGGATTTTTCTATGATTCTGGCAAGTTCAATTGGTTGGGCTGTTATGTCTGTTTCTTTCAATTTCTGGTGGATCGTCACAGATGCTGCTTCTCCTTTTATGTTGGCTAATAATATAGCCGAGACCTGCTTGAAGTCTTTCAGTAATTTCATACCCAGAGTTAAAGCAGGTTCTGGACCGTATTCATTTTGAATCTGTCTTAGTACATCTGGTATTACCGCCATGGACGGAACACCATGTGTTTTTGTGTAAATAGAAGCAAAGACTGTGCCCCAAGTGTCACAATCCTCCACATGTGGTGCGATCCCCATTGGAAGGCAGATAGTCAGAATTCTGTGTTTCTCACTAGGGGTAGTATTCGGAAATATCGCCTCTATTTGAGTTATCTTTTGTGCTAGCAAGAATGGAATTTGTTCCCGTTTTGCGGGTGTTTTACCAAGACATGAGTGTATATTCGGTGGTGTAATTTTGTTTGTGTTTCCCTGATGAGGGTTCAGCTGCGGAATGTTAATAGTTGGTTGGACTGTTGAAGTCCGCATTACATATTGGACTAATTTTCTATGTATTTTAATTAGTACTTTTAGCTGGGCTAAAATTTCCCGGTCTGACATTTTTTCGATGTCTGGATGTGGTGTGTAGCTGGCTAGAACCAGCCACGTTGCTCCTGGTCTACCTAGTGGACCGAGCCTGGTGATGTGATTATTATGTTTTAGGGCGCCTTTAAACCAGAGCAGGTGCTCTTGGTAATTTAGTGGGATTTCAACATCCTCGAAAGGAGTGTATTCATCCGGAGGTTCCTCTATTTTGTAATAGTGGAATTCGTGTGTTACAGCGTTTGCTGCTGGAAAGTTTATCCATGAATAGAATACCTCTGTCTGCCGATATTCATGGGCCTCTACCACGAATATGACTGTACCACCTCGTGATGTCAGTCCGTTTTCTATAAGTTTAAGAGTTATAGTTTTTCTTATGTTGACCGGAATGAGTATAGCATTCGGGTCATTCTGTAGGAGACTTGTGTCATCCTCTAGGAGTCGAGCTGCTATTCTAGCTGCCTCCCTTTCATCTTCACTTTCCCCCATTTTACTGGCAGAAAGGTTTTTGTTGCAGATCAAGTTTCAAGGAAACAAAGATTAGGTGCACAATATTTTGGAACACTGTATCCTTCAACGTTGACTAAACCAAAAACTATACATAGGAATCTCTTCCTACTAAGTTCCGGCGGATTTTAACCTCTTACCCACTCCAGACATCTTTTGGAGTATTTACGGGAAAAAGGGTCTGTGTGAAAAAGCACGACTGAGTTACTCTAACGTCTTGCGTTAGTTTTATCGCATTACCAAACGTTGGGCGCCATGTAGTGTAGTTCCTATATTCCCAATAGGCTCTGCGCATTGGAATAATATATTCAGCAGTGTAGACGTAGGACTGAGGTAGACTAGGTCTCTACTGACTATATTAGATTTAAGGTTTGCCAGCTAGCTCAGAGGTCACTAGAAACTTTCTCGAATAAACGAGGAGGAGTTTAACCTCCCTGGATAGACAAGAAGGGATTGGCTTCAGAACTCGATATCCCAGCAGCCCGCGAAGGCGGCTGAGAACACCGGAGCTAGATTTCTCGGCAGGAGAAAGACAGCGTCTCTCTCAGTGCGTCAAAAGGGAGGGGCAGCGTCCGTGGGCTCTCGCATCAGCTGGGCTCTCGGGCAAGTAGATAGCTGCTCGGCTCCAAAACCACCACCGTGTGTTTGCTTAAGGCAACGTTGGTATATTTATACCTGAAAGGTGCCGAGTTTGACGTAAGGTTTGGACATAAGACGTCAATAAAGATGTCACTAAGAACTGACTGTTCCTTTAGTGTTCGCAGGAGTTCAATGACAAATCAAAACAAAAGCAAATGGGGATTTCCCAAGTTGCTGGAGGTTTGGTGTGTCGAAAGAACTCGTTGTGCTCTCTAGGAATCCAAGGAAGTAGCTTTGCCGTAGTAAATATGGATCTGATTCTTATGCCATTATAGGGATATTATTGATTATAGCCGTACAAGGGCATAAAATAGCAATATTGATTTAGGTTGCTAGATAAAAACACAATAATATTATTCATCTAACACTCAATCAACACATCATCAACACGTACACACACCTACTTGCTACCTTTCTTGGCTGCGGTTATCAATTATCCTTCTTCTAATACAAATTCAAAGTGCAGGCCCTTTATTCAGCCTTCTTGGTAACTATTACTCGAGAAAGGCAGTGTGTAATTTGCACACTTCCGTCCTTTCTTGCGTCCTTCCTACCGCACAGTGTGTGTACTTTGTGCACTTGCTTAACTCCCTAGATGAGATACCCGTTTTTCAGGCTCCCACTGCAGAATCCGACTCACAGTCTGTAATAGACTGGAAAACCAAACACCCATTTCCTTTACAAGGCAGTGGGTTGTTTCCACATCTCCTACCTTTCTTCCTTTTCACCTTATTCTGCATCCACTACCTACAACGCACATACCTCCTAACTTTCTTGCAACCTTTGCCAAAAATTATTCTAATTCAAAGTAGAGTCCCTGAAATGAGCCCGGTGTTGTAATTTTTCAGCCCTACCCCCCACAGTGGTAACTTAATGCACTTACATTGTTCCTTCGATGTCGTAGCCATTTCTTATGCTCCCACTGCAAAATTCGATGCCCTATCCGTATAATGACTTGGAAATCCAAAGATCCACTTCCCTGACAACGCAGTGGATAGTTTGCGCGTCTGCACCCTTTCTAATTTTTCACTTTTTTTATCTTCCACTCAATCAACACATCATCTACACATAACACACACCAACTTCCTACCTTTTTCGGCTGGAGTTATCAATTCTTTTTCAATTTAATATTCTAATTCAAACTCGTGGCCCTTTATTGAGCCTTTTTGTTGTAGCTACTACCCCACTCCAAGGCAGTGGCAAATTTGGACACTTGCTGCATTTCTCCGCAGGGGTTATGAACTATTGTTCAATTTCATATTCCTATTCAAACTGCAGTCCCTTTATCAAGCCCTTTTTATTCTATCAACTACCCCGGCCGAAGGCAGTAGGAAATTTGAACTCTTGCAGCCTTTCTTGGCTGGGTTATCAATTATCCTTCTTGTAATACAAATTCAAAGTGCAGGCCCTTTATTGAGCCTTCTTGGTAACTATTACTCGTGAATGGCAGTGGGTAATTTGCGCACTTCCTGCTGTTCATGTATAAACAAAAGCCTAAAAGTCTAACAATATTAAAAAACAGCCAGTGTAGTCTATGGTTATCAAATCTTCTGTTTGTTATTGAAATTCAAAGTACATGCCCTTTATTGAACCTTCTTGGTAACTACTACCCATGAATGGCAGTGGGTAATTTGCGCACTTCCTACAATTCATGTATAAACAAAAGCTTAAAAGTCTAACAATATTAAAGAGCCAGTATAGTCTATGGTTATCAAATCTTCTATTTGTTATTGTAAATCAAAGTACAGGCCCTTTATTGAGCCTTCTTGCTAACTACTACCCGTGAATGGCAGTGGGTAATTTGAACAATTTCAGCCATTCATATTTTTTACATTATTCATCTACCACTCAATCAACACATCATCTACACGTACACACACACCTACTAGCTGCCTTTCTTGGCTATGGTTATCAACTATTCTTCTATTTCATATATGTATTCAAAGTGCTGGCCCTTTATTGAGCCTTTTTCATGTAGATACTGCACTGTCAGAAGGAAGTGGAAAATTTGCGCACTTACTGCATTTCTTCGCAGGGGTTATGAACTATTGTTCAATTTCATATTCCTATTCAAACTACAGTCCCTTTATCAAGCCCTTTTTATTCTATCAACTACCCCGGCCGACGGCAGTAGGAAATTCGAACTCTTGCTTCCTTTCTTGTCTGGGGTTATCAATTATCCTTCTTGCAATACAAATTCAAAGTGCAGGCCCTTTATTGAGCCTTCTTGGGAACTATTACTCGTGAATGGCAGTGGGTAATTTGCGCACTTCCTGCCGTTCACGTATGAAAAAAAGCTTAACAAAAGTCTACCAATATTAAAAAAAGAGCCAGTATAGTCTACGGTTATCAAATCTTCTCTTTGTTATTCTAGTTCAAAGTGCAGGCCCTTTACTGAGCCATCTCGCAAACTACTACCCGTGAATAGCAGTGGCTAATATGCACACTTACAGCCTTTCTTAGTTTTAACATTATTCATGTTCCACTCAATCAAAACACGTACACACACCTACTTGCTGCCTTTCTTGACTATGGTTATCGACTATTCTATTTCATATTCGTATTCAAACTACAAGCCCTTTATCGAGCCTTCTTGTTGTAACAAGTACCCCAGCCGAAGGCAGTAAAAAATTGCACACTTGCTGCCTTTCTTGGCTGGGGTTATCAATTGTTTATGAATTTCATATTCTGATACAAACTTGTGCCCTTTAACACTTTTTGTTGTACCTACAACTGGCCAAAGGCAGTGAAAATTTGCACACTAAGAGCCAGATGTAGGTAATTCCTATTTACCTACTCTTAAATACCGAATCATACCGAATCGGTATTTAAGAGTAGGTAAATAGGAAGGGGGCAGATGTAGGTAATTCTTATTTTAGAATTACCGAATCGGTATGATTCGGTATTTACCAATTCGGTAAATACTGAATCAGTATTGTCCATTGATTCCTATGGGCCTTGAAGCCCATAGCAATCAATGGGAAATACCGATTCGGTATTTACCAAAACGGTAAATACCGAATCCTGCAAGGGTGCAGGGGGTGTCACTTTGACACCCTCTAGCACCCCAATTCCAGGCTTGTGTCCCATGTGGCTCACATACATGCCCTAAGGGCATGTCTGTGTGTCACATGGCACAGGTGTACATGCACAGATGTGCATGTACACCTGAATTTGGTATTTTACCACCCAATTGTATTGGGTGGTAAAATACCGAATTCTGAAGGCCTGTAGCACTGTAAACAGTGCTACCCACATCTGGGATTTACCGAATCGGTAAAATTACCGATTCAGTATTTTACAGAATCTGTAAATTTACTGATTCGGTAAATTTACCGATTCTGTAAAATAATGGCCTCTACATCACAAAAACCAATTACCGGTCGGTAACGGCCGAAATCGGGCGTTAGCGACCAGTAATTGGTGACCAACATTTGGCCCTTGGTATTTACTGATTAGGTAAATACCGAATAGGTATTTCACATTGATTCCTATGGGCTTTGGAGCCCATAGGAATCAATGTGAAATACAGATTCAGTATTTACCGAATCGGTAAATACCGAATCCTGCCAGGGGGAACGGAGTGTCACTTTGACACCCTGTAGCACCCCAAGTGCAGGCTTGTGTGCCATGTGGCACACATACATGCCCTAAGGGCATGTTTGTGTGCCACATGGCACAGGTGTACATGCACAGATGTGCATGTACACCTGAATTTGGTATTTTACCACCCAATAGGATTGGGTGGTAAATACCGACTCCTAAAGTGCCTGTGGCACTGTTTTCAGTGCCACCTACATCCCGAAATCGGTAAATTTACCGATTCGGTAATTTACAGAATCGGTAAATTTACCGATCCTGTAAATATACTGAATCGGTAAATTTAAGGCCCCCTACATCTCAATCATCAAATACCGGTCGGTAACGGCCGAAATCGGCCGGTACCGACCGGTATTTGGTGACCTACATCTGGCTCTAACTGCCTTTCTTGGCTAGGGGTTATCAATTATTGCTCAATTTCATTTTCTGATTCAAAGTCAAGGACCTTTATCGAATATTTTTATTGTAGCTAATAAACCCGTCCGAACAAAGTAGGATATTTTCACACTTGCTGCTTTTCTTCATTGGGGTTGTCAATTATTTTAAAAGTACCTACAAGCTTAGCAACATTATTTTCTTTTTTAAACAAATTTCAAACTAATTGTCTCTGTAAAACGTCTTTGACATGTTCAGTCATTTCTGCAATTCTTATTTATTGTAGAATAGTTCCATATTCAGCATCATTTCCCTTTTGCATATTTGTAATAACTTCCTTATATTAAAAATATAACTAAATGTTAACATTACAAATGCTACATGACATCATTTACTTATACTACCTATGGAGCATAACAACCAATTACAATACCACAAGATATCTGGAGAAGCTTGTGGTGAAGACTCTTGAAGAAAATGAAACTTCTCTCATTATTGATGACATAAGCATGGTATCAAACTGAATGCTTGCCTTTTTGCATTTAAGAATGCTGCAAAGTCTTAAAACAGAGTATGACATATTAGTCTCAATTTATTTAGGGCACAGACGATTGTACTATGTCCTCAGATTCTGTTACCTGTACAAAATAACATTCATCAATGTTTGTGTCGAGTAGCACCTTCAATATACATTGCAGACATCAGGGTTCACAACTTCACTTCAGCTTTCCATCTACATTGAACACAGCATTGTATTCTTGCTTCCTTTCCTTAAGGCAGAGACAATTATACTGTATCCTGAGATTCTAATATCTGTGATGAAATGGCATTCATCGACCTTTGTGTCAATAGCTGCCTTCAATCTACACTGCGGACAGAAGGGTTTACAACTTCAACTCAGCTTTAGAACTAAAATGATCTTCAATATCTGTCCTTACAACAACCTTCAATATATTCTGCGGTCAGTAAAAATTAAAACTTCATATCAAGAGCTCCACTACTATAGAAAACTTTGAATTCAGCCTCTCTTTATTTAAGGTAGAGACTAATGGATTTTGTAAAAGAATGTCACATATAGTATTCATCTATAACTGCTCACAAGATCTTTCAATCTACACTACGGACAGCTCAGTTCACAACTTCAATTCAGATTTCCTTCTACATTAAAGACACCATTGTTTTGAGCTTCACTTTGCTTAAGACAGACACAATTATACTGCATCCACAGATACTGTTAACTTTCAGAACCTACCTTGACAGATCATTCTGTCAACAACTACCTTCAATCTACTCTGTGGACAGCTGGTTTCACAACTTCAATTCAGATTTCCTTCTACATTAAGGACAGCATTGTATTCAGCCTTGCTTTCCTTAAGGCAGAGACAATTATACTGTGTCCTCAGGTTATGCAAACAGTGACAAAATAGCTTTCATCGATCTTTGTGTCAACAACTGCCTTCAATCTACACTGCAGACAGCTGGGTTCACAACTTGAATTCAGCTTATCTTCTACATTAAAGACACCATTGTATTGAGCTTTACTTTCCTTAAGACAGACACAATTATACTGTGTCCACAGATACTGTTATCTTGTACAACTTGCATTGACAGATCTTTCTGTCAACAACTACCTTCAATCTACACTGCGGACAGCTGGTTTCACAACTTCAATTCAGATTTCCTTCTACATTAAGGACAGCATTCTATTCAGACTTGCTTTCCTTAAGGCAGAGACAATTATACTGTGTCCTCAGGTTATGCAAACATTGACAAAATAGCTTTCATCGATCTTTGTGTCAACAACTGCCTTCAATCTACACTGCAGACAGCTGGGTTCACAACTTCAATTCAGCTTTCCTTCTACATTAAGGACACCATTGTATTGAGCTTTACTTTCCTTAAGCGAGACACAATTATACTGCGTCCACAGATACTGTTAACTTTCAGAACTTGCCTTGACAGATCTTTCTGTCAACAACTACCTTCAATCTACACTGTGGACAGCTGGGTTCATAACTTGAATTTAGCTTTCCTTCTACATTGAGGACAGCATTGTATTCTTCCTTGCTTTTCTTAAGGCAGAGACAATTATACTGTGTCGTTAGATTCTGTTATCTGTGACTAAATACCATTCTTTGATCTTCGTCTCAACAACTGCCTTCAATCTACACTGCGGACAGCCGGCTTCACAACTTCAATTCAGCTTGTCTTCTACATTAAAGATACCATTGTATTGAGCTTTACTTTCCTTAAGACAGACACAATTATACTGCGTCCACAGATACTCTTAACTTGTACAACGTGCATTGACAGATCTTTCTGTCAACAACTACCTTCAATCTACACTCCAGACAGCTGGGTTCACAACTTCAAATCAGCTTTCCTTCTACATAAAAGACAACATTGCATTCGGCTTTCCTTTCTTTAAGGCAGAGACAATTATACTGTGTCCTCACATTCTGTTAACTGTACAAAATAGCATTCATCGATCTTTGTGTCAACAACTACCTCCAATCTACACTGCGGACAGCTGCACTCAGACCTTCCATGTAGCTTTTCTTCTACATTAAGAACAGCATTACATTCAACATTGTTTTCCTTAACGCAGTTACAATTCTACTCTGTCCTAAGATTCTGTTAACTGTACAAAATACCATTCATCAATGTTTCTATCGATTAGTACCTTCGATCTACATTACAGACAGCAGGGTTCACAACTTCAATTCACTTTTCCATGTAAATTTCTCTTCACTATGTTTGCTAAGAACTGCCTTCAATCAATGTTGTGCTCAGTAGAGTTCACAACTAGATACCAAGAGCGCCAGCACTACAGAAAACATTCAATGCAATCTTGATTTACTTAAAACACAGACCATTGCACAATATCCTCACATTTTCTTAAACTTTGAACACTAGGAAATTCAGCCTTCATTCATGTAATGCAGACAAAATTCTACTATGTGTGTTTCACATTTTGTTTAAAAAAGTGACAAAAAACATTCATCTATGTCTGTTAACAACTGCCTTCAATCCACACTGCACAGGGAACATACAAGCTCACCGCCAAAGATACTACTTACTCAGCGCAGTATAAATAATCCCAAACAAGAGTGAACACTTTTATGTTGCAGTGAGACACACTTTCCCTTCTAAATAGAATTGATGCAGAATTCAATCAACAAAAGACATTACTTCAATTACTGTACCTCAGCCCGACCACACATCATCACAGGGTACATTCTAGCTCAGCGCCAAAGGCATTACTAACTCAGTGCACCACAAATCATCACCATGTCACCATATTGAATGAGATGACTTATTTAGAAAAAAATACTTCATACTTTTTGAAAATATACTTCAACTTACTTCTGTGAATGGACAACCAATATTTATTAGAAAACTGGATTTTAAAGATTTTCCTACCAATCCGTGCTGCTTGCACCACAAATCATCACACACTCCACAGAACTTTTTTGCTTAAGATGCACACTTGCTTCCTTTCTTGGCTGGGATTATAAATTATTCCTCAATTTCATATCCTGATTTAACATCAAGGCGCTTTATCGAGCCTTTTTGTTGTACTTACTACCCCAGCCGAAAGCAGTGGGAAATTTTCACACTTGCTGCCTTTCTTGGCTGGGGTTGTCAATTGTCCTTCTTATAATACAAATTTAAAGTGAAGGCCCTTTATTGAGCCTTCTTGGTAACTATTACCCTTGAATGGCAGTAGGTAATTTGGACACTTTCATATTTTTTACATTATTCATCTTCCACTCAATCAACACATCATCATCATCTACACGTACACACACCTACTTGCTATCTTGCTTGGCTATAGTTAACAACTATTCTTCTATTTCATATTCATATTCAAAGTACAGGCCCTTTATCGAGCCTTTTTGTTGTAGCTACTACCCTGTCCGAAGCCTTTTTCATATAGATACTGCACAGTTTTCAATAATGTTGAAATTTTAGTACAAATTAAATCAGAAACTCCTAACGAGGAATTAATCTGAATGAGATATCTGATGAAGTTGCATTGGAATGTCTGTTAAATTATGAGATATTATTAAAATAAATGTATTGTTGAAAAATAATAAAGCTTTGAGCACTATCTACTAATGTATTTATTGTACTAAAAGTGAACACTTGCTGCCTTTCTTGACTGGGATTATCAATTATAATTTAATTTCATATTCTGATTCAAAGTCAAAGCCCTTTATTGAGCCTTTTTGTTGTAGAAGTTTCCACATTTACACCCTTGCTTTGCTAGCTTTATCAATTATTCTTCTTGAAATTGAAATTCAAACTACAGGCCCTTCATTGACCCTTCTTGGTAACTACTACCCATGAATAACAGTGGGTAATCTGCACAGTTACGTCCTTTCTACCGCACAGTGTGTGTACTTTCTGCACTAGCTTGACTCCTTATATATTGTACCCATTTCTCAGGCTCCCACTGCAGAATCCGACACCCGTCGGTGTAATGGACTGGAAAACCAAACACCCACTTCCCTTACAAGGAAATGGGTAGCTTGCACATCTTCAGCATTTCCTATTTTTTACCTTATTCATCTTCCACTCAATCAACATATCATCCACGCATACACAAAATTACTTGCTGCCTTTCTTCACTGTGGTTATCAACTATTCTTCAATTTCATATTCTGATTCAAACTCGAGGCCCTTTATCGAGTCTTTTTGATGTAGCTACTACCCCACCCAAACACAGTTAAAAATTTGCACACTTGCTACCTTACTTGGCTAAGGTTATCAATTATTCTTGAATTTTATGAACTTGATTTATATCAGTTATAGGGTTAGTACAATAACAAAATTCATCTGGCAAGTCCAAAAGAACTCTGAATGACAGTCTACACTACAGACAACACAGGTCACAATTTGAACTATTATGTCCCTGAAACATACATATTTTGACAAGGCGTTCTATACAAGTTCTATCTTCCATTTCAATAGTGATTACAGATGATACAGTCCACCATTAAATGTACACTGCAGACAGACGGATTCACAACTTCAGTTCAGCTTTCCTTGTACATTAAGGAAACCATTGGATCTACCCTTGCTTTCCTTAACGTAGAGACAATTGTACTCTGCTCTCAGATTCTGTTAACTGTACAAAATAGCATTCATCAATATTTGTATCAATTAGTACCTTCGATCTACATTACAGACAGCGGGGTTCACAAATTTAATTCAGCTTTCAATGTAAATTTCTCTTCACTATGTGTGCTTAGAAGTGCCTTCAATCAATTCTCCGCTCAGTACAGTTCACAACTAGACACCAAGGGCCCGATGTAGGTAATCCCAGATTACCGATTCTTAAATACCGAATCATACCGATTCGGTATTTAAGAACTGGCAATCAGGATGTAGGTATATTTACCAAATTATTTACCGAATCGGAATGATTCGGTAATTACCGAATCGGTAAATACCGATTCGGTAATTGCCATTCATTCCTATGGGCCTGGAGGCCCATAGGAATGAATGCCAAATACCGAATCGGTATTTACCGATTCGATAATTTAAGGAAACATTGAAGGGTGGCAGGGTGTCACTTTGACACCCTGTTGCACCCCTCAATTATGTATAGGTGCACATGTTGCAGACATACATGCCCTAAGGGCATGTATGTCTGCAACATGGCACCGTTTAAAAAGCAAAAAAAATGCTTTTTAGAGGGTTTTCATTATTTACCACCAACTTCTAGTTGGTGGTAAATTATGAATTCTTACACCCGTGTAGCACTGATTTCAGTGCTACCTACATTCCAAAATACAGGTTCGGTATTTTTACCGATTCGGTATTTTACAGAATCGGTAAAATTACCGATTCTGTATTTTGAAATGCACCTACATATCAATATCCAAATACCGGTCGGAAACGGCCGAAAATCGGTATTTTCGGCCGTTTCCGACCGGTATTTTGATACCTACATCGGGCCCCAAGAGCGCTAGCACTACCGAAAACATTCAATACAATCTTGATTTACTTAAAACACAGACAATTGGTGTAGAAAATGTATGTACAGTATGAACATTTAGTTATTCTTGTCAATGGCCTTCCTAGTAAGAGTCAGAAAATATGGCAAAAATTAGCAGATATTAGGAAAGTGAAAAAGGCAACGTTCTGTTCTATCTGCTATAAAAAATGTAATATTACAAAAATGTGTATGTGGGAAAAGAATAATAACTGTAGAAGATATTGACTTCCCATCTGGACAAATTGAAAAACTGGATGTTTCCATAACTGAAGAAATCTACGAATATTACAGTATTCATCCACTTCATTCTAAAGGAGTGATGGGGAATACTATAGAGTTATTCCAAATGAAAGAAGCAAAGGGAAGTCCCATTACTGTATGCGAAAAAAGCTTAGAAGATCGTTCTTTCCCTCAGTTCCTTCCCACACGAAAAAGAGGACGATATGATGACCGACCTGTGCAGATTCCTGCATCTGAATACCAGACATCAATGTTATATGCAGAAAATCCAAGATTTCAACAATATATTCCATATTTGTTCCATCTTTTATCTGAGAGTGATTTGTCTAGACTTCTTATGCACAAAAGAATATATTGAAAGCACGTGTAAATCTGCAAAATGTTTCAGCAAACAAATTTATGCATAAAGTACAGCAGAAAGATAATATTTTTGAACCTCACCTCATTAATCTCATGGCATGTCAGCATTGTAGTAATGAGTACTGGTACCGTCATCATGGAGAACTAAAATGTATGCTAAAGAACTTAGAAACTCCTACATAGTTCCTTACGCTAAACTGCTGACCATGCTTGGGATGATTTACTTCAATTTCTTCATTACAAAAATTCATATGATCATACTCAATGTCATCTAATGCTTCCACAAAATCAGCATCTAAAGTTTAGTTTAGAAAATCACACCTGATATCTACAGCATTTATATCCTCCTCTTCATTCTCCCTACGTATAAAAATTATGTTTAGCTCTTCTATGACACTGTTACTAATGTTGAAACCATCTTTCAAATGTTGTTGATTTTCCATACTGAATTTCTTATGTTTTAGGTCCTTGTACAAAAACATAAACACTTAATTTTATCTTCACTGTATTATCAACATATGTGATGATTTATATGAAATGTCTTACAACTAAAACAACAATATTTGGTACATGAGTGTATATTATTTTCAATATATTTCAAAAATAAATACAATAAATACAGTATCACTCTGCATTGTGTCAAGTGCTTTATTTATTTATGTATACTACCTACTGTTTTGCAAATTTAAACCAATAACAACAGCACTGCCTTAGTTTGACTCACCCCATTACGTTCTCAATTAGGGTTGAGGGAGGCAAAGGAAAGGAATAAACTACATGTCTACAGATGTACTCCTATATTTAGACACTGGATGAAGCACTCAATAAATAAAGTTAGATACTAAAGAACATACACAAAAAAAGGCTGCATAAAAGATACACAAAGGAAAGCAACACAAATAGGTCACCGAATCTTGAACACAAACTGGTAAGTCACCAAAAGAACAAAAAGGCTAAGAACACTGCAACGGATGCTATGCTGGGGAAATCATTGTGAAAAAAGGTAGAAACATACTGTAAATAAAGCGGAATTCAAATAAAGAAAAAGCAAAAAAGATACATGGATTTCAAAGTCACTGGAGTAATACTCTGTTTCCCAACACAAAAAAGATTTTGTAAAATTTATATAAACAAATGTTTAAGGAGCTGCAAAGGGACCCCATCCCCCGGGACTCAAAAGATAACATTGGGGACCGTGAAGAGAACGCCAATGCCCCCATGGTCCAATCCGGCTCCCCGCATCCTTCGCGAGCCGGCACTGCTTTCTCAAGGAGAACAGCTTACATGCTGCTCTCTCTAATGAAAAGCAATCTGCTTTCCTACTTGAAAGACACAGCAGATTAACTTGCTCTCTCTTTCAAATAGTAAACCGGTTTCCTGTGCTAAAGTAGGAGCCGCGGTGCTCCCGCCCTACCATAGCAAACAGCAGTGTCCCGGGGATAGGGGGCTAGGCACCCCGAGACACTGCAAAAGCCGACGCTGGGAAATGATGGTCACCAGGGCCATCAAGGGTTCCAGTAAGGAGGTCGCTCGACCCCCTTCCAGCATTAAAAAGTCCAGAAAAGTGGAAGTCCCCGGAGGTGGGAAATTCGTGCCATCACAGACCCCCCTATTTTAAATATTACTGCCCCAGGAAGGTGGCGGTCCCCGAAGAATATAGGACACCCGTGACTCCCCGCATACTTCAAAATAAACGATGCTGCCAACACTTCCTGGTTTGGAATGCTGACAGACAGTTGACAACCAATCAGCATGCAGTTCGTGCCCGTAATTGTACGGAATTCTGTACGCAAACGCCACAATTTTTCTTTTAAAAAAAAGGTATATATATATATATATATACATATATATATATATATATACCCTAAACATCCACATACAACCCCCTGAGCAAGCCTAGAGGGTCAGAATGTGTCTACTTTGCCCCCTTTCCTTATTTCTCAACTTTGTTTTACTGTTTTCTTGTGACTCGGTTCTAGCGACGAACAAGATGGCTGTCAACACTTCCTGGTTTGGAGTGCTGACAGACAGTTGACAGCCAATCAGCATGCAGCTCGTGATCGTGATTCCATGAATTTCTGAACGAATACGCCGTGTATTTTCTTAAAAAAAAAATAATAATATTAGACCCTGAACATCCATGTACGACCCCCTGAGCAAGCCTAGAGGGTAAGAATGTTTCTAGCCTGCCCCCTTCCCTTACTTCGCAACTTTGTTTTACTGTTTTCTTGTGACTCGGTTCTACCGAGGCACAAGATCGCCGCCAACACTTCCTGGTTTCGAGTGTTGACAGACAGTTGACAGCCAATCAGCATGCAACTCGCGCTCGTAATTGAACTTATTTCCGTACGCGCGCTGAACTCCGTCTCTAGATATCGCTATGATTTTACTTGCAAATTTCTCAGAAACCACTGAACGTTTTCTTTTTATTCTTTAAATAACCACAGACTCGAGAAAGTTTTAAAAGCTTTATCTATGCATTCATTTTGTGAGTCAAATACCAATACATGTCAACCACCAACTTCTTTAAGGAAATGGTCATAAGTAAAACATGAACTTAATAAAATCTCATGACGTTGGTACCTGGGAAATGTGGAAAAGGGAAACAGTACAAGGACATACCACACAGATTTATTTTTTACCTAAATGACCTGAGGATCAACCCCTGACCAAGGAGCTGGAAAGGGGACCACCGAGTAGTCAGGAGCCAACAGTTCAGGACAGGTTCAGGACAGGACAGGTAACCTCTTCTAAGTACAACGCCAGCGTTGCACCCATCTCAGGTACTACTCTATTCGATTCTTCCACCTTCTGGATGGACAGATTCTACTACCTCAGCAATCTCTCCGAATCTATGGCCGGGATGCCCGCCACCCCCTCCCAACACCGATTCCCCATGGGAGGAGACAGACACAAGTTTGAGCTTTTGGAAGGCGGGGGGGGGAGTTACCCCCCGGCCGTATTTATTAAAATATGAAACAAAATTTAAAACGTTTCATAAATTATGTACAATTTTACTTTCATTACATTTTGATGAAGACATGTTCTTTGGCTAACCTTAACAGATCTCTAATACAAAGGTTTCCTAGCCGAGTCTAGCATCCTGAAAATGCATCACATTCTAAAATAAAATTGTACATCCTAGCATTAAGGGCCAACGGCAAGGTCTTAACCGGTGTCAGATCCCTACTACCAAATTCCCGCCATCACGGTGTGAGTGGCACATGCGAAGAGGACTTTACCCTCGTTGCCAACTGTAACTTCCCTTGTCGTGGGGGCCCCCTTTCACTCGACGCCATCTTAAAGGTCGTCCAAGTTCCCGTGTGAGGTATCTGTAAGAAGGACAGCGTGGACTCCCCCCCTTCCCCACACTCTCTTCCGCCCTCACGGATATTCGGCCCCCGGGAAATTCGTAGGAGGGGCATATAGCCGTCTCCCCCCTGGGAGGGGCCTATGGCCGTCTCCCTCTAGGTGACCCATCCGTAGTGGGTGCCGCCTCCCTGTGGGAGGGGCCAATGGCCGCCTCCCCCCGGGCGCTCCCATCCATACTGGGTGGCGCCCCCCCTAGGGACCTTGAAATCACTGCTCACCGATCATGACCTTACCGCCACAGGCAGGATAGTTGACCGACTATCCGGCCCCCCCACACCTCCTAAAGGTCATGCCTCCTCAATCCCCTTGATTTACAAAAGGGGGTGGTGATGAACAGAGTGTCTGAATTGAGCAGACCACTCTTACCCAGTCCAAAGATCAGGGCTTGATCCATCACCGTTATTTATCTCACTGCCCCATCCCAGCTCAGAACCTGGCTATATGCAAATCAGTCTGTCCCTGGCCCAGTGCATCATGGGAACAGGGCAGACTAAACTACCAAGCCAGTTCTTTACCAGGAAGGAGACAAGCTACCGGGGACCGGTTTCTGGCATTTCAGCCTCTTCGGCCCGGCTTGCTTGAATCCTGATGGAGCAGTGAGAAAGGGACTCATGTCTGAGTATACCCTGCCACACCTATAGTGGCCAAAATCGATTTACAAAAGGGGGTGGTGATGAACAGAGTGTCTGAATTGAGCAGACCACTCTTACCCAGTCCAAAGATCAGGGCTTGATCCATCACCGTTATTTATCTCACTGCCCCATCCCAGCTCAGAACCTGGCTATATGCAAATCAGTCTGTCCCTGGCCCAGTGCATCATGGGAACAGGGCAGACTAAACTACCAAGCCAGTTCTTTACCCGAAAGGAGACAAGCTACCGGGGACCGGTTTCTGGCATTTCAGCCTCTTCGGCCCGGCTTGCTTGAATCCTGATGGAGCAGTGAGAAAGGGACTCATGTCTGAGTATACCCTGCCACACCTATAGTGGCCAAAATCGATTTACAAAAGGGGGTGGTGATGAACAGAGTGTCTGAATTGAGCAGACCACTCTTACCCAGTCCAAAGATCAGGGCTTGATCCATCACCGTTATTTATCTCACTGCCCCATCCCAGCTCAGAACCTGGCTATATGCAAATCAGTCTGTCCCTGGCCCAGTGCATCATGGGAACAGGGCAGACTAAACTACCAAGCCAGTTCTTTACCAGAAAGGAGACAAGCTACCGGGGACCGGTTTCTGGCATTTCAGCCTCTTCGGCCCAGCTTGCTTGAATCCTGATGGAGCAGTGAGAAAGGGACTCATGTCTGAGTATACCCTGCCACACCTATAGTGGCCAAAATCGATTTACAAAAGGGGGTGGTGATGAACAGAGTGTCTGAATTGAGCAGACCACTCTTACCCAGTCCAAAGATCAGGGCTTGATCCATCACCGTTATTTATCTCACTGCCCCATCCCAGCTCAGAACCTGGCTATATGCAAATCAGTCTGTCCCTGGCCCAGTGCATCATGGGAACAGGGCAGACTAAACTACCAAGCCAGTTCTTTACCAGAAAGGAGACAAGCTACCGGGGACCGGTTTCTGGGATTTCAGCCTCTTCGGCCCGGCTTGCTTGAATCCTGATGGAGCAGTGAGAAAGGGACTCATGTCTGAGTATACCCTGCCACACCTATAGTGGCCAAAATCGATTTACAAAAGGGGGTGGTGATGAACAGAGTGTCTGAATTGAGCAGACCACTCTTACCCAGTCCAAAGATCAGGGCTTGATCCATCACCGTTATTTATCTCACTGCCCCATCCCAGCTCAGAACCTGGCTATATGCAAATCAGTCTGTCCCTGGCCCAGTGCATCATGGGAACAGGGCAGACTAAACTACCAAGCCAGTTCTTTACCAGAAAGGAGACAAGCTACCGGGGACCGGTTTCTGGGATTTCAGCCTCTTCGGCCCGGCTTGCTTGAATCCTGATGGAGCAGTGAGAAAGGGACTCATGTCTGAGTATACCCTGCCACACCTATAGTGGCCAAAATCGATTTACAAAAGGGGGTGGTGATGAACAGAGTGTCTGAATTGAGCAGACCACTCTTACCCAGTCCAAAGATCAGGGCTTGATCCATCACCGTTATTTATCTCACTGCCCCATCCCAGCTCAGAACCTGGCTATATGCAAATCAGTCTGTCCCTGGCCCAGTGCATCATGGGAACAGGGCAGACTAAACTACCAAGCCAGTTCTTTACCAGAAAGGAGACAAGCTACCGGGGACCGGTTTCTGGCATTTCAGCCTCTTCGGCCCGGCTTGCTTGAATCCTGATGGAGCAGTGAGAAAGGGACTCATGTCTGAGTATACCCTGCCACACCTATAGTGGCCAAAATCGATTTACAAAAGGGGGTGGTGATGAACAGAGTGTCTGAATTGAGCAGACCACTCTTACCCAGTCCAAAGATCAGGGCTTGATCCATCACCGTTATTTATCTCACTGCCCCATCCCAGCTCAGAACCTGGCTATATGCAAATCAGTCTGTCCCTGGCCCAGTGCATCATGGGAACAGGGCAGACTAAACTACCAAGCCAGTTCTTTACCAGAAAGGAGACAAGCTACCGGGGACCGGTTTCTGGCATTTCAGCCTCTTCGGCCCGGCTTGCTTGAATCCTGATGGAGCAGTGAGAAAGGGACTCATGTCTGAGTATACCCTGCCACACCTATAGTGGCCAAAATCGATTTACAAAAGGGGGTGGTGATGAACAGAGTGTCTGAATTGAGCAGACCACTCTTACCCAGTCCAAAGATCAGGGCTTGATCCATCACCGTTATTTATCTCACTGCCCCATCCCAGCTCAGAACCTGGCTATATGCAAATCAGTCTGTCCCTGGCCCAGTGCATCATGGGAACAGGGCAGACTAAACTACCAAGCCAGTTCTTTACCAGAAAGGAGACAAGCTACCGGGGACCGGTTTCTGGCATTTCAGCCTCTTCGGCCCGGCTTGCTTGAATCCTGATGGAGCAGTGAGAAAGGGACTCATGTCTGAGTATACCCTGCCACACCTATAGTGGCCAAAATCGATTTACAAAAGGGGGTGGTGATGAACAGAGTGTCTGAATTGAGCAGACCACTCTTACCCAGTCCAAAGATCAGGGCTTGATCCATCACCGTTATTTATCTCACTGCCCCATCCCAGCTCAGAACCTGGCTATATGCAAATCAGTCTGTCCCTGGCCCAGTGCATCATGGGAACAGGGCAGACTAAACTACCAAGCCAGTTCTTTACCAGAAAGGAGACAAGCTACCGGGGACCGGTTTCTGGCATTTCAGCCTCTTCGGCCCGGCTTGCTTGAATCCTGATGGAGCAGTGAGAAAGGGACTCATGTCTGAGTATACCCTGCCACACCTATAGTGGCCAAAATCGATTTACAAAAGGGGGTGGTGATGAACAGAGTGTCTGAATTGAGCAGACCACTCTTACCCAGTCCAAAGATCAGGGCTTGATCCATCACCGTTATTTATCTCACTGCCCCATCCCAGCTCAGAACCTGGCTATATGCAAATCAGTCTGTCCCTGGCCCAGTGCATCATGGGAACAGGGCAGACTAAACTACCAAGCCAGTTCTTTACCAGAAAGGAGACAAGCTACCGGGGACCGGTTTCTGGCATTTCAGCCTCTTCGGCCCGGCTTGCTTGAATCCTGATGGAGCAGTGAGAAAGGGACTCATGTCTGAGTATACCCTGCCACACCTATAGTGGCCAAAATCGATTTACAAAAGGGGGTGGTGATGAACAGAGTGTCTGAATTGAGCAGACCACTCTTACCCAGTCCAAAGATCAGGGCTTGATCCATCACCGTTATTTATCTCACTGCCCCATCCCAGCTCAGAACCTGGCTATATGCAAATCAGTCTGTCCCTGGCCCAGTGCATCATGGGAACAGGGCAGACTAAACTACCAAGCCAGTTCTTTACCAGAAAGGAGACAAGCTACCGGGGACCAGTTTCTGGCATTTCAGCCTCTTCGGCCCGGCTTGCTTGAATCCTGATGGAGCAGTGAGAAAGGGACTCATGTCTGAGTATACCCTGCCACACCTATAGTGGCCAAAATCGATTTACAAAAGGGGGTGGTGATGAACAGAGTGTCTGAATTGAGCAGACCACTCTTACCCAGTCCAAAGATCAGGGCTTGATCCATCACCGTTATTTATCTCACTGCCCCATCCCAGCTCAGAACCTGGCTATATGCAAATCAGTCTGTCCCTGGCCCAGTGCATCATGGGAACAGGGCAGACTAAACTACCAAGCCAGTTCTTTACCAGAAAGGAGACAAGCTACCGGGGACCGGTTTCTGGCATTTCAGCCTCTTCGGCCCGGCTTGCTTGAATCCTGATGGAGCAGTGAGAAAGGGACTCATGTCTGAGTATACCCTGCCACACCTATAGTGGCCAAAATCGATTTACAAAAGGGGGTGGTGATGAACAGAGTGTCTGAATTGAGCAGACCACTCTTACCCAGTCCAAAGATCAGGGCTTGATCCATCACCGTTATTTATCTCACTGCCCCATCCCAGCTCAGAACCTGGCTATATGCAAATCAGTCTGTCCCTGGCCCAGTGCATCATGGGAACAGGGCAGACTAAAATACCAAGCCAGTTCTTTACCAGAAAGAAGACAAGCTACCGGGGACCGGTTTCTGGCATTTCAGCCTCTTCGGCCCGGCTTGCTTGAATCCTGATGGAGCAGTGAGAAAGGGACTCATGTCTGAGTATACCCTGCCACACCTATAGTGGCCAAAATCGATTTACAAAAGGGGGTGGTGATGAACAGAGTGTCTGAATTGAGCAGACCACTCTTACCCAGTCCAAAGATCAGGGCTTGATCCATCACCGTTATTTATCTCACTGCCCCATCCCAGCTCAGAACCTGGCTATATGCAAATCAGTCTGTCCCTGGCCCAGTGCATCATGGGAACAGGGCAGACTAAACTACCAAGCCAGTTCTTTACCAGAAAGGAGACAAGCTACCGGGGACCGGTTTCTGGCATTTCAGCCTCTTCGGCCCGGCTTGCTTGAATCCTGATGGAGCAGTGAGAAAGGGACTCATGTCTGAGTATACCCTGCCACACCTATAGTGGCCAAAATCGATTTACAAAAGGGGGTGGTGATGAACAGAGTGTCTGAATTGAGCAGACCACTCTTACCCAGTCCAAAGATCAGGGCTTGATCCATCACCGTTATTTATCTCACTGCCCCATCCCAGCTCAGAACCTGGCTATATGCAAATCAGTCTGTCCCTGGCCCAGTGCATCATGGGAACAGGGCAGACTAAACTACCAAGCCAGTTCTTTACCAGAAAGGAGACAAGCTACCGGGGACCGGTTTCTGGCATTTCAGCCTCTTCAGCCCGGCTTGCTTGAATCCTGATGGAGCAGTGAGAAAGGGACTCATGTCTGAGTATACCCTGCCACACCTATAGTGGCCAAAATCGATTTACAAAAGGAGGTGGTGATGAACAGAGTGTCTGAATTGAGCAGACCACTCTTACCCAGTCCAAAGATCAGGGCTTGATCCATCACCGTTATTTATCTCACTGCCCCATCCCAGCTCAGAACCTGGCTATATGCAAATCAGTCTGTCCCTGGCCCAGTGCATCATGGGAACAGGGCAGACTAAACTACCAAGCCAGTTCTTTACCAGAAAGGAGACAAGCTACCGGGGACCGGTTTCTGGCATTTCAGCCTCTTCGGCCCGGCTTGCTTGAATCCTGATGGAGCAGTGAGAAAGGGACTCATGTCTGAGTATACCCTGCCACACCTATAGTGGCCAAAATCGATTTACAAAAGGGGGTGGTGATGAACAGAGTGTCTGAATTGAGCAGACCACTCTTACCCAGTCCAAAGATCAGGGCTTGATCCATCACCGTTATTTATCTCACTGCCCCATCCCAGCTCAGAACCTGGCTATATGCAAATCAGTCTGTCCCTGGCCCAGTGCATCATGGGAACAGGGCAGACTAAACTACCAAGCCAGTTCTTTACCAGAAAGGAGACAAGCTACCGGGGACCGGTTTCTGGCATTTCAGCCTCTTCGGCCCGGCTTGCTTGAATCCTGATGGAGCAGTGAGAAAGGGACTCATGTCTGAGTATACCCTGCCACACCTATAGTGGCCAAAATCGATTTACAAAAGGGGGTGGTGATGAACAGAGTGTCTGAATTGAGCAGACCACTCTTACCCAGTCCAAAGATCAGGGCTTGATCCATCACCGTTATTTATCTCACTGCCCCATCCCAGCTCAGAACCTGGCTATATGCAAATCAGTCTGTCCCTGGCCCATTGCATCATGGGAACAGGGCAGACTAAACTACCAAGCCAGTTCTTTACCAGAAAGGAGACAAGCTACCGGGGACCGGTTTCTGGCATTTCAGCCTCTTCAGCCCGGCTTGCTTGAATCCTGATGGAGCAGTTAGAAAGGGACTCATGTCTGAGTATACCCTGCCACACCTATAGTGGCCAAAATCGATTTACAAAAGGAGGTGGTGATGAACAGAGTGTCTGAATTGAGCAGACCACTCTTACCCAGTCCAAAGATCAGGGCTTGATCCATCACCGTTATTTATCTCACTGCCCCATCCCAGCTCAGAACCTGGCTATATGCAAATCAGTCTGTCCCTGGCCCAGTGCATCATGGGAACAGGGCAGACTAAACTACCAAGCCAGTTCTTTACCAGAAAGGAGACAAGCTACCGGGGACCGGTTTCTGGCATTTCAGCCTCTTCGGCCCGGCTTGCTTGAATCCTGATGGAGCAGTGAGAAAGGGACTCATGTCTGAGTATACCCTGCCACACCTATAGTGGCCAAAATCGATTTACAAAAGGGGGTGGTGATGAACAGAGTGTCTGAATTGAGCAGACCACTCTTACCCAGTCCAAAGATCAGGGCTTGATCCATCACCGTTATTTATCTCACTGCCCCATCCCAGCTCAGAACCTGGCTATATGCAAATCAGTCTGTCCCTGGCCCAGTGCATCATGGGAACAGGGCAGACTAAACTACCAAGCCAGTTCTTTACCAGAAAGGAGACAAGCTACCGGGGACCGGTTTCTGGCATTTCAGCCTCTTCGGCCCGGCTTGCTTGAATCCTGATGGAGCAGTGAGAAAGGGACTCATGTCTGAGTATACCCTGCCACACCTATAGTGGCCAAAATCGATTTACAAAAGGGGGTGGTGATGAACAGAGTGTCTGAATTGAGCAGACCACTCTTACCCAGTCCAAAGATCAGGGCTTGATCCATCACCGTTATTTATCTCACTGCCCCATCCCAGCTCAGAACCTGGCTATATGCAAATCAGTCTGTCCCTGGCCCAGTGCATCATGGGAACAGGGCAGACTAAACTACCAAGCCAGTTCTTTACCAGAAAGGAGACAAGCTACCGGGGACCGGTTTCTGGCATTTCAGCCTCTTCGGCCCGGCTTGCTTGAATCCTGATGGAGCAGTGAGAAAGGGACTCATGTCTGAGTATACCCTGCCACACCTATAGTGGCCAAAATCGATTTACAAAAGGGGGTGGTGATGAACAGAGTGTCTGAATTGAGCAGACCACTCTTACCCAGTCCAAAGATCAGGGCTTGATCCATCACCGTTATTTATCTCACTGCCCCATCCCAGCTCAGAACCTGGCTATATGCAAATCAGTCTGTCCCTGGCCCAGTGCATCATGGGAACAGGGCAGACTAAACTACCAAGCCAGTTCTTTACCAGAAAGGAGACAAGCTACCGGGGACCGGTTTCTGGCATTTCAGCCTCTTCGGCCCGGCTTGCTTGAATCCTGATGGAGCAGTGAGAAAGGGACTCATGTCTGAGTATACCCTGCCACACCTATAGTGGCCAAAATCGATTTACAAAAGGGGGTGGTGATGAACAGAGTGTCTGAATTGAGCAGACCACTCTTACCCAGTCCAAAGATCAGGGCTTGATCCATCACCGTTATTTATCTCACTGCCCCATCCCAGCTCAGAACCTGGCTATATGCAAATCAGTCTGTCCCTGGCCCAGTGCATCATGGGAACAGGGCAGACTAAACTACCAAGCCAGTTCTTTACCAGAAAGGAGACAAGCTACCGGGGACCGGTTTCTGGCATTTCAGCCTCTTCGGCCCGGCTTGCTTCAATCCCCTTAGCCATGCTATGAAGTCTCCTATGAGTAAATCATTCCCCGCCCTGGACAGGTGAACCCCATCATTCAAGTAATAGTGATCACCCCAAATACACCCATGGGGAATGCTTTGCAAATGCGCGGAGCGAAACAATTTCCCAATTTTATTGTTGACCCTCTTTACCGAGTGGTTCAACGCCGTCACAGAGAAACCCCCCCGCCAAACTCTTCTGGGGATCATGTGGGACCAGGCAATTGTGCACCCCGGGAGTCTCCTAGCCAACCAGCTGACTGCCGACAATATGTGTTCCACTAACACTCGTCTTCCCAGTCTTACCAAGTCATTGCCCCCCAGGTGCACTATGATTACAGATGGCGGTGACCTTTGCCGCCCTAAGAGACCCTCCACAAACGATTGAAATTGGTCAAAACAGAGGCCTCCCTTCCCATGGAAGGTTACACTCAACCCGCATTCCCCAGATGCGTGAGTCGCGTCACCTGCCATGAATACGTCCCCGGCGCGCCTCACGTATGAGTGGCCCACAACCTATACCACTTGCTCTCCAGTCGGTGATCCTCGACTGCTGGTCCTCTGGTGATGGGTTGATCCCAGATTCCGCCCCGCGTCACAGGCTCGCGAAACTGTAATTCAAGCAAAAGACAACAAGCGTGAGTGCATTACATCAGTCTTTTACAACATGTGCAGTCGCACATACCTCTTGAAACAGTTCGAGGACCAACGGCCTAGCTGTTTTACTTCTTCTGCACCCAGACCCCGAGCCGTAGCCTCAGTAGCGGCCCCTATTCTGAATGAGTGGGTCCCAAAATCGCACGGGTCCATGCCCGCCGCAGTGATTGTAAGTGCCAGCACCCTCTGAAACTGAAATTTTGTCAGAGGGGTGCCATCCTTGTGTCTAACCAGGCTCCCTCCCCATGTTGCCGGCCTCTGTGCCAGGTAGTCCTCTAAATACCTTATCGGACAAGTGGGGCTCCCTCGAGCGTGCTGCACAACAACACTACTCCCTATAGCTTCCTGGTCTGTCTTGGACCTGGCTATCGAGATCAGCATCGAATCACCCCGTATTTGAACGTGATCCCTGCATAAGCCTCCCTCCATATCTTTCTTGTTCCTCGCCACGAGTTCGCTTACCCGCATGGCCCCATGGAATGCCAAGGCGAAAGCTGCCCGGAACAGAACTGCTTCGGAAGGGGAGGAGCATGTCTCATCCAGCTTTGCTAAAAGCAGAGACAATCTCTCTAAACGAATCGGGTGCCTCGTATCTTGTCTGCGACCCTCAAGGCGTTGCCAACTGCGGAGCGCCTTCCTGACTAAAAAGGAACCCGTCGAGTCCTGTATGCCGTGGAGCTGTGCCATGAATGATATGGCCGCCCTATGTCTGTTGGCAGTTGCCGCTGATCGGCCTTCTCTATGAAGCGCCACTAAGAACCCCAGGAAGGATTCCTCCTGCCCCCAGCCATGTCTCCCTGCCGGGCCTAAAAAGGCGCAGTAAGAACGAAACGCTTCCTCATAGGCTTTCCTCGTCCTGGGGGCTAAGCTGGCTGCCACAAGGTCCTGTAATCCAGGGCACCGATCAGCCATAGTGCTTCGGGGAACGGTGCCGCCACTAGATCCGCTGTAGGTAGATAGCCCCTGAAAGCCTGCATATGTGAACGAGAGAGTGCATCAGCTGCGTTATTCAGTACACCCGGCACATGTTTTGCCCTGAACTGTACATTCAATCTCATGCAACGTAATACAATTTCTTTCAACAGCCTCAAGATGCACTTGCTACGTGCTGCCTGCTGATTAATGCACTCGACCACTGTCATATTGTCCGACCAGAACACTACTGAGCGGTACCTAAAATCATCTGGCCATGCCAACAGAGCCACCCAAATGGGAAACAGCTCCAAGAACCCAATGTTACCTGTTAGGCCACTGGAGTGCCACCACATCGGCCATACTTGTGCCGACCATCGGTTACCAAAGATGGCGCCAAATCCCACGCTCCCAGCCGAGTCGGTCCACAAACCCAGTTCGTCAGACGATGCTGGGGGTTTGTTCCACGCCACTCGACCGTTGAAGTCCGCCAGGAATGCCAACCAAATGCGCATATCCTGGCGAACCTCTGCCGACAGTCTTGTGCGGTGGTGTCCCTCCTTGAGGCCTACCATAGCTTGTGCAATGGAATGTGAGAAGGGGCGAGCCATTGGTATTACTCTCAAGGCAAAGTTAAGCTGGCCCACTGCTTGTTGTAACTGATGCAGGGTCACTTTTTCCTTGCCCAAGCATTGTATTAAGGAAGCCCTGAACTTGGCCACCTTCTCCATTGGCAGACGGAAGCATCCTTCCGCAGAATCGAGCTCAATTCCCAGAAACTCCAGTGAAGTAGATGGCCCCACTGTCTTACCTGGTGCCAATGGGACCCCAAACTCCTGCATGAGAATGCAGAAGTCCTGCAGTGCCTGTGCACATTTCGTAGTGCCTGCCGGCCCTAAGAACAGGAAGTCGTCTAAATAGTGCATCACCTGTCTATGCCCTGTGGCCTCGGTGAAAGCCCATTCTAAGAAACACCTAAACATTTCAAAATAAGCACAAGAAATTGAGCAGCCCATGGGCATGCATTTATCCATGTAATACTTCCCCTGGAACGTAAATCCTAACAAGCGCTGGTCCCGCGGGTGTACCAGGAGCAACCTAAATGCTGATTCGATGTCTGATTTCGCCAGCAGAGCACCGGGGCCCAGGTGATTCAATAGGTCAACGGCATCGTCGAACGATGCGTACCGAACTGAACAGACATCCGGGTCAATGGCTTCATTCACAGAGGCCCCCCTCGGGGCCGACAGATTGTGAATGAGTCTATACTCCCCTGGGTCTTTCTTCGGAACCACTCCTAGAGGTGAACACATAAAATCCGCCACTGGCGGGCATGAAAAAGGTCCTGCTACCTGTCCCAAGCTGACCTCTTTGGTAATTTTCTTGGCTGCCACTGCCGGGTTGTGTTGAACGGACAGCTGATTTTTACAAAAGGGGCTCCCCCGAAAATTCCCCGCCGGGATATTGAAGCCATATAGGAAACCATTCCTCAAAATCCCGGCGTATACATGATCAGGGAATTTGTTCAGCCAGGGAGTCAAAGCCATGATGTCGATGGGTGAAGATGCCTGCCTCCCAAGCATCACATCAATCCTGCTTGGATCCCCCCTTTCCTCCCGAACTACCTCTCTTGGACCTACAGCTACTTTCCGGATGTGAGGAGTTCCCACAGCCCGCACAAGCATGCCGGAACCTACATGTTCCCTGGGGCCTGTTACAGTTACCTCTGTTGAAACCCCAACAAACCCCGCGCTTGCCCCCTTTTCCGCCGGGCTTGGGCTGTGATTCCCCCCCAGCGCTTGTCCGAAAGGGCTACGCTGGCCTTTGTTGAACTGCCCCAGACCCGCTTCCGCCCTGCGAGGACGTACCCGCCGATCCAGGCAAGAGCTGTTTGTGCCATGACATCGTGTCAAGGCAATCCCACGTTAAAGTTACATCAAACTCTTTAGACTTTCGAAAGTGAACATCATAACCTTTCCATTCATTCCCCCCCGTACATGTTATAAAAATCCATGATTCTGTTCTGGTAACATGATAGATCGAGCAACACTTCAGGTTTACGTTCCCCCATTACTGCCGTAAATATCGAGAAGGCCTTCACCCAGTTCGCTATGGTCTCGTCGACCCTAAATTCCGCCATCTTGGCCCGCCATACGCTGGGGTGCCATAAATCTTTCTGGGTCTTCGCGTACTCCATCTCACGATGGTCGGTCAACAGTGAAAACATATTAACATACTTGTCCCCCCATATCATTTCCTTCGTGGCCGCTGGGATGTGCTGGGCCACCCTTTCGCGCCTCGAAGGCACTGAACTCTCCCCTACCATTGGTAAAGGGTTCTTACCGGGTTCAACCGCCGTGTCTGCTGTCTTTTGTCGGCCAACCGCCGTCACTCCCGGTGCCACCTGTGGGGGAATAGAAGGAACATTCGCCGTCCCGGCTTCTCTTGACTGCCGTAACTGCTCGATTATTAATCTGGCTTCCTCAGTCGGATCCCCCGCAGCCACTGCCCCCCCTGTTTTCTTCTTAAGCCAAGGTAACACTGCCGCTAACTGAAGGGCCAGTTCTGGGGGCATCTGATCATCCTCAACCGGCGTAATTACAACAGGGATTGGTAAACCCATATCCGGACTCGGTATCGGGCTGTCCACCGGTGTGACGGGGCCTGCTGGGGGTACCTCCGGAACCGGGCCCTCCCCCGAACCCGTCCTCTTCTTACTACATTTCCCCCTACCCTCAGGGGCGACTCCTGGCAAGGCCGGACCTATCACCTTCTTCGGCCGCCCCGAGAGGTTGTTCTGGGCTGCTATCTGCTTTTTAACCTCTGCTAAGCCCCTACCGATCGAATCCACTTTACCCAGTTTACGGTCCATGACCGCCATTCGGTTCGACAAAGTGCGTAGTATCTTCTCCAACTCGGAGCTCTTTCCCGCCTTTTTGCCGGACATGACTTCGTTTACTCCGTTCGACTTGATCGACGAGGTCCTAGATCCTACCGACTCCTGATAACTGAAAGAGAAAGAACAAAGATTACAAGTTCTCAAAATTGCTGCTTGTTCCGTCGAGGGCTCACGAGCAACGAGTGGTGCAGCCTTCCGAGCACTGGAACAAGAGGACGCTTCATTGGATTCCCGCTCTATTTATCCGTCTGCGAGAGGGCGGGGCCCTCCTCGTGTACGCCCACCTGGGCGCGGTCTTCCGGGCGGGTGTCTAGGACAACCCCTTCTGGGCGGGAAGGGCGTGCTCCGGCTACATCGCTTTGGGCATACCAGCCGAAACACGCCCCCGCCCAAAATGGTTTCCCGGGGGGATCGGGGCACCCATCCATACGTTCGGGGGGACCGAGTGGTCTTCACTTTACATTCTCTCTCTCTCCATCTACTCCTTTCTTGATTCTTCTATCAGAGTGCTCGAGCAGTGTCTCTGACCTCCGTGGCCTCTGCCGTCTTCTGCAGCAATGATGGGTCGGTGACAGGTCGGTGACAAGTCTGACAATCTGACTGACTGATCTTACCTTAGTTATTCTATTCTCAGTGTATGTAACACCCCCCAAAGTTTCAATATTTGTCAATCCTTACCTCTGATTGGACAATGAGATGGGGAGAGGATATCTGAAAGACCTGCATTGGCTCCCCGTCAACAAAAGAATCACCTTCTGCCTCCTCACCCACGCACACAAATCCCTACACGATCAAGGACCTAGCTACCTCAACAACCGCATCAACTTCCACGTTCCCAACCGACACCTCCGATCAGCCAGCCACGCCCTCGCCACCGTCCCCCGCATCCGGAGAACGACAACAGGAGGACGATCCTTCTCCTGCCTGGCCGCCAAGACCTGGAACTCCCTACCGACCGACCTGCGCCTGACCCAAGACCACCTCTCCTTCAGGAAGAAGCTCAAGACCTGGCTATTCGAGCAGTAGCAGCATTCCCCCCCCCTAGCGCCTTGAGACCCTCCGGGTAAGTAGTGTGCTATATAAATGTCTGTGATTGATTGATTGATTGATAGAGGTCAGCACACCATACTAATGTAATGTCATTCCTTAAGCTTATTTTTTTATGTTCCCTCCCCTTAATTATTTTCCCAAGCTTTATTTTCCCACCCGCATTTCACATTAGGATTAATACATTGTATGCAAAATTTGACTTCTTCTCCTTCCACTCTCCGCGTCAAGAGGTGGTGTTCCCAGGCGCGTCTTCTGGTCAACTGTACTTGGCAGAGCTTCAATGTCACAGTTCGAGGTTTTACAGAGTCCAACGTGCTTGCGCCAAACTAGGAAAGATGGAGATTTCAGTAACCCTCCAGGCCCACATACGAACTAATAATAAAGTCAAAGAAAAATATGTTAGAATACGAAAATAAATTAATGCACTGTATACCATTTATTCCTACTCTAATCCCTTTAATTTATTTTAACGATTGCATTAGCAGTTTAGTAAGACATGCAAGGTTTAGTTTAAGAGTAGCATGTGCATTAACATGTGAGGTTCAAGCGGCGATCTTGATACTACTGAGCAGCTGCAAAGAATTCCCACCAAAGCAAAAGACATCATACTACGTAGATACAGTAGACGCATGTGCAGAATATTCCCGTGTTTTGGCAGCCATATTAAACCACTCGAATTACTTGTTAGAAAGCACATTGCTAAGCATCCCCTAGATTAAATAAATGTTGTGTAATGTAATTATTAGTATCCACAAAACATGTTGGTTACAGTATTACATGTTATTTGAGAGGATCGCATACAAGCAAGTTTCTTACGTATGAAACCTTGCTTTAGCAATCCCCTCTTTGATAGCATTCTATTCCATCACTTTAAACCATATGCCAACTTGAGCAATTTCCTATTTCAATCTCTTCAATTCTTTTAGAATTTTCCTTTCCTTTTCTCTGTTGGAAACCTTTCATTCTTTTGTAAATATTTCCTTTTATCTCTTCAAGCTGCATTTCTTCCTACTTTTTTTCCCTACTTTTCATTCACTCCATACCATTTTCTTTTCCTGCAGCATTTGCACCAAAACATGATTACAAGAAGCAATAGAATTCTTCCCATTATTGGCATTATTATTTTACCTATAATACCTTTACCTATATTAGAAAATCAACTACCTATAGAAGAATTAATATTTGTTAGTTTGTTCCATATACTGTCAACGTCCTGTGTTTTTGTTTTTATATATCTCCCAATTTCAACACTTTTTTATGGTATATAGGTACAACAATGTTGCGCTTTCAACATTTTACATACTCCACCCTCGTTTGCCAATAATGTATCAAGAGCAAGTCAATTTTGTAAAACCATTGATCTGACCGCAACTAATTAGGTATTGATCAATAAGAATCCTCCAGCAGTGTCAGTCGATAAGCGATCAACCACTGTAGATAATTTACAAATTCTTTGTGTATTTAGAATTACTCCCACTGAATGTATCAATGCACTAAATATATCTCCTACAATTTCTGAAAAACGAGCCCTTTTCTTGCATGTTAGTCCATTATTTTCTTCATTGCTTCCAGTGATTCTTTTTACATGGTATACTTTAGGGAATACTATTCCGAAATAGCAACTCCAATACCAGTGATCAGGTAGCTTGAAATAAACTTTGTTTCCACAAACATAATAAATTCCAGGAAATACTGGATCTGTACCCCCTTTTAGTCCCCATCCCCCTATCATCAGAAAATGGTGTTCACATTCACTGGAACCAATGAATACATTGTTGTATTCTATGTTTAACCTATGGAGGCAGATTTTCCCTTTCTTTTCAAGGTCCAGGGATATGGCAGCATGAGTCTTGCCATTTGCAAATAAATCTTCTTTCTCAGCCCACTTAGGTATCCGAGGTTTCAGTTCAGAGACCCTTCTATGGAAATCCTGTCTCCTTTTCTCTGCTAAATTCAAAAATATATTTTCTTCTTCACATAACTTACAAGTTAGGTTGTGTTTATGTGCTTCAGCTATATCTATTGTTTTCTTTGTTAGAAAATATTCACCCATGAATTGTGAATCTCTACTGCAGAAGACAGGGTTCATACTTTTTCGCAAATGAACTTCAGGAAAAAAATACTACATGAAATACGATATGTCAATGGTAAATGATGATATGTTACTCCTTCTGCTACAGATGTAGGCAATTTCATACATACATAACAATCACTAATTTCCACGGTCTCTACATAATGTACTAATAAGTTTGCAAAAACATTTAAATCTGTATAATTTTTATTCACAATGTGATGTAACTCAAATTCTACCTTGTCTTTCTTAATGTTAGCTACCTTTCCATGTACATTAGTGTCATTCTGTTTATTTGCGGTCATTAGATAGGGAATGGTATTGTCAGTGCTAACCATACTATACGTACTAAAAATGTGCTACATATACACATTCTACAGCATCTTTTAATACAGCTTTGTTTCGGTTTTCCTGCAGCTCTATTGTCAGCCATATCAGAATAAGGATATTTCTCCCCTCTTTTTACCTTTTGTACAGAGTACAACCTGGGGAATTATTATTTTATTTTTTTCAGCTTGGTCTCACTTCTTCGTCAATTCGATCAGCATTTAATTCTTCATCACTGTCTCCACTTATTTCCAGATTCTCGAAATCTTCAAGAATCAGATATGTCCATTCAGGACATTGAATTTATTGTTTAGTCTCTTCAATCGTGGACTTCTCCTCTTTGGATTTTCAGTGGATGATGCAGATTGACATGGTACTTCATTTACTTTGTCAGGTACTTCATCTATTATCTTAAGGCAATATCTCAGTCTTTTAATAATACTAGGCCAATTACCACCTTTTCTGACTCTTTTAGCTTGCACTGTGCTTTCAGTTTCTTCATGAGTTCTTTTGTTTTCATTGATTAGTGGAACAACTTGATTCTTTCGGTCTTCTGAATTCCTTTCTATCTGACCTTGTCCAGGGCTTATTACCTTAGCTGTGTCTGTCTGGATGCGTTATTCTTCTCTATTCTAACCCTGTTCAGGAGTTTGTTTGATTTGACTTTGTTCTCCTTCTTTTTCCTGAATTTGTTTTTCTTTACCCAACTGGTCCTGCTCAGGTCTTATAATTTCTTGATTTTCTTCTGCCTGGGCGTTTTCACTTATGACTACCTGTCCCTCCTCAGACTCGTGGATGCTGCTTCTATTTTCTTATGTCTGCTCTTTCTTTATCTGTTCCTCCTCCGATTCGGTGTGAGCTTTATTTTCTGTAATCTGAGTGCGTTCTTCTATGCCTATCTCCTCCTCAGTTTCGTTCTGTCTTTCTAATCGAGTTTGACTTCTTGTTCTCAAAATAATTTCAGGTATGTCCACTACTGGGATCCAGTCATCCTGACTAGTGCTAGGTTGTTCTTGTTCAGTAACTTCAGGATCTACTTCTTGTGATCCTTCAACTGTACAACAATCAGCTATCTTAACTGCTTGAGCTTGTTGTGGATCTACTTCATCAGGTGCTGGCACTTTTCTGGTATGGCTTGTATGAATCCAATTAGGCAAGCCTGCACATTTCACAGCTGTTGTTGTAACCAATATAATCTGATGTGGCTTTTCCCACCTTGGTGCTCGGCACGATTCTTGAGTGTGATTTTTCACTACTACCCAGTCACCGGCATTCAGATTGTGTGCTTTGTTTGGCTCCCTGGTAACAGCGTCTTCCCCAACCTGGTGAGAGATAGAAAGCACTTGGTCAGCCAACTCTTTGCAATACTGTAGTACCAAACATCAGATATATTCAACAGCTTGTGTCCTGGTATACATGTCTGCCTCATTGCCCTTTCCAGGAGTATTACATGGGGATTCAGACCAGTATTTTTATCTGAGAGACTTCTTAGCCCCATCAGGACAAGAGGCAAAGCATCAGGCCATTCCAGTGGGTTGGATGCACACACCTTTACCAGTCTTGACTTGATTTTGCCATTAAATTGTTCTACCACTCCAGAAGCCTCCAGGGGGTATGCACAGTGCAGTTTTTGTTCAATTTTAAATGCTTCACAAATCAATTGAATTATTTCATTATTAAAATAAGACCCTCTGTCTGATTCAATAGTTACTGGAAAACCGAATCTAAGATTAAGTTCCCTTAATAGAAGTTTGGCCACTGTCAAGCTGTCATTCCTTCTGGTTGGGTATGTCTCCACCCACTTTGAAAATAAACAAACAATGACAAGTACATATTTCAATCCTCGACAAACAGGTAACTGAATGAAATCAAATTGAAGTCTTATAAATGGACCCTCAGCTTTCCCAATTTTTCCAGTGCAGATTACAGTTTTCCTGCCTGGGTTCATTTGTTGCCAGGTTAAGCATCTCTGGCAAAGACTATCTGCAACATTCCTCAACCGTGCATTGAAACAATCTTGTCTGAACAGTCTAATCATAGCATCTCTACCTATGTGAATGTCTCCATGATACATTTTGGCCATGGGTACAAGCATACAGTCTGGCAACACGGATCTTCCATCCAGGTAAATCCACACACCATCATCAGCCCTTCTGTTACAACCTATTTTCTCCCATTTCTCCTTTTCATTTATGTCAGCTTCAACTAGTAAGTCTCTCACTTCCTCCCATGTTCCTAAGCCCCCAAGTCGCATTAGTTGGCAGCTGTTTCCACATGCTTCAATGTTCTTGTTTACGGCTATTTTATACTTAGCACAATGTTGGGCTACTTGGTCAGCATAACGATTACCAGCTGTCACCTTATCGTTTTGTGACTGGTGAGCAGCATATTTGACCATAGTCACTTCTTTTGGCAATTGAATTGCTTTGAATAATTATTTTACAAAATGTCCATTTTTAATAGGGGTTCCTGAAGAAGTCGTGAAATCCCTCTGCATCCAGAGCTGGCCAAAGTCATGCACAACCCCGTAACCATACTGACTGTCAGTGTAAATGGTCACTCTTCAAGTATTTCCCAATTTTGCAAGCTTTAATTAAAGCTATCAATTTGGCTACTTGTGCAGACTTGACTCCTGGTAAATAGGCTGCTTCGACTATTCCGGCCAATGTGCACACAGCTTAATCAGCTCTCAATCCTCCTTCCTCATGGCGCATACACAAGCCATCTACAAACAGCTCATGTTCTGCATTCTTCAAGGGTTCTTCCTGTATGTCTGGACGGAGTTTGGTACTAAGTTCAGTGAAGTTGAGACATTCATGATCGACTTCATCTTTTACCTCTTCATGATATGAATCTGGCAACAAAGTTGCTGGGTTTAAGACAGTACATCTGACTATTGTTACATTCTCAGACCCTAATAGGACTCGCTCGTATCTAGTCAGCCAACTAGGAGTAAGGTACTGAATTTGAGTTCTTGTCAACAGCATTACAACTGAATATGAGACGTACATCTTTACAGGGTGTCCCATTACAATTGATTCACATTGTTCCAGACTCATGCATGTGACAGCTGCAGCTTTTAGACACCCTGGCAACACAGATGTCACTGGGTCCAAAGTAGCAGAGAAATATGCCACAGAACGTCGCATTAGACCATGTCTCTATGTTAGAACAGACAGTGCACAATTATCTCTTTCATCATGGAATAACACAAATTCCTTTGAATAATCTGCCATACCAAGAGCAGGTGCTTCACACAGACAGTTTAGTAATTTGACAAAAGTTGTCATGCTTTCATCATCCCACACCACTGGATCTTGTGCTTGCTTCTTGGTCATCTGTATCAAAGGTTTGGCCAGTACTAAAAATCCCACAATCCATTGCCTGCAATAACCTACTACACCAAGAAACATTCTTATTTCTTTTTGGGTCTGTGGTAACTGCATATTTCTTATTATTTTAATTCTTTCTGAAGTCACTCTTCTGACCCCTCTTTCTATTTGGTGTCCCAAATATGTGACGGAAGTTGTACAAAATTGTAACTTCTCTGGGGACACTTCAGCTAGATGATTTAGTAATGCAATGGAATCAGTAATACAATCACTTCAAATTTTTTACGCAACTAATAAGTCATCAATGTATTGTACCAAAACTGATTGTCTGGGCAACACCAGGAATTCAAGACACTTTTTCAGAATCTGGTTAAAAATTGAAGGACTTTCGGTGTACCCTTGTGGAACCCGATTCCAAACGAAAACATGCTCATTAAATTTGAACAAAAATAAAAATTGGCTCTCAGAATGCAACGGAATGGAGAAAAAGGCATGGCATAAATCAATTACAGTGAACCATTCTGCATTCCATGGAATCTGATAATAGATTACTGCTGGATTTGGCACTATCGGACAACATGGTACGACAATTTTGTTAATTTTCCTCAAATCTTGAACCACTCTATATTTTTCATTAGGTTTCTTTATCCCAATTTTAGGTGATTACAAGGACTACTCATTATTTCCTTTAAAATGCCTTGCTCAATTAACCTATCAATTCCTGCTGCAACACCTGCTTTCATTTCTGGGCTCATTTTGTATTGTCTGGTATTTGGATAAACTGCACCTTCTTTTACGGTTACTTTTACTGGGTCAACATTTGCCATTAATCCTACTTCTTTTCCGGTAAAATCCCTCACATCAGGATTTACTGTAGTTTTGACCTCGTCTGGTAACTCATTTGGTGTCATCATGGAAAACATGTCATTTACTTTGGTTCCCTCTTTAGCTAACATGATTTGTATATTCCGTCTTCATCAGGAGTTTGAATTGCAACACCATCCGGTGTAGAGAATATTGTGCAGTTCATTTTGCACAATAAATCCCTTCATAGCAAGTTTACGGGACTCGAGTCACACACAACAAATTTGTGCATTTCTCTAAAGTTGCCAATACATACCTCCATTGGTTCGGTATTTGGGGTCCTAATTTGTTTATTTGAAATGCCCACTACTTTGCTTCTTCCGAGAGAGGTAGGTTTGGGATGTCCGCTGTTCTCACAGTAGAACGGGTAGCACCAGTATCCAATAACAAGGTAATGTCATTTCCTTTAACTTTACCACCTATATATGGACCTGACTGATTTACCTGCAAGGATGTGCCAAGTACTCATTCCTCTTCCTCCCCTCTCAGGCACCGTCATTGTAGTTCTGCCTCAAAAAATGAATCCTGCAAAAGAAACTGTGGGGTTACAGAATTTTTCTCACCACTTTCCTCCTGGAATCCGATGTCCCCACAGTACTTGGCTTGACTCACAAAATTTGGCATGGGGCAGGTGGCAATTTACTCTGTAGATTCTGCATCTGTGGATTTAAATTTTGATTTTGGGTATTATTATTCTGTAAAAGCTTACACTCATTTTTCCAATGCCCCAGTTTTCCGCACACGTGACAAGGAAACCTTTTCTTTGCATCTTCTCTGCTCATTCGCCCTCTTGGTTTGTCCCCACTATTCTCACCTTGGCTTTGCCCTTTTCCTTGATTTTCTGCCTGATTACTTAGCTGAAGTTTTTGCTGCTCTACTAATTTAACTTGGGCCCACATTACCTTTCCTTCCAAATTCTTTTGTCTATTGTCAATCTCGTCCCCACAGTACTTTGCATACTTGAGGATTTCGTATATAGGCTTTGCTTGCCAGAATAACATGCGCTGTTTAATCATTTGTGATATTTCCAACCTTATCCCACACACAAAACGATACACAAACTGTGTCATGTCTTTGTTTTCAATATTTTCAAACCCACTGTACTGCTTGAACACCTGTAAAGGTTGTTCATAATATGCATGCAGTGACTCATCTTTTTCTTGTGTTGTTCTGTCTATTTTTATCCAATCGGTTTCCTTTGGGGGAATCTTTCCTTTCAGGAAATTAATTACCTGATTCTATTTTTTCATTACCTCAGCTGACGGAGCTTTGTCCACCTAGTTTTCCAACTATCCAAATCTCCCCATTTTTGTGACAATGTTAACAATTCTTTTATCTGTAATGTCCTTCCTGACACATTCATGTTCTCTAGATCTTTATCAGAAACTTCTGCTCTATATGGCAATACTTTAGATTTTCCTATGTCGATGCCCATTTCTGAAGCCAAATTCATTAATTTCTAATAAAATATTTTTGTATTTCGGGTAATTCTTCTGCATACAAATAATACCTCTTCTTCACTAACTGTATTTAATCTTTCTAGTCCTACATTTACAGCTATCATTCCCTCCAATTCTACTCTTAATTTAAATATATCCAATACATATGGCTGGGGTTTTGGCTTTTCTATTTCTGGCGACCATCTTTCGATTTCTTCTGGGGTTACTACAGTAGCACTTTTCATCCTTGTGGATGTTTCAATTTGCACCTCTTTTGAGCATCCGAGCATGAATTTTCTGAATGAATCATTTATTGGCTCTGTTATTAGTAAATCCATTAAGGAAATTCTCGACTTACACTCACTTGCCTGATCATCAATTATTATATTTTTTGTGTGATCGGTGTAGTCAGGACAGGAGTTTAAGGACAATTTTGCTTATCCCCATAAAAGGGAAATACGGGACCTATGGTATTGTTAGTGCTCTCTCTTTCTTTTTCTGATGTACCCTTTACATTGTAGTCTCATAAACAACCTGCGGAACTAAAGGTGTTTTCAGAATCAGAACACTAGGGGTAATTCTATTTAATTCTTCTTGACATGGAGGAGTATTTTTCATTAAAAGATCTTCAAAATAATCATCTTCTGAATCTCCACTACCAGTCACTAAATGTTTTGTTTTCTCTGTACATTTGCTTCCTGCCGTTTCTTTGGTGGTCAGTACAGGATATAATCCTTCCACCACCATAGCTTGTCCCCGTTGTTTCATCTGACTATCTCGAGTTTCTCGTGGGAATCTAGGATAAAACCTACTCATGTTACTGTTACTTCATGATCTGTCTCGCTCAAAGGCCTCAGTCTCCCATTCTTCTAAAGCTTTGTACTGAGTCAGTATAGGTCTTGGTTCTAACTCATTGATACCTGTTGGTAGATTGTGTAAAATTCTTCAATTAAATGCCAATACTCCATTATCTTTTGTGTATTCTATCCAATTTTCTAACCATACACAGGTGTGGTAGCCTCTTTTTATCATCATGTATGATGCAGGCGTTTTCAGTGGAGGAATAATATTTCCTTCCCTAGTTTTAATGGGTTTATCCTTTTTGAAATAATTTTTGATTTTCAGCATAAATGACATTTTTCTTTTCTCTCTTTACATTTTGCATGGATTCCCTCTAATATATTGCTTGTGGGCAAAACCTATAAATCTTCTATATGGACGAGTCCCTGTTATAGTTGGATTGTGTCTTCACATACAAATCCCACTGTCTAATATTATAGGGACTTCTATTTTGATGAGTAACTAGATGCTTGCTTTTACTCTAATGCTTCTCCAATACAAGCTCCTCTTTTTATTGTGGTGACCAATCAACGTTTTCTTTGCATATTCACTTTAACCAATGCTTGCGCAGCTTTTCTGTGATGTCAGTTTCGCTCCTCTCTACTGATCCCTCCTTTACAATTCGCATCAGTTACACACCCGCTCTCTCGATCAATCCCAGCACAGCCCTCAGTGACGTCAGTGCAGCAACCGCAACTGACCCCTCCTTTGCAAGGTAATGCGAAACTTAATTTCTTTAAATTTTACTAATGCGCTTCATTAATTAACAACGTAGAAACATTCGCTACTGTGCCTGATTAACTAAATTCCACAGAAAAGTCAATTTCTTCCACTGTGAGTAAAATGTTCTGTTTACCCTTCACACACTACGAGTAAAACCTCTTCTGCTTACTCTTCATTCAAGCGTCAAAGAATATGTTACTCCTTCAGTATTACCATTTCTAGGCGATATAAGACCAAAGTTTTACCAGCAAACTCCTTTGCTATCAATCACTCTCACTTTTATGCAAGAAAATAATCCCTAACCAGTGCTTCAAGTTCTACCTAACTTTCCACACTTCCTTCATCAAGGCAAGTAACCTCACTGCAGTGTGGCTTCCATTTACCACCTGCTATTCAATATTCCCAGGAATTTCTGGACAACATGAAACAATACATATGGGTTTTGGTTAATACATAAAGCAATTTCAATACACAATATTTTCTACCTAACTAACTAAAACCTAACCATAGCTATACTACCAAGAAAAACTGATGCAGCGAGATTACCAACTTGGGTTATTTATAAATCCTATATCAGCAACATAGAATCCGCGAGTCCCTAGAGCAAACATACAAACTAGTAATCTGAGCAAACCAACAGAAAATAGTAAATGAATGAAGTCCTATTTAAGAGGAAGGAATCCCATCACCCACTGAGGTGGCATGCTTCATAATTTGGGATCTCCTCTAAGCTGCAACCTAGTGCAGCCAAGGAGCTACAACTTTTGGTTAGTGTATAGGAGGAGCTCGCAGATGTTTTAGTGTTATCTGGGGACTAGATCTCCCAGGGTCGATGGAGCATGAAACAGTATGGTGAGAGTGCGTAATGCAGTGTATGAAATTTGTGATTTAACCCCTTCGATGCTGATGACGAGCTCAGCTCGTCATCAGCCACAGTGGTCATGTGCTGATGACAAGCTGAGCTCGTCATGTAACGCGGCTTTTGCAAAAAAGCTGCATAGCGCAAAAATAACCCCCGCACGCATGTGGTTAAAATTGACTACCAGGAGAAAAATGAGTTTATTAAGTATCCCGGGGTGTCAATGGTTAAAAGCAGTAAGAGCGCGGTCTGAATAAATGTGCCAGCGCGCTGGTAAAATTGCTGAGAAGGTCTACATGTTTTAGCCAATCTTTATGACAAATTGATCACAGCTTTCTTCAGCACCTAGTTATTATTACTACTGTAAAAATAAGTGAGTGAAAACTATCACAAAAAAAGAATTGCAAGACACTTGGAATGATACAACCAATGATATACCTGTGTAATACTTTTGGTAGGAACTACAGGGGTATGTGGTGAACACCTGTTGGAAAAGAGAAAAGATAGATTCAAAAGAACATTTTCAATCAATGAAAAATGCAGCTTATCTCAGAAAATATGTGGAAATTAACTATGTCAGAAACCTTACCCGCGTTGAATCGGGAGGACTACCCACCGCTCCTGGTAACAACTCAGAACGTGAGACAAAGAAAAGAAACTAGTCCTATGAATTTGGGAAGTTTCAGTTAAAAATGGTGGACCCTCATGGCACCACCACTATTGCTTATTTACCAAAAGAAGGGTTTATCAGGTTCATCATTGAGGTGTGGAATACACAAGCCGAATAGGTCATACTGCACACCCCAGGCAGACATGTATTATGATGCTATGTCAAGGGGTGTTCAACGGAGGACATGAGGTGCAACAAGCAAAGTGCAATGTTACCAGTAACTGAAGTTCTCTACTGGTATTTGCACATGACAACATAACATAACAGCCCACCGCACTAAACACTCAATGCATAAGATGTCTGAGCACCACAGTTATAATGAAAGTTAACTCAGTCTTAAATTCATAGGATATCAAAGCGCCGCAGGCATAATGAAAATAATGAAAATCATACCGAAGCTATAATCAGTATAGCACAGTACTTAGGGCTCTAGAGGATATAAAACCGCCCAGGCATGTACTGCTAAGTGGCAAGGTAGAAGTTGCACCGTGTTTTCATGTGCATAAAAAACCCTCAATCAACACTGAAGGGGAGGCCAACCACCCAACAACCTGCTGCAGTTCCCTGTCCGTCGCTACCTCGGACCCGATCCTGGTTATCACGAGCAGTAGCGGACTGAGGCCCGCGCGGGAATAAATACGGCATTCAAATGGCCATTAGGATCCTCACCTCTGGAGGACTGTTGCAGTCACGCGTCTCAATGCATCAGGCAGTACGTACAGTTAGCCGTGACTTTCAGATGCACGACGAGGCGTGCTCATTATGATCTCATGGAACTACCCAGTAGTATAGGGAGTCTGGGTATTGTAGTGCATCATCGCTGAAACGGGCTAAACGGCGTGTTTAAACAGACGCGTCAGTCTCTATACCTATCTGATGCCCAATCATTTCTGAAGGACTGCGTCTTCGCTGAAACACCTGGGTACTGTAGTGTGTTGCCCCCGCAACCAATGTTAATTCAATCACGCCTGGAGAAAAAGCACAAAGGTTATACACAATGCCTCAAGTCATGCTATTGACCTGCAGACAAAAATTATATATTGGGTTCATAGTGCCATTCCTGTTAAAATGCCGTGCGCGATAGAGAATTGTTATGCATATACATATCCTAGCAAATCAAATGGTGAAGCTACAAACAGCATGTAAATATAGTGTTTAGAGTGTCACTCTTGTATAGATAACCAAGTAATGTATGTTGCACAGATGCACAGCATAAAGGTGTGGCGGAGAAAATATACAAGATATTCTTGTCCGAACTGGCATGTGTAAGGAATATGTAAGGATGTGGGAGCTAGATATCAATAGTTGAGCACAACTATCAGTACCACTGGGAACTGAGAAGCCAGGAGTACAAAACCATACTGATTGACTTACTTTCCATCATGGAGTACAGGACTAAAGAATACTGAGAGAGTTACAATTACAAAAATATATATATTCTCCTCAAGCTAGTGGTTTTAATGGGCAAACTACCTTAAGTAATGCTCAGGTAGATCCTGTGAACATTTATGTCTCCACTCGGCCCACATGTGACTACATGACAGGTATGGAGCTATTCCTGGAGGAAGTGTGGATCCTGACACTAGTCAGAGAATCAAACTAGAGTACAAGGAATCTCATCATTCAGCCTATCAGAATCACTGCGTAACTTACTTACCCACCGCTGTTCTTTTCTGAATAGGAATTTGGACACATCAGTGATATGTGTTGGTATGTATGGCTGTTCAAGGATGGTCCAAACCATGTCCTCTGGCCTATGTTTGAGCTCAAGGAAATAGTTGTTCAATCTTGTTGATTGTTTTCTGACCTGGTTAGTGCTTTTGTGCTCGATGATCCTCTCTTTCATCTTTCTGGTTGTCATACCCACATACTTTTTGAGACAGGTGCAAGTTATCAAGTAGATAACTCTCTCTCTGTTGCAATTTGTATGCTTGGTTTGTCTCCAAGGTTCATGAGTCCCAATGTCTAACTCCGTAGTGTGCCTGGTTTGTGGGCACACCGCACATGTGCCACGCGATTAGTGTCCCTGGACTGCTGGCATATTCCAAAGTGTGGTTTGTCCAGGGGCAGTACCACCACTAGGTCGTGTGTGGACAAGACAGTCCTGCAGATTCATACCCCTTTTAAAAGAGAAAAGGTGAGGCGATATCTTGTCCGGTCCTATGTTTAAGATGCACCAATGTTTGTGCACCATCTTCTTGATTGTGTGCAAACATTGGCTTTTGTAGTAAGTCCCTACCATTATTTTCTATAGGAGGAAGTTGCAATGCCAATGGTTGGCCATATGTGGTACTGGACTTACTAGCAAAGTACAAGTTAATACAAAATTATAAGCTACTGCAAAAGTGCAGTTTGGGTATACCGAACAGTAGTAAACTTACCCAAAAGAGTAAACTAACTCAAAAGTGTAGATTACCTTTGTGAATTAGGCCCTCAGTTTTGTTCCAGTTTCAATAGACCAATGTCAGCTGAATGTGTTGCATAACCAACACAGCATATGTCTTTTTTACAGTCTGTTTGGAGCTGATGAACAGTCAATTGAAAGTAGTCCTGGGGAGCAACTCGCAAAGTTTAGCTCTGTAGAATTCCACTGAGTTACAAAAAAACTCAGCAAGATACTGCAGAACTCCACGAACAGATGGAAACATACAGCACCAAGCAGTGCGCATGGGCATGGCCATTTTATTTTACCTGCTTTCTCTGCTGCTCTGTGCATGGTGCAGGGCCTATTTTTTAACCTATTTTAATCTGCCCCGATACTCCCCATCCCACTCATTCACCCCTCATTTACTAATTTGTTTTATCAATGTGTGTCTTTCTGTGTATGTATTTCACTTTTTATTGTGGTTATTTGAATTCGTTTTTGTTTTTTCCTTTCCCTGTGTCCCACTACCTTTAGTTCTACCTTTTTGCTTTGTGTTGTCCTACTTTTATTTGTTTTCACTTGGCCCCATGGCAGAACAAGCAGCAAGTGGTGGAGACAGTGCCACAAGTTGCATACTCTGTGGATGCCAGCATCGCTCATGGGTGCAACCCTGTCCCATTTTTACTGAGGCAGAGGTGACTGCACTGGTGGTTTGGGTCCAGCACCACCTCCACTCCATGCTAGCAGCAGGAGGCAGGCCTGGGAGAGGGTACATCTTGCTGGGGTGTCAGCTGCTGTGGAAGAGAGTGCATTGGTGTGTGCGCTGCAGTACAAAGGTGTAGTGCACCACACAGCAGCTGACGCACCCCTGGGCGCACATAATTGCTAGGGACCAGGACCTGCTTTACCTGCTGAATGTTGAGGTTGCGGGGCTCGGTGAGTACTTCTTTTTTTTTCTAAAATGCTTATGGTTTTTAAACAGCATGCTGCTCACACTCAGAGGTAAATTAAGTTTAAGTTACAAATTATATCTGATCCAGCTAGAGCTGCAAGGTCCTCGGCGCTAAGTACTCGGTGCTCACTTGGGCTGATTATTTAAGAAGTGATACAGACTCCCTTGTTCTTTCACTAAAACAGTAGTATATCAGGAAGTTCGCGTTCTCTGTGCCTTTTTTTATTTGCTCATACAGTCCCAATCTCCCAGTGATGTGTAGTATCAGGAAAAAGGGAGATTGAGTTGGCCCATCAAAGAGGATGGAGAAACAAAGATCATTTGATGCAATCCATTAGTAGTTCAAAATGTAGTTTAGGAAATCTGGAATATGGATTAGGTTTAGGAAATTAGGAATAGGGCAATAGGCTATCTGATTTAGAAAAGTACAATACTACTGTGTCTTTCAGTCAATTTGTATTTTAGAGATTAACTATACCACTCATTGTTTTTTTAATCTTCTTTATTTCTTAAATCAGCACCCATGGGCAAGGTGACATCATCAGAGCAGGGCAAAGGTGCTTCCATCACCAGCGCCGCGGCAAATGAAACCACCACCATCAGCGCCACAGCAGATGCTTCAGCTGGCCCCAGTATGTCCTGCTATTTTTATTTTACTAACTTTTACTTCTCCCCACTAGTGGAATCATTTTGCTTTGCTAATTGTTTTATGCTGTCTCCTTTTTTTCAACTTCTTTATCTAATGTTTGTTACTTTCTTGTTATCACTGAATTATAATTTTTTTCTATATTTCATGTTTCTGAAGCTGGCTTCCTCCTGTCTGTAGCTTTCTTCTGCTTTCTTTAGTAAGCTTTCCCTCTCTCCTATATGTCTTGTGGTACTGTAAGAGAACAGATTTTTTGTACCGTGAAGATTGCAGGCTGAAGTAAGTTATTATTCACCACACATGCTCACACAAGTGGCCAAGGTCGTGCCCCCCCCCCCCCCAATGTTGTGTTATCATTAATTTATACAGTATACCACTAGCTTCCGTGACAGTGCATCATGGTAGGACTGTAATGCGATCCCATTGCATTTGTCAATCAAGACCAAATCTCCTTCATTGACTAGTCAACCCATTCTTTGTGCTTCAATGACTCATCGTAGCTCGGCCCCTCCATTACGAGAAAAAACACTTTTGGTTGGCTTTACTACTTTGCTTTTCTAACGTGTCAACCAACAAACCTTCCTAAGTGATATTTTCAATAGAAGAAGATACTGCTAACCAAACTGTAGTGAGGTATTGTTGTTGCACTTTGGTAAAAAATAATAATATTTACTAAGGAAGCAAATCTGTAATAAAAAATGGGTCATTTTCTCTCTAGCCACACAGACCACCAGTGCCTGGGCCAGCGACAGCACCAGTGTGATGGAGGAGGCCCAGGAGACTGGAGGGGGAGGAGTCCCAGTGGTGTTAGGGACGATTGGTGGTAAGTCACATTGCTTGCTTATTGACAAATAAGTATACTATATTTGTGAGGGCGTGGCCTGACTGTCGACCACGATGGCTGTGCTAGTTTGAAGCTCTGGCCGAGCCTCTCCGGGAAACACAGAAATGGGCCCATAACTTGATTTAGTGAACTGTCCCCTGCTTCGGCGGTGGGAGGCTGGGTGCACTGGAGGCCATACATCTGCGGGAGGCGGTAGGTACGTAGGCACCCAGCCTTCCCCAGAGGACCTGCGGTGACAGGGGGTGCGGCTGAGCCTCAGGTTGGGGCTGCCAGGCCCCAGTGGTGGCCCCTTCTCCCCCTCCCACTGCCTACCATCACGTCACCGGACCAGGGTTTATGCTCGAGTCTTGACAACGTTTGGGGCTGCCGATGTGCCAGAATGTCCTCCCCCAAGCAGTACTGTTGTGCCTTGCTAGGCCCCACCTGAGGCTGATAGTTTCAGCTGTTTGGAGCCGCAACACCTTTGATCCAGGCCCACATCATGGTCCTGCTTTTGCTGGTGACTGCGACCTGGCACCTCTACACTGTGTGGGCGTATGGGCCCTGATAAGTCATTCTGGACATTAGGAGGAAATGAAAATAACGGGCGGTGCTTAGTCCCTACCCTCCGCTTTGAGTGCAACTGTTGACTATTGCACCGTGGGTGGTGCTCTCTGCCCTGCCCCGATCTCCTTCGTGACACTACATCAGCAGCTTTGCCTACACAACCCGCTTCATCCTAACGTGGTGGGTGCCCCTGGACTCCGCCCCTGGGGCTTGCTACCACAATCTGCCAGGTGCCTGCACACATTTATAGATCCTGCACTGGCTTGGTGATTTGCCAGTTATATTACTTTGCTACAAACCGGTCTGTTGCTGCCAGCTACCCGACCACGGGGCTCATGCGAGGGACCACCAGTTTCACTGGACACCACACATCGTATGAATGCACACAGTTGCCACGGTCTGCCGTCTCCTTGCGCTCCCTGCCCCAGCAATGGTTTGTGGTGACCCAAAACAGCAAAAAATGGCATTCACAGCCTGGGCTCTCTGATGCCCAAGATCCCGCACCACCGAAGACCAGGGAGCGGCTGAGGGCCCTAAATTGAAACATATGTCTTAGACAGACGGCATTATGGCAGAGCTGAGAGCGGATTTTCATGCTATGGATGGCAGATTCGACGCCCTGGCTGAGGGACAGGACACCTTGGCCAGGCTGCTGGATGGACACACTGCTCAGCTTGGTGCGGCTAAAGAGAGGTCTCAAACCTGGAGGACAGAGCAGCCCAGACCACTAAGCGCTTGAACAAACTGGAACTGCTGCTTAAGTGGGTGCCAATCAAAAATGAGGACTTGGATGCAAGTGGTCAGCGCAATAACTTGTGTATCCTGGGTGTGGCAGAGACCACTGATTCTGGCCCCATGGATATATTCGTCGAATGCCTACCATTGACCTCTTAGGCCGACAACACTTCACCTCCACCTTCGTGGTGGAAAGAGAACATCGCTCCCTGGGACTGTGCCCCAACTCAGGCTTCTCCCGTAAACCCATCACCACCAGACTGCTCAATTTCCATGACCGGGACACAGCTCTTAAATTAGCACGCAAAACAGGCCCACTTTGTTGGCAGGGTGCAGAGATTTTGTTATTTACAGACTTTTCCCAGATGGTGCGGGACACTCGTTGCAAAAGCCAAATCCTCCCTCAGGAAAATGAGACTTAGATATGGCATGCTATATCCTGCAAGGCTCAGGCTGGATATGAACGGGAAACCCAGCTTCTTTGAGACACCAGTAGCTGTCCAGGACATTTGCAAACAGTGTTCCAACACCCACAAGCAGCCTGGACGCTCCACGCCCGAGAGGTCTCCCCTGGACTCTCTGCCCAATGCCAGTGTAGACATACTCACCTAGGACTGAGATGGCTGTCCGCTGCCTGCACTGCTGATCTGCTGCATTACCACCACTAGCTCTGTGTTGGTGTCCTTTTCACTCTGCAGGACTGTGAGTTTAATACCTCCTCAATGTCCATTTGGACCATTTCCACACTAAATTGCTTCTTGATTTGCATCCTTACCCCAGGCTGCCGCCAAGGCGTTGCCACTGCACAGTGGTATACACACTAGTGATCAATGTTTTTTTTTGTTAAACTATTGGGTAGTTTATTTGTAGAATCACTGGCACTTACATTGCCTGGTGTGGGTGGTTCGAGGGATTTTGAGAAATAGTTTATGTCTAACATTGCAGTCTTCCCAGGCTGCCCAACTGACATGTCTCTGATTAAAAAGCACAAATTCACTATTCATCAAACACTCGCAGACAATACCCATACACTCTCCTGATTCACAATACACAGAATGTACGCTATTGTGTTGGAACATTAGAGGTTTCAAGCAATTCATGCGACATATCACACGTCATGGTGGCCAAATTGCTTTGTCACAGGAGGCCCATCTCCAATCATATCCCATACCTGCACATCCCAATAGGGTACCATTGATACTTCTTGAGTTATAACACCTACTCCAGAGGGTTCTGTATCTTAATTTATAGAAATGTCCCCTTTTGCCCGGCGCCTGTGTTACTTGACAAACAAGGACGATATGCTTAGGTAACTGGGACACTTGCGGGCAGATCGACCATTTTCGCAAATATCTATACTCCAAACATTTACTCCTTTTATGGACTCAATGTTTGCTACACACACAAACTGCTGAATTGAACCTTGACCATCTTATACTGGGGTGCGATCATAATATTTTAAGAAATTCATCTCAGGACTAAACAGCCAGTGTCCCAACTGGTGTTTGAAGGGTGTCTCCTTACTGGCTCACACCCAGTACTCTGCTTCGCATGCCACCTGGACCCGCATGGATTATTGCCTCATATCTGCTGCAATAGGCCCATGGCTAAGGTCGGTCCATCACCTAACGCACACACTCTCTGACCACACCCCAGAATTAGCCATCTTCCATGTCCCCTTCGGAGGTACTCGAGACAGGCCCAGGTGATTTCCCACAATGGCCCTACAAGATGCGCTGGTTAGTTCCACCCTACAGGTTTCGATTTTGGAATATTTGCATCACAAAAATTGCCACACTCCTTCGATATTATGCTCACTTTTAACCTACTAGGCTCTCCGGAGACCTTTCGGGCCAGACTGAGGTGGCCATGGTATGGCTTACCACAGCCCAACATCAATTTTTAACCCCCTCTCTGCTGGGGGGGCAGGCACGCACCGGTGCTCATGACGAGCTCAGCTCGGCATGAGCCACGGGTCTCATGTGCTCATGACGAGCTGAGCTCGTCGCAGCCACACAGTTTCCATAGAACGCTCAGCACAGCAGGGGAATTATCCCTGCATGCGAGCATTCTAACGGATGAGCACACAAGAACCGTGGCTCATGAGGAGCTGAGCTCGTCATGAGCATGGGAGGGGTTAAGTCAACTGTCCAGCCTTGACCAGGTCACACAGGCAATTGATTCCTTGGGGGGGGGCAGTAAGGCTTCAGGACTAGTTAGATTCACAAGGGATTTTTACAAACTTTTTAAACATGTTTGGCCGCCACGACTGCTGGGGATGTACATGGACTTCATTGCCACTGGGGTACTCCTCAAGCCAGGTAAAGACCCTGACTATTACGAATCTTACCGTCCCTTGCCGCTATTGACCTTCGACAATAAAATTCTTGCCAAAGAATTATCCAACTGTTTGGTGTTAGTAATAGACCAGATAATTGCCCTGAAAGGGCGGGATTTAACTTCTAGAGTCGGCCTACCATGCTCCAGAATCGTGTAGCAGGGTTTCCGTTCTCCCACAGAACTGTGCACAGAGATCTAGAACCTGGGTGAATTAGGGTGACCCAAAATTCACCTTAGTATCAGAAATCCCCTTACCGAGCTAGCTACAGTGTCTCATTGGTCATAACAAACTCCCAATGACTTAGACAAACCAGAACATGAACTTTAGGGTACCTCAGGTATCGTGGAACACATGAACACTCTTTCGCTTTATAATCATTTCAAACCACAACAGGGAGTAAAAGAACACACGTGCAAGTTTGAAATATTTATTTTTCAATGCAAACGCAGTATCTTATATAATACCAACATACATATTATAAAAATCAGAGTTATCAGCATAGTCACTAATCCATAGTAAGCGAACGGTAATAGCATATTATAATGCAAAAACCTATAGAAATCTGTATCACCTATATTTCGCGCACCCTATTTAGCATACTATATTATATCTAAGAAGGTCTCATTTGGGTTTTAGCAGGGCGGGCCCATACCTCTAAATGTCAGCAGAAGAAGATCACATCATCAGCTACCAACTCTCTCCATGCGAAGGACCATCAAGTGTGTTTTTTGCATTCTCAGTAACTCTATCTTAAACCCGCGTAGAGCCCAATGTTGGCGGCAACATTATTTGTGTTATGTCTAATGTGGTGCGAGGATCAGGCCTCCCAGCAACCTTGTGTTAGGTTATTCTTAGAGGCTATAGTTCTTAGTGTGCAGACAGTGTACCAAGTGTACCAAGCACGACTGATATCAGAGCAATACCATATTATTCTCAAATAAATCACATCTTTCGTCTAGGTTGAACGCTACAATAATAATTATGTGCCGTGTGCAAACTGAAGCCGAAGAAAAATATGTTGTTTAAACATTTAATAAGCTCATGCTAACTTAACACAATATATAGAAAAGTATTAACTATATGACAATAGAGTGAAGTAGGAAATCTATTTAAACAATGATTAGACAATTTCAACCAATTTCCCTTCTTCCCCCAAAGAACCACTGACTAGGAACTAAGTTCACAGATTTATTACAAAGCCAAAAACAACTGGATGTATAAACATCTCAGCAAAAGATTCAAAAGATAAACAGGCACTAATACAAACATAATCCTACGGAAAAATATCAGTCGACTCAGAAATAATACCAGAATCAATTCAAGAATCATCAGGCTAACAAGAATTGCTATAACCTGAGTTTTAGTAAACATTTAGAAAAGGAATAAATCCAGGTTAGTCTGTCCCTACACTATCCTAAATGACATCCCTACTCAACAATATCCCATTCAGAAAAAGGTGTCAGCAGTGCTGACTCTTAAAAGAGTTCACTCACTTTCCTTTAATCTCAATCTTAAGGCTACTCAGTCCTAGCTAAGCTCTCTGCCTGACCAACCTCTCTCTCTGACTGCTCAGCCCATCTGCTCTACCGCCACAATGCGGTGTGCTTTTCAGATTTTTCCATTATGGCACCTCTCCATCCTTGTCCGTTAAAACGTCCTTGGGTCCCAGGCTCTTCTTCGCTTCACGTTGCTTCCTTAAATTCCTCGGCTACTCCTCCATGTCTGAGCCTAGCATCCTAACTCTCATACAAAATGGGCCCTTCTACTCCACTATCTACTTTGTCCTGCACCTGCAAAGGAACGCATGTGAATCGGCTCACAAATTCTAAATGTTGCACTTGACTTTAGCTGAAGCAGCTTTCTCCAAAAACATTTCTACGATTTAATGCTAAGCAAGGCATTTCAAATCAGGCCTACACGATTTCCATGAAATGGGCCTCTTGCACGTTTATGTGCACCAACATCCTAACATAAGCAATACATTTACATTCTTTAACATCAATCTTTAATGCAAAATACAATTCTCTACCTAAGCCATTCAATCGCATTTAAAAGTTACAACTGTGAGTTTAATAAGGCGAATCTAAAGGCACAATGGTGATTTATTAAACACATCTCTTATTAGTGAAATACTCCACAGCAAACGGCATCTCTATGTTAAAACAGCATTATTGATTTTTAAAGCACATTACATTAGCTCTTAGTGTAACTATAATACCAACTACATTAGTTCTCAACCCTACATTATATTTGAAAATAATTAGTACGTCCTCTATATATGTGGGTGCTGACTACTTGTGAATATGATGCACCCCTACAATTTTTAACTCTGTTCTGCGCTCTCTCAGTTCCCCCCCTTTGATGACCTGTGTCATCACCATCACCACACCTTCCCTAAGGTAAGAACCAAGTTAAACAGAGCCTGTCGCCATTTTCCCTCGCTTGAACATCTCCATCGCTCTTTAGCTCTGATATTGACTGTCCTGCAGTCTCTCCATTCTTTGCTCTTGCGCTCTCATCGATCTCTCCAACCTAGTTGACCTACACCACTTGTACACTCTTACCAAACCCCACAACCCAATCACACATGCCTCAACTATGATGAGGGGTTTCAGTACAAATCCAAGGAAACTCCTTCCCAAGTTGGCAAACCAGTTTCCAACTTTTCCAAATCCTTTGCCAACCTTCTCCCACACGTTCTCTTGCGTCAGATCCTCAATTTCATAATGAATGGCAGTAATGTTACTTAAATATTTCTCCAGATCCTTGGAATTGTCTGGAATATACGTGCAACATTCCTGGACCTTCAAAAGTTTACAGACTCCTCCCTCTTTTGCTAGAAGGACATCTAAGGCAAGACGGTTTTGTAAAACCATCGTCCTTATCGACAACATCTCACCCTCAACCAGCACTAAAGGCTTAGCTGTACTCATTGACAGTTCATCCACCACAGTTGCCAACCGCCGTATCTTCACGTCATTCAAAATCACCCCCAACATGGGTATCACTGCTCCAAACACATCTCCAACTATTGCACCAGCACTTTCACCTCGCTTTACTCTCGTATGGTGTCCTCCCTCCAAGAGAGCAAAATCCTCAGTATGGTATATCTTGGGAAAAATAATCACTAGATAACACGTCCCATACCATTTCTCCGGCAATCGCACATATGCATTCCTTCCGCAGACAAAATACACAGTAGGAATCACCTGCACCACGCTCTGCAAGCAATCCTTTGTGTAATACTCCAATGTGAAAGTGTGCTCACATGTAGTATGACCCAAATACACATTCTCATAATACGTCTGTGGTCTGTGAATGCTCAGCTTCCCCTTCTGCACCTCATCTAGAGCTATCGGGCCATAGCCCCCTGTTGACTTGTGCTGCTTCTCCTCATCCGTCCAATCAACTTTACCTTGCCCTGAATCTCGCAACTGTTTTTGCTTTTTGTACCTGTCCTCTACTTGTTCTATGAACCTTTTCTCTGTCTCTGATAGTAAACATGTCAAATTGTGTCGGTGAGCATATGTGGTGTCTAACTCTTGTGTTGGAATGAAAAAATATCCAAGTCTGTCCTCTGACTTATAATAATCAAACTTATTCAGGTGCTTATAAGCAGGGACTTCTGGAAGCACAGCGTCATAATTCGAAAAAAAATACTCAAAATGATTTCGCCCATAAAATATGCTAAGCGGCAAACTACATGAAATTCCATATGTCAATGGAAGGTGATGGCATTTAATACCCTCATCTACTGAAGCCGGCAATTGCATACACACATAACAGTCTTTCGCATCCATCGCATCAATGTACTCATACAACAACTTTGCATACGCATTCTGCTTAAAATTGCCTTTGGACAGATCTGCATGTAACCTACGACTCTCTTCTAATAGCAAAGCTTTCTCAGCTCCTACTTTGACCTCTTTCTTGCTAGGAGTGGTAGGTGTCGGTGTTCCCTCAACCTCCACTGCCTGCTCGTGTGGCACTAAATATGAAACTATAACTACTAAGAAAATAAAGAGTATCACTCCTCCTACAAGTGTGCCTACAATGCACTTAGCTCTACGAGTCGGGTTTCCAGCCTCCATGGTCTCAGAACGGTGTAGTTTGTTTTCAGCAACAACACAAAGTCTCTTTCTTGGCTTTTGAAAGCTCTCGAACCACACCTGAAAGCAGAATTCCCCTTGTAGTTTTTAGTTCTTTATTTACATCAACATCAAACAACCCTAACCCTTCTCCGTCCTCTGTGGAAAGTCCCTAAATTTCTTCTTCTTCCACTCGGCTCTAGGTTAGTTCAACAGCTATTTACAAAAGTTTTTTTTTTTTTTTTTTTTTGGAGTTCAACTCTGCTTTATTGTGTAATTGGAGACATGTCACACAGCTTGTCATGCCCACAACCCGGAGGTCGGCAGCGCCAAAAAACAGAAATGTACACAGCCTTGTTGCCGGCATCCCGGAGGCCCGGCGGCAATACGTAAGTGGAATGTAGTGGGGGCACTTCTCCGATGTGGCATGATAAAAGAGGATGAGCAGCAGCAGAACGGAGTTTTCTATTGGAGAAGAAAGAAAGACTCTCCCCCCTCCGTTTTTTGGTGTGTAATAAAACAACTTAACAACAGTACCCAACAGTGTAGTAACTATGAGGCGAGTCCTGCATCATGGTCAGTTAAGTAGCAGTGCATCGGTGTGGCGTGCCATGTGAGCGGAGGCGTGTTTATGAGTGTGTGCAGGTCACAATCAGTCCAGCAAGAGGGCCTCCGGTAGCCGGAGGTTAGGTCGGGTGCGGGGCACTAGAGAGGCAACCGTCAGTGGGTGCCTCAACATAGTGCCAGCAGGGCATAGGTGAGTCTGTGTGAAAGCAAGGGCGAGTGGTGGTAAGCCAAGGGAGCATAGCCCCGGTGCCGGCGGAGCATAGAGTCAGGGGGGAGGGGGGACAATTGAGAAGTCGTCGAGTCTAGGGGGGCGGCCCTATTTGGATAATGCAGAGAGGAGGCATGCGCGTGGAAGTAGGGTCCCCAGCTAGGTCCAGTAATGGTACAGTGTGCTAACCTATGATTGGTTGATCGTCCGCCTGGCTCGCATCGTCTGAGCGTGCGAAGAGATATCGCATCAGTGGGCCCCAGATGTCGCCGGGACGACTCGAACTGGGCAGCAGTTCAGCAAATGTCGGATGCTGATCTTGGCAGTATGTTAAATCGCCAAGCCAGTCCTTAAATTTGGGCGCCCTGCCCCGTCCCCATCGGCACGCCACGCGTCTCTTGGCCAGCAGGAGCGCAGTGTCAACAAATTTCCGGCAAGATCTAGGAAAACATACAGTGTCCCCGAGTAGGGCCACCATTGGGTCGGAAGGCATTGGTTCTTCCACCATCTCCGCAAGAGCATCCAGCACCTGGTGCCAGAAGTCCGCCACCTGGGGGCATGCCCACGCCAAGTGGAGATAGTCGGCTCCAGCGACATGGCAGCGTTCACAGCGGTCATCATCTGTCAGTCCGAAGCGCCGCTTCCTCGCCGGCGTGTAGTATACTCGCTGCAAGTATTTATAATGAATGATCTTTAATCTGCTGCTTGCAGAAATGCGGGAGGTGAGCGCGCAGCAGCGATCCCACTGCTCATCTGATATGTCGAGACCGAGTTCGGCAGACCAGCGCAGCCGCGCATTGGACTCAGTCACCGGGACAGCTCCCCTGAGTCGACGATAAAGGCCGGAGACCAAGTGGGCCCCATCCTGTGAGCTTAATAAAAGGTGTAGCGGTGGTAGGGTATCGGGCTCACTGGGAAAGTCTGGCAGGATGTCTCTCATCCCCGCCCGTAGTCGCACATAGTAGAAGAGGTCAAGAGGAGTGCGGTCTTGTGCAGCAAAGAACAGGTCAGCTGACTTGAAGATGCCATTGGAGAATAGGTCTCCCCAGCAAGAAACTCGCAGCTTTGCACAGAGGTTGCGAAAGCCCAGTTCCCCCAAAAGGGTAAGATCGGGGTGATGCGTGAGCGGTAGCTTGGGCGAATAGAGAAATTTACAAACCAATTTCTTGGTAATGCGGCGCCATGCATCTAATGTGCATGAGACCGACGTATTCGGTGTAGTAATGACAGATTCGGGACAGTGAAGCAAACCATTAAGCGGGAGGGGATGTACGATCCAATCTTCCACTGCTACATGCGGCATAAAGGGAGTAGGAGCCATCCAGTGGTAAGCGAAATGCGCCTGCGCACACTGATAGTAGGCCTCGAAGTCAGGGACATTGAATCCTCCCTTCTCATAGGGGAGGGTAATGGTTGACCACTTGAGTCGGGGGTTCTTGCCTCCCCAGAAGAGCCGTCCCAGCTCCGACCGCAGGGTTCGGAAGAAATTAGCGCCAGGGAAGTACGGTATATTGATAAAGAGATAAAGGAAGCGAGGGAGTATCACCATTTTTATGAGCGACGCTCTCCCGGCCATGGAAAGCGGCAGGGCGATCCAGCGGTCCACTGAAGCAACAATTTTGGTTATCGCTACACCGTAGTTGGATCGCAGCGTCTCGTCTCTGTCTCTTGAAATGCAGACCCCAAGGTAGCGGAGATCGGACCGACACCACTCTAGTGGGTAATCAAGGGGGAAGTCAGTCACTGCGTCGGTCAGGGGGAAAAGTTGTGACTTGGACCAGTTGGTATGGACTCCGGACATTCCCCCATACAGAACAAACTCCCTAAGCAACGGGTTGAGATATGTTTCAGGATGTTTGACATATAACGTGATGTCATCCGCGTAGAGTGACACATCAATTTGGCGCTGCAGGCATTGCACTGCGCCGCCGCGATGTAGCTGACGCAGCCTACAGGCGAGAGGTTCGACAGCGATGGCAACAGTAGGGGAGAGAGAGGGCACCCCTGTCTCATACCCCTGGTTAGTGCGACGGGCTGTGACAGATGACCGTTGATCAGTACCCTTGCCATAGGGCGAGTATACAGCAGGTGGACCAAGGATATAAATAGTTTAGGAAATCCCATAGCAGCCAGCACAGAGAACAGGTACGGCCATTCGACAGAATCGAACGCCTTGGTTGCGTCCAGGAAAATGGCCGCCACGGGCGTGTCAGGGTATACCGTGCGGAGTAGGGAAAAGAGCGTGCGGAGGTTATGGGAGGTAGACCTACCCGCCACAAATCCCGATTGGTCGGGCAGCACAAGTCTGGTCATTAACAGCGACAGCCGGGTGGCCAAGACCTTAGCAAGTACTTTGACATCGCAATTTAGGAGGGAGAGCGGACGATAGGAATTACAGGATTTGGGGTCCTTATTGGGCTTAAGGAGGGAGGTAATCACCACCTCGCGCATGGAGCAAGGGAGTACTCCATCTCTCAAGGATTCCGAGAAGACCTCGCTGAGTACCGGGGACTAAAGCAGCACGTATATATCACCTCCACACCATAGCATCGGTGCTCACACCGAGGTATAAGCCAAGCATACAAACTAAGATATGAGTGCCTCAAAGAGAAAAAAAAGAAAAGAACACCCCTCCCCACCTCCCACCCCAGCATCCCAAACATGCCAGTAGCCAAATACTCCCACCCAGCCCCCCGCCCCCCTCCCCCCTTCCCCAACTCAAACAACGTGAATAGCTGGAACTCCAGCAAGTCAAAGGGGATCTCCCAGTGGGGGTAAGACATAGAGTACGTACAGCCACCTCCTAGGCCCCAGCTCCGTATCTGTGCCGCCCTCGGTGGAGACTAGGGCCAGGAATGTGGTCCTTGGGTTACGTTACCATAGGGATGAAGAGTCCATGCGGCGTCCTTGTCCATACAGTATCTTTTTGTCCGTGCATCAATGTTCGGGGTGAGAACAAGTCGACATAGGCAGGGTGTGCAGCATAGCAAAGATCAACAGTCAGTCTCCGTGGGGCGCCGGGGGTAAGTCTGCGTCGTCGTGTTCCTCCTCCGCATCCCGGTCTTCTCTACGTGCTCTCCGGAGCGATTTGAGAAAGTCTTCCACCTTCTGTGGGTTGGTGAAGAACCGTTGCTTGCCCTGGTGGGTGATTTGCAGCTTTGCAGGGTATAAAAGTGCGTAATCGATTTGAGCCTCACATAGTTTTTTCTTCACCGGGAGGAACTTGCGCCGCTCCTCCTGCACCATTGGCGTAAAGTCTGGGTAGATGGAGAAGGTGACTCCATTATACTGCAGCGATCTTTGGGAGCGGGCTGCCCGGAGGGAAGTGTCCCGGTCGCGGTAGTTTAGCAGCCGAGCAATGATGGGGCGCGGAGGAAGGCCAGGTTTGGGCATAGGCGCCAAGGAGCGGTGTGCCCTCTCGACGATAAACTGGGGCGAGAAAGCGTCTTCACCGATGGCCCCTTTGAGGAGCTTCTCTACGTACAGCTCCATTCTGCCCGTATCTGTGGATTCCGGAACATTGGTAACCCGTATGTTGTTTCGGCGGCTACGGGCTTCCAAATCCTCATTTTTGGCTGCTATGATCCGGAGGAGGTTGTCCATCCTGGACAGTTGAGTGGTGTGAGATGTGGCAACGTCTGAGGTATCAGAGATACGTTGCTCCGCAGCCGTAAGGCGTTCCTCATGCCGGTCCACCTTGTGCACCAGTGCGTCCAGCCGCGCGGTGACCCCGTCGACCTTTTCTACAACAGTGGCGAATCCCTGGCGCATCTCTTGTATCAGGCCGGACAGGTCAGTGTCTTTAGCTGCAGGGACGGTGGCCCTCGGGGACGACGTGCCAGGGTCCGGGTCCAGCTGCGTCGATTTCGCGCCTTTTTTTGCAGCATCAAAGCTGAGCTTAGTCTGGCGGTTCTCCGGTCGCACCATGATGGCGCCGGGGCGCGAAATTCCAATAGCGCGAGGGGCAGGGGCGCCACAGGCTGTCTGGCTAGGATAGTATCCCCAGGATGTAGGGCCACAGCGCGGGTGAGGCAGGGCAACGTGCCAAAAAGTGCAATACGGGTCCAGGAGGTGGAAGTTCAGGGACCTGGTGAGATCGTACAGGCCCCGCGCGGCCTGGTGGCTGGGAGGGGAGGTAGCGAAGTCCCAATGGCAATGGTGGTGGGGTCCAGCACACTAGCGTCGCTGTGTAGGGTGGCAGCACGACAGTTCCAGGCGTGTGTGGGATGCAGGGCAGCTGGACCTCAGCGGGGGTGTGCCACGCAGGTGTGATGCTCTATCCGAATTATCCACAACGAGGCCACCTCGCAATGTACGGTTGGTGGCACGTAGGAGGGACGCCAGGCAGGTGAATGGGGAGCGAGGTGGGTTCCAGCCTCCCCAACGTGGAAGGTGCAGTCTCCCGGCAGCGAGGGGACAGCGTCCCGATGGTAAGCACTATGCTGGTGGCCAGGGTCGGCCGAGGCTCAGTGCAGGAGTGGCAGCAAGCTCGAGAGCCCAGGTCCAAGGGTCAGCCCCCGCGCCGGGTAGTGCACTGTTCCGTTCCCATCCCTACCGGGCCGGTCCAGCGTTCTCCGGGGGTCGAGCAGGCAGTGAGATGTCTGTGTCCTGGCAGCCAAGGGGCAGTGGCAGCCCCACCAGCGGGAGAGGCGAACGCAGCGGGGGGGGGGTCCCCGCACCGCCGAGCAGACCGCCACTCACCCCGATCGCGGGTCCGCTGGCGAAGGTCCGTCCAGGAGGTCCGCCAGTCGTCTCGGGGAGAGGCCTAGCTCCTCGTGTCAATCCCCAGCCTGTAGTAGTCCTGTGAGGCCGGACTCGCGCACCCCACCGCTCCGCAGCAATTATCGGCAGGTTTTCAACTCGGCACCGCTCCTGCCACGGTTCCCCCAGCGTCACCAAACTTGGACCGAGTGCAGGGATAGATGTCTTGCTGCAACTCGTCAGGAATTCAGGCCGTTTTAGATCCCTTTGGTAGAGGATAACAGAAGGATAGTGTCCCAAGGAGCGGGAGCTGCGAGACTAAGCAGCCATTCCGCTTGTGCGCCCTCTAGCGCCCCTTTACAAAAGTCTTTAATAATCGATGATCACACTTGCTCCAACTGCACTTAGCACGTATTCCAAAAGTTCCATGCGAAGCTCAATCGATTCGTGAGTTGGTATTTCTGGACCAAATGTAGGAAAAATCAGTCTATTCAGGATTAAATCACGTATCTTGCTTAGATAAGGTGGATTAGGAACGGTGAGTGTCAGTATGCCTTCGATCTCAAGTCCTGGTACCAACAACACCACATCCAACATAACATTTGGGTTCGTACTGGTCACTGTCACAGCCCTCACCCTCCCTGAGCTCAGTACACCGGGCATCTGTCACAGGGTAGGTCCACTCAGGAGTGGCGTATCTTCGACGAGGTACTCTCACCCTCCTTGATCTTCTTGGACCTCCTTGCTCTATTTCTTGGTCAGCTTCTTCTTGGTCAGAATCTTCAGAAACAGGGGCAAGATCTCTTTCGGAAGCCAGTCTTAGGTTCAATTGCCTCCGCATCTCAGGCCAACGTGTCTCTGCACTTCTCACTATTCTGCTTCTCGTTCGCACACCCTGCTCATCACTACTTTCAGCTTGCTCTGTGTTCGAATCACCTTCACAGCAACTTCCCCATTCAGAGGTAGACTCAGAGTCGCTGTCGTCGTGATTTCCTTCAGCTCAATCAGATGAGCTACCAGCTTCTTCAGACACCCCCACAGCTTGACTTGTCCCCTCTAGTGGATCTTCCTCCACAGCTGGATTTTCACCTACGAGAGGAGCTGTTTCTTCCAGAGGTGCTGGAACTCGTCGGGTGTGAGAAGCATGGACCCAGTTCGGCAATCCTCCACACGTCACAGCAGTGTTCGTAACCAAGATAACCTGAAACGGTCCTCTCCAGCGCACGTCCAGGCAGCCTTTTCTTACGTGTTTCCGCACCAGGACCTAGTCACCTGGACACAGGTCGTGACAAAGGTCTCTAGAAGCCGGAATTTCAGCAATCTGCACCTAAAGAGACACAGAATGGATGACATCAGAAAGTCCCTTGCAATAGTCAAGAATCAGATCATCTGTAATATTCAGCAAGGCTGTCGAAGGAATAGAGGGTAGCCTCATAGCCCTCCCCATCAGTACTTCGTGAGGTGAAAGACCTGTCCTCCTGTATGGTGTACTGCGCATGCTCATTAGCACCAACGACAATGCATCTGGCCATTTCAGGGACGTAGATGAGCACACTTTCGCCATTCGGGCCTTGAGTGTTCCATTTACTTGCTCCACTATGCCAGAAGCCTCTGGTCGATAGCTACAATGTAGTCTCTGGTCAATGTTCAGTGCAGAGCAGAGCATTTTCCCGATCGCGCTATTAAAATGCGTCCCTCTGTCTGATTCCAAAGAGGTCGGAACCCCGAAACGTGGCACTAGCTCCCTCAACAATAACTTTTCTACTGTGAGTGTATCGCACCTACGTGTTGGGTATGCCTCAACCCACCTGGAAAGCACACACACGATCACCAAGACATACCTGAGGCGATTACACCTCGGCATCTCAATGAAATCCAATTGCATCCTATTGAAGGGTCCGCCGGACCTTCCAATCTGACTCAGTGTGACTGGTGTTCTTTTCCCAACGTTCATTTGTTGACATGTAACACACCTCTGACATACCGCTTCCGCAGCTGCTCGGAATTTCGGGTTATGCCACATTTGTCTGAACACACGCATCATTGTATCTCTTCCCAGATGTACAGGACCATGTATCTGTCGTGCCATCGGACTCACCAGCTCATTCGGCAACACAGCTCTCCCATCAGCCGAAACCCACAAATCCAACTCTCCCTTGACACAACCAGCTGTCCCCCACACCTTTTTCTCATAGTCTGACGCCTGCTCTTGCATGCACCTCAACTCATCCCAGGTATCTGCCACTTCCAGTATCATGTTTAACTCTGTCCTCCCCTGCGTCCCTTCAACAGTTTGTTCAGTAAACAAGTATCCCTGCTCGGCACAGTAACGTGCAACTTCATCAGCATAACGATTTCCCAGGGACACAAAGTCAGTACCTTTACTATGTGCAGTACATTTCACAATGGCTATCTCTGCAGGACCCTGCAAAGCCTCCAGCAGTAATCTGACAAGTTCTCCATTACTGATAGGGGAACCTGATGATGTCATGTAACCCCTTTGAGACCACAACTGCCCGAAGTCATGAACCACACCGAACCCATATTGGCTGTCAGTGTATATGGTAATCCGAATCTTGTTGGCTGCCAAACAGGCACGTGTCAACGCAATTATCTCAGCCACCTGAGCGGAGTCTACTCCTTCCAGGCAAGCCACTTCCACTATTCCAGAAATAGTGCAAATAGCGAAAGCTGCTCTCAACTGACCAGTATTGTCTCTTACACATGAACCATCAACAAAGAAAATTTCATCAGGGTCTACCAATGGCTCATCGACAATATCCGGTCTGGGTTTGGTACACAATTCAGTCACATCAAGGCAATCATGGTCTTCACAATCATCGTCCAAGGCATTTGGTAATGGCATCAAAGTAGCAGGATTCAAGACCGAGCACCTCTTGAGGGTCACATTCTCCGCAGCAAGTATAACCTGCTTGTAGCGTGTGAGCCTATTATTAGTCAAGTGCTGTGTCTTGGTCCTGGTCAACAACAATTCTACTGAGTGAGGAACATGTACCATCAGTGGGTGACCCATAACAATGATTTCACACCTTTCAATGCTGACACCTGTTGCGGCAACGGATTTGAGACATCCGGGCAACGCTGCGGCCACTGGGTCTAAGGTAGCCGAGAAGTAAGCAACTGGTCTACGGACACCTCCATGATCTTGTGCTAAAACTGCCAAAGCACATCCCTCTCGCTCACAACAGAACAGTGAAAATGATTTGGTGTAATCAGGCATTCCCAGGGCCGGAGCGCGACACAAGTCCTCTTGCAGCGCAAGGAAAGTCATCATACAGTCTTTGTCCCATGGTACCGGATCACTTACATCCTTGTGTGTCAGTTTCTGCAATGGTTTCGCTTTCAGGGAAAAGTTGGCAATCCACTGGCGACAGTAGCCAACCATCCCCAAGAACATTCTAACCTCTCTATGGGTCGAAGGCACCATCATTTTCATGATCGCCTCAATCCTGTCAGGTGACACTTTCCTCTTTCCCTTCTCTATCCTGTGACCCAGATACTGTACTTCAGGCAAACAGTACTGTAACTTGCTGGGGGATACCTTGTGTCCATTTTCTGCCAAATGGTTCAACAAGGCAAGGGTGTCAATCCTACAAGCGTCTTCTGTCTCTGACGCAACAAGGAGATCGTCTATGTACTGTACGAGAACGGAGTTCTGCGGCAGTACTAGGTTCTCAAGATTCCTTTTCAGCAACTGATTAAAGGTCGATGGGCTCTCTGTATACCCTTGAGGGATACAACACCACTTTAATACACGATTTTCTGGAACGGTATCTGAAACAGTATCACTGATGGATTCGGTACCACTGGACAGCATGGAACAACTATGTTGTTCACTTTTCGTAAATCCTGCACAATCCTGAACTTCCCGCTAGGCTTCTGCAAACCCATGATCGGGGAGTTGCATGGACTGCCCATGACTTCCTTCAGAATTCCCTGTCTAATCATGGATTCGAACACTATCCTCGGTCTCGTACCGTCCTCATTGTCCCTTTTCTGACCACCTGATTTTCTCCCTAAGGTTCCACCTCCTGACTGACCCTGTCCTCCCGATTGCATTTGAACTAACATCAGCTTATCTTTAAGCTTCTTTGACTTAGAGTCTATCTCATCACTGCAGTACCTTGCGTACCTCAAGATCTCATATAGGGGCTTGTTCTGCCAACAAATCAAATGTTGTTGTATCATGAGACAAATATCGGGCCTCAGTCCTAGGACTACGAAGTAGTGTGCGGTAGCGTCTGATAGGGTGGACTTAAAAATCGAGTCTTCTAAGAGGCTTGGGGACAATCGCCTTGTCGGTATGGGGGTGGGTAATCTTCCCCATTGCAGGGACAATTCCACCGTGTTGTGATCCGATAACGTCTTCCCCATATGTCCCACTTTCACAATCGACGGCGTAAGTGTCTTGGAGCAAAAGATGCAATATATCCTGGAGTGGAGTTTGTGCGGTGGGGAGTAGAATGTGTAATCCCTGTGTGATACATGAAGTGCCCACCATGTGTCAACTAGGTCCCACCCCTCAGCCCATTGTGCCAATGCTTCCGCCTGCCTTCTACTCTCTGTTGCATGTAGAGGAGGATGTGATCTGTCGAGCGTGAGATCTAGTACCGCATTACAATCCCCACCTATAACCCAATCATACTCCACCCAATCCGCTAGTGCCCTACCTAGTTCCGCAAAAATCTGTGATTGTTCTACATTCGGGTCATACAAACAGCCAAGCACTACACACACTCCATTTAGCAAACCCTTAGCAAGCACATAGCAGCCTTCCCTGTCTATCTTAGATTCAATGAGTTTAAACGGGACCGTGTTATTAATCCAAATGGCTGCTCCCCGGGAAAATGCAGAGTACTTAGTGGCGAATAGCTGGCCCTTCCATTTCCGTAACATTTTGGCTCCCTCTGATTCATTCAAGTGCGTCTCCTGGAGGTACGCTATGTGCACCCACCGCCTATGCAGTTGTGCTAGAACTCTGTGTCTTTTGTGTACCAAGCCCAATCCCCGTACATTCCAAGTGCAGACCACATAATCGTTAGGGAACGTCATTACCCTGGATACCTTCAAAATATTTCAAAACCGCTGTCCGTAACAATATTGACCACAAAATGGAAATTTTCAGTGCTACATTTGCGAACATCACCCCAACTTGTAGGTCCCCCTCTACAACCTCAGAGGACCAAACCTTAACACACAACATGGGTATATGAATTCTGGAACTGTTCCTAGGCTTGGGGGTATGAGCCCAGACATACTCTCACAACAGTTTACTTCTGAAAGTCTCGTAACCATTGTCCCCTATGTTCAAAAGTGTCCCAGGTTCCTGACTCCTCCCCCCTCAAAACAGATTAGAACATCCTCTACATTACCAGTCTGTCGCTGCAGGGGCTAGGATCACATGTCTGCCGCCATCTGTGCTGTAATTTGGGGAAACAACTGTATGCTTCCTTCCGTGTCCGAGGCCGCTGTATGGGAACTTGTCCGACTCGCTGATGGTGACCCGATGTGTGCATCATGTTCCGCCAGTGCGTTGGTGGTCAGTCGCGCTATTGTTGCCGAGCCGTCTTCTTCCTCCCGGTCCTGATGATCGTTGCGGGGCCCCTCCGTGTCTGGGTGACTAGGGCGACCTTGAGACTCCGTCCGGCTGTCCGACCTCTGCGTTTCCAGGACCACCTGCTCTTCGCGTGTGGGGTGCATCGGGGTGAGTGTAACCTCCAGCCACTCCGAAGCTTCCTCAGGATTGTCGAAAAAATAAGTTCTGTGATCGTGAATGACCCTGAGGCGCGCCGGGTAGAACAAGGCGTATTTCATGTTGCGCTCCCTTAGTGTTTTCTTCACTCCCCAGAAAGACGCTCTGGCCCTCTGCACCGCTTGTGTGAAGTCTGGGTAGATGGATACTGAGTGGTTCTCATATTTTATGGGACCTTTCTCCCTTGCGGCCTTCAGGATGGCGTCTCTATCCTTAAAGTGGAGGAGGTGTGCTATCAAGAGGCGAGGTGAGGCCCCCGGTTTCGGTGGTCTGGGAGGGACCCTGTGTGCTCTCTCCACCCTGTACATCTGGGTTAGGTCTGCTGGGTCTGCTACAGTCTTTAGCCATTCCTCCACAAAGCGGGTCGGATTTGTCCCCTCACTGCGTTCCGGCATGCCCAAGATGCGTACATTGTTGCGTCTCGAGCGCCTTTCCGCATCGTCGACCCTTTCTCTCAGGTGTTGCATTTGCTTCTCCAGATTTTCTAGTCTCGTGGAGTGTTCCGTTTGTTGGGGTATCAAATCGGCAAGCGCAAGCTTCTGCTCCGACACTTTTTCCGCTAGTTCCTTATGGTCATCTTTGAGTAGCGATAGGCCTGTCGACATCGTATCCATCCGAATTTCAAGTGCCTCTCTGGACGCCCGGATCTCCGATAGTATGAGGTCCAGCTTAGCCTCGTGGGAGGTAGTACCCGTGGGCGGGATCGCGTCTTCGTTAGAAGAGGCCAGGGGATCGTCCGAGCCGGAGGCCTGCGCGCCTCCACGGGGGATTCTATTCCTCCCCATCTTGCACCTCCGCAGCGTTCCCCGTGGGCGATATGCTGTTGCCCCGTCTGCCCTCTCTTGTTACCTCCGGTCTCTCACCGCCGGGCCGGGCCAGTTATGTGCAGCGCCGTGCAACTGCACACCCCGGGGGGTGGTCCGATGCCTCGGTATTCTGCTCGGCTAGTGGTTCTAGGCACGTCCACGGCCAGGACCGGTGTCTCGTCCTCTCCTCTTAGTCAGGCCAGCTGCGGTGTCGTGTCCTCGGAACCCCAGACAATGGGTGGGCCCGCGATGGTCACCCGGTGCAATGGGTGAGTGGCGCAGAGCGCAAGGTGTTGAGCTCCTCGTGTCGGGGCGTCCAGACCCCCATAGGTCCGAGCCCGGTCCGCTTAACGATTGGACAGCGCCTGCAACTGTCTGGTGATCGGCCCCCTTCAGCCACGGGTCGCTTTTTCTATGCCTCTTTGGTCCCGCTATAACTCCCGGTACCCTTGGGGTGGGTCGCCACTGTTGTAGCCTGCTCGGCGCTGCTGCTGGAGCCGTTCGTGAAGGAAGCCTGGCACTCTGGTGAGTGGTAAGTGGTATTCCCAAACGTCCCATAGGCTATTATCTAGGCCCGGCCATGCAAGTGTTCCCCTGGCTCTGTATTAGGAGCCCGACCTTCACCAGAGACTCCGTCCTCCACCCTACTCGAAGGGACCTCGTGGTACGCCTCCGACCGCCAGGCTCCGTCTGTGCCTTGTCTCGCAGCCCCGCCAGAGCCAACCAGCAAGTCCGCCTCTCACCTCGCTCAGGCCGTCCACCCTCAGGATATGCTCCTCGGCAGTGTGTAGCACTGTGGGTCGGGCGCCGGCCACGGTATCGATTGTCCAATCCCTCGCCGTGTTCCCGGGCTCGGACCCCAGATGTCCCTTAACGCCGGCGGCCCTCCAGCAAGTTCTGATGTCCGCTATTTACTCCGCGGGTGCCACAGCAGTAGATGAGCCCGTGGCGTTGTTCCGGTGATTCCAGTGCATCCAGAGCCGCTCCGCCGCGCTCAGCGTTCTATACTCAGCCGGGCACGGGTCACTTCCGGTCCGCCCGTCAGCGCACTGTGGGCCGCGGTCTCCTCAGCAATGGTAGGCCTCCCTTCCTGTGTGTGGCGTCCGCAGTCGGCGATGCTTTGCAGGGTTCCCAGTGCCGGCAGCCAGACACCGGCAGCCCGGATCAGGATTCGGCAAGCTGCAGGCGAGGGGGTAGGGGCCAAACCCCACTGTTACAGGATGTTTTCCAGGATTTCAGGGGAAACTTGGACGGAGCGATCCTAGCTCACATCCACCATGTTCGGCTGTTGGCCACGCCCCCCGGGCCTTGGGGAAATCTTAACCTAATCTAGATTACCCTCACTCTAGAAGGGAACCATCCTACACTGCTACCAACTGAAAGGGCAGGATTTTCCTTCTAGAGCCAGCCTACCATGCTCCAGAATCCCGGACACAGGTCGACTAGACCTTTTTACCTGTCATAGAGTGAAGTAGGAAATCTATTTAAACAATGATCAGACAATTTCAACCAATTTCCCTTCTTCCCCCAAAGAACCACTGACTAGGAACTAAGTTCACAGATTTATTACAAAGCCAAAAACAACTGGATGTATAAACATCTCAGCAAAAGATTCAAAAGATAAACAGGCACTAATACAAACATAATCCTAAGGAAAAATCTCAGTCGACTCAGAAACAATACCAGAATCAATTCAAGAATCATCAGGCTAACAAGAATTGCTATAACCTGAGTTTTAGTAAACATTTAGAAAAGGAATAAATCCAGGTTCGTCTGTCCCTACACTATCCTAAATGACATCCCTACTCAACAATATCCCATTCAGAAAAAGGCGTCAGCAGTGGTGACTCTTAAAAGAGTTCACTCACTTTCCTTCAATCTCAATCTTCAGGCTACTCAGTCCTAGCTAAGCTCTCTGCCTGACCAACCTCTCTCTCTGACTGCTCAGCCCATCTGCTCTACCTCCACCCTCGGGGTGCTGTCCCTAATACAAAACCCCACAATGCGGACAACACGCCTTCAGGTACGCCTCTCTAGAAGGTGTTGGTTTTCAGGTTTTTCCATTATGGCACCTCTCCATCCTTGTCCGTTAAAACGTCCTTGGGTCCCAGGCTCTTCTTCGCTTCACGTTGCTTCCTTGAATACCTCGGCTACTCCTCCACGTCTGAGCCTAGCATCCTAACTCTCATACACAATGGGCCCTTCTACTCCACTATCTATTTTGTCCTGCACCTGCAAAGGAACGCATGTGAATCGGATCACAAATTCTAAATGTTGCAATTGACTTTAGCTGAAGCAGCTTTCTCCAAAAACATTTCTACGATTTATTGCTAAGCAAGGCATTTCAAATCAGGCCTACACGATTTCCATGAAATGGGCCTCTCGCACGTTTATGTGCACCAACATCCTAACATAAGCAATACATTTACGTTCTTTAACATCAATCTTTAATGCAAAATACAATTCTCTACCTAAGCCATTCAATCGCATTTAAAAGTTACAACTGTGAGTTTAATAAGGCGAATCTAAAGGCACAATGGTGATTTATTAAACACATCTCTTATTAGTGAAATACTCCACAGCAAACGGCATCTCTATGTTAAAACAGCATTATTGATTTTTAAAGCACATTACATTAGCTCTTAGTGTAACTCTAATACCAACTACATTAGTTCTCAACCCTACATTATATTTGAACACAATTTGTACGTCCTCTACATATGTGGGTGCTGACTACTCGTGAATATGATGCACCCCAACAATTTTTAACTCTTTTCTGCGCTCTCTCAGTTCCTTCACAGTCTGGGTGTTTCCCACACTGCTCCACATCCTTAAATATGCATATGGTGTTTTTGGTCCTTAATACAATTTCCCCAAACACGCCAGCGGCTGTGACCCTCCTGGACAAGGAGAAGGCCTTCGACTCACTAGAATGGCAATTTCTCCATGCCACCTTTTGTAAATTGGGTGTTCCATGGGAATTCTCCGCCCTGAGTATTCTGTTATGTTCTGCCCCAACAGCGCGCCTCAGGCTTAACTCCTAAGTTACTTGTTCATTTCCTACTACGCGGGGCACACGTCAGGGATGTCCACTCTTCCCCTTACTATTCATCATAGCAATGTACTCTCTTGACCGACATCTACATCAGGACCATAGAGACCGTAGCCTACAATTCCGCCGCGGACCAGTGCTTGCATCACTGTACGCAGATGAAGTTCTTCTCTCTATCCTCCACCCTGAGAAAAATCTAGCTCCTAACCTTCAGGAGGTGTTGCGCTTTGAGAGCCATTCTGGATGCCTGATTACCTGGGCCAAATCCGAACTCTTTCCATTGACAGACGCCACTGCTCGATTCCAGTGCCCCTTCCCCCTGAAGTGGTGCGAAGACTCCACAAACACCATGAAAAGGAACAGGTGACTCAAATGAACTGTGACCCCACTATTGACTCCCTGCCCGCTCAGGTGGAACATTGGATAAGACTTCCACTTTCCATTGCCGGGCGCATCACTATCATCAGAATGGTGGTTCTTCCCCAATTTTTATATTTCTTCCAAAACATTCTGTTCCCTCTGAAGAATTCTTTTTTCCAGTGCCTAATTTGAGGCGGTGGTTTCCAGTGCTCTGCACCTAATTACCAGCACCAGAGCTTATGACAGTCTGCCACATGGTGGCGCTGTCTGGTCAATTTAGGTATGAGCACAACAACAGATGTTTATTAGTTCAATTTTCATGTACAATGACTCATACCTGCCTCCCAAGCCATTCTTATAGCTTTGGTGGCCTGGAATAGTATGAATTTTCACACTTTTAAAAGTGTGATGGTTAGTAGCAGTGTTTGTATTGTCATTGGCAGCTGGCAGGGGCAATGTGTGGTGCAAGCTGCAGTGACCTCCTGACGAGAACCCCGGCACTTATTCTTTTACAAAGTAAGGGCTGTTTTTTTACTCCTTTGGGGGATATTGTTGAGGCTTATTTGACCCGGCAAATGTTCCTGCATTGGATGAGACAAACTAGTACTGCCTTATGAATGGAGAGGGTTTGGACTACCTCACTTTCAGCTATACTATCTCGCAGCTCAGTGCCAATACGCACACCACTGGTTTCACACAGATGTCATACTCCCATGCACAGGACCGGAGATTGACCTAGTAGCCCCAGTGACCTTGAACTCTACATTGTCGACGGGTCTCCCAGTGGACCCTACTGTTATACAACCACTGTCCACTACATACTGGGCTTGGTGCTAATTGCAAACTTTGTTGAAAGTCACATTGCTGTATTCCCCTTCCCTGGTCATTGACAACAACCCGTGGCGTCCTCCCACTGCTGAGACAATGATTGGATGCACACTGACACAGTGCAATATAAACATATTTGGCTACCCTTTTTCCAGATGGACATACCTTTTCCCATTCTACAGACTCCCGGTTGACGTCTGCAACGGTGATGGACTGTTTCGTATTTCAACGTATTCACAGTGCACTCTGTGCACAGATTCCATCTTACCCATTAGTGCCTGAGGAATTTGCACCACTTACACTCCTGATAGACAACAACAGCGGCAATCAACTGGTGTCTAAGCTCTATCATTCATGCCTGTCCATGCTAACTGTCAATTACCAAAAAGATCATGCCCGCTGGGAAACTGAATTGGGCACTCTATTAACAGATAAAATATGGTATGCCTGTTGTCAGCAAACTCAGTGTCCCAAAATTACCCCCAGAAATTCATTCATTTTAAATTCCTACATCACGTGTACGTTACCCTGGCTGACCTTCATAGACAGCTCCAGATCCCTTAAGTGCCCTAATTGCCACGACACAGATGCAAACTTCTTAAATATGACCTGAACTTGCAAATATATAGCGCAATACTGGGTAGAGGTTTTTACCTGTCTGACTCAGATGGTGGAAACTAATGTTAGCCCAGCCCCCCTTATGCTCACGTGCAGGACCTTCCAGAAGGCATTTGTTGATATACGGCGTTGGCTCTCTTGCTTGATAAGCGCAAGATTGCCCTCTGCTGAGGCAATAATCACCCCAACCATTTCAAATTGGTTTGCAAACCTGGCCCATTGTGATACTACCAGTGAGTTGTATGCCTCGCCCCACCACTCTCCTCTAGGCCTAAGGATATCTGGCAACATCTTTGTCCCTATTTGTTGTCCATGGCACAGTCCGCATCGCACACCCAAAGAGAACTCACCCCAAACGTCATTTGCTAGAGCCCATCCTACTATAATGGGATCTCCCCCGCTCCACTCCCCTCGACACAACAGTTCTGACCTCTGACCCCTCACCCTCCATTATCCTCCTGGTTCCATGACACCCCCTAGGGAATAGGATTTGAGACAAATGCTTACATGTAATTTCTGTGGTGTTAAGTGTGGGAAGACGCAATTACTGACATAGAATGCAACTGGTATGGTTGTGAGTAACTAAATACTTGAATTCAACATTTGTAAGTGTTATGGCATGTCCATATATGTTCTATTTCGGTACTGATGCTGCACATGCTTTATATTGCTACTATTATGTTTGATAGTCCTGATATTGTATTCACTTGTATTATGCTACAACATAAAGAATAAATAAAAAAGCATACTGTATTTGTTAGGCGAGGCAAATATCCCACCCATCATTCCATGATCATTCATCACCTCCCTGCTCATGGCATTTATCCTCCCATGACCTAACTGAAGCATGATTCAATTCTGCACTGCAGTGTTAATGCAGCATTACAAAGTTTTCAATGCATTACAAACCATAAACAAGGTGTGCTTCACGGTGCCCACTCAGTCACCTCTTACCAGTACTTCACGCAATTATTATTTCCTCAAGTTCTATCCCAGCCTACCAAAAAATTGAAAAATCCATTCTTGGCATGTGCCACAATTTTTCTGGCCAGGTGACTTATGTATATATATATATTTCATGGCTTTCATGACTGTTTTACACCTGTTCAAATTTTTTCCTTCATCATTTGTCAACTGCAGTGGTGACTAAGCAAAAGCTTAGCACATGATGATCAGTGATACCCCACTATTCTATAGCAACACCTCTGCCTAGGTTAATCCCTCTAACTTGCCTTGCAGTAGAGTAACTTTCCTTACTGCCAAGTGAAGGTATTTGTTGAAAATAATTTGCGGTGAAGGGCGAGGCCAGGAGTAATTTGGAAGTGCCCGATTTAGAGTTTGGTGGATGGGATAGTCTGTGACGAAAGTGCCAAATAAAAGATATATCCAGTTCCCTTCCTTGTACTGCAGGGCATCGTTTTTTCCACTGTCTACTGAAGACCTAATAAGCAGATGAAACTTCCTATTCATTGTGTATCAGGAATGGTGAATGGTCATAGTTACAGTAACACTCCAAGGTATGTAGGATGGGAAATTCAAGTGATTTTGCAAATGCATATTACGAGAAGTTAAATGATTGGTTCCTGGTGGGGTAGGAAGAGATATGATTGTTGTTTAAGTTTCATGGTTTTTAATTAGTCTGTACACTATTAGAAGTTAAAGCAGATTCCCTTAGACTTGGAGAGGTACAGACCTCTCTGCTTCCTTTCTTATTGCAAGTTTGAAGCTTCATTCTTAGCACTTATTCCAATTCTGAAAGACTTCAGCTGGACTCTTAACTATGCTGACACCTTCCACCATTTACCAATTCCCTTGAGACCCCACTCTATAATCCATTCTTATTCTAAACTTAGAACCTTGATTTGATGACTTTAGAACATATTTATGTTTGTAGATAAAATCTGAGTTTCTTTAAGGGACATCTATTTCTAATTATCAGGTTCTGTATTACTATAGCTGCGAATATTTTATATATTATCCTACTGAGACTGAACCTATTGCGATATTACATCTTGCCAGTTGTAATCATGTATCTTCTTAATATTCTCTTGACATGCATATATACTGAACTGATTATTACTACTTAACTTCAACCTCTGTTTCCAGATCCTTATTGTGTGTTGAAATGGGCTTCATGAAAGTTGAATTGCTGTATCATTGCTAACTTTGTTGGCCTCTCAGTCAACGTAAAAAGATCCATCAGATGAAAGATTGTAAATCATGCACCTGCAGCTCTCAAATACTACAGAATCTATCACCCTGTTATATCTCAAACATAAGTTAATAAAATACTGTGCCTTACTCTGAGACTGAGGCTAATTTAAAAGAGGGACTGTCTTGGAGGGCAAGCCAGATAAAATACTATGCCAAGATGTGGAGAACAACCCAATTAGTAAGAAGCAGGACTTTAAAGAGCAGATTTCCTGCCCATTCCTCCCAGCCTTCAGGCCTCAATGTACAAGGAGAGCTACAGTTGTGCACATGTGGACCTGTGCTTTTCAGCAAAGTTTCAGAGGCCAGGTCTTGATGAAGTTCTTTGTGCTGCACAGATACACCTGAAGGGGGTCTGTGCATTTCTTTGTCCTGTCTATGTACATTGACTCAAAATATTTCTGACCTTAGTGCATGAGCTGATGACAGGAGAGCCCAGAAACAAGGAAAGTACATTACTGTGTTTCCGAGTCTACAGCTCATATACTAAATTATGATTTTTAGAGTTAATGTATGCACTGACGACAGGAAAAAGAAACAATAAATGTTCACAATGTAAGTACATCTTTGCTCTTCCAAAGTATTTCTGCTCATTCCAAGATATTTTACCTGCATTGGAAGCTGATTTTCACTCTAATTAAAACCATTTGTGATGTAAAGTGTTTGCATATATTTTCCCTTCAGGTTTCAGTTTTGAAACATTAATTGTTGAAATAGTCCTTCCCATTTGTAAATGCCTAGTCTTAAAAGATGAATTTTCAATGTGTCATTTTTCTTTTCAAACACATCCCGTTTTTGTGCTGGATTTAAAAGAAAAAAAACATTGCTTCATTTAAAAACAATCACAGATATGGTGGTCTGCTGACCCCAGTCGGCCAACTTTCCTGTGATGGCTGTCATTCTTCATGGATCGCAGAGTGCGACATACCCTATTTATATTCATAAAGTAGACCGATTTGCAATCCATTAGGAATCGCTAATTGAAAATCAGCAAGTTTCATACATTAAGAAGAGCGATTTCCTAATTGTTTTCCACGGATAATCGCAATTTGGAAATTGCTATCCCCACATTATATACATCTGGCTTTAATTTCTCTAAATCATACTTTTGCAATTTTGTGACAGTTGTCAGAGGGCTAATCTGTCCATATAGATACATATATGTGGTGCACGGTCTAGAAATATCTTTGTTTAGGACAGAAAGAAGACCAGTGTATAAAAGAGACTGTAAAACAGTTTGAGCAAAATAAAACTGCTACAATTTCCACTGCGAATGGATATCACACAACAACAAAAAAACACCCTTAGTTATTATTTATTCACCCAAATATCACTTCCCACATGTTCCTTCACTTAGCACGTATTTTAAGACATGTCTAATGATTTATCCTAACTTCATTCATTGCATATTTAGGCTCAAGTGCTTGATAGAGAAATTAGATGCAGGTCGACATTTTTGAGAGAAGATATTTTATGTTTGTTGAAATTGTGACAGCTTTCGTTGTAGAGTCTACGTTTTTGCAAAAGAATGTTTCTGCCTTCACATGCTGCCCTGGTTGGGAACCTCCTGAGAATGTGCAACCCTTCGCTGACGTCAGTCCTAACACAGAGGGCAGTGCCCAACATCAGCCTCGGTCTTACGAGAGGTAAACAAAGGGCTCCTCAACCTCTTTCTATCAATAGCCCTGCCAGTGATGGAGGAAATGATACCAAAGGCGCGGATTTCCTTTAGGAGACATTTCCGTGGCGCTGTCGGAGATGGAGAAGAATGAATACATTTGTACGTGACAACCCTGCAGTACTAAGCTGGGACAACCTGCCTACAACTGACGACTCCAGACTGCTGCAACTAATGCGGCTGTCTAATGCTCATCGCTTGCATCGTGAGTCTAAATAATTCATAGTGATTGGGGTATTTTGCTGTGGCTTCAATTGTTTTAAAGCTTACCTCATACTGATACCAAGGGTCCTTTATTTGAAGATGTGGGCAGGTGTGGTGACAGCGGGTAGCCAGTGTGTGTCGTGGCGAGGGAATTTCTCCCCCTCTACCCTGGCTGCTGTTTCAACAGTGAAATACAAATCATCAGGGTTTATTTATTTATTTAAAGAGTTTTATATAGCACTGGCTAGACCCAAAGGTATCAGAGCGCTTTACATTAGGTTCCACAATGTTACAGAAAATGATACCAATTTACACACGATGTCAAAAAATAAGCAATACATTTTGAGAGGAGAAAAGGAGAGACATAAATAGAGGGAGGATGCGGGAAGAGACGACAGGAGAGACGAAAGGAAGTCTGTCTAAAGACCGACTGGGTAGGTGACATCAAGGAGGGAATCCCCGGCTTGTCTCCCCTTTAGCTAAACCAGGTAGCTCCATCGGACATCAGTCAAAAATTGCAAGGTCTAAATTGACGAGGGGAAATTCACAGATAAACAGGGTGGGGACTAAGGGCCAGGACCGGTGAAGACAAACGTCAGTAGCTGGAAAGTAGAGAAGAGTAGAGCAGAGAGGGGTAGGAGTAGGGGGCAAGGGGGTTGGGCAGGAGGGAGATAAGGTCAGGAGAGATGCAGGAGGGTTTGCCCGAAGCATGGCTGGGTAGGTGATGGTCAAGGAGGAAATCCAAAGCCCATCTTCCCGTTATCTCGCGAGGTAGCTCCACCTGGCATCAGTCAAAATGGCTAGGGCTCAGCTGTCGAGCGAAAGTTCTCAGAGTAAAGGTCCTGGTGGGTTAGCGGGAATAGGGTCGAGTGAAGGCTGGTTGAGGTCCGAACGATGGCCAATGATTTTGGACCTGGAGAGGAAAGACTATCGCGGAGGTGGCCATCTTGAAATCCGGCAGGGGGTACGAGTTCTTGAAAGTTCAAATTCAGTCTGCCCCCATGATTCTCTAAAGCCCAGAGGAAAGTGGGAGGGCAGCCATCTTGAGGTCAGGTCTAAATGTTGGGTCAGAGATTATTGAACCAGGTCGACGTTCTTTTGATGAGTAAAGCCCCGTGGTGCAAGTGAGAGGGATGTCTGTGGTTTGGGAGGAGACCCACTTCATATGGATGGACCGGGTTACTCGCGTAAATTCGAGTGGTCAGGAGTTAACAGGTGGCGGCCATCACTGGGTCAGGCCAATCCAGCGAATGAGTGGTGGTGGAACTTTCCTGGATGCCTACCCACTGGCCGTAAGATGAAGGTGAGTTGTTAGTCATTGACATTGAGAGTAAGGAGCAATCCGTGTTAAGAATAGTTTGGTTAAGAGAGTGTTTATGGGAGAAAGAAGGGTCAGGTAGTATCAATTTACGAGATGGTGCTCGTTTACGCCCATTGCCAATGTCTTCAATCAAAGGTCTCCTCCGGTCTGGGCATGATTGGAAGAAGTTGGGATTTGCATCGCTAGGTGTTACTGTGTTTGGCGGGCGTATTAGAAGCTGTGGGGAGAGCTGCGAGTAGAGCGGGAGCAGCCATTTTGGGGTCAGTGATAGAGCGTCATGTTGTTTGGAAAATTGTAGGGGTGCATCATAATTGCCTATAGTCAGCACCCGCATATTTATAGGACCCTACTAATGTTTGGTTTAGAAATGTAGGACTAATCGAGAGTGTTGCAATATATAAAATTATGCTCATATCATTTATTGATTAATGCAGTGTTTAATTGAGAGAATAATGCTTTAACCACATCGATGCTAGTGTTATTTTCCTCCTGTGCTGACCTCTTGGTTTTCCCATTGTTCATGACGAGCTCAGCTCGTCATGTGTGTATGGAGGTGTACACCATGACGAGCTGAGCTCGTCATGAGCGTCCAAGGAGTTAAGTAATTTAGGATTAGTTGTTCTGTGTGTGTAATGTGTCTCGAGATTAAACATGCCATGTTAAAGTTGCACGTGTAGTTTGCTTAGTGAGAAATGTAATGCTTGAACATGAGAATAATGTTCGTTAACATAGAGTGTAATGATAGGATTTATTAATGAAAAGTTTATGTTTTTGTATTAGAAGTGCATTTAAAGGAGTAAAAGCCTGAGAGAAGAAATGCTAGCAAAGGCCTAACTGTGATTTTCTTAGCATGACTAGAAATGTCGAGCTGGAAAAATGATTGGGAAAGAAACTTATGGTTGCAGTTGAGTTTCGAACTGTAACTTGGGGCGTGCAGAGGGATCGTTCTCATGCATTTCTTTTGCAGGTGCAAGGCCGAAGAGCTCGTTAGGTAGAATAAGTCATTGTTTAGAAGTCAGATTACTAGGAGTGAAGCCGAAAAGAATGTGCTCGCAGGTGCGTTTGCAGAATTAGGCGGAGAAGGTGCCTGGGATCCAAGGACACAGTTACGGTTTCTGGGAGAAGAATGCTCGACACTGGAAAAGTACGAGGGGCTGTACCTGCAGAACGAGGAGTGTCATGGGCGTACTCATTGTTTTTGGCATTTTGTATTAGGGAAAGTGCCCTGAGGGTGGACAGTTAGTTCGGTCTTAGTGAAGCTACGGTTAGGATCAGTTGGGTTTAGACTGGGTCCTGTCTAAGGCAGTCCAATTGGATTTGCAGTTAGACATGGGTCTTAGTTTGGACTAGGCAGGAGAAACTGAGGAGCATCTTAGAATGAGCTCAGTAGTTTAGGCTACTTATCTGGAAAAGTGAATGTGCTTCCTAGGGAGCCTTCACAGCTGACACCTTTTTCTCTTGCCTGGTAGGTATGTTAAGTAGGAATGTCACTTTAGAGGTAGTGTAGGGACAGACTAATCTTTTCTTTCCATTGGAACAGATGCAGTCGAGAGTTCAAGTTGGCACAGTGATTGCATGTCTGATGCCTCTAGAATTAACTTTGCTTTTTATTCTGAGTCGTTCGAGACTCCTGCGTAGGATTATGTTTGTATTAGTGCCAGTTTATTTCTTGAACCTCGTGCTGAGGTGCTTGTATGTTCAGTTATTTTTTGCTTTGTAATACATTTTCAAACTTTCCTTGTGAGTCAGTGCTCCTTTTAAATAAAATGTATTGATTTTTGGGATCAGTCAAAGTATATTGAATTCAAAGAACTTCCCTCACACTTCAATGCAGGCTAAAGAAACCCGTCGACCTGGGAATTCCTCAGAGTGGTAAGGTAAAAATCAAGGTGGGAATCCCAGCGTCATCAGTAGTCAGTCTCTGTTTCGGGACGGCATTATAGGCAGAAACGGCAGAGAAATGCACTCCGATCCAGGATCCCAGCAAGCCGTGCCCAGGTGTTGTCAACCGTCGGCCTCGCAAATCCCACGGGTCCAGATCAGGGTTATCCAGGGGTCGTTTGACAGGCACCGTCGCGACAACCACCTCAGACAGGAGCCAGAGCCGTCCTACAGTCATCGGGCATGGGAGGTTGTACTCACTCCGATTCAGGCTCGCCGTCCCCTCTGTTCTTCTCCTGATTGGTTCCGGTGAGTCCTGATTCTTTTGGTAGTGTGGATGTGGGGGGTCGGCTGGGATTTTCAGCTTGTTAGTGATCCCCGGCCAGGAGCTCGAATTCTGAGCTCCTAACCCGTGGCCATCTTAGAGATATAGGATTCACTGGTTCCCTCATGCCCTAGTGCCACTGCACCTGCTGCACCAATGGAAGGACGCCCCTGAGTGGTGCTCTGGAAGCGAGGGTGGAGGGGTGTGGAGATGTTTGCCCATGTCTCAGCACTTGCCAAGAGTGTGACTTTGAAATTAGTTAACGGGCTACATTTTTTGTAAATACGTGTACTGAAATAGCAAGTATCATAACATACAAAGCAACAATTATTTAACAGAATTATTTAGGCCTTAATTTTGAGCCATAGTATATTTTGATTCCGGTGCAAGCAGCTGTTTGAGAAGGGGCAAGAGTTGCAAGACTTGTCGTAAACTCTAAACCCCCACAATTTTGCACTGATAAATTTGGGCAAGTCAAACCTGTCAAAATATATCAGAAGGGGTATATGTAAGGAATTGGGGTATTAGCTAAGGCGGGTGAGTGTTTATCTCAAAAAGTAACCTCAGTCCTTATCAGGGAGACCCCCTAAAGTCACTAAATTAACCCGAGCTCAACCCTCCAATAGCTATGGCACAGACCAAGTAGCCTTAAATTAGAGGTAATATGTTAAGAATTTATTCAGTACTCAAATAATAATAAGGTCAAAATAAATAACACAAGAAAAATCCTAAACAAATATAGAAAAGTAGAGGGCATTTTTAGAGATATAACGACACCAAAGATGACAAAAATCCAATTAGTAGAACTGAAGTTATGAATTTTTAAAGTTTATATTTCAAAATATGACCAAATAACATAAAAAGCCAACCACAGCCATGTCATTGCACTTAACCAGGGCAAGCATAATGTTTAAGGCTGACCACAATAGAGCATGGGCCTCTTACAAGTACTAGGTTCAACCTGGTAAAAACCTTTACCTTCAGACATAGGGCCTAATTGCGAGTTTGGCGGACCTGGAGCATGCCACCACCCCTCTCCAGAACCACCAAACTCGACAGCCGCCTGCCTGCCAGTTCACAAGTAATCTCGTGGTTTTGCGGGTGCTCCTTGGGCATTCCCACAGTGGTGCCTATTAAAAAGGCACCACAATGGGAATGCCAAAGCCCGTTCCTTCATGGCATTCAGTGTAAAGTCCATGCTATGCAGGAAAGGGGGTGACTGCACACAGGGGGGCACAGCACGTGCCCCCCTGTAGGCACCTTGGCCCTGAGGCAACAGGGGGCTCTGTAGAGCCCTCTCTGTTTCCTCGCCACCACACTTTTCATGGTAAGCTCACTGCCATGAAAACTGTGGCGATGAAGAAACTTCTAACATGCTTGACTGTGCCGCAGTGGCACCACCAGCATATTAGGGTCTCTGGCCACCATGTCACCGCCACAGGATCCATGATCCTCGGTGGTTGCAGCGGTATTATGGCGATCCCACCACCGTATACGTAATACGGCAGGTGGACTGCCAATCTGGTGGTCCAGGGACCGCCACCATGGGTTTGGCAGTCCGATGGACCATCAAACTCGTAATTAGGTCATTAGTCTGGAATGGAAGTACAAAATCCTCAGAGGTGCAAGGCATCAATCTGTAGCTGAAGAAGGTTCCATATCATCAGATATCTGCTGAATGAGGTCTCAGTCAGACTGTTAATGTTTGGTGGGAAAGCTCAGAGCTGGATAAATTTGAATTTAGCGTCCAGAGAAGGTTCCTTGTTGGCCAGTTACTTTTGTCACCTTTGCTCAGTGAAGAGTTCTACTTTGGAACTTAATCACTTTTTTTGAACCCAGATTCTTTCAGTGGGTCAAAGCTGCAGGTTGTAGCCCAAGAGGGCTCCAAAAGGCTGAATATCTCCTCCCTGAGATCCTGCTGAATTGGATTTGCTGCTTGGAAAATACATAGTGGGAGCTACCTGAATCTTTGGACCGGGGGCACCGCACCTTCGTCGCATCACCTCGACAGATTGGTCTCAATCCTCCGTCTGTTCTCAGAGCAAAAAGTTGGCTAAAAGCTTATTAATCACAGGTTCAGAAAACGGTAGGAGGAGGACACTTGGGGTCCAGGACTTTCAGGGCAGCAGTTGAGGTCAATACTCACTCTAGCAGATGCCAGCAGCAGGGTCAAGGGCAGGTTTAGTTGGAAATGGTCAGTTGCTAATGCAGAAAAAATGGCTCTTGGAGTTTGATGTGTTCCTGTACCACAAACAAGGGGTCACCTTTATGACCCTTGAAGTACACTTCTTTCTCCTGGGCACATGAGGGAGAGCAGGTCCAGTCTTCAAGGGTCTTCTCATTTCAGAGACATCAGGTCCAGTCTTCTTCTGTTCTTCCACAGGTTCAGAAGTGATCTGTGGACACCCCTACTATGGTGGGCCACATGAGGTACCCTTCCACTGACAGAGCTAACTGGAGCTCTGTCGATGGAAAGTTGATGGCCACCTATCTCTAAATGAGGTAGGTGGACCATCAGTTTGGTTGACAAGTTACTTCGTTGCATGTGGATTGAGTACCCAGCTTGCTAAACTCTAAATCAGACCAATGGCCAAATCTAAAAGAAAGCAAAAATTGCTATTTTTGAAATTTTGTTAAGTGTGAACCCTAGGTCATAAGGGTTAGCAGGGGACTGTGCATTACTACTATGGATCAGAAAATCAAAACATTTTAGAAAACAAAGGAGAAAAAATAGTTTTTGAGCGAAATATGTTTCTTAGTGATGTTGTGAAAGTTAGGCGGTCTGCTGTGCTTCTTTCAAAAGAAAAAGGATAGTGATGACTCTTGCAAGAGTGTTAATCCTATATTTAGGTTGAGTATTTCTACGGGTGCAAAACCTTTGGCTAATGTGCATATGGGTAGCAATTTATACCTTACTTTCAACAATTCAATTGCTCTTTTGCCAAAAATATGGGTGTGTTGATTCTCTAAAACTTACTTAAATGGTAGTCTCTTCCACATAAACTGCTCCTGCCTGTGAGAACTGTGGGATCCAAGAAACCCACATTGTTGCACAGTGCTTTTCCGGATGAGGTGCATCTGTGAAATTGTCTTTCTTTTGACTTCTGAGTGACTTTTAAATGCTAACTCTATTGGACAAAAGAAAACCGAGTTTTTATTAGATAATTATTCACTGGCATTTTCTTAGATACATCGGTTAGCTAGTATCAATGCTAATTTTGAGGAAAAACTAAAAAGTGTAGGGGTAAACGTTGTTCTGAAGATTCCGCTGCTGGGGAATACCAAAGCTGCCTGGTCTTGATCCCACCTCGTGCCTCTTTCTTATACCACCCGACACTTCTTGCCACTTTCATCTCACTCACATAGGTTTTTTCCCCATATTTCTGAGCTTTTTCCTACTTTCCTGTCATTCACCCTTTTCTTTCCCTTGCTCTGAGTCAAAGTCTGAATATGAAAAATAAGTCCATGAGCCCCAAAATGAGAGGTAGATACCCACCAGCTGCAACCACTGGAACTGAATAAGCATTTACTAAACTACTGATTCTAAGCCTTTGATTAGAATTATTTCCTGCACTGGTATTGTTTTTGCTAAGTAGTCGTAGTAGTAAACCAGTAATACAAAATCACAAAATACCTTACACAAAAAATACTTTTGAGAAATATCAAAACTATTAAATTGCCGATTACATACGAATAAAAAACTGCATATCAAGATGTTTTTTAGTGAGACTACAAAGTTTAAATTTAGAAGTCATTGTTTTAAAATCCTAGAGCTGGATAGTGCTCTTTGTATTCAATTTCTGAGACCAATGCTTTTGCAGGGCCAGGGTGGTGACTAGTCTGTTTTAGGTCTGGGTAGGGCAGCTACTACAATGCCTTATGTGATCAACAGCAAATGAGATTTCAGAATTCATACTGAAGAGGGTTTTAAGCTGCACAGAATACAGAATTTGATGGGTAGAAGATATATACTTTTACTGAAAAAGAGTGCTTGCCTTGCACTTTGCCTTGTGGCAAAGGTTATGTTCAATACAGCATGCCTGTAATTATGGTGGCCAGTCATCTATTTATGTGCCTCCTCCTTCCGAGAGGCCCCCAACTTCATTCGCCATTCCTCTACTGTTCCCTTACTTAGCTCTCCCACGCGGTGGACCATCTGACCTCTCCTAACCTGGCCATCTACAACCACACTGTGTTGCCAGGTTGTATTACCCGGTTCAGGCCTGAGTGGTGAGAATGACTGACTGGGCTTGAGGAACACTTCCAAGAACGATCAGAAGAGGGTTTAGTGACTGAGTGACACCCTGTTTCTCCCAGAAACTGGGGTGGGACCCCTTTGATGTGACCGTCTATTGCCCTTGGCCTGTGTCTGTTCCGCATCTGGTGGGTGTACTTCTCGAGTGATGCCAAGCCACTTTTGCTGATTTTGACCTTGCTGCCTCTCCCCACCTGCTTTCTTGGCACTCTGACTAAGAGTGACTTCAGCCGCACGTGTCCTACTGCCCGGGGGGAGGACAGAGGGCCTGATGTATGACCTGCATAATAGCGCATGGCAAATTGAGAGTCATTTGGGACTTGCAATATGCGATGCTCTATTTTGCATGTACAATAGTGTGTTTTACACTGTTTGCGATTCCCAATGCGGCCGCAAATTGCGAGGCTCATGAATATTAATGAGCCTCTCGCCATTTGCGAGCCCGTTGGGAATGACTGGCCCTTTCAGGGATTGTGGCCTTCTGGGCTCAGCAGACCAACATGTCTGGGACTGCTTTTTAAACAAAGCAGTTTTTTTTTTTAAATGCATCCCGTTTTCCTTAAAGGAAAACGGGATGGATTTAAAAAGGAAAATGAAACTTTTGGTTTCATTTTTTTTAGGGCACGCAATGGTTTCTGGGACCACTGCCTGCTCTTGAAAAATATTTTCCAACATACCCACAAAGGGGAAGGGGTCCCCTGGGGACCCCTTCCCCTTTGTGAGTGGTTTACCACCTACTTGAAGTAGGTGGTAAACTGTGAGTGTTTTGCTGCCGCAAATGCGGTCGCAAAACACTAGTACATAGCATATTGACTCGCTATTAGGAAGGGATGCCCCTTCCCAATAGCGAGAGTCGCAAGTGCTATTTCGAGAGTCAGTGATTCGCAAAATAGTATTTGCACATGCTATTTCCTTTTTTGCGGCTGCAAACAGAAGTTTCTCCCATTTGCGGCCACAAAAAGGGTCGTACATCTGGCCCAGAGTGTCTCCAATCTGTGGGTGTAGCATAGTCGGGATGAGTTGGAGGGCGGTGGTAGGCTTGGGGCCAATTGGCCTGCTGGGTATCAGTTGCACCGCATTAGGGTGCTGAGAGCCAATGTGTGCGAGCACTTCCGTACAGCATGCCACCACCCCTCTCCAAAACCACCCAACTCGACAGCCGCCTGCCTGCCAGTTTACAAGTAATCTTGTGGTTTTGCGGGTGCTCCTCGGGCATTCCCACAGTGGTGCCTATTAAAAAGGCACCACAATGGGAATGCCAAAGCCCGTTCCTTCATGGCATACAGTGTAAAGTCCATGCTATGCAGGAAAGGGGGTGACTGCACACAGGGGGGCACAGCATGTGCCCCCCTGTAGGCACCTTGGCCCTGAGGCAACAGAGGGCTCTGTAGAGCCCTCTCTGTTTCCTCGCCACCACACTTTTCATGGTAAGCTCACTGCCATGAAAACTGTGGTGATGAATAAACTCCTAATATGCTTGACGGTGCCTCAGTGGCACCACCAGCATATTAGGGTCTCTGACCACCATGTCACCGCCACAGGATCCATGATCCTCTGTGGTTGCAGCGGTATTATGGCGATCCCACCACCGTATACGTAATACGGCAGGTGGACTGCCAATCTGGTGGTCCAGGGACCGCCACCATGGGTTTGGCAGTCCGATGGACCATCAAAATCGTAATTAGGTCATTAGTCTGGATTGGAAGTACAAAATCCTCAGAGGTGCAAGGCATCAATCTGTAGCTGAAGAGGGTTCCATATCATCAGATATCTGCTGAAGGAGGTCTCAGTCAGACTGTTAATGTTTGGTGGGAAAGCTCAGAGCTGGAGAAATTTGAATTTAGCGTCCAGAGAAGGTTCCTTGTTGGCCAGTTACTTTTGTCACCTTTGCTCAGTGAAGAGTTCTACTTTGGAACTTCATCACTTTTTTTGAACCCAGATTCTTTCAGTGGGTCAAAGCTGCAGGTTGTAGCCCAAGAGGGCTCCAAAAGGCTGAATATCTCCTCCCTGAGATCCTGCTGAATTGGATTTGCTGCTTGGAAAATACATAGTGGGAGCTACCTGAATCTTTGGACCCGGGGCACCGCACCTTCGTCGCATCACCTTGACAGATTGGTCTCAATCCTCCGTCTGTTCTCAGAGCAAAAAGTTGGCTAAAAGCTTATTAATCACAGGTTTCAGAAAACGGTAGGAGGAGTACACTTGGGGTCCAGGACTTTGAGGGCAGCACTTGAGGTCAATACGCACTCTAGCAGATGCCAGCAGCAGGGTCAAGGGCAGGTTTAGTTGGAAATGGTCAGTTGCTAATGCAGAAAAAATGGCTCTTGGAGTTTGATGTGTTCCTGTACCACAAACAAGGGGTCACCTTTATGACCCTTGAAGTACACTTCTTTCTCCTGGGCACATGAGGGAGAGCAGGTCCAGTCTTCAAGGGTCTTCTCATTTCAGAGACATCAGGTCCAGTCTTCTTCTGTTCTTCCACAGGCTCAGAAGTGATCTGTGGACACCCCATCTCTGGTGGGCCATATGAGGTACCCTTCCACTGACAGAGCTAACTGGAGCTCTGTCGATGGAAAGTTGATGGCCACCTATCTCTAAATGAGGTAGGTGGACCATCAGTTTGGTTGACAAGTTACTTCGTTGCATGTGGATTGAGTACCCAGCTTGCTAAACTCTAAATCAGACCAATGGCCAAATCTAAAAGAAAGCAAAAATTGCTATTTTTGATATTTTGTTAAGTGTGAACCCTAGGTCATAAGGGTTAGCAGGGGACTGTGCATTACTACTATGGATCAGAAAATCAAAACATTTTAGAAAACAAAGGAGAAAAAATAGTTTTTGAGCGAAATATGTTTCTTAGTGATGTTGTGAAAGTTAGGCGGTCTGCTGTGCTTCTTTCAAAAGAAAAAGGATAGTGATGACTCTTGCAAGAGTGTTAATCCTATATTTAGGTTGAGTATTTCTACGGGTGCAAAACCTTTGGCTAATGTGCATATGGGTAGCAATTTATACCTTACTTTCAACAATTCAATTGCTCTTTTGCCAAAAATATGGGTGTGTTGATTCTCTAAAACTTACTTAAATGGTAGTCTCTTCCACATAAACTGCTCCTGCCTGTGAGAACTGTGGGATCCAAGAAACCCACATTGTTGCACAGTGCTTTTCCGGATGAGGTGCATCTGTGAAATTGTCTTTCTTTTGACTTCTGAGTGACTTTTAAATGCTAACTCTATTGGACAAAAGAAAACCGAGTTTTTATTAGATAATTATTCACTGGCATTTTCTTAGATAAATCGGTTAGCTAGTATCAATGCTAATTTTGAGGAAAAACTAAAAAGTGCAGGGGTAAACGTTGTTCTTAAGATTCCGCTGCTGGGTAATACCAAAGCTGCCTGGTCTTGATCCCACCTCGTGCCTCTTTCTTATACCACCCGACACTTCTTGCCACTTTCATCTCACTCACATAGGTTTTTTCCCCATATTTCTGAGCTTTTTCCTACTTTCCTGTCATTCACCCTTTTCTTTCTCTTGCTCTGAGTCAAAGTCTGAATATGAAAAATAAGTCCATGAGCCCCAAAATGAGAGGTAGATACCCACCAGCTGCAACCACTGGAACTGAATAAGCATTCACTAAACTACTGATTCTTAGCCTTTGATTAGAATTATTTCCTGCACTGGTATTGTTTTTGCTAAGTAGTCGTAGTAGTAAACCAGTAATACAAAATCACAAAATACCTTACACAAAAAATACTTTTGAGAAATATCAAAACTATTAAATTGCCGATTACATACGAATAAAAAACTGCATATCAAGATGTTTTTTAGTGAGACTACAAAGTTCAAGTTTAGAAGTCATTGTTTTAAAATCCTAGAGCTGGATAGTGCTCTTTGTATTCAATTTCTGAGACCAATGTTTTTGCAGGGCCAGGGTGGTGACTAGTCTGTTTTAGGTCTGGGTAGGGCAGCTACTACAATGCCTTATGTGATCAACAGCAAATGAGCTTTCAGAATTCATACTGAAGAGGGTTTTAGGCTGCACAGAATACAGAATTTGATGGGTAGAAGATATATTCTTCCACTGAAAAAGAGTGCTTGCCTTGCACTTTGCCTTGTGGCAAAGGTTATGTTCAATACAGCATGCCTGTAATTATGGTGGCCAGTCATCTATTTATGTGCCTCCTCCTTCCGAGAGGCCCCCAACTTCATTCGCCATTCCTCTACTGTTCCCTTACTTAGCTCTCCCACGCGGTGGACCATCTGACCTCTCCTCACCTGGCCATCTACAACCACACTGTGTTGCCAGGTTGTATTACCCGGTTCAGGCCTGAGTGGTGAGAATGACTGACTGGGCTTGAGGAACACTTCCAAGAACGATCAGAAGGACGTTTAGTGACTGAGTGACACCCTGTTTCTCGCAGAACTGGGGTGGGACCCCTTTGATGTGACCGCCTATTGCCCTTGGCCTGTGTCTGCTCCGCATCTGGTGGGTGTACTTCTCGAGTGATGCCAAGCCACTTTTGCTGACTTTGACCTTGCTGCCTCTCCTTACCTGCTTTCTTGGCACTCTGACTAGGAGTGACTTCAGCCGCACGTGTCCTACTGCCCGGGGGGAGGACAGAGGGCCTGATGTATGACCTGCAAAATAGCGCATCGCAAATTGCGAGTCATTTGGGACTTGTAATATGCGATGCTCTATTTTGCATGTACAATAGTGTGTTTTACACTGTTTGCGATTCCCATTGCGGTCGCAAATTGCGAGGCTCATGAATATTAATGAGCCTCTCGCCATTTGCGAGCCCGTTGGGAATGACTGGCTCTTTCAGGGATTGTGGCCTTCTGGGCTCAGCAGACCACCATGTCTGGGACTGCTTTTTAAATAAAGCAGTTTTTTTTTAATGCATCCCGTTTTCCTTAAAGGAAAACGGGATGGATTTAAAAAGGAAAATGAAACTTTTGGTTTCATTTTTTTAAAGGCACGCAGTGGTTTCTGGGACCACTGCCTGCTCTTGAAAAATATTTTCAAACATCCCACAAAGGGGAAGGGGTCCTCTGGGGACCCCTTCCCCTTTGTGAGTGGTTTACCACCTACTTGAAGTAGGTGGTGAACTGTGAGTGTTTTGCTGCCGCAAATGCGGTCGCAAAACACTAGTACATAGCATATTGACTCGCTATTAGGAATGGATGCCCCTTCCCAATAGCGAGAGTCGCAAGTGCTATTTCGAGAGTCAGTGATTCGCAAAATAGCATTTGCACATGCTATTTCCTTTTTTGCGGCTGCAAACAAGAGTTTCTCCCATTTGCGGCCACAAAAAAGGGTTGTACATCTGGCCCAGAGTGTCTCCAATCTGTGGGTGTAGCATAGTTGGGATGAGTTGGAGGGCGGTGGTAGGCTTGGGGCCAAGTGGCCTGCTGGGTGTCAGTTGCACCGCATTAGGGTGCTGAGAGCCAATGTGAGCGAGCACTTCCGTACAGCCTTGTCTGGTATCCGTGGCACCACGTAGTGTTATGGAGTGAGTGTGTGTTGGAGGGACATCGGGGAACCATCCATGATTCAGGCAATGGACGGCGACTTGCCTGATATGTTGATTTCTTGCTATTTGCCATTGTTTTACATGCTTGGCCTTGGCCCACTGTACTGCTAAAAAAGTGTTATAAATTGTTGTATGTACATATTTCTGATATCGTTGTGACCCGGGGTGTACCATATAATTGTGTGATATTGAATTATAAGAATTGCTAGGGTGGGTCTGAGGTGGACAACGTATTGCACTTCATAAGGGTACTGGGAGGGTGTACATTAGGATCTTTCCCAAGTGTGGATATTACTGATGTCATTTGAACACGGAAGGTCCAAGAACTGCTAGTAATAATTCCCCATGTGATTTATACCAAAAAATACAATATGTTCATGTTGTGTTGATTATTATGTGTGTTAAATACAAACGTTATTACATATATCACATGTGAAGTCTCTTTTCTGATGCTCAAGGTATTTATCTTGTGTGAGTGCTTTGCCAATGCTTTACACATTTCCTCTGTGGTAAGCCTTACTGCTCAATGCCAAGCCATCCAAGGTTAAGTGGAGGTTATACAGTGTGTGTTATCACCCACCCTTGATGGGAGTGGTAGGTTCTACCTGGCTGGGGTACTGCTTCAGCCAACTAGAAAGTGCCACTTCCAACAGTAGTTGCCTCATGGTAATGCTTATGCTCAACGCAGTAGGACTGGGTTGGTTATGGTGATAATCCAATGTCAAAGGCTAAACTCTTGAATGATTCAAAGAAAAGTTAATGCAGATGCCATTGTTCTGATCTGTTAAATATGAAAAGTTAGGACTTGACAGCAGATGTGATGTATATATTATGAAACACATATGTTAAAGAGTATAAGGGTAAATTGTTAATGCACCGTGTTAACACCAGCAGGCACACATATTTTGATACTTGAAATCCTACATATTATGAGAATCATTTTGATGTTGATTGCCCACTTTGACAAACAGTAAGGATAGAAGATTAGCACAATAATAATTCTTGCTAGAACCCCTGGTTTAAGATTAGTTCTCTTTTGCCATTGGTCTGCATGATTGTCATTTACACTGTGTTTCCACCTATGGCAGCACATAGCTTGGGGAAATGGGTCAGCCCACTTCAGCCATTGGTCCTAGGACTGAACATATTTGTCTTATCCTAGTTGCACAACCGCCTGTGAAGAGGTGCACTTCTTTGCCAAGGCTGGTGGTACAGTTTTCCATTTTCTCTTTTTTAAAGGTCCCCTGTCATTTCTTTGCTTTTCTGCTTTTTATTTTCATTTTTTCCGAGCAAGCTATAGCTCCCAGAAAGTGCTAACGAGCCATGTCCTTGTCCCTCATTTCTTCTGCCATGCACTGCATCTTCCGCAGCCACTTTTTCTACACCAGATAAGTACCAAGTAATGGTATTGTCCATGGTATGTCATTGTTTTGACCATTCCAAGATGATTCTAAATGTGGCAGCCATTCTGTAATTGATACACTATGTACAGAACCATTGCTGATCGGCCACTGTCTACTGTGTCTAATTTTGTTTGTTATTTCAAACATGTGTCTGCCATGTGTCAGTGGCTACATGCTCTTTTATAATCTATTTTTTTATTTATCTGGCATATTGTGTTCTGTTTGTATGTGTGTCTTTTGTGGCTGTGTAAGTGGGCAAATGCAAGAATAAGTCAGTGAGTGGATGCAAAAGTGCAGAGATGAGTGACAGAGAGCAAGTGTGAGGACTTGTTGAGAGCCTAACCCCATCAGTGACTAAAGAGGCAATTTCATTTATAAGCCAGACCTATTGGCATGGTGAATGCTTGTTTCACAGTGTAGCACCAAGGGTTGTACTAATTTTGAGGCTCCTGCAGAGGCAGGGATTTTCCAGGAATAAATATCTGTCTTTTTCCGAATATATGATGTTACAACGCAAACAATTACAAAGCAAGCTTTTACAACACAGTTTTTACATCACAACTACCATTACATCACATGATTTTACAACGCATGCATTCCAACGCATCTTTTAAAACTACCATTACAACGCATTCTATTACAACGCATACCATTACAATGCATACCATTACAACGCACAATAATTTTAGGGCAACAGTAGGGTAAGTGCTGGATATTGTAGCAGTAAAAAGTACTATTCCCACTACAGTGAGTGCAACAGTAGGGAAAGTGTTGGAAAGTGTAGGGGTAAAAATTACTATTCCCATGTACCCCAAAACCCACCCTAAAACAGAAAAATCTCCATTACTTACCTTATAATGAGTTATAATGGCATGTGTTGTAATGGTATGCATTGTAATAGCATGCGTGGTAGTGACATGCGTTGTCAGGCATGTGTTGTAATGGCATGCAATGTAAGGGCAGTCGCGTTATAACAGTTGCATTGTAAAGGTAGTGCATTATAATGACTGCGTTGTAATGGATGTTTCCCCTTTTTCCTAACATAAAACATCATGCCTTTCCAAGTTCTTTATATGAATCATAAAGGGAATTCCTGAAAGAAGAACAAAATTACTTTTGGCTCTCATAGGTAATCCTCAATTTTTTATCAGCGTGCACAGCAACGAAATAAAACGAATCTGGAAAACAACCAAATATGAATTTCAATTGACCAGTCAAAACAGGGATACAAGAGGACGATTTGTGGTCAACGCAGGCCTCTTTTTTCTTCAGAAGATAACCTGGTGAGTGGTATTTCTGTTAATTTCTCAGCATTTTCTTGCACCTCTTTCTAATGTAAGGCCTCCTTCATCACCACATCAGAAAAGGAAGCTTCTTGCATCATTCAGCGTCATAAAGGTCCTGACCCCCAAATATCCCTGCGCTACTTTACTGCCACTCTCCCGCGTTCTTTGAATGCTTCCAAAGACAATGCAGAGACAGCAGTGCCTTTGATGGATAAGAGCAGACAGTTCCTGACAGAAGATTTTGATAGTGTGAGAGGTTTGAACAATATTTTGTCCTCAGTCTTCAGGAGACAAGAAGGAGATAAAGTGCAGGGGTCCTTGCTGGATCTCTCTAGAGGGAAGGAAGGAGAGAGAGGCACAATAAGGCAGCTTTACTAGCACTGGAGCAGATAACACAGAAAGAAGTGGACAAAGGACCCAGCTCAGATGAAATATATTTGAGAAGTCCTAGTGGATAGCAGGAAGCCCTTTGACGAGAATGCACAAGAGTAGATAATGTTATAATATCGTTTATTAGACTTCTTATCCATGACACCTAATTGTAAACAATAAAAACAATATATATAATGTATGCATAGAATTAAAAACATTAATACTCTTAAAGTTTCATACACAATATATAGACCACTATATTTAAAAAAGTCATGGCTGGAGCAATTCACTTTAGGCCTGATGTACGAACATTTTGTGAGTTGGTAACCAGTCGAAAATTGGTTAGGGACCGCTAAATAGGCTGTTATGTACAAGGACTCTCTAAAATTACTGTTTCCTAAATTTGTCCACAAAATCAAAGCAATAGCAATTTCTTATTTTTGCGACTGGTAATACTGTATAGCAAATGGGATTTTTAATTTGCGAGTCTCTATTTCGATATACATTCGCAATCAGGAAATTCGGTAAAGCAAAGTATTTCTCATGTGCAAATTACTATGGATTTCAAATAGGTGGTAACCAGGTGCAAAGTATAAAAGGGGTCTATGCTGTAGTAAGGTGCTGATTCTGGGAGCTCAATAGAGGAGCGAGAAGTGAGAAAGGATATTCAGGCAGAGGGTGACTTTATTTGAACAAACTAATGAGTAGGTTTATGCTAGATACAGGTTCACCAAACAAGTTATTTTAAATTTAATTAAAGAGTTGGGCTATTTATTAAGCTAGTCTACCTAACTCAGTTTAACAATACCTGAAGATATTCCAATGCACTGTGGCTGTAGTAGGTCTCATTTCCCAAAGTGCAATATGTAGGGTTTTCTGTAATTTTATAGTGACAATGTTGTTTAGCATATATTTCTTTTTTTTGTGTTGAAATTTCCTATTGAATTATATAATAAAATACATAGTAAATATCAATTTCATAAAACAGCAGAGCAATAAAAATAGAAACCAATAATATTATGAGAAATAAAATATATAAATAACGTAAATAAGGTAAATGAGAAAACCTTAGTTTAAAAGATGAGTAATGAATTGATAGATTATGAAATGTACCCCTAGTAATAGGGATAAGGAAAAAGTTAGCAGTGCATACTCTACAATCTGTTATAAAAATAACAATACAAAAAGGTATGAATATATATCATATGTAAGTGACAGAATGACTAAATACATATATTCAAAATTAAAAGAAAGGTTAAAAAAAAAAGGAAAATAAAAGAGAACAGCTCCAGAGTAACAGGAGGGGAGAAGGGAAGGAAAGAGAAAGGGTAAAGAGAAGGAAACAGTACAGAAAAAAACATATAAGATAATAAATTAAGTAGGTAAAGTATGCACATTAGAAGAGGGAGTTGAGTTAGAATCGTCATCCAATGTGGTTTCCAAAAAGGGCGACCAAGTTTGAAGAAAGAAGTCAACTTGGTCCTGGAGATTGTAAATTGTGCGTTCATGTAAGGCTGTCTGCATCATTGCCACCAACCATTCTTCCTGAGAAGGAGCAGATGAAGACTTCCAATGGTGTAAAATGCTAATTTTGGCTGTAGCCAAAACAGTATGAAGAAGACGAGTCTGTGGCTTAGAAAGTTTTGGAAAACCACAGAAGTCATGTAAGTTAATGGTAGCAGGTGTAAGTGGTAAAATTAATTCCATTGTAGAGTTCAAAGTTTTGCCAACAAAGGTCCAGAAGGGTCTGGTGAGTGGGCATTCGCAAATGATATGTGTTATGTCACAACCAGGATTAGAACATCTCCAGCAAGAAGTATGCAATAAGAACCCAGCTTGATGTAATTTAACCGGTGACCAGTGCCAATCATGAAGAATTTTAAAGATACAGAATTTGAGATGCACTTCTCGAATGCCTTTGTGCAACCACTCCAGTATTTGATCCCATTGAGCAGTGAAGTACATAATAGATAAGCGAGATTGCCATTTATTCCGAGGTTGTGAAAAAAGAAGGAGCAAAAAGGTTTTTATAAAGACCATAGGTCACCCCCTTAAATTTCCTCCATAGTTGTAGATAAGATAATATGGAGAAACCTGAAGCAACCAAGGTGGAGAACCTAATTGTTTTTTAAGACATTGTTGAAGTTGAACGTATGTAGAGGAATGTTGGAGTGGAAGAATAAATTCCTCACAAAGTTAGGGAAAAGTTTTAAAATCTCCATCATGTAAGAGTTGATCCAGAGAATAAATGCTGGCTTCTCTCCACAAAGGCCAGGATAAAGTACGACCATTGATACGAATAGATGAATTATTCCACAAGGAAGCTTTAATGTGAATTCACGGATTCAAACTCAATATGCGATGACCCCTCTGCCAAGATCTATGCATGGCTGATAAGATGGGATTTTTAGGATCAGAATAACTAGTACCACTACCGTATAAAAGGGATAGCCCTGAATCCTGAGATAGAAGATGACGTTCAAATGATATCCATTGTGGAATGTCTTTAGATTTGTGTAAAAAATATGAGAGTTGGTAAATGTGTAGGGAAAGTGAATAATGTTCAATGGATGGAAGACCCATGCTTCCATATAACTGATTGGCCTTTCATTTAGCAGCAGCAAGACACGGTTTAGCTGTGCCCCAAATAAAGAGCTTTATCTTGGAGTCGATTGATCTAAGAGTAACTAAAGGAATTTGAAGAGGGAGCATACCCTATACATAAATGAATCTTGGTAAGGTAACCATCTTGATCGCTTGAACTTTGCCCCATAAAGATAATTAAGCATGGGCGAATTTTGCAAATTTGCAATTCGCAAATTTGCGGATTTACGAATTGGCAATCCGCAAAATTTGCAAATTTGCGGATTTTTTTATTTTTGCATGTTCGCGGGTGTTTGCGAGACGCTTTGCGTGTTCGCGAGGCGCTTTGCAATTTCGCGGGGGGTTTTTTTTGGCTGCTTAATCACTGCCACCCTCTCGTTTTTTATGCCCATCTGCCCTCTGTACCACTCGTTTCTGTGCCCTTCTGCCCTCTGCCCCACTCATTTTTTGTCCCCTTCTGCCCTCTGTCCCACTTTTGTGCCCTTCTGCCCTCAGCCCCACTTAGAATGGCACCGGCAAGCTGCCAGCGCTATTCTAAAATACCTAGAAATAGCTTCAACAGGAAGCACTAATAGATAAAGTAAAGCAGGTGCTCCAGTTGAAGGTCAAATTAAGTTACACAATCATTAATCACCCCAAGTTTGGGGTGATTAATGATTGTGTAACTGAATTTGAGCAGCACCTGCTTTACTTTATCTATTAGAGCTTCCTGTTGAAGCTGACTTTTGTAACTATTTTAGAATGGCTCTGGCAGCTTGCCGGCGCCATTCTAAAAGAGTTACAAAAGTCAGGTATATAGAGATTGATAAAAGGAGGTGAATTCATTAACTATTTCCTGAGGTCTGGTGAGTATTTCACCCTGAGTCGACTTAATAGCTGGAATAGCCATAGCAGCTTTTCTTTGTCGCAATTGTGCAGCCAATAATCGACCAGCCTTTTCTCCTTGTTCGTAATGTCTCCCTTTCATCTTCTGCAATGCATACTCAGCCTTAGATGCAAAGAGACCATTAAGAGACATGCATGCTTGTTCCAATAATTTGCGATTTTGTAAAGTAGGGTTCGATAGATATAATTGAGAGTAATGTTGAATGTCTCGTTCTAATTCTGTTTGTTTTGCAACATTATTCTTGTTGATAAGAGCAGCATCCCGAATTAACTGCCCTCTAATAGTGGCTTTTGCTGCTGCCCAAACTGTTCTCTTAGAAGAGACAGAGTCCTCATTGATAGTGAGATAATCTTGGAAATGAGATTGCAAAAGAAGCTTACCCCCAGGTGTCCTACATTTCTGTAAACTCATTCGCCATGGTTCGCGTCCTGGTTTAGATAAACCTAAATCAAGAGATAGAAGAATAGGAGAGTGATCAGATAAAGCAGCTTCCAAAATTTTAGAATCTGTGACCAATTGAACCGCTTTATGTGGTAGAAGAAAATAATCTAGACGGGAGAATGTGCCATGCAAGGAAGAAAAGAATGTATATTCATTATCATGTGGATGACTGAGATGCCAATGGTCAACCAAAACGTTATCAGAAAGGATATCTTGCAAGATGGCCCTACCTGCTGCATTAACCCTGTCAAACTGACCCGTTTTGTCGAGGATAGGATCTTGTACCAAATTCCAGTCCCATCTGATGAGATATTGGGAAGCATTAATCTCTGTAAGAAGACGATTCAATTGGAGGAAAAATTGTTTTTAATACCAATCGGAGCGTAAATTGATCCAAGACAAATTGAAGAATTTGTAATTTAGGGAAGACATAGCGACCATCTGGATCTGACCATGTCTTGGAAATTGTAATGGGAAGCGATCTCCGGATAAGAATAGCCACTCCACATTTATGGACAAGGTTAGGGTTGGTAGGGTCATTTTTATATATGCTGCTATGAATTACCTTCCCAACCCAGTCTCTACTGAAGTTGTTAGATTCAATTTCATCCAGGTGCGTTTTCTGCAATAAAGCTATGTCCACATGTTTGGACTGCAAATATGAAAGAACTTTCTTCCTTTTAATGTAATGGGTGAGGCCATGTACATTCCATGTAACAACAGATAATGGATGAGCATGAGTCATAGTGGAAAATATTCAAATAAACAATAATAAAGAAGAGGAATAGGGGGAATAGGGCAGAATAGGAGAGGGAGTTACTCTGGATATTAAGTGAGAAAAGAGGTGACAGTATCAGAAACTCATAAGATAATAGTGCAAGAGAAAAGGAAAGGAGAGAATCAGACAAAATAGAGTTATGTGAGTAGTCAAGGAGAAATGAGGCAGATGTTATTTATTTGGAAGAATAAATATAAATAGAAACACGTAGGGGATAGGGAAATTAGAAGAAGTGGATGGGAGAATAAGATATGAAGAAAGTTAGGAAACCTAGACTGTGAACCGCGGGCCTGGACGCACTAGAGCGTGACAGAACCCCATCTAGGAAAAAAAAAAGCATGAATCAGCAGGTTAAATGACAGTGTAAGGTAAGGAGCCCAGAAGTATGAATTAACAAAGAGATATAGATACAGTAAAATACAATAGAGGAGTGATGGAGACAATTTAACCCCTTCCATGCTCATGACGAGCTCAGCTCCTCATGCAGTACACTGCTTGTGTGCTCATGACGAGCTGAGCTCGTCATGAACCATGGGAGTCAATGTCTCTCAGCACAGAAGGAGAATTGCTATAGCATTGATGTGGTTAAAAATGCCATAGGTAATAATTAATCAGCCAAATACTAAAATGACTACCTTAGATCATGCCATGCAGTATCGTGTTCCAGCTTATAAACGAAATAGCAACAAACAGGACCGTAACATGGTAAAACAATAGGAATATAGTATGGGAAGAGTGCAATATATAATGGCAGAATTATGAGGGATTGAAATAACATCAGCTTTTAACAAAATGTGTATTACCGATAATATGAGCACTCATAATTAAAAGAACTCAAAAGGCACATAGCATATTAGGACTTAATATCCAAGTTATAGCTAGAGAAATATATATTAAAATGATGTACTACAATGAAAGGTAACGCATGACACTATAGAATAAGGGGGGGAAACATGCATAATCATAGAATTTGGACGTATAAAGAAAAGGAATACCAATACTAACCGTAATTCATTGAGCAACATAGGAATGATAAAACCTGCAGAAATAGATAAAGTAATTCCAATACCCCTAAGAGGGATTGAGGATGAAGAATAAACATTCAGTTTACTATAAACTATGTCTAAGCATGCAACAGACAGTTTGATAATAGGTAGATAAACATCTCACAGCAGAAAAATAATACTGACTATAGGTTATCTAATAATATATAAGTAAATAATAACATGAAGAGGGGAACAAATTAATTCTAGTAATAGTATTGATAAAGAAAGACCGGAATTGAATATAAGATATAGTAAAAGTACAGCAAAGCAAAGAAACAGACAATTAAATAATAGTAAATTATTCCGTCAGCATCGGAAGGAGTTTTAAGAGGTGATCTAGATTTGTTTCTCTGCGGCTCCTTTGTAAGTGTAGAGACAGAATGTAAAGCTGAGGTTTTATGTTCTTGGGAACGATTGACTCTCTTCAAGTCTCTACCCCATTGTCTGGAGTTACTAGATGCTCGTGGGCTTTGCACCGGCAATTGTGAGGAAAAGGTAGAAGACGGTTGGAACTGTTCACAATGTGAGGACTGCGTTTCCATATCCTGAGATTTGATGTCATCTAGGAATTTTTGCAGAAGTTCAGGGTCATAGAAGTTCTTGGATTCTCCATTTCTGGTAATACGGAAGCACGCAGGCTCAAACAACCCATATTTGATGTCCAGCTAACGTAGTTGAGGCAGCATGGAAAGAAACGCCTGCCGTCGTTCATTCGTGTCTTTAGAAAAATCCGCTGCTACGTGAATATCATGACCCTTAAAAAGAAAAGAGCCTCGTGAGCGAGTAGCAGACAATATTTGTCGGGTTTGCTCATGACGAAGAAAACAGGCAATAATTGGCCTCGGGCGCGCAGCAGGGTCTGTGCGTGGAGGGCCAATTCTGTGAGCTCGTTGAATTTCAAGAGGTGGAGTAAAGGAGATGCCAGTCATTATTGGAAGGGTATCACAGAATAAATTTTATGTGTTATGTCCTTCAAAATTTTCCGGATATCCAAAGACGCGGACATTGTCTCTTCTACTGCAATCTTCCAAGTCAATAATTTTGCTGTGCAGAAAGAGAAAATCTTGGTCTAAGCTTTGGACTGAATCAAGGCCACTTTCCATGGCCATTATTTTAGAGTCAAGACTTTCAATTCTTGTATGAAAAGTTGTAAGGTCTGCTCTAATCGATTTAGTTTCTTCAGCCAGAGATGTGATTGTGATATCCATCCCTTCCAATCGACGATTGACCCCAGAAAGTTCCTGTAATATACGTTGCATGGTGTCTGTTAATGTCTGTTCACCATGAGAGGGCGAAACTTTGGGCAAATTCGTTGAAGAGGATGAGTTCCCTTTCATTGGCATAGCAGTAGATTGTTTCAAAACGTCTGTGAAGAGTGGTTGTTTAGGTATTTTACTCCCGTTCCTGTTAGTAGACATTTGTATGTTGCGCTTCATAGACGCCCTACAGTAACGTATTGATGTGGTAACAAGAAGCAAAAAATAGCAATACAACATATAAAGCAATATCTAAAACTGAGCTTGTCACATATATCATATGTGGAGGCAATAAGAAAATGTCATAAGAAATATATGCTGAGGAAAATGTGACACCACTAAAGAGGTAAACAACATTGGCCCTCTCCTCAATGAACAAGCTTATAGAGACTGCGCCAGTTTAATGAAGCAAAAGTCTGTGGTAATGAGAAAAATTAATCCATGTGAGAACAGGGCTCATATGCGTAAAATGTTCAAATAGCGCATGGTAACTGCTGTGACGATAGTGAGGAGAATTAGCTGACAGGGTGCGCATATGATGATGGAAATATAACCTTAACAGCAGTGAAGCTTATGCAAAGTGGACTGCAGCATGTGATAGAATTATTGTCCATGCAAGGGCATCAAACACTGTGACTGATTGAAAAGAGGGTGATAAAAGCGCTCTGACGACACTGCAGGAAGAACTGGCCCTATCAGAAATTTAGGCACACTCCCAGCAATGCGAGTCATTCCGCGTTATTAGTAGCAAATGAAGATACAATACTGCCAAAGAGTTAAGCGATATTTGCTTCCTCCTCAATGAATAATTGAATAAATAATATCATGTATGACTGTATTGCATAGACTTATAGTCAAATGTAGGAGAGGCATATGCTGAAGACTGTGAGGAGACTCTCCTTAATAAAAGGTGCAAGGAGAGAACAACGTATTCAGTAATGTCATTTTCCACAAATGACCACAATATGCAGCAATGACAGGTTTAACACGATTGGGGGCGAACGGTACAGCGTCAATAATTAATAAGCATGCTTTTGAAGTAATGACAAGCACATTTTCATTGAGCGGAGGAAAGGTGTGGAGAGAAGAAATGCTCCATGTCAGATAAGAGGGCGCTGTCTGATGATTGTCATTTAGGCATTAAAAATGCTGCCTACCCCACAGTTCAGGAAACGCCTGTGAAGCACCAGGAGGAGGTGAGGTACGAGCCGAGGCGTTTTCAATGCCCAAGAAGACGCAGCCTTGTGAGGTGGAGGAGGCGCGGCCTAATGTGGCGTGTGGAACTTGAAGCGCAGTGTAGAGCAGAGCCGCACGGTCACCTCACTGACACTCAGCGATAGAGATCCACCATCGCTAGCTGACGAGAAACTCCACCAGACCCTCCGCATGTTGTCCGACCACAGCAGGGTGGGAAAAGAGAGCTCCAGCAGCACAGGTACGTGAAGAAATCCGGTCAGAGGTCCGTCCCACGGCGGAGCTCGTCCTTCAGGCGGCCATATTCCTGCATGTCCAGACCACGCCCCCCATTTAGCATACATTTCAAAATTTCATTTTCTAGAATCCCAGCTGAGTTGAAAACTACCAAACTTCAAATTTATGCGGAAGCACATTTCCGACAAGGTGTCTACGAACTTTACGACCCAATATTCATTTAGCACACATGTAGTAGGTAATGCAAAATATCTGATCACAGACATAGCTGCAAGCATTATATCCTGGGAGTGCTCATGGCTTCTACATATTTAGGCATTGTGGACTGTATGAGAGGTTATTCAGAGGAGAGTTTGAAGACGGCTGGTTGGTAGGTAATTTCTATTGATATGTCTACTTACATTCTTAAATGTAATAGGATATGAGCACTAAATCAGCTGTGTTATATTTCAGGTAATAGTGCATATTCTTTAAGTCCTTGGATTATGCATCCATACTTACAGCTAGAACTCCTAGACAACGGAAACGCAATGCTGCCCAACAAACAAGCCAGGAGCATTAAAGAACATTTGTTGGAAATTCTGTTACTGATTGAGGGGGTGAAACCTTACTCAAGCAGGATCCACAATCTCTGTCAGTGTAAAGCACCAGCAACCCCCAAATTAACCTGTACTTACCCCTCTGGTAGCATGGCACAAGCAGACAAGCGTACATTAAAGGCAATGTGGAAAGCATTTATGCAGCAATTCAAACAGTAATAAAGTGAAAACACAACACAAGAAAAATCTCACACATGTGGAAAAATAGGTTCAAAGTTATTAAATTATGTGACACCAAAACAACCAAAACCCAATCAGTAGTAGAACTAGAGATATTTGAATTTAAAGATTTAAGTAAAAATAGTCCCTCAAAGCACAAAGAGCCAACTGAACTGTGGATATCTGGTCATGCAGGACCGAAATAAACTCACAAGTTCAGGCTGACTATGATGGAGCGCAGGCCCGACACAGAGGCCAAATTAGGTCTAATGAACAAAAGTACCCTAAATCCTGATTTGCAGAACATCACACTGTCCAACATTGAGTCAGTGTCATGCGGGGGCAGTTCAGAGGAGCTGCAGGACTGTGTTGCAGAGTCTGAAGCATCGTCAAGGATTCCGTCGACCAGGGGCTTGCGATGCAAAGTCCTGCATTGAAAATGCGTTGCACACTGTCAGTTCCGGAAAAGCTGCGGGGCTGCCCTGCGTACTACTGCGTCATCATCTAGGATGCTGTCAACTGAGGGACTTGTGATGGAAAGGCCTGCATTGAGAATGCGTTGCGCAGCAGCGGTTTCAGGGAGGCTGCAGGGTGCAATGCAAAGTCCTGCATCAAGGAAGTGTAACGCAGTGGCAGTTCCGAATCAGTTGCAAAGAGATGCATTGTGCTGCATTGGTTCTGCTCATTGGACCACAGATGGGATGGCAGAACACCGTCAGATCCACTTCCAGGTGTCCAGGACTGGTTTGGCACCACTCGGGCAAGACTCACAGCATACCAAGTCCAGGTTCAAGATGGTTGGAGTCTTTTCTGTCCCTAAGGCTCTGATCAGGAGTCTGGCCAACTTGCCCTTGGAGTCACTCTAGTAGTCTTAGGATCAAGAGGCAGGTGCATTCCTTTCACTCATTCAGCAGGCAACAGAATAGCAGACTTTCTTGCAGAGCAGCACAGTAGTCCTTTTGAGTTTTCCACAGGTCCACTTGTGTACTAAAGGGCTGGGTGTGAGGGTCCCTTTTTTATACATGGTACCCACTTTGAAGTAGGAGAAGGTTCTGCAGTTTCCACTGAAAGAGGTGTTTTTAATTTCCTGTCTTCCTGACCTGGCCCATGTTTGTCTGGGGTCACAGCAGACTAGTGTCAAACTCTGTGTGTGTGTGTGCTCAGGTAGAGCCTTTGTGATGTGCAAGTGTGGTAGGTGACAGCTCCTCCCCCTCAACAAGGCAGACATGGGCCATCCTGCTAACACAGAATCTCCTTTGTCTCACCATCTGGGAGCAATACATAAAGACAAACTGCCAGCTACATATAGTCATGTTACCCAGGAAACAGGTTGCAGGCACCAAATAGATGGGACAAGAAAATAAATCTTTCTAAAACTGGCATTTTCAGAATTATGACTTAAAATCCAACTTTACCATTAAAGAGGGTTTTAAATTACAATTCTTTGGAAATCAAACTCAATATTCCTACCTGCTCCCAATTGAAAGTTATCACTTATTAAATGTAATACGGCAATTCAGTGTTATCCTGTGGGACATGTAGGCCTTGCAACAGTGAGAAAATAATTCAAGAGTTTAATACTCCCAGAACATGTAAAAGGTAAAAGTACATGTTCAACTTTTTAAATACATTGCCCCCTACCCTATGGGCTGTTTAGGGCCTAATCTGGGGCGCTACTACTACATATATTAAAAAGCTTATGCCTGACAAAAAGGTTTACTTTGCCAGGTCGAAATGCCAGTTTAAAAATGCACAGAGGCCATAGGGGTTGGGATGGGAGGGAAAAGGGCACTGGAAGGCAAGGGGTAGAGCAAAGGAGGTAGGGGAGGGGCAGAGAAGAAGGGCCCGGGGAGAGGAAGGGAAAAGAGGAGTGGAAGAGGCGTGAAATGTAGAGGGGGCCAAGGGGGAAAATGGGGGGAGGGAAAAAATGAGAAGGACCACAGGGATGACATATCGAGAGAGTGAGCCACCAAGGTAGGTACGGATAGCACACATACACTCTGCATCAGTTCTCCCATAAGAAAGGGGACCAAATAAGGAGAAACATGCCAACTTTGTCCATTAGGTTGTAGATTATCTTCTCATAGGAGGCGGTTTTGTACATATCCGTGAGCCATTCCTCATGTGTCGGTAGCTGCGGGGAGCGCCAATGGCACAGGATGCAAATCTTGGGCACTTCAAGGTCGGTAGTGAGCAAACGTAAGGAGCCTGATCAGTTGGCCTCTGTATAGGCATTGTGGAGGAAGTCCACCACCTCAGTCTTGGTCCACCTATAGAATTTGGCCAGGAAGCTGTGCTTCCCTGGGGTTTTGTGGTAGGGAAGGTTGGAAACAGCCTATGCAATCTCCTCTTTAGTAATCACACCCTGGAGCAGTGTCCTGCCCTCTACAGTGAGGTGGGCCGTTGAACAGTGTCTAGAAAGGAGATGACCTGCACCACATCAGGGACTATTTCAGGAGAGTAGAGGGTTCAGTAATAAGAGGGGAAAATGATCACATGATTTCTTGCAGCCTGGTGTCTAGGACCCCAAAGTCGGTGTAAATGGTGGGGATAGCCATCCCTGATTCTCTCTGCCTCAACTGCACCACCAGGAGCCTGCCCACCTTCTCCCCCTGCTCATAATGCCTGTACCTTAATTTCTGAATCACATATTTAGCTTTGGAGGTGAAAACGGTGTTGAGGTCCATGCGCTCCTTCTCGAGGCAAATGGCATCAGAGGGGTGAGCCAAGTAAGCGAGCATGAAGCGGGCTATATCCTCTTCCAACATCCTATATTGGTCTTCTTGTTGCTTGTTGGACAGTGTGACATCTCTTATCAACTGTTCCCTGACAGTTGCTTTTGCCAGCCACTCACAGTGTCAAAGCCAAGTCCACAGAGCCTTTATTGTGCTCCTAGTAGGTGTGAAGGTGGGATTTGAGTTGGTGTTTTCCCGCTGGAAGATTATAGCGGGACAGGTTAAGGACCCAGGTCTTGTGGATCCACCACATGAGACCCAGAAAAGCCAGAAGGGGGATCAGGGAGTGATCAGAAAGCACATCCTCCAGGGTGGAACAGTCGCACATGAGGGGGAGCAGAGGCTGGACTATTAGGAAGAAATCTAACCTCAATTGCATGCCATTTTTTGGGGACAAGTAAGTGTACTTCCTATCCACTGGATGCAGAAGGCGCCATGCGTCCAAGAGGCTGTGGTCTATCCTGACATCATCTAGGAGAGCTCATCAGCGTCAATAGGGTCCGTGCAGTGTAAGACCGCCTTGCAAGATAGATTCCATTCACCCCCATCAACGAATTTGCAGTGATTCTTTCGTCAGATCCCGGTTAAGCGGAGGAAGAAAAAGCATTTCAGCCCTGTTGGAGCAAGCATTACATAGAAGGGTAAACCCAAAAGTACTGGGACCTGGGTATTCAATGTTACAGGGAAAGTGGTCCCAGTATGCACTTTTAACAAAGAACACAAACAATCCTATGCACATTAACTATATTAGGCGTGTGAACCGATCCTCAGTGATCCAGCCTTGAGATTCATTCCAGCGGCAGGAGCGTCTCCCACGATTGAAGCACGGGTTGTTCAACTTTGAAATTGAGTTTCCAGGCCACCGAGGATCGGTTCACACACCTAATATAGTTAATGTGCATTCCTGCCAAATAGGTGATATCGCGCTCTCTGTTTTACTAGGAGCCCACCTTGTCATGTTGAATCTGCGCCACAAATGAGGCGGTTGTTTGGTGCCCTCACCCACCCACACCACCAATCCCAGTCCTGAGGAAGACCTCGTAGTAAGGTGGAAATTAACCTACGTCTGTCAGGGGCCGAAACGTCGACTCTTACATCTTTTACCACTCCATGAACAACAGATTATTACTACTGTGTTTCAATATATGGCCTAGGTGTACCATTGTTTTCTTATGTGGCTCAGTAAATATGTTTCTGTGATGTCAATGATGTATTCTGTGACCTCACTGGATCTTTAAAACCTTACACTAAACCCCAACCCTCACCAAAAAATCACTTACCCACTCAACTTCCTTTTTCCTTCTGGGCACATTGTATATATTCAATGTAGACTCTTTGTCATACATATGCTTGGATGAGAATGTGATTAAATAACATTTTCTCTAATTAGTTGTGCAATAGTTTTTTCTTTAGATTAAGTAAATAGGATTGTTTGTGTTCTTTTTAAAAAGTGCACACTGGGACCACTTTCCAAGTAACTGTTGGAGCAAGGGCTGATAGATCTAAGAACATTACATTATAGTACATTGAGTTTTGCTTTTATAGGCTAGAAACCCAAGCATGAAAATTCTGATGACCAGAAATCCTAGAGCTGGCGCTAGGTGTCTCACAAAAACTGGGGGCCTTATTTATGAAGGCCTTGCGCCACCGGTGCGTCACTTTTTCCCATGTTAAAAGTGACGCACCGGTGGCGCAAGGCCTTCATAAATAAGGCCCTGGGCTTTTTGGCATGCGTCCCTTCAGTACCCTTTGCACTCCGGTTACATGTCATTCTTTGTCACTGTAATGCTAGTGGCCTTGTGTCCCAGAGCTGTACATCCCTCAGTGATCACCTCATCCACAACATCCTTTGCCCTCAAGAGACCCTTTACAAATGTGTTCCTGGCGCACATCACTCAATGCTTGCCTGAAGGGAATCACCTAGCATCTTTCAGGTGAATCATTTGCTCTCCATTGGTGTACTTCACTTTTTACTTCTCCGGTGCATATTAACATGTGCTCTCTTGCTGCACTTCACTTTTTACCTTTGCTTCACTTCGCTTTGTGCCCATTGCAGCATACAACCTAGTTTTCTGCTAATGCTTTGTGTCTCCTGCAACACTGTGTTGTGCACCTTTGTTGTTGTGGGTGTGTCTTGTAGACAGGTGGGCCAGGACCGGCTCAAGTTTGGCTCGGTCTGAAGTTGTGGCCTCTGACTTGACCATGATGCTCATTTCAAAGAAAATGTACAGAAGAGAAAGGGCACTGCTCCCTCTACCACTCTATTATGTATCTTAGTAACAAACAAAAGTAGCTCTCTGCATAGTGAAGGAGAGGTGCTGAAAGACTGTATGATGATAAACAAAATATCATATAGGCCCTTTTACTACTTACACATAGCTTGCAGTTTTTATTAAACACAGAAAGAAGTGAAAACTTATTTAGCAGATATAATGGCTTGTTGTAGGTGATTTGCTATCTGGCTCTCAGAGTTAATCCAGTCTATATGAATTTGGTGGCTAGGCCACCGTTGGTGTGTGTTGATTCCAATATGTCCGTTGCTGTGTATGCGTGGTTGCCTTTATGTTTGCTTGGTATTTTAAAAATGAGTATCTCCAAATGTGTTAAACTGGGTGCATTCCTTGCCTGCATATGTATCTTTGTGTTGTGTGCCTCAGTGTGGCTGCACTGTGCAAAAGCCAAACCTATTTGCTTTGCCAAGGTGTATTTGACTTTTGAGCCTAGTTATGGATTTTTGGAACAATGCTTATTCACAGGCTCTGAAATAATGTTGGAAATTGGGAACACTAGATATAGTTGCTTTCAGAGCAATGGTGAACCTTATATTTTATATGCTACAGAGGACATAGAAGCTCACGTATACATTAAACTCAGAGGCAGATTCTTTGAAAGGCTATATTTTTTAACTAGCTGTACCCTGCCACAGGTTGCTGGGGCTCAGTCTGGTTAAATGGAAGAGAAAGAAAAGAGTAAGCGCACATTTCTAATATGTTTAATTTCACAATGCTTGTGGGCACACAATATGTTTTTGTGACTATTGTCACGTGCGTATATAAACACACGCTAATGTTGCAAAGTGAACCAACTCCTCCCCGCTCCCTCCACACACTTCCTGGTCTGCCATCCTGACACCAACTGTTCATTCTAATATATGTAGACTATTGTATCTATGCTTCCTTTCTTAATGTTACAAAGTGATCCAACTCCTCCACCCTCACTCCACGCACTTCCCGGTCTGCCATCCTGACACCAACTGCCCATCCTAATATATGTAGACTATTGTCTCTATGCGTCCCTTGTAGTTGTTGCAAAGTGAACCAACTCCTCCCCCTTCCCTCCATCCACTTCCCGGTCTGCCATCCTGACACCAACTGTCCATCCTAATATCTAACTGTCCATCTTAATATATGAAGACCTTTGTCTCTATGCGTCCCTTGTAGTTTTTGAGCAGCAACCAAATGGATAGGGTCTGTTCAGCCTTTCAATTAAAAACACTCACGTATTTGACACACGTGTATTGAAATCCAACGTTGTGTATATAAAAACACCCCCCTATTCGAATCCAACATTGTGTCAAAATTTCAAAGCAATCGGTGAAGAACTTTCCGAATTTTTAGATTTTGAACAAACTAGCATTTACATTTTTATTTATACAGATTAGGTCTGGTTTAGAAACAGCGTTAACTGTCTGGCCTGCCTCATCTAATAAACAATTTCATAAAGTAAAAATATATATGAATACATACATAGAGGGACATTAGATCAGCCCTCTTCATCTATTGGCTTCTTTGGCTGTCATTCACATTTTGCTTTTGCCAACCTTAGGATGGAGCTAAGAATCATCACTCTCAAGCCATTGTCTCTCATGCACTGTGAGTGAGATCAATTTTCTTGACCACATCTGCATGTATACCTAAAAAGAAGTGCCAAGACATGTGTGACAATACTTTACGACTGCTTTGCTGTGTGTTTAGACTTTGTTTCAGGTTACAGCACTTTGAAGCCAATTGCCCCATTTTTAGGTCGAGCCTGGGCAGCGCAGGCCCTGCTCTGCGAGGCATGCTGAATTTGAGTATAGACTTGAGCTCCTCCCACTCTCCGTCCATATTTGCCATTGGCTTGTGTCATTGTCCTTCATAAATCCTGGCTTCTGATTTATTAATAGGCTTGTTGGTCCATTCTTAGTACTGCCTTGTCTTTCTTTGTAACCTCCCAGGAGGACTGGCACTTTAACTTCTGTTGTTACACAGTATGTCTTATTTACTCTCTAAGCACTATTATCTTGAATGAATTTCTGTTACTGCAGGCAGGACATGCTTTCCTTCAACAATCAGCATGCTTTCACTTTCCAAGCAGCCCTTGACAATGGCGGCCGCTTTTTGAAAGGAAATATGTCATGCATTTACAAGAGTTTGAGCTTTTGGCATTGTAAATGACAATGCCTTTTATTTATGTCTTAATTATCAAAACAGATAAATAAAAGGCATTATTGTTTACAATGCCAGTAGCTTAAACTCTCGCAAATGCGAGACCTATTGAATTGCAAATGCTTGTTGCCAATAAGAAAAAGATCCACATAAAAACAACTAAAAAGGTTTTATATACTTGTCCCAGGAACACCTGCCTGCTAGGAAGCATTGATACCGTTCAATTAAAATTATATGCAATATGCATTTTAATTTAACATTTTAATTTCAACCTTATTCCCTCTACATTTAGGTGTCAGCATCATTTTTTCCTTTTTCTTTTTGCAGCATGTGTTTGCAATGTGAAATAAAATTCAAATGATCCATTTGCTAGCTTGCCAAGGCTGACTTGGTTTGCCAGTGCTTATTTCCAAGGCTTCTTATCATTTTGCTTTGATCCATGGAGAATCTCTGCTGTGTGACACATAAAAAAAACTAACCCTTTACTCCTCCCCCCCTCCCACCCCCGGTTTTCAAATTTTCCAGAATGAGGATTTCTGTCCATAAATCCTTTTGAAGATGATAAATAGTATTAGTATTTCCTTAAGAAAATTTCTGGAAGTCAACTGAAATAAAAGGCAAGGGCTCATATTTATAATGTTTTCACACAGCGCAACGCAGCAAGCCACCTTGTTGCTCTGCGTTATGTGAAAGGGCAGGAATGCACCAAAGTTACCCTTATACAGTGCATTCTTGTCCTATCCTAGTGCTGGTGCACATTTGGCTGCCAAGCGCCAACGCAGTCACCCTTGTGTCATGGAGCAAGGGTGCCAGTGCTATAGGCAGGATTGTTTTTGTGCAGGGAGAGGCACCTTCCTGCACAAATACAACCCTCAGAGGTATTTTCCTCTTTTTAAAAGAACAAGAAGAAATAAAGATATTTTTCATTGTTACGCTTCACCTGGAAAGACATAGCATTTTGACGCATTCCCAGGTCTACCACTAATAATAAATCTGGGCGGATGTGTGGGAACACCCATGATCCGCCCAAGGAACGCCTCCATGGGACCGGGTGGCACAAGGAAGCGATGTGCGCTGCCTTGTGTTACTCCCGCTTTATCAAGCCATGTAGGGCCGAGCGAGGTGGCCTTGTGTGTCTTGATAAATCTCACTTAGGTTATGGGTCGCCCTTGCACCCCCCTGCGCGATGCAAAAGTAATGCAAAACCTTGATATATCTGGTCCAGGGTTTATTTGAAGTAGAGTCATTTTTTTGTCTCCATTTTCCCCTTAGGGGCCATAGAAGTAGAATTGTGACTGGCATGAAGCTCTCCACCTACTGACAGGGTGCTCTTTCGCGGGTGCCAGTGAGAAGAGCCAGTGGGCTTTTTCGGAGCACGTGTTGAAACGATATCTGTCAGGGTAAGTGGAACGGGTTGTGAGGGAGGTGGTCTTTCACATTGCGTGCAGCAGCCAGCTCAGAGCAAGAATCTCACAGTGCATTGCGCGCTCAACATTGTTTGCTTTTGTCTTAGCAACTGTTTATCACGCAGATTTGCCTTATCACTCTTAAGTAGCCGATGGCTTCTTAGGACTGTTTTTGTGAATTAGCAGAACTTCGTTACTTGGAACTGTTCTTCCCAAAGTTTTATATTGCAATTGCATTTATATAGTGCTTACTTCCCCTGAAAAGGCTTTGAAGCGCTTTACAACAAGTCGCAGTCTGTTTTGGAACACAATGTTGGGGTTAGTGCTGCTTCATTGATTATCGGGTTTGTCTTGAGCACCCAAGCAAACCATTCTATGCATTCACATCAGATTCTCTGTGGTATATTAAATTAATAGGAGTAAAGTGTTATAATCATTGGAAAAAGTATGTGAGTTCATGCAGATGTTTGATGGGATTAATAGATTATAGACAAACATCTGTTTTTTGTGCCAGCTCTTAGGAAGAAAAGAGGATGCATTAGAGGCAGCTTGCATTTTGAGTATCCAAGACTGTAGACAGAAGCAATGCTATTTGTATGTGAAGGCAGTACTATATTCAGTACTTTTTATAGGTGCTAGAATCGGCCAAACAGTCTGTGCGGTGCTAGGCTAGGGCTAAATCACCGCTCCAGCAAGTACATCTGATCAGTCAGTGGTTGGAATCTTAGCAATTTTCAGAACGCCAAAGGCAAGCGCTTCTGCGCCCGTCCGCCGCCGGACGGGGACAGGGGCCACTACCCCTGGTGAAGATGCGAGGTACGTGCAATATGATAGAGAGGAATTGCTGGCTTGGTGCCCTCCCATGAGCAGGAAATGTAGACACAGTATGGTGGTTACCCAAAATAGTGGCTGTCTACATTGCTCATTTAAGTTAGCCTCAATCCCGGCCAAGAAGGCAGGGGAGGTTACTCTGTCCGGGGGTTCACTGAATTGTAGATCTCTCAGCAGACGTAAAGCTGAAATATTAGATCTACTTTTAGACCAAGAACTGGATTTGTTGTTCTTAACTGAAACGTGGTTAGGCGCAAATTCCGACCCGGATATTGTTGAGGCACTCCCCCCAGAATAAACCCTAGCAAGACTGGATAGAGCGGTCGGTAGAGGGGGGGGATCGCGGTGATTCATATGTCCTCTATTGAATGTGTGATCGAACTTTCATCTATTCCTGATTGTGAGATGGGGGCTTTCTCATTAAAGCTACGTCATAACCTGACAGTGAAAGGACTGTTGATTTACAGACCCCCAGGTCCTTCGACCCGATTCCTGACGAATTTACCAGAGATTATGGCCTATTTAGCTCTATGGCATGATAAGCTGTTGGTTCTGGGTGATCTGAACTTGCATTTTGAGGATCCCCTGAACAAGGAAGCTCTTCATCTGCGCCATGGTCTCCAGGCATTTCAGCTGCAATTAAAATCCCTAGCCCCCACCCATCAATGCGGACACCTGCTGGATCCGTTGTGTTCGCAAATTGGGAGGACATGGTAGTTTCTAAGCCGGTCCCAGTCCCATGGTCTGATCATTTCCTGGTTCTGGTGGTGATTAGACTACCGAAAGATGACAATCAAAGGGAAGGGACGGGCACCCACTCATTTAGGAAGTGGAAAACTATAGATCAGGAGAGGTTCAACAAAGAGCTGATGGAAGGGGGCCCTCCAGGTGGGCTGGATAGTGACATCGCTTGTCTGAATCTGGAGAAACGTATTATTAAGGCGTTCGACAAGGTGTCGCCGCTTCTCCAGTACAAGGAGGGGGGCAGGAAACGTAAAACTGCTCCTTGGTTCACCCAGTCGTTGCAGGCCATAAGAACGGAATGTAAACGTTTTCAGAGGAAATGGAGTAAAGGTTTCCTTAGTCAGGACAACTTGGTGTACAGGACTCACCATCGGATATATCAGAAATTGCTGGGACAGTCTAAAGCCACGTATTACAGAACTAAAATGGACTTGGCCGAGAATGCTTCCTAGGAATTATTTAAAATATATAAAGAAATTTCTTCATTGACCCAGACGGCCGCTCCCAGCAGAGGGGACGTGGAGGAGTGTGATTATATCGCTACCCACTTCTCCGAGAAGGTGAAGGCGATCTACTCGTCCTTTTCAGGCACGTTAAAAGGAGGGGCAGATTTTGAAGTTCAGATGATTGAGTCTGAAGGGGTCTCCAAACTCAACCATTTCACAGTCCCCTCCCCGGAGATGCTAAAGAGGATATGCCTCGGTGTTAAATCTGGCTCACCCAGGGATCCGGCTCCGATCAAGGTAATGTCGGAAAGCTTGGATGTACTTGAACCTTTTATTAGACATGTGATAGAGGTTTCTTTTAGCTCACACACACTGCCAGAAAGTTGGAAACGTGCAATAGTCCTTCCAGTGAGGAAGAACCCTAACGTAAGCTTGAGCAAACTGGACAACCTCAGGCCTATCTCGCATCTGCCTTTTTTGACAAAAGAGGCGGAGAAATTGGTCACTGACCAATTTATGACGCATCTGGAAAATTCTAGCTTCCTGCACCCGGCTCAGTCGGGGTATCGTGCAGGCTATTCTACGGAAACTGGTCTCCTAAGGGCCACAGAAACCATCAGGCAGATGCAGGACACACCATGGCTCTAATAATGTTAGACCTGAGCGCAGCCTTTGACACTGTAGCACACTACACTTTGCTGCAGTGTCTAAACAAAGGTGGTGTCTCAGGTTCTGCTCTGGAATGGCTAAAGTCCTTTCTGACTGGACGTAGCTTCTAGGTCAGGTTGGGTGCGCATCTTTCCAGAGATATTGAATTGCAGCAGGGGGCGCCTCAGGGCTCTGCCTTGAGCCCCACGCTGTTTAATTTATATATAGCCCCTCTTGCAAGGATAGTGCAGGGCTATGGAGTTGGGGTTGTCTCTTATGCGTACGACATCCAGCTGTTGATCTCTTTATCACAGGACCCGGAACGCGCTGCATCTAACTTCAGGGCTTGTATGCAGGAGCTTGCTTTATGGATGAACAAGAACTCCCTCAAACTGAATGGCAGCAAAACCGAGGTTCTGGTGGTAGGGGGCAGTAGCAAGAGTTGGTCTGCAGAATGGTGGCCTTCGAGCCTAGGCTCTATCCCAATTCCATGTAATGAGGCAAAAAATCTGGGGGTTTGGGTTGATCCTGCACTCTCCTATGAAGGACAATGTAAGAAGAGTTGCCGGCAAGTGTTTTGGAGTGTTAAAGTCTTTGCGCAAAACTCTGGATCTGCTCCCGCTTGAGGCACGCAAGACCATGGTTCAATTCGCTTATAACGTCACGCCTCAACTATGCTAATATTCTTTATCTTGGCGCCACGGAAAAGAGTCTCGCCGACTACAGGTTCTGCAAAACTCTGCTGTGCGGCTTGTTCTAAATCAACCTAGGAGGCCGGCTTCAAAAAAGCCCTCACCTCACTGCATTGGTTACCCGTGAGGCAAAGGGTGATATTTAAGACTTTGTGCACCTGCCATCGCATCCTCAATAACGCTAGCCCAACCTATCTGAGCGACCTGGTCACCAGTTATGTGCCACAAAGGTCTTTGCGATCTATTGGCACCGGACTGGTGGTAATTCCCAAGGTCAAGAAGGCCAGGATGGGCAGCCACTCTTTTAGATTCCGGGGCGCTCAATTTTTGAACAAGCTCCCTCTGAAACTTAGGCTGGAAAAATCTGAAACTAATTTCAGAAGGATGCTGAAAACTCACCTGTTCTCTTGCAGCATGTAATGGCGTAAGGAGGAGTTTCTGCCTTTCTGCTTATCACCCAGCGCGGGGACACGCCGAAATGGCGTAACCATTGCGCTTTATAAATGCGTTATTATTATTATTATTATTATTATTATTATTATTATTATTATTATTATAATTATGTAAATGCTGGAGCAGATCTCTTCTCAGGTTTGGCACAAAGTATTATGAAAAAGTTTTGAACACCCAACTGAAAATCTTATTTATTCAGTAATGCATTAGATTTAGATTTTTTCCATAGCATGTCTAGGAAAATGCTTTAAGCAGGTTTACGTTTAAGTTTTCATTGATAGGTACGCGTATGTCCACTTAATTTTAGAATATTGCATTCAATGTTTAGTTGAGAGATACCTTAACATGTGTATTTGCTTTCTCTCCAGTATTAATAACGTTTTGGTTCTTTTACTTTTTTTAAAAACAATGCTTTATAAATTAGTTTGGCTATGCATCGTATGAGTGTGCCCAGAGATGATGAGGAATTGGTGCCACCCACTCAAAATTGCAAAGACATTTTAAAGATCCCTGAAATCATCTATTGTGCAGAGGGTCCCACACATTTCAGGGGACTCCCCTCAGTCAAAAGTCTATCACCTGGTCACCTTCTAGGAAAACTCATCAAATTTTGCAATGCTGACCTAGTGTTACTGGTTGGCTCCATGTCACCAGGTTTGGATTGAGAACAAAAATTGGGCCAGGCACTAAAGAAACTTGGCCCACAATTAAGAATTGCTCTGACAGATGTGGTGGGTGGACAGCTGCCAGGGATTGCTGCCAATAAGGTTGCCAAATCTGTTTAAAGCAACATCTGAGTTTGAAGCACCACCTGTCAGGCTAAGATTCTAGATCTAGGAGGATATGAAGAAGCCCATGTGAGCCATGAAGGTACATGGTGTAAGCGAGCAAAGAACAAAAATCAACAAAGGAGTTTTAGAGAGATCTGCTGTTAAACTCTGACAAAATCGGTCTAATATGGCCAGTGCTTGAAATGGAAAAATTGGAGTGCTTATTTCTGAGAAGTACCGGTACTCTTCAATTAAAAGTATTATGTTTCTCCCGAGAAGTGCAGGCACTCTCCTTCTCAAAACAAAAAAGTTCTGGTACGCAGCACCGGACAGTACCGGCCCATTTAAAGCAATGGATATGTCCATGTAAAAGAAATGTAATTAGCATATCTTTCATAATGTTAGATCTGGTGAGTATGACTTTGGTGATACCTAGCACCCACTTTCCTGTCTTACACTCTTAAAATAAAGAAATTCCTTCTAATGGGAGCTTCTTTTATTTGTCTTTAATTACACTGCTGTTTCATGGGATACCCTGCTATTCAGTTGTGGATGGAAGATGGCTATAACAGCATCAGCTTCTTTCTCTTTAAACTCAAATCTATCAGTACAACAAACTAGTCAGAGGATTTTGTGAGGCCTTGTTGGGAAAACTACTTGTGGGATCCCATTTCCTGCTCTCTCTTCCAAAATGTTTTTAGCATCCATAGCAAATGTTTCATTTCAATTGATACTGCAGTGTAATTTCGAAAGTTGAGCGTATTTAAATAAACCTTTACATAACAGGTGTATTTTGTAAAGCGCACATTCACCTCCACAACGGGGCATCTTGGCACTGAAATAACAGATATATATTGTTACCCAACAGTACTCATTTTATTGACCTCAAATGGATGAAAGGCTGAGTGGTCCCACCAGGATTTGAACCTGTGCCCATGAGGTCAAACACAGGCCCCTGCAGTGGATGCATTAGTCCACTGAACCGCCAGAACCTGCTTTGAGTTCTCTTTGGGTCCTTTTGGAAACACCAATGACAAATTAAGCGCTCTAAAACATTGTGGGTATTATTGAGAAAAACACAATATGTTTTAGAGTAATCAAGAGATGGATACCCTAAGGATTTTTTTGGGGAAACTGGTGAATGGTCATTTAATGTATCTTGGCCAGTAACTTACCATATAACGCATTGTGATTTAAATACGATTTCACATGGGACTTGGCGTGTCTCTCCAATAATTATTTAGGAAAACCATGATGTAAGTAAAGCACTAGGAAAAGTAAAAGCACTAGAGAGAATTCATTTAAAAATACACTTAGAAATACTGTGACGTTTTACCATTTTGGTATCTATGAAAGTGGTGACTATCTGGGACAGTACCAGGCATGCCAGACAACGCATGCCATTACAAGGTGGTTGTTATAACGACGGCAATGTTACATCGCATAGCATTGCAACGCAGGTCGTAGCAACAAGTTGCTTTAGGTGGCAGAAGGTGTTGGATTTAAAATCCAACGCCTTCCCTACTGTTGCACAGAATGGAGTTGGAATAGTAAATTATACTATTCCAACATCAAGCGTCTTTGTTCTGACTTGCGTTGTACAGGTATGCGATGTAACAACGCATTCGTTGTAACAACAGCGTTATAATGGCATGGGTTGTAAACGCATGTGGAATAACATGCCATATTCATCTGGAACTGATTGAGCCATATGCTGAGCAGAAAATCAATTGTAGTATTCAACGCCTTGTTTAATTCTGAAGTAGCCCCCACAATCTTTCAAAGACACCACCTGTAATGAACCTTTACCATTACCCATCAATAATGTTGTATTGTATCATTACCATAGTGTTTTCTGTACCTCTTGTTGGAGCCATAAAACACTCTCCACATGGACGGTTAGATTGGACCTAAATTTACAGTGCATGAATGTGTAAGGGTGTTGGTTGTGATGTTGTCTAAAGTCTAGAGTATTCCTTTTAGGCATGAGTGCTCTCAGTGTGTGCTCTAAATATGTAGCAGTTGCATGCAAATGCAGCACACGGATGAGGCAGAAGAGAAAAGTTAGTGTGAGCGTCATTCAGCGCTATCTCTGTTGCTTTTTAGGACAGCCCTAGTCTTTGTTGGTAATCTCAATAACAATGGCTTTAATGTTTTTTTTATTCTGTATGGAGGCAACATCCAAAGGTTGCAGTTGGTCTTGGAACCAAAAAAGCCCAACTCCTTGAGGCACTGTCATTCCACCGGTACATTACTTCACAGAGTCCACTCAGGGGCCATAGGAGCTCCACACTGGACGGGCTTCTACACCAGCAGTACACCACTTTATGGAGTTCATCCAGGAACAGTAGCAATGGCACATCAAGAAGGTGTATTTAGACCAGGGTAGGAGAAAAACCACAAATCCTGGTGAGATCCAACTTACCTACATGCTCTTCACTATATTGTATCCAGACAAATCACACAAATAAAATAAGCCAACCAAAAGTATTGACTTTGCCAGTGATGAAGCTGCAAATAATTAGAACTGTACATTTTTCAATTCTGAGAAAAAGAGATTGTGAATTTAATTTAAGGTTGTCTTAACAAAATACAGCCCAGAAAGTTAGCTCATTGAGTCCCATGCACACCGAACAATTCTGTGTAAGACCTGCAGGCCACTGATGTAGATCCAGGCAGTGTTTAATCAACCATTCGTTTTTGAATGGCAATATAATGAATACATCTATGAGTGAAACAACAAAAATCTATTAGCTTTATGATGGGAAGATAATACATTGGAAATAGGATTACTATTATTTAATGCAATGCATTTAGAATAGCCATAGGTGAAGGAATGAACTCTGCCTGCGTGGTCTGATATGGAGGGGATACTTTGGTATGCTTTGCTGAAGCAAACTTTCCCCAGTGTGGGCGACTCCGCCCAAGCGAAGATGAAAATCCACCCAACCAGCCTGCAGAGCAGATGTCATAGTGGAGGATGTGCCACAAAGAAATCTATAGGACATTTAGGCCAGCCTCTGCCATATCTAGTCACATAAGAAGTAAGCAGGGGAAGTACACAAGAAAAACAGATGAGATCAAGTTTAAGGCCAGAAGCAGAAAAAAGTTGATGACGGCAGCAAGGGGCAAGAATAATCACGCAGCAGAAACAACCATATCGGGCGACACTTTACACACATATTGAGGTCAAACCTACCTTTCCAGCACCAAGAACAGTTTCCCGCTGCAGCTTAGAACTTTATAAAAGTACTTTTTACATTGAATCCTACCAGACAGCACAGTTGTCTGGTTGCCCCGACATAATGCGGACGCGCTGAAAGGTTACTTAGTAATATATTCCTCTCATTGCTTAACATTGGCTTTGTGTTTTATCATTCACATTTGCTTACTCTCTGTTCACTGGCTTTACTTTTTCTAGCGTCTTCAGCTTGTGTCTGTACTTCACATGGAGCATAGTCAAATTACCATCTTTCTGATTGGCTCCTTTTATGCTTCACCAGTGTTCGCATTCCGGAAAAATGTATTTATTATTTCTGAAGCACTCCATGGCAGTTCATGCGTTTTCCAGTTGTCTCACCAGTGTGCTTCTCTGCCAATTAGCGCGCCAAGCTTTTTCCTATCTCGTGTTCCGCTGGCCCATCCACATTACAAGCTGTTGCCTCTCACCTGAGTACTTCCCCCCCACCCTCTCTCACCCATGTTGCTTCTTCTTCTACCAGCTCCCTACCCATGTCTTCTTTAAATTGCTCCAGGCTCTCTCTCCTGGTGTGCTGCCTTCCCACCCTTCCTGAAAATCTACCCACCTACCGACACTCCCTCTGTTGTCACTGTTGGTTTTCCAACAATCACCCTCTCTCCGTACCACTGTTGCTTGGTTTCCAGCTACCATCCCTTCATTGTAATTGTTGCTTTCTACCCACCCACCATCCCTCGGTTGCTGTTGTTACTAAGTGTCCTACCGCCCTTCTTTCCTATCATTGCCGCTATTTCTTTTTTCCCATCCGTCCTCTCTTCATTCCCACTGTTGCTTAGAGTCCACCCCACCTCGCCCCTTTGCAGGTGTTAATGTTTTAACACCCAGCCTCCTCCTGTTGCAGCTGTTACTTAATGTCCACCCATCGGTCCCTTCCTCCATTGCTATTGTTGCTTTTCCCTGGACAACTTACCTTTGTTGCTGTTGTTGCTTAGTGTCCACCCAAAGTCCTGTCCCTCCATTTCTGTTGTTGTTTAGTTGCCGCCCATCCTCCTTTCCCCCATTGCCACTAGTGTATTCTCACCCTCCCTTTGTTACGGCTTAGTGCTCACCCATCCAGCCTCTTTACATTGCTTTTACAAGCATATTCTCCAGCCTTTGCCTTTGTTAATTACTGCTCACCCACCCTCTAATGCCCTTGTTGTTTTTACGTGCCCACCCGGCATTGCTGCTTATCACCCACCCACTGTACTTCTTCCTTTCAGTCCACTCATTCTCCATTAACACTACTTCTTCCCCCACCACTTTCACAGTTTTTAAACAATAGGATTCAAAAGCAAGACCTACTGGCTTCGCCAATTCTTGTTTAAATTGTGTAAGCTTCATACTTTGCAAAGACAATGCAGTTTTTAAAAGATTTCACAAAGTTTCAACTCAGAGGTAGGATAGCCAACTGTCTCCAGGTCATTACAGGTCCCATCCGGGACTTTACTTAGATGGACCAATATATACCAGATGTAGGGCCAGATGTAGGTGGCCGTTTGAGGCCATTTACCGAGCGGTAACGGCCGATTTTGGCCGTTACCGATCAGTAAATGGGTGACAGGTATGCAGGGGGCATTATTTTACCGAATCGGTAAAATTACCGATTCGGTAAAATAAAAATTCGGTAATTTTACCAATTCTGAGGCACCCAGATGTAGGTGGGACTCTTCAGAGACCCAGAGGCCTTACCGAATCGGTATTTTACCATCAAAACCAATTTGATGGTAAAATACCGATTCCGGTGTGAATGCACATGTGTGCATGCACACCTATGCCATGTGACAGGCAGACCTGCCCTTAGGGCATGTATGCCTGCCAGATGGCACCCGAGACAGTTTTGGGGGTGCCAGAGGTTGTCAAAGTGACACCCCCTGCACCCTTGTAAAAATCGGTATTTACCGATTCGGTAAATACCGAATCGGTAATGCCCATTCATTCCTATGGGCTTCAAAGCCCATAGGAATGAATGGGCATTACCGATACGGTATTTACTGAATCAGTAAATACCGAATTCTTCTGAATCGGTATTTCAGCACATCTGGAATGCCTACATATCCACCCCTTACATTTACCGATTTTTAATTACCGAACCGGTAAAATTCGGTAATTAAAAATCGGTAAATCTATTTTACCTACATCTGGCCCGTAGTCTTGTTTTGCTTCCTTTCAAATATTTAGACTAACACATGAAATCAATGATTTGTAGGTGCTAATGGGTCGGGAGGGGACACAGTGTCTGCAGTAACCTAGAGTGGGGTGACCACCCTACTTAGAAGACTTTACAGTTTCACGTACTCTTAGTTTAGAGACTCTGGACCTTATTACGAGTTTGGCTGTCCAACTGCCATAGGACTTTGTCTGTCCACAGCGCTGTGAGTCCAGAGACTGCCGTATTATGAGTTAACCAAGGGGCCAGGGATGTGGTGTTAGGGATCTTGCGGCGGTGGTGAGTATTTTTCACAAATATATTGATACCTGTATGTGCATTTTGACTGCAGATCGGTCGGATGCACACACATGCAAGAAATATGTAAACAAATACCATGTACCAGGATTCACCCCATATTTAGGCAGTCCCGGCAATGGGTATATGGTTTGAAAAGGACTCACCTGAAGATTGCCGCAAACAGGGTCATAATCATTGGGGTTAGGATCCTGCTGTGAAGGTGGGACTTGGAGAAAGGGACCCAAGTCAGAATCTGCCTGGAAGAAGAAGAAAGAGGTGAGTACACATGCCAAATCCTCTGTCACCGCCTCCTTGAAGCAGGCGGTCGGACTACCTGCCGCAGTCCCCTCATGGAACAGGCAACTTGTAATACGGACATTGGTGCAGCCCCTTGTACCGCCCTATGGCAGCTGCCTTTCCCCGACCATAAATCCGGTGGTCTGCTTGTGGTCTCGACGGTCCTGTGGCAGTATTCACAAAGCCGGTCTGCCCCACTTGTAATACAGTGGTCGGACCACCGATTTTACCACACTCGGGCCGCCACTGCTGAGACAGCGGTCCGCGGGAACGCCAAACCCGTAATAAGGCCCTCGGTGATAGTCTCAACACTGACTAGGCTACCTTAGCACTTGTGATTATGAACCTCTCTCCTTCATGGGCAGGCCAGTTTTTCATGCACTGATTTTGCAGGCAATGGTTAAACTGTCTCTGAAAATGCAAAGGTTATTTAGGGGTCAGGACGTTGACCTCACAGTAAGGAAACACCTTTTTAAACATCCTATTTGGTTGCTTGAAGGCTGCGTGCTTGATTGCTAGGTCTCAGGACCCAGGAGTCCGGGTCATGCTCTCTCTGAGCAGGGGTGCTAATTAAGATGTGATAGAGATAAAGTGCCCTGACATTCTGCAGGAAGTTATTGTTCATGACACACAAATGTAGAGGAAAGGGAGTAGAAAGAGACCCATTGCATTTGCCGAGTGATGGCATTTGGCTGCAGAAGTGGTCAGGAAATGAGTATAATGGCCTGTGCTTCAGACCGCAAAGAACAATCTGAAAAAAAATCAGATTTTCACCTGCTAACACCGTGGCTGTGATTTTGAGTAGCTTGGGCAGCAGTGAGTATTTTACTGTAACCAGCAAAGTATTGGTATTGGCATTTGTAATTGTGAGCGTTTCTAGAAATGATACAAGTAATTGGTGTTATCACTCCAAACTCCATATGTCCCGGAATTTACTGCATCTTTTCACCCAATTAAGTTTAGCATGCTTGACATGACGAAATTATTGAGGGATGCAGTGCATCCTGGGACCGGTTTCAGGACATCACCCCTCATCAGCCATGCTAGCTTGAATCCAGATGCCCAGTGAGCCTGAGACCCACGTCTGGGCCTACCCGGCGTACTTAGGTTGAGAAAGCAAAAGACACACAGATAATGGACATAATGCAGAGACTTGGGTCCTGTGCTCTCCATGCCACTGGAGTCAAGCCACTCTGGCTGATGAGGGGTGAAACCCCGAAACTGGTCCTATGATGCTTGTTTCCAGTCCAGGGAGGACCTGGCCTGGGAGTTGGGGCTGGACTGTTCCCATTGGGCGCAGTGTCTAGACTGATTTGCATATGGCTGGGTTCAAACTGGAATGGCATGGGGAGCAAAAAAAACTATGGATTTAAGCCCAGATCTCTGTGCTGAGGTGAATGTATGACATTGTTCTGCAATCTGTCCATAAATTGTTCTTTTTGCATTTATAACAAATAAAACAATTAACATAATTGAAACCAATGAAAGCAGAATTGGATAAGCTGTTCATGCACTTCATGGTACCGCTTGACACTACTGCAATTAAAAGTTTGAGCTATAGCTTTCGGTTTTTGGTGGATGAAGACAAATTATAGAATTTATATAATTTGTTGAATTAAACATTCAAACGTGTCTACTCATAAAATGTACACACTGGGCCAGCCTGTACGGTATCATGGGTCTTTTATACAGAATGAAGATGTGCTGACAAGGGCAATGATTGACACAGAGGAAGGTGGGTTAGGATTGGGAGTGAAGCAGAGCAAAGAGGGAGGGGCCTCGGTCGCATTGGAGACTTATGGCCTTATTATTACTTTGGCTGTGTGAGAACAGGATGCCATCACAGCGCCCGCACCGCCAAAGCCATAATTAGACCACCTGCCGGAATTCAACTGGAATCCAGGTCAGGTAGTCCTGCGGCAGCTGGCCCTCGGCAGTACCTGTTTAAAGGTTTGCAGGAAAGATGTTACAGCAACGCAACATGAACGCCATTGCAGGTTCCTGTAGGGCATGGACTGACAAGTCCATGCCCTGTTGGAGCTGGGGGTGCACGTGGACAGGGCAGCACAGTATGTGCTCCCCTGTATGCATCCCCTGGTGCTGAGGCTGTTTAATCTCCGCCACACTTTTTATGGCGGGGTCACCATCATGAAAACTGGGGTGGAGAGGAAATTCCTAATGTGCTTGGCAGGGCCACAGCAGCCCTGTTAAGCATATTGCAATCTCAAGACAGTCGCAATGATTGTCGTGGTATCAATGTGGTCCGACCACCCAAGTCGAAACGGGGCAGGCGGACCGCCAGTGCAGAGGTGCCAGCACCACCACTTTGGTGTAGTTATAATAAGGCCCTAAGGCAAACTAATTCATCTCTTAGGACCGGACTGCTGAAGCGTAGCTTCCACCTCTCAAAGTGATCAATTTTCACAAAGAGGATAATTTTGCCATGCTTACGGTGATTCACAGCAAGGGAAGAGCTCTTTTTGAGAAGTGCAGGCAGTGACTAAGGAATATATGTTGATGCAACTTCTACCTTCCATTCCTCCAGTGCCTTCCTTTTCAAACCTTATTACTGCACGTACTCCCTCTAGTGGCTGGAACAAACTTACAAATGACATGACAGTCAGGGGAGATGGGCTCCTTTTTTGTAGAACATAAACTAGTACTACAGTACAGTAGTACAACTGATATACTACTAAATGCAATCCACAAACCTTCGCCTAAGCCTCTCCAGCATTTCTCTGCAGGGATCACCATGGTAGCTATATTTCCACACATGTGGGTATATATTCAAACTGTAATGTTGTGGGTGGAACAAGATCAGTGAGGCGAAAATGGGGAATAATTACTACTAAACAGTAGAGGTTTAGAGAAATTTAAGGAAGAGGTTGGAGGAACAAGCTAATACAAAACACATGCCCACAAAAGAGTAATATGATTGTAATTCATAAAATGTAGTTCTGATGTGCTCTAGAAGGATGAGAACAGTCTTCAATGTACTCAAACAGCACACATTCCTAACCACTGGTACTGGAGCTGAAGCCTTTGGAAAACAATGGAGGTGGGAAATTAAAATACCACCCCATAGGAATGAATGTTAAATACATTTAACAAGTTTGACAGTTAAAATTACAAATCCATATTTTTAGTTGATAATAATGATATAAAGTTTGTTCTTTTTTAAAGTTGACAATAAACATAATATTGAAAACGAAATTAGACTTTAAATCTTTTTAGAAAATGTAAAAAAGTTTTGAAATTATTTAAATACATACAATTAAATACGTTTACTAAATATTCTCCGGAAAAAAAATGTTAGCGAGGATGAATAATATTTCAAAAATGATTGCTGGTACCAATATTTATAAATCAAATTACTATATTTTAATCATTTTATTATTATATCTCATTTGTTTAGTTAATATGTATTACACATTAAAATATTTTTTATTATTTTATTAAAGAATAATTCATTTGATTAAATTCCTCCATACTTTCCCATAAGGAGATCCCCCCACCCCCCAACAGGTGCGTGAGATAACCAACAGGTGAAAGTTACTGGTAATAACGTTACACTCATCAGATCTGTTCTGTTGGAGGAGGGTCTAGTTTTTCATTTGAGAGGATGGAGATATGTAAGTCTACAGGTAGCTGTAAATCTCCACTTGCAAATGGCGACTGGGAAAACATGGAGAGGTTCATCTAGGTGGAGGAGTACATTTACACATGAGTAAATGTAAAAATGCGCCTTTACGTTTGTGAATCTGGTCTTAGAGGCCTATTCATAAACTGCCTTTTGTGGTACATTTTGTAGTGCTTCAGTAGTATTATTAGATTTCTACAAAATGCTATTTACAAACCTGCTTACTTATTTTCAGGCTCTCCTATCTTTTTCTGTGAAGAGTTCTCTGTCATTTAAAAAAATAACTTGCATTTATTTGAATATTGTTTTTAATTAATTAGATTTCTAATGTAAAATTAAGTTAAAATTAAGTTAATAATGTAAAGTTACTAACAGTAACTTTCACATGTAGACAGTTCTCCACAAAAATGGTGGAAAAATATAAGGAACATTCCAAAAGTTTTTTGTTTTTTTTTAAACATTGTTTATTGATTTTCTCCACATACAGCCCATCACATAGCATGTATCAATTTGGTTTTACAGTATCCCCATTGTCAGCTTAATATGTATAACATGTTGCACAATCCCAATATCAGTTTGACCTTACAGTTACAATAAGAAGTAGTCGTGCATCGTGCAGCTATGAGAAACAGCACACGGAAATGCAGTCGTGTCAAACAGTGCTATACATAAAATACCAACGACAAAAAAGAAAAACAAAACTATAAAGTAAAAAGTTCGGAAGAAGGGAACAACCCCCTATGAACCCCAACTACCCCCCCTCCAGCAGGTCGCGGTCGGTATAGCCATTAAATGTAAACTGCCGGAAATGCAAACGGGTGGGCAGTGTCACAAAGGTGAGCAGGGTGGGCCAACATCCATTAGCACGTCGCAATACAAGTCTACAGTATACCCAGTGGCCTTAACAATAACTCCATGATACTTTGACATAACATATTAGAACACTGCCACTTCTTGCGCTCGTAAGCCTTCCAACATATTTCCCCATTCGAGGGAGATCAGTCTTTTCCGCAGTCCCCTAGTTTCCTCCCTGCAGAGTGTTGCGCCCTCTGCCGCAGCCCAGCGCAACATTTCCACCTGCCAGGTATGCACTTCAGATGGTTTGCGGGATTTCCACTTTCTAGTTATATTTCAGATGGCTAGTATGCATGCCAGGTTTATGAACCAGTATTGCACCTTATTAGTGGTGATCCGGGCGTGTAGCCCCAGAATACATTCCGCTGCCATATCCGTGACGGCAAGCTGTGTGGAAGAGTCCAATAATTGTCGCACCATTTCCCAATAGTTCCTCAGTTTAGGGCAGTCCCATACCATGTGTTGAAAGCCTGCCCCCACCAATAGGCAGCGCGGGCAGTGATGCTGTGTCTGGGGAAGCATCACATCCAGTCTATGTGGGGTGAGATATGCCCGGTGCAAGATCATTGTTTGTATGAATTTGAATCTAGCATTCCGAGGGATCTTCCTGGGGTGTTCCAGCACTATCTCCCACTCCCTGTCCAAGAAGTCCCTCCCTATTTCTGCCTCCCATTGAGTCCTCAATGCGTGTAGTGGGATTCTCGTGTGTGTGCTAATGCCCGCGTATAACCGTTTAACCAAATGTCGCCCGCCGCCCATATAATACACCATCTTGATCAGTTCATTTTCAGAGGGAGATTGTCTTTGAGGATCCCAAGTCTTCTTAACAAGCCCAAGCAGCGCCGTATGTGTGAGGAACATGGATGCTGGGGCGCCCGTACAATGCATAAATGTGTTGTGGTCCATCAGTGTTTCCTCTCCAAACAGGCCAGCCACCGTACTCACACCAACCTCCAACCAGGGTGATAGAATTCGTTTAGTCAGCCTTCCACTGGCTAGCGGAATCCCCAGTAACGGAGTATTCCCAGCATATCTACCACCAAAATTTGTGTTTTTTAGCGCCGCTACCCAGCATCGCAGAGCCGTTTGCAATAGTGGGGGGAGGTTCGGTGGAATCCTACCACCCGGCAGCAAGAGGGCATGCAGCCCACCGCTATCCAAATCAGACATCGTATAATCAATTTTGTGCAGATTATGTCCTGCCGTCCAATATGACAGCCACTGCAATTGACAAGCATAATAATAGGCACGGAAATCTGGTACTCCCAATCCACCCGCTGTGGTACCAACTTGAAGTTTTTTTAGACTAATACGCCTCCTGCCCGTACCCCAAATGAGAGCAATTAGCAGCGGGTTCAGTAATTTAAAAGTGTGTTGTGGTACTATCAATGGTAGGTTCGTGAAGTAATACACCAAACGGGGCAACACAACCATTTTCGCTATAGCAGCCCTGCCCGGAGCAGAAATGGGAAACGTCGTCCAGAACGCGACACTAGCTTTCAGCGCCCTGATTGCCTTAGTTAGGTTACCGTCCAACATATCTGCGGGTGTCCTGTAAACTTGAATGCCTAGGTAGCGAAATGTCGTAGGTGTAACCTGGATTGTGGTGTCACCAACGTCCAGTTCCTTAATGTCAACCCCATCTGTACAGAAAAAGGCATGCATTTTGGAAGTGGTTAAAGCTAATCCTGATATGTACTCAAAGAATGTCTGACAAAATATCGAAAACAAAAATATCAATTTACAAAAATATCGGAACAAAAATATCGAAGTCAAAAATAAAGGAATCCTATCCCTAACAAGGTAAGTACAAATATATCGAAAATAAAATATAGAATGACAAAAATATTGTTTTTTGTAAAATATCGTTTTTTTAATATAATAAAAATGTAATATTAACAAAATAATACTTATAAATGTAATAAACATATTTAAAAATGTACTATAATATTTAAAATTAATACATAATGTAATACAAATTAATATTAATAAATATATAATACATAATATATTTTTCATTATTAATAACTCTAAATTAATTATTGTCATAACTTAAAAACAAATAAAAATGTAATAAATTACTAATACATTTATTTACATAAAATATTCACATAAATAACAATTAATAACAAAATAATACTAATAAAAAAGCTAAATACATTTTAGATAGCGTATGAGTAAAAATTACTATTCCCACTCCAGAGAGTGCGACAGTAGGGAAAGTGTTGGATAGCGTAGCAGTAACAATTACTATTCCCACTCCAGAGAGTGCAACAGTAGGGAAAGTGTTGGATAGCGTAGGGTTAAAAATTACTATTCCAACTCCAGAGAGTGCAACAGTAGGGAAAGTGTTGGATAGCGTAGGGGTAACTATTACTATTCCTACTCCAGAGAGTGCAACAGTAGGGGAAGTTTTGGATAGCGTAGGGGTAAAAATTACTATTCCAACTCCAGAGAGTGCAAGAGTAGGGAACTTGTTGGATAGCGTAGGTGTAACAATTACTATTCCAACTCCAGAGAGTGCAACAGTAGGGAAAGTGTTGGATAGTGTAGGGGTAACAATTACTATTCCAACTCCAGAGAGTGCAACAGTAGGGAAAGTGTTGGATAGCGTAGGATTAAAAATTACTATTCTAACTCCAGAGAGTGCAACAGTAGGGAAAGTGTTGGATAGCATAGGGGTAACAATTACTATTCCTATTCCAGAGAGTGCAACAGTAGGGAAAGTGTTGGATAGCGTAGGGGTAACAAATACTATTCCCACTCCAGAGAGTGCAACAGTAGGGAAAGTTTTGGATAGCGTAGGGGTAAAAATTACTATTCCCACTCCAGAGAGTGCAACAGTAGGGAAAGTGTTAGATAGCGTCAGGGTAACAATTACTATTCCAACTCCAGAGAGTGCAACAGTAGGGAAAGTGTTGGATAGCGTAGGATTAAAAATTACTATTCCAACTCCAGAGAGTGCAACAGTAGGGAAAGTGTTGGATAGCGTAGGGTTAAGAATTACTATTCCAACTCCAGAGAGTGCAACAGTAGGGAACGTGTTGGATAGCGTAGGGGTAACAATTACTATTCCAACTCCAGAGAGTGCAACAGTAGGGAAAGTGTTGGATAGCGTAGGGGTAAAAATTACTATTTCCACTCCAGAGAATGCAACAGTAGGGAAAGTGTTGGATAGCGTAGGGGTAACAATTACTATTCCAACTCCAGAGAGTGCAACAGTAGGGAAAGTGTTGGATAGCGTAGGATTAAAAATTACTATTCTAACTCCAGAGAGTGCAACAGTAGGGAAAGTGTTGGATAGCGTCGGGGTAACAATTACTATTCCTATTCCAGAGAGTGTAACAGTAGGGAAAGTGTTGGATAGCGTAGGGGTAACAAATACTATTCCCACTCCAGAGAGTGCAACAGTAGGGAAAGTGTTGGATAGCGTAGGGGTAACAATTACTATTCCAACTCCAGAGAGTGCAACAGTAGGGAAAGTGTTGGATAGCGTAGGGGTAAAAATTACTATTCCCACTCCAGAGAGTGCAACAGTAGGGAAAGTGTTGGATAGTGTAGGGGTAACAATTACTATTCCAACTCCAGAGAGTGCAACAGTAGGGAAAGTGTTGGATAGCGTAGGGGTTTAATTTACATACTTATAAATTATATCTATCAATTAATTAATTATTTAAAATTAATTACCAATTAATTAAATTTATTTACCAATTAATAAAAATAAATGTATGCTTCCTACTAATTAATAATTAATTCTACATAATGAAATTACTTCCCACCCTATTCCCCTATAAACCCATACCCCGCTACAGAACATATTTATCAATTAATCAATTAATTAAAATTATTTACAAATAATTCTCAATTAATTAATTAATAATTCCTACTAATTAATAATTAATTTAACATAATTAAATTACTTCCCACCCTATTCCCCTATAAACCCATAACCCGCTACAGAACATATTTATCAATTAATCAATTAATTAAAATTAATTAAAAATTAATTCTCAAATAATTAATTAATAATTCCTACTAATTAATAATTAATTTAACATAATTAAATTACTTCCCACCCTAATCCCCTATAAACCCACAACCCACTACAGTACCAAAAAGACAATATTTAATTAAATTACATTAAAAATAATTAATAAACATAATAAATACAATATAATATACACAAAATGTATTTAAAAATCGATATTAGTAACATCGAAATTATTTATTTCGATATTATTGACATCGATATTTAAAACTTCGAAATTACTAATATCATACTAATATCGATATTAAGACTGTCGATATTACTTACCTTCTATATTATGTCCCATCGATATTTAAACTTCAATATAATTGTATATCGAAATTTAAAACTCGATATTTTGTCTGTGTACCGCACTCAAAGCTGCGGAACGCTTCAAAAAGTGGAGCAAGCGGGATGCGAAGGTCAGACACATATAAAAGAATGTCGTCGGCATATGCCGAGAACAAATGAGTGGTATTACCCAAGCGTATTCCCTGCTCTGTGAAATCACGGCGTAGCTGTATGGCCAGGGGCTCTAGCGATAATATAAAAAGAAGGGGAGATAGTGGGCATCCCTGTCGTGTACCCTTGTTTAGAGTGTATTCTTCCGATATATGACCTGCCGTCCTAGTGCGCGCCGTAGGGGCATCATACAATATTCGCACCCATTTAACGTATTCCTCCGGGATACCAAACTTCCCCAGCACTTGAAACATGTATTTCCACTGGAGAGAGTCAAAGGCCTGCCGTAAATCCAGGATAATACAAACAGCATACTGGCAGGTCTTCGGGGCTTTTGTTAGCAAATAATGCAATTTCCTGATGTTGAGAGATGTGCTCCGGGCAGGTAAAAAAACAGTTTGGTCATGGTGAATCAGTTTTGGTAAGTGTGGAACTAGTCTGTTCGCGAGTACCTTATTCAAGATTTTATATTCCGTGGATAGCAACAATATAGGGCGATAATTCACCATATCAGTGTGATCCCTTCCCGGTTTTGGGAGTGCAATAACCAGTGCCTGTGCCATCGTAGTAGGTAGCGAGCCCCTCTCCCACACCTCCTTATATAAGGCCACCAGCTGGGGTACCAAAGCCTCCGCATAGGTATCATAGAACTCTATGGGCAAGCCGTCAATGCCAGGCGTTTTATTGCGAGGCAGTCCTTTCATAGCCATTTTGATCTCTTGTGTTGTGATATGACCTGTTAGACTCTTACGGAGCGGTTCTGGAATCATCGGGAATGTTACATTCGATAAGAAGGCGTCTGTACAGGTCTCTGCATGGCCGACAGGCGACCCATATAAGGTAGCATAATAGGCACGGAATGCTGTGGTTATGTCCCCTTGTGCAGTGATCATATCGCCTGTATCTGTTATAATGTAGGGTATTACCACAGATGGGGGGGCGTCCCGTAATATTCGAACCAACAAGGCCCCCGCTCTATCCGCCTCGCTATGTTCCCGTTGTGTAAACACTACATAGTCTATTACTCTCAATGATTCCAGCAGTTTCGCGTGCCGTATCCGCGCTTCTTGCAGTGGCTCTTTTTCCCCCTTGTCTGTGAGTACTTCTTTCTCTAGGGTGCCCATGTGACCTCCCACCTCTACGAGCGATTTATGGAGCTCCTGACGTGCCCCTACCGTGGTACCTATTGCCCTACCCCGTGCCACCACCTTAAACGCGTCCCACTCTATCAGTGCATTGGATGCGGTATGGCTGTTTTCCACAAAATAATGAACTATAGTGTCAGATAGGGTGCTACTGAAAACTTGATGTTCTAGCAGTTGCGGCCATAGACGCCAAGTGGGGACTGGTGTAGGTATTCTACCCCATGTGACAGTTGTTTCTAGCGGGTTATGGTCGGAGAGCGTCTTTGGTATATAAGTGGAGTCTAACACTTGCATAGCTATCCTACCCATACAGAGAAATCTGTCTATTCTGGTGTGGAGGTCATGTACTCTAGAGTAGTATGAATATTCTCTATTAAGGGGGTGTCTCATGCGCCACACATCCCTTAGGTCATAGCACATCAACCAGTGTGAGAAAGCATCTGCCTGTTTTACGACCATAGTGCCCTGCAGGGGAGGATGTGATCTATCCATTAATACGTCCAAGACTACATGACAGTTCCCCCCCCCCCCCCCAATAACCAAGGATATTCCTCCCAGCCAGCTAGGGCCCCAGTCAGTGTAGGCCAGTATTGGTCTTGTTTGTAATTAGGGGCATAAAAAGTGCCTAGCACCACCAATTGGCCATCCAAAAGCCCTTTAATGAGCGCATATCTACCATGTTTATCAATTCACTGGTCCTGGGCTATAAAGGGTACACCGTGACGAATCCAAATCGTGGCACCCCGAACATAATTGGAGAACCCAGTGGAAAATACTTGACCCCTCCACTTTTTCCTGAGCTTTGCAACTTCGCTTTCAATCATATGTGATTCTTGGGAGTAGACTATGTGCGCTTTCCGGCGCTGTAGGTGCGAATGTATCCTGTGCCTTTTATGAGTCGTGTCCATACCCCTTATGTTCCATGTGATAATTTTATACTTTCACGGTGTATGCATTTAATCATCAAACATGACATGTAAATAACAGTACGACATACATCCGCAGTTACGCAGACCTGAAACAATAAACAATGCAATACGGCGACCCATCCCTCCCCCAGCAATAATATGTCCAACCAGAAACAAGCATCGGACCACAACTCCCGCAAACTGATCAAATATACAGAGGAAAATCTGCAATGAATGTACAAAATGAATAAACATATCAATCAATAAATGAAAGAAAAATACATCACGCCTTCGCCATGTAGGGGATTGCGGCGTTGCCTTACTTATGGTATCGCGTAACACACAATTGCCAGATCGAGCTACTACAGCACAGGAGCACTAATGCTGAGTGCCTAATTACAGGAGAGAAATAAGATTCATGCCACCCGGGGTAGGGGATCAATGCAGCCGCAGTGTAAGAGAATAACAAATGAAGGTCTACAATACTTGTGTGAGTCCGTCATCCAAACAGGTTCGCGATAAGCTGCGGTGTTGCCGAGGGAAACAGAGCCACACTACCCTCGGAATCTGATTCATGAGTGTCTTCTGCAGCCAATGATGAGTGATGAGGTGATCTCAGCGTATTTGTGAAGGTCACAGTGGCCAGCACCGCCTGTTGTTTAGTCTGCAGGGCTTGTTGTGAGGTGATCCTCATGCTGTCTTTGGACCTCAGCTGTCTCCGGCCTCTGTGTCTTGGTGAGGAAGCCGCCAACAAATTCCGCCTTTCCTCTGCAATCAGGGTCTTCTCTTCTGCATCAGTGAGTTCCATGACCTCCAGCCAATCCTCGACACTGCCAGGACTCTCAAAAAAGTATGATTTTTGGTCATATAGGATCTTGAGGCGTGCCGGAAATAAGAGCGTATATTGGAGGTGCAAGTCCCGGAGACGTCTTTTCACTGCCAGGAAAGAAGCTCTTTGTTTTTGCACCAGCACAGTATAGTCCGGGAATAACGAAATCCGGGTATACTCAAAGGTAATCGGTGCTGCCGTTCTAGCTTTCTGGAGTAAGACATCACGGTCGCGGTAGTTTAAGAACTTCACTATAAGGGTCTCGGGGGGGGCTCCAGGTTTTGGGCGACACGTTGGGATTCTGTGCGCCCTTTCAATGCAATACTGCAGAGACAGGCCCTCTGTCGTGATATTATCCTTGAACCATTGCTCCATAAACGCAACCGCGTCCGGCTCCTCACTTCTCTCCGGAAGGCCAATGACGCGGACATAATTTCTGTGCGCTCTTCCTTCTGCATCCTCCACTCTGTCCATCAAGGTAGCCACTTGCGTTTGGAGCTGTTTCACGTCAGATTCCGTCTGCTTTTGTTTGGGCACTAATTCAACCAGTATCACCCCCTGTTCCTTAACCGTGTCCGCCGTTTTTACGTAGTCAGCTCTAAGTAGATTCAGGCTCGTGGACAGAGACCCTGTTTGCATCTCTAGAGCCTTGCGAGTGTCCCTTAGTTCATTCAAGATGAGGTCTAGCTTATCCTCTTGGCCAGGTTCCTTAGTTGGAGGCACGCAGCCAGAACCCGTTGCTTCACCCGTACTCTCCAGACCTCCCTGGGAGTGTAGCGCACTGCGGGAGTCAGGCATCGGCAGTTTAGGGCGCCCCACTTTACCCATAGTCCATCCAATAGGCGACAAATAGTGGAGGCACAAGACAGAACATTCCAAAAGTTGATTTAACTTAAAAAAATAGTACAAATATTTTTATGCTAAATATTAATGAAAATTAATTTATATATTTATTTCCAATGTAGAACAAAATAAGAAATGTTTCAGTGCAAGTAATATAGCTTTGAATTTAATATTTAATTAAAGTATATTAAAATGAATTAACATTTAAAAAAAAGATTTATTAAAAGAAATTACCACATAAAGTGCAATGTTTATATTTACTTATGATGTATTAAAATGTTTATAATTGTATATATCTATATCTATATCTATCTATATATATATTCACTGAAAAAACCATAGGTTATAGACCATATATAGTTAGGAATTAGCATTTACAAAACCTTATTTTACTCGCACAAAACCATTGAAATTCCATATATAGTTAGTTGCACTAACTATATATCGCGCACCCGCAATCCACTGCTGATGATGTCACATATTACATCATTCATGACATGGTCAGTGACATCACTGATGACATCACTGATGACATCTCAAATGACATCACTGATGACATCACTGATGACAACATCCAGTGACTGTATGTTTCTGTAAAGTTAAAATATGTCTTATATTTTGAAGAATGAGTGGATGTATAAGTGTCTGGATGAAGGATTTAGTAGGTGCATGACTGACTGATTGAGTGAGTGATTAAATGTGTCTCACTGAGTGCATGGGTTAGTGACTAAACTGTTTTAATTTGTGCATCATTATATCTGTTGTTCTACAAACTGCTGCATATGTTGATCAGTAGCTATATGAGTAACTGTATGGGTTGATTGGTTGTCCAAGTATTTGTATGGGAAACTGAGTGTGTGTGTATGGGTGGCTGGAAGGTGTGTGACTCTGTACATAGATGTGTGAGTAGTTGATTCACTATATGTATAGATTCAAAAGTGCATGTGCAAACAGCTGTATGGGCGGTTGACTGTGCATGAGTGTATTAGTGAGTGAATGGATATCTCAGTGCTACATGTCAAAATAAGTACATATGTAAAACACAGTACATGTGAGAGTTGACATCTATAAATAACTGTGCATAAGAGCCAGTGAATGTGTGAGTGGCTGTATGGATCATTGTGAACATGTATCAGAGATTGTATAAGAGAGTAAAGTAAATATGTGTTAGTATATGTTTGAATAAGTAAGGTGTGTATAACTGTATAGTTGAGAAAATGGAGGTGTGATTGATTTTTGGCATAACTGACTAGGTGTGTGAGTAACTCCATGGATGAGTGACAGTCTGTGACTGTCTGTTTACACTGATTGTATCTAAGGTTATATTAGAGTCTGAAGAGGTTCATGGTATTATCACATGAATGATATCATCAGTGATGTTATCAGTCATGTCAAATGAGATGTTTTCAGTGATGTCATCAGTGATGTCATTTGAGATGTCATCAGTGATGTCATCAGTGATGTCACTGACCATGTCATGAATGATGTAATATGTGACATCATCAGCAGTGGATTGCGGGTGCGCGATATATAGTTAGTGCAACTAACTATATATGGAATTTCAATGGTTTTGTGCGAGTAAAATAAGGTTTTGTAAATGCTAATTCCTAACTATATATGGTCTATAACCTATGGTTTTTTCAGTGAATTTTCAAGGTTTTGTAAATGCTAATTCCTAACTATATATAGTCTATAACCTGTGGTTTTTTCATTGAATTTCATTGGTTTTTTAAAAGCTAATATCTGTAGCTGTAAAATATACTCTTTATTACGTGACGTATCACGTAGCCACGTGAGACGCCTCATGACGCGTCGCCTCTGCAGCGCAAACCAAACCCGTAACGTAAGCGCGCCGGAGCACGCTTACAGATATATATATTTTTTTAACCTTAATTAGACAAAATCCACACATGCACATATCTTGAGGCCTTGCAAAGGCACATCAAACAAACAATCCCTACCGCTCTGGACTGTTTAGAATGTTGACAGACACCGGAGAGCCAATCAGCTCCGCTTCGCAAAGTTCCGATACGCGAAAAGTTCGCGAACCGGAGCGCTACCCGGAGCGCTGTTACAGATATAGCTGCCCGGTTAGCTGCCGGTTAGCTGCCTGGTTAGCTGCCCGGTTAGCTGCCCGGTTCGCGTACCAAGACGCGTCTCTACGGCGAAAAAATCGAATCTTTTTTTTTTTTTTTAGCTTAGCTGCCGGTTAGCTGCCTGGTTAGCTGCCCGGTTAGCTGCCCGGTTAGCTGCCCGGTTAGCTGCCCGGTTCGCGTACCAAGACGCGTCTCTACGGCGAAAAAAAATCGATTTTTTTTTTTTTGCCCCGCGTGGCTCTATAATATCCCCCTCATCAATCCTAGGGGGTCAGGAGGGGTCTACCTTGCCCCCTTTCCTTCATTTCCCCCTTCGTTTTTCACCACATCTTGTCTCTCGAGAGACAAGATGGCAGCCGCTCCGGACTGTTTACAATGTTGACAGCCAATCAGCTACTCCTCCGACTCACGTTACGCTGCCGGTTAGCTGCCCGGTTAGCTGCCCGGTTAGCTGCCCGGTTCGCGAACCAAGACGCGTCTTTACGGCGAAAAAATCGGATTTTTTTTTTTTTTGCCCCGCGTGGCTCTATAATATCCCCCTCATCAATCCTAGGGGGTCAGGAGGGGTCTACCTTGCCCCCTTTCCTTCATTTCCCCCTTCGTTTTTCACCACATCTTGTCTCTCGAGAGACAAGATGGCAGCCGCTCCGGACTGTTTACAATGTTGACAGCCAATCAGCTACTCCTCCGACTCACGTTACGCTGCCGGTTAGCTGCCCGGTTAGCTGCCCGGTTAGCTGCCCGGTTCGCGAACCAAGACGCGTCTTTACGGCGAAAAAATCGGATTTTTTTTTTTTGCCCCGCGTGGCTCTATAATATCCCCCTCATCAATCCTAGGGGGTCAGAAGGGGTCTACATTGCCCCCTTTCCTACATTTCCCCCTTTGTTTTGGCCTCCTCTTGTCTCTCGATCCTACCGAGAGACAAGATGGCGGCCGCTACGGACTGTTTAGAATGTTGACAGACACCGGAGAGCCAATCAGCTTCGCATCGCAAAGTTCCGATACGCGAAAAGTTCGCGAACCGGATCGCTGCCCGGAGCGCTGTTACAGATATATATCTTGATTTAAACGTTAATTTCTCAAAATCCACTGAAGCACATATATTGAGACCTAGCAAAGGCACATCGGGCTAACAGTCCCTACAATTTTGCCAAGTTTCGTGTAAATCCATTCAGCCGTTCGGGCTAAAAGTGAGTCCAACCGCCCTATGGAAATTAACATGGGAAAATCGCGTTTTGGGACCCCCCTTTTTTCTCAGCCCCCCCTTGACGAACCCCCCCCAAATTTCCAGGAGCTGCTCAGAAACAAAATGTGCCATTTTCCTGAAAATTTCAGCCGATTCCGTCCACAAACGCCAAAGTTATTAGGCATAGAATTTTCAAAAGTCCCATAGAGAAAAAATCCTAACTATATATACCTACTGGCTATCGCCAGTAGGTAATATATATATATATATATATATATATATATATATATATATATATATATATATATATATATATATATATATATATATATATATATATATATATATATATATATTATAGGTATATATAGTTAGGATTTTTTCTCTATGGGATTTTTGAAAATTCTATGTCTAATAACTTTGGCGTTTGTGGACGGAATTGGCTGAAATTTTCAGGAAAATGGAACATTTTGTTTCTGAGCAGCCCCTGACAATTTGGGGGGGTTTCATTAAGGGGGGGCCGAGAAAAAAGGGGGGTCCCAAAACGCGTTTTTCCCATGTTAATTTCCATAGGGCGGTTGGCCTCACTTTTAGCTCGAACGGCTGAATGGATTTGCACGAAACTTGGCAAAATTGTAGGGACTGTTAGCCCGATGTGCCTTTGCTAGGTCTCAATATATGTGCTCCAGTGGATTTTGAGTAATTTAGGTTCAAAAAAAGATATATATATCTGGGCGGAGCCTAACCACACATCTGATCTGATTGGCTGTCAGCACTTCATCCAAGAAGTGTTGGCAGACCAATATACATGATAGCACCTCATTAAAAAGCATTGTAGTTAATAGAGGGTTTTAGGACTTTAGTTACATTATAAATCATTTGTTGATGGTACCATACTCGTTTTAGGAATTGTGGTGGGTTCTAAGGTGATTTTACCATGTGAAAAAACCTTCTGCTGTGATATCATGAATATTGTTTGAAAGAAAACTAATATCTCATGATTTTCCCACAGTGGTTTGGAAGGGGATCTATAAGCTAAACTGAAAGCATATTTTCTGTAAATTCACATTATCTTTCTCAGTCATGTGAAAATGAAGTCTGACATTCTCAGTAAAACATGTACATCCAACAAGGACAGAGACTGTCAGTTGATTCCTTTGTGTTCTACTGCAGCCTCCTAGAGTGTTCTAAAGAACAACTAGAGCGCTAACAGTCCTACTTATTACAAAGGTATGGCACACCTGAAGCCATCTTGATTGGAATAAAGTGGTAATTCTTAAAACATTTAATTTAAAAAGAAACAACATGAGGGGGTATATTTTGCCATAGAAAGTATGATTAGTGCTGCAGAATGAAAAATTAGGGCACATTTTGAGTGACTTCTCAAATCCTTTTCTATTTCATTAAAACATTCTGACATGCAGTCTCCCAAAATGGCCACCAGAGACAAAAGAGCCCAAATGTAGCCCAAATATCACCCAGATGTAGCCCAAGTATAGCCCAATGACAGAATGGAAAGGGGCGACCATTCGGTCCCCCCGAACGTATGGCGGAGTACCACGATCCCCCCGGGAAGCCATCTTGGGCGGGAGGCGAGTCTCGGCTGGTATGCCCGAAGCGGCGTAGCCGGGGCGCGCCTTTTTCCCGCCCTGGAGTGGGCTGGCCTAGACACTGACGCGGCCGGGCCACGTCCTCGGGGCAGGCCGGGGCGGGTTTACGCCCGCCCTGAAGACGGATAAAAGGAGCAACAAGCCAAGGAAGCATCCTCTTGTTCCTGTGCTCTGAAGCTGCACCACCTCGCTGCACGTGAGCTCGAGACGGAACGAAGAGCCAATTTTGAGCGTTGTAATCTTTCTTGTTTGTTTTTCAGACACTCTGTCGGAAGAATGCCTAAGAAGGCGGGAAAGCGAATGACTACCGACCAGATGCTGCGTGTTCTCATGAAGGAGGTGACCGACTTAAAGAAACGAATGGCGGAGAAAGACGAGGAAGGGGGGCCGAAACGTCCTCTGGCAGGAGCAGCTCCAGGAGGAAAAGGCAAGAGGCCCAGGAGGGGAACAGCAGGGGGAGACGTCCCAGTTCCCTGTACCCCACTCGAAGCACCCACTCCTTTACCGGAGGAAGGGAATCCGATTCCTGTAGTGGTCACTCCCGTGTCCGGGGAGGATATGCCGCCCGAGCTGGCAGCACAATTAGCAGCGTGGTTGGGTAAAGGTAGCGAGGGCGCCACGGCTGACGACGCGCAGGTGTTGATGAAGCAGCTGCGGGAAACAAGGGAAGCGACGAAGGCACCATCGCCATCAGTTCCAGTCGCTGATACAGCTACCGGTTCAGGTAAGCGACCATTGCCGATTGCGAGGGATGAGTCGGCACCCTCTCGGAGGGAAAAGTTGGGTCAGCATGTCCCTCTGGCGATTAAAGAGAAGATATGGGCAGGGGAATATATAAACATCTTCTCGTTGCTTACTGACCATTATGAAATGGAGCATGTTAAGAGCCAGAAAGAGCTCATGCATCCAAGTGTTTGGCGCGCAAAGATGGCCGCCTTTAAGGTAAATGAAAACATTGGTAATTGGGGCAAGGCATGGGGGGTTTTTACATCCATTCTGGGTGAACGTAGGCCCGAATTGCTGCCCGAATTGCCGATTTATCAGTCACGGATCATGGGGTATTCAGTATCTCACGAGGGCAATCATTGGTTTTGTTACGACAATATTTTCAGAAAAGCGAAAGAGCATGATAATAATTTAACTTGGGATTGTTATGATTCGATGTCCTGGTCAAAAATGGAGGACTCTGGTATGTTGAAGGTGCCATTGGTAGGGAGTAACGTGGGTGAATCCTCCCGCCAATATGCGGGGACGCCCTTTCGATCAGGTACGAGTAACGACAATCACTCGAGGCCAGCCGGCAACGCAATTAAAAGGGGGGTTTGTTGGAACTTTAACAGGGGGAAATGTACTAGGCCCCAGGGGTCATGCAAATTTAGGCACGAATGTGGGGGGTGTGGGCAATCATCACATCCTGAGTCCATGTGCAGAGCCAAAACAGGTGATAACAGGGGGAGAGGAGGCGCCAAACAGGTCTGACATAGTCCGAGGGGCGCCTTTACCTACCCCGATTGATACCATGGCAATGATTCCCTGGCTCAGCGAATACCCGGATCACGCTTCCGCTGGGGTGTTGCGCAACTGATTTTCATATGGTTTCCGCATCCCAGTGGGAGAGTTTCGGGGTATGCCACAATGCAAAAACCAGATATCGGTCTTACAGCATACGACCGTGGTACAAGAAAAGATCGGGAAAGAGGTGGCTCGAGGTCGAGTCGCCGGTCCATTCAATGCGCCACCAGTTGCTAACTTCGTTTGTTCCCCGTTAGGGGTGGTCCCCAAGAAGGACCCGGGGGAGTTTCGGTTGATACATAATTTGTCAGCCCCACGTGGTCTTTCTGTAAACGATGCGATAGACCCAGAAGTGTGTTCGGTGCGGTACGCATCCTTCGATGAGGCCGTAGCCATTTTGAATCGCCTGGGGCCCGGTGCGCTGATGGCAAAATCTGATATCGAGTCAGCGTTCCGGTTGCTCCCGGTACATCCAGACGATCAGCGTCTCCTTGGTTTCATGTTTCAGGGTCATTATTACATGGAAAAGTGTATGCCAATGGGGTGCTCTATATCTTGTGCCTATTTCGAAAAGTTCAGTTGCTTCCTGCAATGGGTCTTCACGAGGAAAACGGGGTTTCAACATGTGATGCACTATCTCGATGACTTTTTGTTTTTGGGGGCAGCCGGGGATCCCGAATGTGGACAGGCTTTGACTGCATTTTGTGTTTTGATGAATCAGTTTGGCGTGCCATTGGCACCAGGTAAGACTGTGGGTCCCTCGACTTGCCTCGAGTTTCTGGGGATCGAGCTTGATTCCGAGGAAGGTTGTTTTCGTCTACCAGGGGACAAAGTGTTACGATTCAGGGCATCCCTGCAAATGTGTATAAGTGAGTCTAAGGTTAGGCTGCATCAATTACAACAATTGGTGGGACAGTTGAATTTTGCCCTAAGAGTTATACCGATGGCCCGCCCCTTTTCTCGCTCGATCGCTCAAGCCATGGTCGGCCTGAAGGAGGGTCATCATCGCACAAGGCTCTCGGCAGAGGTTCGCCAGGACATGCGCATTTGGTTGGCCTTTCTGGCGGATTTCAATGGCCGAATTGTCTGGCACAAACCGGCCGTGTCCTCCGAGGAGCTCGGGCTGTGGACGGATTCGGCAGGGAGCATTGGTTTTGGTGCCATATTCGGCACTCAGTGGTCGGCACAAAAATGGCCATCATGGTGGCATGAGAGTGGGCTGACAAGTAACATTGCTTTCCTAGAACTTTTTCCCATTCTGGTGGCCCTGAGAACTTGGCCTGAGGGGTTCAGAGATCACTCTGTGGTATTCTGGTCTGATAACATGACCGTTGTTGAGTGTATCAATAACCAGGCAGCACGATGCAAGTGGGTTCTGAGATTGCTCAAGGAAATTGTGTTATTATGTATGCAATTGAATGTACTATTTAAGGCAAGACATGTCCCGGGGGTGATGAACCAGGCGGCTGATGCGCTTTCTCGTTTTCGTATACAGGCCTTCTGGGGTTTTCTGCCCACAGCGGACCCGGTGGCAGCACCCTTTCCCGAAGCTCTCTGGTCTCTCGGTGCCCCGAACTACAGAACCTCGTGGGAGAGAGTTTAGCACCCAGGACGAGGAAGGCATATGAAGGGGCGTTCCGTTCCTATTGGGCCTTTTTGGGGGCAGCTAGAGGGGAGCTTTGGGGCCAGGAGGAGTTGGTAGTGAAATTCCTGCTATCTTTACGTCAGGCAGGCAAATCAGTGGCTACGGCCCAGAGGCATCGGGCCGCCATTTCCTTTGTGGCAAGGGCTCATGGGATCCAGGACCCGACAGCGTCTTTCGTTGTGCAAAAAGCGCTACGTGGGTGGCAACGCCTTGAGGGTCGCAGAGTAGATGAAAGGCGCCCGATAGGTCTGGATAGATTGGCCTTGTTGTTATCTGTACTTCCTGCAACATGCTCATCCCAGTATGAAGCAGTGTTATTCCGAGCCGCTTTTGTGCTAGCATTCCATGGGGCTATGCGGGTAAGCGAATTAGTGGCAAGAAACACGCAGGATACCATGGGGGGACTGTGCCGAGAGCACGTCCAAGTCAGGGGGGGGGACAATGACTGTCTCATTTGTCAAGTCCAAGACCGATCAGGGTTCGATGGGGGACTGCATAATGATACGAAGGATCCCCGGGTCCTCCATGTGCCCGGTGAGTTGTGTAGAGGATTATTTAGCACAAAGGGTGGCATCATGGGGAGGGACCTTGTTGAGACACGCTGACGCCACTCCACTGATGAGGTTTCAGTTTCAGCGGGTGCTTGCGATGTCGATTACGGCTGCGGGCTTGAACCCGGGCGAGTTTGGGACCCATTCCTTTCGGATAGGGGCTGCTACAGAGGCTACGGCCAGGGGTCTGAATGTTGAACAAATTAAACGTGTGGGGCGTTGGTCCTCCAATTGTTATAAGAGGTATGTGCGGTTGCACATGTTGTGAAGCTGTAACGATGTACTCACACTTCTTGTTTTTGTTTGGTTTCAGTTGCGCAAGCCTACGAGGCGGGGCGGACTATGCAGTCGACCCAACACCGGGCCAGCGGTCATACTTCACCGGCTGTGAAAAAGGAGGTGTGGGTCGTGGGCCACTCATACGTGAGGCGAGCCGCGGACGTATTCAAAGCAGGTGACATGAATCACGTGGCTGGGGAATACGGGTACAGTGTGTCCTTCTACGGAAAGGGCGGACTCTGTATTGACCAGTTTCAATCATTTTTTGAGGGTTTGCTAGGGCGGACGAGGTCACCGCCGTCTATAGTCATAGTACATCTTGGGGGCAATGATTTGGTCACCACTGGTAGACGACTTCTTCTTGAGGCGATGCTTTCCACTGTAAGTTGGTTGGCGAGGAGAGTTCCAGGGTGCACGATTGCATGGTCACATATGATCCCACGTAAAGTATGGCGGGGGGCTATTTCTGTTTCTGCTCTAAACCATTCAGTAAGAAAAATTAATAACAAAGTGAGTAGATTGTTCCGTTCCAATACACTGCATTCTATTTCGCATGGTTGTATTACTGGTGACAGTATGTATTTGGGGGATGGTGTTCATTTGTCCCGGGTGGGGAATGAGTTACTCATAGGAGACTGTATAGCTTGGCTAAAGACTTTAAGACATGACCTTTAGGTAGGAGTGTTGTGGGGGGTCCGGATAGCCGGTCAACTATCCGGCCTGTGGCGGTAAGGTCATGATCGGTGAGCACTAATTGGAAGATCCCTATGAGTGGGCGTCACCCATTACGGATGGGAGCGCTCGAAGGAGGTGGCCATTGGCCCCTCAACGGGGAAGGCGGTCCCTTCTAAGGATGGGACGCCGAAAGGAAAGGAAAGGCGGTCAAGGCCCCTTCCTGGGTAGGGGGGGCTACAGCCCCCTCCCGGAGAATTTCCCGGGGCCAGGACATCTGCGACGGCAGATGTGGTAAGTTGTGTGGGGTTTGGGGGGGGTCTACGCTACCTTCTAGATTCCTCACACGAGTCCTCGGACGACCTTTAAGTGGCGTCGAGTTTATTGGGGCCCCCGTCAAGTCAAGGGAAATTGGTAGTTGCACTCGAGGTACGCCTCTGTGCGGTCGCCCCTCACAAGTGAGGGGGATATTTCTGGTTAGGGATCTTGACACCGGTTACGACCTTGCCGTTGGCCCTTAAACGTTAGGATGTACAATTTCAAAATTTCAAGTTAGATGTTTGTAGGATGTTAGTTCGGCTAGGAGAACCTTTGTATTAGAGAATAGTTAAGGTTAGCCAAACATCGCAATGTGGTAATGAAATTGTACATAATATGAAACTGTTATTTTAATGTTTTAATTTTGTTTCATATTTTAATAAATATGGCCGGGAGGGTCACTCCCTCCCGTCTTCCAAAAGTTCAGAACTGTTTCCGGTTTCCCATCCTTGGGGATTGTGTTGAGAGGGGGTGGCGGGTATCTCAGCCATATGTCCCAGAGTGTTCTAAAGAACAACTAGAGCGCTAACAGTCCTACTTATTACAAAGGTATAGCACACCTGGAGCCATCGTGATGGGAATAAAGTGGTAACTCTTAAAACATTTAATTTAAAAAGGAACAAAATGAGGGGGTATATTATGCAATAGAAGGTATTATCAGTGCTGCAGAAAGAAAAATTAGGGCACATTTTGAGTGACTTTTCAAATCCTCTTCTATTTCATTAAAAAATTCTGACATGCAGTCTCCCAAAATGGCCACCAGAGACAAAAGAGCCCAAATGTAGCCCAAATATCACCCAGATGTAGCCCAAGTATAGCCCAATGACAGAATGTCCCAGAGTGTTCTAAAGAACAACTAGAGCGCTAACAGTCCTACTTATTACAAAGGTATGGCACACCTGAAGCCACCTTGATTGGAATAAAGTGGTAACTCTTAAAACATTTAATTTAAAAAGGAACAAAATGAGGGGGTATATTTTGCCATATGAATTATGATTAGTGCTGCAGAAAGAAAAATTAGGGCACATTTTAAGTGACTTCTCAAACCCTCTTCAATTTCATTAAAACATTCTGACATACAGTCTCCCAAGATGGCCACCAGAGACAAAAGAGCCTAAATGTAGCCCAAATATCACCCAGATGTACCCCAAGTATAGCCCAATGACAGAATGTCCCAGAGTGTTCTAAAGAACAACTAGAGCGCTAACAGTCTTACTCATGACAAAAGTATGGCACACCAGAAGCCATCTTGATTGGAATGAAGTGGTAAGTCTGAAAACACTCAATTTAAAAAGGAACAACATGAGGGGGTTAATTTTGCCATAGAAAGTATGATTAGTGCTTCAGAAAGAAAAATTAGGGATCATTTTGAGTGACTTCTCAAATCCTCTTCTATTTCATTAAAAAAATTCTGACCTGGAGACTGAAACATGCACTTTGAATACCAGCAGCAGACGTCCCTGGTGAGCAGTAGCTTTACTACAGTGATCTAATGTGCAACTAGAGTGCTAACATTCAGAATTTATGGCAAATGTGTGACACATCTGAATGCCTTCTTGATGGAACCAAAGTAAACAAGCATTGAAAATGCAATAGATCTCGCCCTCGTTTAAGTTAAAGCCATTCTGTTTCTAATGAGGTGGCTTTTTAGCTTTGCTTTTATTAGTGTTTTTTCAACTTTCATGTAAATAACATGCATCTGTATGCATATAAGTATATGTATGCATGCATTTATGTTTGTATTTATATAGATATACAGATGATATATGTTTATATATGTATGTATATATATATATTCACTGAAAAAACCATAGGCTATAGACCATATATAGTTAGGAATTAGCATTTACAAAACCTTGATGTCTTCAGTGATGTCATCAGTGATGTCCCTGACCATGTCATGAATGATGTAATATGTGACATCATCAGCAGTGGATTGCGGGTGCGCGATATATAGTTAGTGCAACTAACTATATATGGAATTTCAATGGTTTTGTGTGAGTAAAATAAGGTTTTGTAAATGCGAATTCCTAACTATATATGGTCTATAACCTATGGTTTTTTCAGTGAATTTTCAAGGTTTTGTAAATGCTAATTCCTAACTATATATGGTCTATAACCTATGGTTTTTTCAGTGAATATATATATATATATATATATATATCATACCAAAAAGAGTTGCCCCTGCTTGTGAACGCGCTCAAGGAAGCAGACGGACTCCGCGTTATTCTTCACTTTGTCCTTTATTCACTAATCTGCGTGCACCATCTTGTTCATTTAAAAACCCAACGCGTTTCGGAACTACCATGTTCCTTGGTCACGGGTGTTGCTTACACTTCAGGCAAGTAGGTGAAGGGCGATCACGTGTGTTTAAGCCTTCCTCTGGTGGGAGGCCCTTTGGTGGGTGTGGTCCTCTGGAGGAGCAGCTCTCTGGTGGGCGTACCAGCTGCTTAGCATTCTGGTATTCGTGGTGCCATCATCTCCATGTAATCGTCCTCCAATTCTATTGCCCGTTGTGTCTCTGTTTATGCAAATTTAAGCTCTCCAGTGAGCGCAAGATGTAAGTCGCAGATTCTTCGCCTTTTAAATGTTCCTTCCGCCCTGTGCCTCGAGTCCTGTCTCTGTGCACTAGGCAGTCCACGTCTTCTGATCTTGTGGCGTCGCAGTTCACACGACCGGACCGGCCGTTTAATATCATACCAAAAAGAGTTGCCCCTGCTTGTGAACGCGTTCAAGCATGCACTTATGATGTATTAAAATGTTTATAATTGTATATATCTATATCTATATCTATATCTATATATGTATATATATATATATATATATATATATATATATATATATATATATAGAATGCACATTAAAATACTTATACAAAAAAGAAAGTTAATTTTTAATTTGAAAAGGTTTTAAGAAAATAACCATAAACTATGTTTGTTTTTATATAATATATGTTTTTCATTTACTACTGTTTTGGGTCTTTTTTGACTCTGGTAACTTTAGAGGTGCAGTTCGTACATAACAATGGGCCTACTCGTGGTTTGTCTGTTCCTCCCTAGACCCCTGCTTAGCCCTCCTTAAACCACTCCCTATTCATCCCTAATCCCCTTCCATTTAGCAGTAAATACTCCTCTTTTTCCATCTACTCCCCCTGTCAGTCCCACATGTACTAAATCCTAAAATTTGATGTGTGTGGATATCCTCATAGAAAAGATAGGAGAGGAGGAGATGAAAATTACACTCATAGGGCCTGATTCATAAACAGCATTTTGTAGTATGTAAAGTAGTACTACATTAGTACTGTTTAATTACTACAAAATGCAATTTACTAAATTAAGAGTGCAAATATTCACCTTCACCTCTGCTCAAAGTTCTTTTTTATTTATATATAATTTTTCAACACAATCAAATTCATGTATACTTTTCAAAAGTGAAAATAAATTGATTTGTTTTACCATAATCTGCTAGGGGTCTGCAGGTTGGAGATCTCTGTCATCAGAGTGGAGATCTTGTTATTGTAAAGTAAATGGAAAAGTTCAAACATTTATTAAATGTAAAACAATTCACTGCTTCCCTGCCCGTGATGGAACCACGCTGTCATGAGCCACAGGTGGCGTGTGCTCATGATGGTGTGGTTCTGTCATGCTGCGGTCGCTCCGCCCACGCGGCAATGATTTCCTGCCTGTGCGGGCGAATTAGTAAGTGGGCGGGGTTGTGACGGAACCACGCCGACATGAGCACGGCTTGCCCATGACTCATGATGGCGTGGTTCCGTCACGAGCATGGCGGCGGCACGTTCACCCCCCTCACCCACAGCGCCGCAGCAGAATTACCGCTGCAGCCAAGGGGTTAAAAATATTTTTCTGTTAAATACTAATGGGAAATACATGTATACATTTATTCTGAACATAGAAACAATGATATTGTATTTCTAACTTAATTGTAGATTTAGAAAATAATGAATTTTAATATATTTAATTAATTTAATATATTTTTATATGTCTTATTCTCACAAAAAATGATCCACCATTTAGTAGTAAGTACGCCACAATTTTCAACCACTCCTTGGCACATTAGATTTTAAATAGTAAACTTACAAGTGTGAAGATCTCTCCATAGAAGATAAGAGACTTGGAGGAGACTTCCATGAGTAAGTTTGTGAATAGAGGGCCCGATTCACAGAACTAACTTGAGACAAAATCCTAAACTTACTACCATTTTCGTATTCACAGAAGGCACTTACTCATTTTGGTATTCACAGAAGACACTTACTCATTTTGATATTCACAGAAGGCACTTACTCATTTCGGTATTCACAAACTTTAGGACTCCTAAATGCCTTCTGTGAATACCGAAAGTTTTAAAATTAGGATTTTTCTCACCAATGTCCATGAGGCAGGCTTCAATTTGCAACCAATTGGGAATGGCTACAATCACAGGGATGGTGGCCTGCTGTGGTCAGCAGACGACCAAGTCTGTGATTACTTTTTAAATAAAGCTTTATTTATTTTTTGTAATGCAGCCTATTTTCCTTAAAGGGAAACGGGCTGCATTACAAAAATCAAAATTACAAAAAAAAATCTTAATTTTTTCAGAGTAGGCAGTGGTCTGTGCATGCTCTTAAAAATGTTTTCCCCTACATTCACAAATGATAAGGAGTCCCTTGGGGACCCCTTCCTGTTTGTGAATTGGTTACCACCTCCTCTAAGGAGTCGGTAAATTATGAATGTTTAGCGAACAAATTCTGGTTGCAAAACATTTATACATACCAGTGCTATTCGGTATTAGCAAGAGATGCCTTAAACAAGCCCATTTCTAATACCGAATCACAAAAGCAAAATGCAATTTGGTAGCAAGTTATCAAGTCGCGTTTTGCCTTTCTTACATGCAAAATGCCTTTGACCAGTAGCAAACTTCCTTTTGCCCATTTTACGACCAATAAAATGCTTCGTGCATCTGGCTCACCAGTCAGCAACCAGTTACCAAATAGCATTTTGAATTTTGTACATTTTAAAAATAATTTTTTCCAACGCAAAGGGGCCGATTCCGCGAGTTGGACCATTTGCGACTCAAAAATTGTTTTGTGCATCTTGCCTGGACCCCAGCCAGACAGACATCCTGCACAGGCGAAAGAAGAATAGCTACAGTAGCTAATAGGGTTAGATAGCGATATGGCGTTACAGAGAGTAGTTATATACTCTGGTGTATAACCAAAGGTCAATATTACCGACGTCGACATAAGTTTATGCAACCGGGGGAGAAGGGGTTAAAGAACATTCGTTTCCTGCTCACTAACTAGGTTTCGTCACAACTTATACACAAAGGCCTCGAGATGCTGATGGACAGGAAGCATAGCTCTCTTTGCATAAGTGCTTTCAAGAGCAGCACATTGCACAAGCACTGCACATCTTTGAAAAGCACAAGGACTTGCACACTGGGCGCGTAATTTCTTTGTTTTTAGATGTCTCCTTAGAGGAGCCGAATGACGCAAAAAGGTCTGAGCAGGCTCAGCTTTGTGGAAGAAATTCTTTAGGGCTGTGAGATTAAAGCAAGTGCTGCTAGTGGTAGGGTGACCTCTGGCTTCCTCTTGAGATAGGCCGCAACGAGTTTTAACCAGTCCCATCTGCTTGTTGAGCAACGAAGAGAGCCCCTTGGAAAGGTGCCATGCTCGTGACGTTATGTTTATAATTCCCATCTATAAACAGTGGATGTGTGAGAGAGAATTGGGAGGTTACTGGAACAAATGGAGTAAGGCGAGCGTTGTGGCAGCTTATGCGGTGCGCCTGGTGCTGCACCTGGTGGCGACAATGCTTCATGAGGATTTTGAGTGGCCGAGAATAGTATGCAAAATCTAGGAATCCTGAAAAAATCCCATAAACTGTGGTTTGGAATTTATAGTTGGCAACTAATTCTCTCTTTTACAATTTTTTCCACAAAAATGATTCATGGGAACAGATTTTGGTGCGTTCTACACCAACGTTTGCTTGTCCGGCTTTCTACCGGGTTTTTCCACTGGCAAACCATTAAACATATTTGACCTGTCAAAATGTACTTGGGGCATTTTCCAAGGTGCCGCGTTTTATACCTCATAAACTTCGGTTTGCTTATAATGTTAGAGCCCGAGCAAATGGGCCCTTGTAGGGATCTGAAACAAACAGGGCAGACACAATCAGTCCTTTGGTGTAGCACGGTGCTTAACTTGTTAAAAAAATATGAGTGCAGGAATGGGTACAAAGTTTTTCGCAGAACACCACCGCAGGCTCCGACGATAGCATAACGGCCAGAGCTTCCGACTTTAAGGTTGGGAAGCCAGGTTCGAGCTACGTCATCGGTGCAACATCCTGTGATTCTGGGCAAATTACTTAGTCTACCCGTGCCTACCAAAAAATGAACTTGTCCTTGTGTAACCTAACTGGTGCTTGTGTAAAGCGACCCATTACCTTCGGGTCGAGTTTCTGCTATATAAAAACACAAACCGCCCAAAAAAAAAAAATACCCAAGATGCCTCATATCTGGCTAATCTTTGTTCCACCTCATGCTTCTTTCTCCCATGACTCTACACTACCTGTCTCAATATCACTACATCATTCCTGCTTTCGTCCTTTCTGTCACTGCTTTCTCATCCTTCTATTCTGTTTTTTTCCTCCCTTTTCTTCATTCGTCTCTCAAGCTCATGGTCAAAATACGTTGAGAAAAATAATTCAAGATCTCTAAAAATGAGTCATGTACCCAACACCTGAACAAATTAAGCAATGATATTGTGTCGATTTTATGCATTACAAAACATCATGTTAAAATGTATTTTAGCATGATGATAAGATATAGATATTTTATGGCAGCGACACATCACGAGGTACTAACTGAAGTGTGTTCCGAATGATTCCTGTGAATTTTACTATTGGATTAATTGCCTAAAACAGTTAAAAAAAAGTATTGCTTCAGTTCTGACTCATTTTGAATTCCTAGCTTTGGGTCACATACTGAAAATCACTTGCCTTCAGGATTAGAGGACATGTACTGTGCTAAAAAATACTCAAGGGTGACTGAAATAAATAAATAAAAAGATAAAGAATGGGACACAAAAACATTTGGAAAAGTAAAGGACTGGTCTTGGCACTAAATCGCACTTTCTCTTAGCGAAATTTGTGTATGTGATCAGGCAAAATGCTGCCACTCACAGTGCAAGCAAGCCAGTGGCTGAAGTGGGGCAACCCATTGCCTAATTTTGGGAGCCGCAGTGGACAGAAGCTAGTGCCAGTTGAACTGACGAGTGGATGTAGAGGGCTGACTCAAAGCCTATCGATATACAATTTTATGCATTTTTTATCTCTGTGTTTTTTACTATATTGAGGCTGCCAGCCAGCTAAAGCTGTCTCTACACCAGCAGACACATCGGAGTTTGTGGATGCCGGTGGGCGCTGCCCGTGCAGGTAAGAGCAGTGGAGCATCGGGGTGCTGGAGCCGGGTTGGAGGGAGGGGGGCATGGGGCGGGGGGGGTTCGACAGACGACTACGAGGGAAAATTAATTATTAATTTAATTTTCTCTCATTGTCTTTCGAAATCCCCCCTACCCAGCCCCACTGCCCCATCACTCTTACCTGGAGGGCCACGACTGGATGCCGGCAACGCCGAGACTTTGTACATTAAAGGATGGTTTTCGTATTAAACATAAGCACATATGCAAGGATGCAGTGTATGGAAGTAACTGTGATATTGGCTTAGGGAGGTTCTCATATATTTCAAACATATGATGTAGTTTTTCCAGTGCCCTTCTACAACTCACTGAAGACCATCGGTATGCAAATGACTCCTTAACCACGCCCACGTGTTGAGGACAAAAACTGATGGACATATGAATAGAAAAATTAGATGTATACAAACAAATCAGAGGTTGTGAAGAAACATCACATACTGTGCAATACTTTCTACTTATAGCCAGTGCCTTTCTAGGGTTCAGGTGGGGCCAGTTTTTCCTTAACCACACATAACACGCTACAATCAAATGTGGTTGGGCATATTCAATACTGGGAGCTATACACTGAGTCTCTGCTACGAGATCTGGCTACCAAGCCCATCCAAAAAAGCAATCTTCCTAATAAGGGCACCACATCCAACTTTAAAAGGAGGTCAGAGAGCACAACTAAGGTCACACAAAAAACAAATTAACTCGACCCTACGGAAGCTAAGATCATCTGCAGAGAAAACAAACCTTCGGATAGAGCTGAGGAAACAAAGAGCGGAACTCAATCGCACAAAATGGAACATAAAACAAGAGGCTGAAAACGAAACATGGGCAAAACTGCTATTTGATACCAAAAGCAGTAATAGCGCACGCTTTTGGCAATCGTTGAATAGGATTCTGCGTCCAGAATATAAAGAACCAGGCTCGTACATCATGGAACAGACATGGATAAACCACCTTTCCAGCCATTTCAACAATCACCTGGAACAGGCAGGAACCCAAGAATCCAACAAAAAAGAGCCCCACCGCATAACGCCCTCGTCGGAGTCTCAGATTAAGAATGAGCAAGGCCTACAGGAAAGCATCATGGTCGCATCAGCCTCTCAGCAAATAACACAAATATCAATGCAAATTCGCAAGGGCAGGAAAGAAGGCGCTCCAGGTTCCAATGGCATACCACCAGCTTTATTCAAGGAAAAGAGCACAGAATGGGCCACTATCATGCAACCGCTATTCTGTGAAGTTAGACTTCTAAATAAAATCCCAGAATATAAAAAAGGCGATAAAACTGATCCAAACAATTATCGTCTAGTAGCCCTTCTTGACAACGAGGCAAAATACTTTGCGGGTACAATCTTGGAGGAGATTGTCTCATGGGCGGACTCCAATGAGATTATACCTTTGAACCAGACTGGCTTCCGTAAAAACACTGGAACAACTACAAATATTCTGGCCATCTCACTAATGATCGACGGAGCAAAAACACGGAAATTGCTGCTGCACATGTGCTACATGGATTTCAGTGCGGCATTTGATAACATTGATAGAGACAGACTCTGGAGAAAACTGGCACAATGGGGAATACCGCATTCCACGTTAAGTATGCTGAAGCTTCTCCATTCCGACACCTGGGTGCAGGTGAAGCTAGGAGGCGGCACACATCTATCATCTAAAGTCCGCACCACCAAAGGCCTTAAGCAAGGGTGTGTGCTCGCCCCAACACTGTTTGATCTGTATATGGCGGATCTACCAGGCATATTAAACACTTGCAATTCCCATCCCCCGAGGCCGGGAGGGAAACCCCTGAGCAACCTTCTGTACGCAGACGATGTCGTGCTACTGAGCCATACCTACATCGGCCTCAAGCAACTACTAAGTCAAATGCATAGTTATGCCATGGAAAACAAACTAAAAATAAATTTGAGCAAAACTCGCACTATGTCAATAAACATACACAAAAAGCCGCAGAAGATATGGACACTGGGCGGCCAAAATATTGAGCCAGCTTCGGACTATAAATACTTGAGAGTCATCTTCGACCAAGACGGTTCATTCTCACAGCAAATGCTGGAAGCAAAAAGGAGAGCATCTTGTATTGCCGCCACATTGAAAAGCATAGCTAACCAACTAATAGGACCAATTTTGACTCCTTACTTGAAAATCATCCAGGCTAAGCTACTACCATCCATCTGCTACGGCAGCGAGGCTCTACGTCGGAGAGATGCCAAGAATCTGGACGTAATCCAGATAAAAGCCTACCGAACAATGTTTTCGCTCCCGTCCTATACATCGCCCGTCCAACTCAGGCTGGAATTTGGACTACAAAAACAAGCTCTTGCAAGACAGGGAGCTTACATCATCTGCTGCCACAAACTTCGTTCTGCTATTACTAACACTTTAAATGAGCTGTTATGGCGAGACATTCAAAGCAGGGACGCATCTCAGGCAAGATCTTACCTGAAGACAGCTTTGGGGACTACCAAACTAACTGCGATCTGGGATTTGCAACTCGGCCACAAAGCATTCAAAAAACTGGTTTGGAAAACTGTCAAAACTCTTTCACTACTAGAGGATAAAGAGTCATTCGCTAAAAGAAACCATGCATGGATGACCATAAACACATATAAATCCCTGACACCTCAACCATACTTCAGCCAGGGTTATCCCAAGACAATAAAACTGAAGTTTCTGAAATACAGACTAGGGGTCTTGCCTACCAGAGAGCATTTGCCACCATGGCTCAGGAGCAATGGCCACGAGGCCTGCACCTTCTGCAATACAGAGAAGGGCGACATACTTCATATGAATTGCCTCTGCCAAGAGTTCAGGCCAACACGCCAGCTGTTCTTAAAGGACCAACTTAAACAGATAGGAACTCGCACTAGAAGGCAAGCAGTACTGGCTTGTCGTAACCCTGCAAACACAAAACTGAACTGCAGGTATGTAAAGTTCCTTGCGCTAATTGAGCAGAAACTGCCAAAAAACATTACACAGTACATATAGACGCTAATTTGAACTTAATGACACCTGCTCTTACCCAAAAGTAACGCATCTGGAAATTTGTATTGGGCTTTTACTGTTTGCTCTTTTAAAGACGTTTTAAAGACACAACTTCTTTTATGATATTTAATCTGTTTTGTAAAATGTTTGCACTGGTTTTAATTAACTATGCATGATAAAATTACCTTACCTTACCTTAACCACATCTAAGGAGACATAATGGAAACACATGGCTGTTGATTGCCCAAAAAGGCCACAATAGCAGAAAAGACGCACTGCACACCTTGGCTATGGGTGTCATCACAAGAGTGTCCCTGTGTTCTGCCCTTAAACCCTCACCAGCTCCTATTTGCAGCTGAGGAGCTAGCTAAGGGACAACGCACAGAAAGTAAACAGGGCTACTTGAGACATATTTCATTTCAGTTCCTGTACCAGCCTTCACGATCCTTTAAATCAAGGGGGCAGGGCTAGAGGCAGTAGAAGGGCATCCAGAGATAGCATCTTCTTTCCCTGGCTGCCCCTCACAGACATCTATACACAGGTATGCAATAACTCCTTCTCACTGGGTACTGATGTAAAATATGCAGCACATGAAACTAGTGCTTTGCTTTGGAAAATCAACTACTGCATACTTTTTTGGGTAACGCCTGCAAAGTTATTTTACAGCTGTTGCACTTCTGGTGACAGGATGTAAATATTTATGTTGGAAACGAGGCCAGTTCATACTATAGGAACGCCCATCAGGAGTTGGAAAGCAGCCATGGAAACTATAATTGGACCTTTAAAAATGTCCGACAAGAGGTGCTGATGAATCTTTCCTTGCAGGCTAATGAACTTGAGCCATTCCATCCTCAGTACAGAATATTGACCACCCTGACACCTCTTATTTCTTTTCAGAATAGGTACACACTTGGAGTTAAGGTGCCCGGTTGACCAAGCATAACAGTTTGTTATTTCTCCGGTCTATGTAGTTAGAAAAAGTTTTAAACTTCTTTTATCTCAATACTTTCATCTAAAGACATTGCTGGGAATTCATTGTACTCTTGATAAGACATTAAAAGCAGTCATCAGTCAAGGCAATATATGGAGTTGTAAAAGAAGAACAGCAACTTGAACATATGCAATTGACTTTTGATGTTCCTTGCTCATTTGTGTCAATGTCGCTTTTTAAAGAGTCAGTATGATTTTGCAGACAAAAGTGTGTAATACTTATTCCTTTGTGGTTATTGATAAGAACTCATTTTAAACCCCTTTATGCCAAGTGAAATACTAAGGGGCATATGTAAAAGCCCCTATTGCCACCACAACATCACTTTTACCGACGTTGTGGTGGCTTTATTTACAAGGCAGCGTTAAGCCACTTATACTTTTATACATAAGGCCCCCTTTCATGCTATGGTTTGCATGAAGAGGGTGGACAGTGGGTGTTGTGGTGGGCGTTCCACCACTAGACCTATTCATTTTGATGCTGCCCCCTATGTACATGGGTGACGTACATAGGAGGCAACGCCAAAATTAAGACCAGGTCCAAACCGGTCTTATGTTGGCGAAATGAGGAGAAATGCATTTTTCTCCTAATTTTTGCTTTTTCCATGTGTGCTGCCTTGTGCAGCACACATGGAAACTCCAATGTGTCAGCTGGTGTAGAGACAGCTTTAGCTGGCTGGCCGATTCATATAGTAAAAAAACAGAGATAAAAAATGCATACAATTATATATCGATAGGCTTTGAGTGACAGATGGCATTTTTAGGATTGTTTATGTGCAGGAAGGGACACCTTCCTACACATAAACAATCCTCCCCTGCATACAGACACCTTTGAACTCTGGTGCAAGGGTGCCTGCATTGGCGCTAAGTTGCTAAACTTGGGGCCATCGCAGGAGAAAACGCAAGGCAGCACCACATTCTTGTAAATATGGTGCAGCCTTGCGCTTCAGAAGTGGAGGAGAGAGGTGTTAAGCCAAGAAGGCTAACGCCTCTCTCCTCAACTCCCTTGTATACATCCCCTAATTCTCTTAAGAAGGGTGGCAATAGCTCATGAATTGAGTCTTAATCACTGGAAGAACTCATCTGCTTTGAATAGTGACTTAAGGTTAACAGACTTCAGTAGAAAAGGAGCAATTGATTGTATTTTCTGAAAAGAATAAAAAAAATAAGGGATGCTCTATATAAAATGTAAGCTATTTGGTTATCTTTCTTGGCTCCGTATATAGTCTTTTTCTGAGGAAATTAAAGGATATCAATTTCTAGTTATAGTTAGGTATTCAGTTAATTTTGGGTTGTCATTTATGCTGTTTCATGAGAATTGTAACGTTACGTGTGCAAAATAGGGCATAATACTGAAAAGAAACTTACCACAATGATCAAAGAATAAACTCTTTTGAACAGGACTGGTAATCCTTCCCAGTCCTGAGGCGGAAGCCGGGAGCTGGTGGTACTGTTTACCTACGCTTAAAGCATTTTTAAAACTTGTTATTTCTCTTGTGTGGTGTGGTGTCACGTACTGTGTTTTTAAACACGGCTGGCATCTTGCCTGATACTTCGACCGGAGCTCACAGCTGACTACAAGCTGTCGCGCTTTACTCGCACGCAATCCATCACCCAAAGCGGCCGCCATCAGAGCAGGCGTGCGCGCTGACCACGCCCCCGTTGAGGCCACACACCCTTTTTCATGGGATAAAATGTGCACGTACAGGAAGCGCAGCGGACGAGCGCAGCGGGAGCGCCGTTTGCGCGCCGAAGGCGCGCCTAAGGCAAGGCCGTCTGCGCCCGTCATCACCAAGACATCGCCTCTCGCCAGTCCCCCTGCTCAAAATCCCCAGATTAGAGTCAGCTATGACAGAGAACTTCTCCGCGCACTAAATACCAACACCAGATGCAACAAGCTCAGAGGCTGCCTCGGACAAACGGCACTCCACTGTGAGTCCTGTAAGTTTACTACGCCTAAACCTAGCCTAGCAAGCTGTATAGCGACGACACCTAAGCTGTCTCCCCTCCGGGTTCTACAACTGAATGTCAGATCTCTCGTGAAACACCATGCAGAAGTCCATACTCTTATAACGGACGAAAACCCAGACATTCTGTTTGTATGCGTAACCTGGCTCCATGATGACCAGACTAGCATTCTGAACCTTACGCTGCCCAGCAGTTTCTCCATAAAACTGGTAAACAGAGACTCTAGGGGCGGGGGAATAGCCGTTATATACCGAACTATATATAACTGCTCTTTCACGAAAGAAGACATTTGGGGCTGCGAATGTGCACGCTTTAAGATCTCCATTTGCCCTCAATTCGCCCTTTCTGGGCTTTACATCTACTGGCCACCAGGTCCCTCTGCCAGATTTATTGACGAACTTCTTGAAATATCTCACACCTTGGCAGTGTCTTCCCCCAACTTCACCATTTTGGGCGATCTTAATCTCCACTTTGACTCCGTAACAGAACCCATCATTAAAAACTTGCTGGCCGACCTCACGGCCCTGCAGCTAAACTCCCTGGTCCACTCCCCCACCCACATTGCTGGCCACATATTGGACCCCATCTTTACCAATATGTTGGAAGCTACGGCTGATCCCCCTGAACCCATGGGTTGGACCGACCATTTTCTTGTCAAACTTATCATCACAGCAAAAAAACCGCCTGCCAAAGCTACGACCAAACCCTGCCACAAACGACCATGGCACAAACTCTCCTCCAAAGACCTCATCAAAAACGTAGGAGAATTCCACCCCCCTGAAGAGAACAAAGACATCAATACAGCCTATGCCGCTTTTCACGACTGGATCGTTACAGGGCTTGATGCCCTAATCCCGGCTAAATGGACCAAAACCCGCAGTTCCCCCACAAACCCATGGTACAATGAAACGCTCAGAACCTTGCGGAAGGAATGTAAGAAAGCCGAACGCGGATGGAGGAAAAACTACTTAGATAGTGACAAAGTTCTCTACTTATCTAAACTACGCTCGTATCACAAGGCAATTCGTACCACTCGAGCCTCCTTTTACGCAAAGGAAATTGAACTAAGCGCCAACCCCACCAAAACTATCTTCAACTTAGTCCAAAGCCTCCACAAAGTCTCCAACCCAGGATCCTGCATTACCTCCTCGACACAGTGCGAAGACCTTGCCACCTTTTTCATTGAAAAAGTGAGGAAGATCTATACTTCCTTCCCGCAAGATGACCCTGCACCCATCAACACGTCCAACGCAGCGGCTGAAACGTCGGAACTGTCAAGAATACCCGACATATCCCTCGACAACCTTGCTAAACTGTGTAGACAGGTTAAGTCTGGTTCCCCCACAGACCCCATGAGAACAACTAAATTCCTGGACTCACTTGATTTCTTCCTTCCCCCGCTTGCCAGCCTACTCAACCTTTCTTTCTCCTCAGCTGTGGTCCCCACCTGTTGGAAATCTGCATGGGTTTCGCCTATTATTAAAAAACCCACTTTAGATCCCACTAAGCCAGAAAATTTCCCGCCCATCTCACTGCTCCCCTGGACGTCTAAGCTGGCTGAAGCCCACGTAAACAGAGTGCTATCCCATCACATGCTGCAAATCCAAGTCCTGGACCCCTCCCAAAACGGCTTCAGGCCAGGAAACAGCACCGAGTCGGCCCTGCTAACCACCACCGAACACCTTCCAGGTGTCCTGGACGCTGGTCAAAGTGCCGCGCTGATCCTGCTGGATCTCAGCGCGGCCTTCGACACGGTCTCACACAATATCCTGTTGAAATGGCTCGAGGCCATAGGGATCGGTGGACTAGCCCTTGAATGGTTCCGGTCCTTTCTAAAGGACAGGTCCTTTCGAGTTTCAGCCCCACCTTACATCTCCCAATCCCATTCCATCCAGCAGGGAGTCCCCCAGGGATCGGCGTTAAGCCCATCCCTTTTTAATCTGTACGTCCAGCCTCTTGCAGTAGTGGCTAAAGAATGGGACCTTACGCTGGTGTCGTACGCCGACGACACACAGCTGGTCATCACACTCTCTGAAGGCCCATCATCCTCGGCCACTAAATTCAGGGATGGTCTAGCGGCAGTTGCACAGTGGATGACGCGCAACTGCCTGCAGCTAAACTCCGGGAAAACGGAGGTGCTTCTCCTTGGCAAAAACCCCAGCCACTGGAGCGTTCATTGGTGGCCCTCTCTGCTTGGCCCCACCCCCGTGCCAAAAAATTTTGTCAAGAACCTAGGTGTATGGCTTGACTCCTCACTCAACTTTCAGTCCCACACAAAGAAAGTGGCAGCTACGTGTGTGGGGCTAATGAGGAGCCTTAGCCCGATACTCGGCTTCTTTGACTCCAGAACCCGCCAACTTATCATCCAATCCATGATCCTTGCCCGCCTGGACTATGCCAATGTCCTATTCTTAGGGGCAAACAAAGCAGAACTAGCAAGACTGCAGCGCATTCAAAACTCGGCTGCCAGAGCTGTGGTTGGTCTCCCACGCAGGTGCTCTGCCAGAGCCACCATTCGTAACCTTCACTGGCTGCCTATTGAATCCCGAATTCACTTCAAAACCCTTACAATGGCTTTCAAAATTCTTAATTCTGACGACTGCCCTGAACTTTTACGCCCGCTCCTTGTACCCTACACCCCCCAGCGCACCTTGCGCTCACTAGGACAACACCTCGTGACGGTCCCCCGAACCAAGCTCTATAGAATGGGCGGACGCTCCTTCAAAGTCTTAGGGGCAAGACTTTGGAACTCCCTGCCTCTACACATCCGCACCCTAACCAATCTGACTGTCTTCCGAAAGGAACTCAAAACCCATCTCTTTTCTGTCATCTAGTCTTTGTTGGTTATCCCACCCACTTCTCAGGTACTGGTTAGGTCAGCGCCGGGATGCTCCGTTGCTGGGGCAGCTGTTTGCGCTTTAACAAAGGGATAACATAACATAACATAACAAACATTGATTAAAAAAAGTCTAACATAATAAAGAATACTAATTTGTTATTTATTTTAAATTTTTCCTTGATGATGAGATCAAAGGAAAGCTCTACAAAAAGATAACAAATTATGTGCAAAAGTTCACACATACACGTGCACACACACACTCACTCTTTCTTTCTCTCCCTTTCTCTCTCTCTCTCTCTCTCTCCTTTGCTCTCTTCCAAGAAGGATACCAATCGGTGCCTTCAAATAGGTAAGCGGTTTTCTCAGTTGTCTCAGTGCTATTTTTTCTTTATAGTGTGACCTAACCATTCGATTTCATGTTGACCACATTTACTTGTATCATCTCTTAACATTAAACCATTGCATTCTCAAAACTCTAAATCATTTTCCAAAACGAAATAATGTTTTTTAAATCCTTTCAATCTTCCGCAATCAAGTATGTAATCCTGAAATGCCACGGTTTCTTCTCCATTTATAGATAGGTTAAATATTATGCATTGAAAAACAGGGGCCACTCCAGTCAATCAAACCGGCTGGACAGATACCGGAATACCGGAATACCTCGCACTTTAGATGAATGCGTTAAATGTAATGATGCTTTATCCAACTAAACCTGGCGATAAGTATTTGATAATACTGAAGTACTTAATTTGCATTCCCCACATTAGAAGCTATTTAATGTAGGGTCAGCCAGAGGTGACTGTTGGTCAAAATGTTGCTTTTATGAAGCCACTTTGTTGTCAATAGGGTAACATAACATATAGGTAGTCTGTCTGGTTTTAGGTTTAAATCTATAATAACTGATAAAACCCCACCAAAAGGGACATAGCCCTCACCAGTGTAAACATTTAAACATTGGAAAAACTCCTGCAGAACCACAAACTAAATGCCATTAAAAGAAAGGAAAAGGAGAGTGAAAGAGTATTTTTTTTTCTTCCTGAAGGGGCCAATAGACATAACATTGTTATACAAGCTAGCAGCTTCTTTCAGTTTTTTGGTCTTTGGTATAAAGATGCAGGGTTTGGAAGCATGTTTTAGGTCCTATTTAATGATTTTTTAAACTGAAGAGATTCAGGAAATATCAAAATCATATTTGACATTTTGGCTGTGTTTGATTCTTTCACTAATAGGTAAATTGGTTGGTTTCATAAAAATCTTTCCCAGTATGTGCTATCACTTTTACCTAAAGCGAATGGGTAAAAACCCTTGATACATCGCCCCCAGTTTCTAGTGAGTCAGTATTGATAGTAGGTGAATTGCCAACACCCCAGGCTTTAAACATTCAATGCATGGTATAGTGACAAGCATATGTGAAAAGAGTGCCATCCCCAAGCATCTGGGATAGTGGTGAAAACATGACATCAGACTTTTGGAAAACACGGAACGCAATTTCACTTGGAATGCTGGTGCAAAAAGGTTATTTCCAAGTTCAAAAAAGATTAGTGTGATATTGTTTGTATTTACAGTGCTTCAGCTACGTATAGGAAAAAGTTGTGTGATGACCTATCAAAATTGATACCTTACCTGAAGTTGTTCCCTGTAGGAGATCCTTGCCACTTGTTAGATGATATTCTGAAAGCATCTTTACAATCTTCAGAGTTAATGAAGAATGCTATTGATGTTTAGTCCATTTTGGTGCACTGTTTTATTATGCGCAGGAACTAAAATGCAAATATTTCTCAATTTGTGCTTTGTGTGGCAAAAAAATAAAGTCACTCCAACTGTCTCACTTAACTGATTGTTCTCAGTCCTAGAGGCTGTGAATGCTATATTATCCATGTGGCAACAGTAAACAACATTGATGATGCCAAAGGCAAGAAATGTGACAAGCTATGGTCGCATATTGATAGTGATGTGAAAAAAGGTACACTCTACTGCATTCTTACATTTTTACAGGAAACCATAACTGCTGTAGTGGGCATAATAAAACAACTAAAGTCTGAAAACACCCTTGTCTGCCAAGTGTTCTGCATAATTGGTGTAGATGTGAAACATCTCCTTGAAAGTACGCTAGGCAACACCATTAGTGACTTTTGCTTGCCACTTGGTAAGCAAAGCAAGGTTGACAAGCAATATAGGAACTTTAATTTTACAATATATGAGAAATGGCTTGCAATGATGCATAGAAGTGTCCCTTCACCAACCATGGCATTTGAAGTCAATGAAACCTCACTGTGGTACTCAGTACAAGTTCTAGATCCCTTCCGTAAAGTGGAATTTGATCTGTATTTTCAAAAGTGTTGCTTCATTTTTGACCGCTTCAATAGCTCTGAGGGCATAAGCGCCCAGTTCAACACAAATGTTCCCGAACCTGCCAAGAGAATAGCAATCTTTCAGTGCACCACTATTGGCATGGAAAGCTATGTCAGTGGCCAGAGTTAGCAAATTGTGTACTACCTGTTTTGGCATTGCTCATCTCTAGTGCCACTATTGAGAGGGCCTTTCCACAAAAAAAAGTTTACATGGTAAGGAAAAAGTGACCGAAGACTCACTGAAGAAGTATTGTATGGTGTACTACAATAAGTTTGATTTGCAAAAATGTATTTGGATCTCATATATACTGTACATACACTGTCTCTATACCATTGACTATCAGTGCAGAAAGCAAGCAATAATAAAAAGCGAAACATTCCATAAACACCGGAAAACACTGTTTCGGTCGTTTTTAATGGCGCAAAAATGTGAACCACTGATAACCACTGTTTTTTTACGGTATTAAAATCACTTGAAAACACTGAAAAAACCCCACCAGAATTTACCAAAATTAGAAACTGAAAACAGGAAAGTCTACATAGAGGCAGTTGCAGCCCTGCCACCTGAGTAGTCCAACAGACGCATGCAGTCGTCATTTATACTCTCAATTATGTCGGTCTTTACTTTTATTTTATACTTTATTCGGTTTGCACAACCATGAAAGTTCATTAAACAGTGCAACACAACACAAATAATTACACATAAAACTCAGTCATATATAAAGGCCAGATTAAAAACCAATCTTTAAATAGTTTTCATAAAAATCCATAAAAACAGTTCATAAGTAATGCATATTTCATAAGGTGGTATAAAAAATAGTAAAAGTCACAGCAGAACTTAAGGACAAACATCATATACATTGCGAAATGGGAATGGTGTTTCCTATAATGGCCTGGCATGAACAACAACAATAAAAAGAAATAGCTCCTTACCAGTCACGATTGAGGGCTAGCCCAATGTGTTTGCACTAATGGACCAACTCCAATGGAGGTATTTGTCAACAGCACAGACAACCAACTCCCTAGGTTCTGTTCATAGGAGTCTGAGCATAGGGAGGTGCTGCCCGCACCTGAGCTGTCTGCAGATCGGAATGATACAACTTTTTCTAGACCGGACATCCTCGGCGTAGAGGAAAATAAAGTGTGGTAAAGATTCTTCCCCCTGCAGACATACCAGGCACACAGTAGTTTTATCAGCATTGGATTTTCACCTAGATCAAAAGGATAAAAGAAGTGGTGTGCCATATCGGAACTTGAGGAACAATGGTCTTGTAGCAGGTGTAAGCAGGTAGTGAAGAAAAGGCTCAAATTCAATATGGGGGTTTGATGTCAAGAAACGCTCTGGAGCGAGAGCCTTGGTTCACATTCCTCACGTCTTCTTCCCAGTTCCCTCCCCAAAATGCTTCTTTGAGTGCTTTCCTAGAGAGTTGTGGGGAATGGGTGTCGTCACGACAAAACCTGCTATGGCCATAGTCAGTCAGTGTATCTTTTTAATAGCATATCCATTTGATTAACAGGATTTGTATAGGGAAGATATTTATTTGAAAGTGTGGCAATAGTGTAATTTAATCTGCACCATTATAGAAATGGCCTTAACTGGGCCTTATGGATCAGTGACATGAGACCCATGTCTTGTTGCAGTGGTAGTAGGGGAGGGCTTTTGGGGAGGCTAACTAGGGTTCTAAAAAAATAGTTCTCTACTACATAAAGCTTGTTGAGCCCCAAATCTCCACCCCATATAATGCGCTGCCCTCTGCCTTGGCCCTGCATAATTGTAGGGCGGGTGATATGTGCCTGCTTTGGAAGATTTGTAGAGTTCTAGGATCGCAGTGGCCTGGTGCGTTAGTTTCAGGGCACTTATTTGACCTCAGTAGATCAGTTCATATTCTTAGTTAAGGTCATTTCCAGGTAATTAAACTCAGTGACCCTATCTAGGGGTTGTCCTTCGAGCATGATAGAGCCTCTAAAAATCATATGGGGGTTGAGGGTCATAGAGTTGTCCTTTACCTCGCATATTCAACAAGTTGCCGGCTGTTGTTTGAGTAAACTGAGGAACATCCGTAAGATCCTGAGACTCCTCCCGGAGAGCAGTCGGAAAACTGTAATCCATGCCACTGTTACATCTAGGCTGGATTACACCAACGGACTCTATCTGGGCCTACCAAAATACCTGAAGCAAAAACTTCAGGGGGTCCAAAATGCGGCTGCGAGACTGCTGCTGCGAATCCCTTTCAAGCAGTCAGTCTCTCCGCATTTGCGATCACTGCACTGGCTTCCAGTTGCCAGCAGAATCAAATTTAAGGCACTTACGCTGGCCTTCAGATCTCTGTATGGTACCTGCCCGGAGTACCTGAAAAGCCGTCTCCCGAGATACTCCCAAGTCCGCGCACTGCCAGACTCATACTAGACATTCCGCGTAAAAATCACATTTCTGATCACCTGAAAAACCTCCACTGGCTCCCCGTCAATAAGAGGATAACATTCTGTCTCCTAACCCACGCACACAAAGCACTTTACGAACTTGGACCCGAATGCCTCAGCACACGACTTTCCTTCTACACCCCCTCCCGCCAGCTACGCTCTTCCAACCAAGCCCTTGCCGCTGTACCTCGGATCAACAAAACCACCATGGGAGGAAGATCCTTCTCCTACCTGGCGGCTAAAACCTGGAACTCACTTCCCATTCACCTTCGCCTCACTCAGAACCACCTAGCATTCAGAAAGCAACTTAAAACCTGGATATTCGACAAGTAATTACCCACCCTTCTTCAAGCGCCTTGAGACCCTCTGGGTATGTAGCGCGCTATATACATTTTTTTTGACTTTTTTTTACTTTGACAATTGCCGCGTTCAACTGGCTGTCCCACGAACTAGAAGGGCTCGACTAGGAGGTCGAACTTTTTCGGCAAATGTTACAACATTATGGAACGCCACCAGCAATCCAGCAAGCCCCCTCCGAATCTTGCTTCAAGAAGCTGCTAAAGACTTGGCTCTTCACTCTCTCACTTCCTACCCCCAGGTCAACTGTGTTCTACTAGCGCCGGGACACCTCCTAGCGAGGTAGCTGTTCGTGCTTTAGAAAATGCTGTATTATTATTATTATTATTATTATTATTATTATTATTATTATTATTATAGAGTTAGTTCTTCAGTGCTTAATAACCAAGCCTCTGTCAGCACAAAATGCCACAAATCTATCAACGAGTATTTGAAGCCAGCCGGGGTTTTAGAGACCAACAGGATATCGTATTAGGATTTTCCTGCCCGCCACCCTGGGGGAGTTGTTCTCGCCACCCCCCAGGTAAGCAACCACATCATTTTGATATGAAGAGAATAGTGTTGGGGCAAGATGCACCCTTGACGAACATCTTTGTGTACTCCTATCCGTTGTGTTAATTCACCCCTGGCGCCTCATCACCTGTGCATAGGTGTCAAGATGTAGACACTTGAGTAAAGAACCTTGCTGTCCTTCAGGGTCTTCCATAATTTGCAGTGGGGGACCATGTTGAATGCCGATTTAAGGTCCATGAATACTGGGTATAGATGGGATTTTTTTCAATGATAATTGTCTTCCACTAAATAATCATGAACCTAAGGAGCTGGTCAATGGTGCTTATTTGGCTCATGAACCCTTTGTGCAACTATGACAGGGATCCATGCTCCTCTATCCAGTAGTCAAGTTGGTACAAGATTTCTCTACAAAAGACCTTCTGGATTACATCGATAAGTCAAATTCGTTCAGGGCGAATCCCTTGGGCCCTTCTAGTAAACAGGGTTGATCTTGGCTGCTTTCCAGCTACACAGGATTTCCATCCCCTCCAGTATAAGGTTGGTTAGCCTATTTACATACGGCCCGATTATTGATGTCTGATAGGATCAGATTCCCAGGAACCCCTTACAGCCTGGTGGCTTTGTCGGCCTCTATAGCCTTAATTGCGTTCTCAGTCTCATTTATCTCAATGGTTAGTGTGGTAGAAGGGACTTTTGGTGCAGGATGTAACAGAATCTTAACATCCGCACTCTTCATTGTGGGGAGACCATAAAGATCTGAGAAGTGTTTGTGCAAGCACTCCGGGTACATCGATTCAGCAAGGCGGTTTGCAGGACTCTGCCCTTTATTTGCTTCTAGCTGTCAGAATTTCCTAGTGTCTTTGTTGGCTGCAGCCTCATATATATCTTTCCAGAGTCGGGTGCCCCATTCCTACCATGCTTTTTGTTGGGCCAGTTGATAACACTTCCAACTGACTATGATGTCATTTGTATCGCCTCTCTCAAAGGCCTGTCGCCGCGCAGATTTTGCCCTACTACAGTCTTTGCTAAACCAGGTGCGACCAGGTTTAGAGACCTTGCAGTTGTGTACGTTGTGTCGTGTGAAACGTTCTTGTGGAATGACAAATATTTTTTCATGTATCGATGAAGTTACAGAATGCCTATGTTGCAGGGAGAGGGAGGTATCTACTTCAGTGATGGCATTTTAAGTAGAGCCCTGTTCATTTGAGCCCTGAGGTCAGACTGGACTACTACTCTGGCCCATTTTACCCTGCTCCCATTATTAGATGGTAATAGATCTGTGGTAAGGGAGAAAGGGGTGCTCACTGGCTGTTTAAGGATATCACTCAATGAGCAATGTAGAGCATTGTGATCACTATCTGTCCTACTTAGCACCTTCATATCTTCAAAAGTACTCCAAAGGGAGAGGACAGTCATTCTTGTGACCCTTTCAACACACCGATCAGAGCCCCCCTCTTCAAACAGGGACACCTACACAACAAAGAGCAATGTTTAGATGTGCAGTAGGGGGTAGGACCAGCATGGCCTGGGCTGACAGCTAATCTGGCGAATAAATAAAGCACAGATTTAGGAGTACACTGTCACAAATACGTTACTGAAGCATGGCATGGTAGCCACTGTCATTTAGAGACAGCACAAATTCAACTGAAATTACCACATTGGCTACTTTACACAATCCACACATTTTTCAGCAGGGGAAAAAAAAGTAAACACTGGTCTCTATGTTAAAAGAATAGCAGCAATTTGTCAGAAGACCAGGCTGACATCTGACCTCTGTCTTTGAATGTACAGCAAATGTTACATGATAGAAACAAACTTTAATGGCATCTTTAATGCTGTTCAGGTTCAAAACTCCACCATGGTTATTTAAATATCTTCTTAGGGCTCAAGGGGTGATTGTAGTTGGTCCCCTGTGCATCAGTGGTGGCTACGCCCCTGCCACAGAGCAGTACAAATACGTTGCGTAGTAGTCAGTCCTCAGCTGCCTCCCAGAGCTCTGTACAAAGCCCTTCCCCAAGGCTTCAGTGAGCCTAGAACTGTCCCTGTACCTGATCCCATCCTTGTGGAACCTCTCAGCTGGGCTATTTTGCCTATTGTTACCAGGCAGTCAAGCTGCACATGCACTCATCTACAACCCTACTTTTTTCATTTTAAAAAACTACAAAAGGTAAATATTCTGCTTGTTTCCTTAGTGACAAAACCTTTGGCTCACTGCTGCCTCCAGTAGTTGTCAAACGCAATACTTGTGGAAGGCAGAGAAGGCAGTCACAGTGGGCGAGGCAGTGGTGACATGCATGCACCCTCATGTATATATACACAGGCATGCACAAATTCTGCTCGCGTGAGTTAACAGTTTAAAGCTATCTATGTTAGATTTGCAAATGCTTGTTCATTAGGCAGTGTCATTGCTCCATAAGACCATATACTCAAGCAAATAGCTCTTCCACCTTCAGAGACTTCACCCAAGATATGTTCTGCACAAATGTCATTGCAGAAGGATTGGAGGTCTGCTGATAGCCGCATACACCCTAGTTCAATTGTTTTTATTTTTTTTTAATAAAATGCATTTTACATTTGTTATTTTAACAAAAAACATTTCAAGAATTCATCATTTTTGTATTTATTATTTTAAAAAGTCTCTATTTCACATGTTTTTTTAAATCACTGGATACCCATGAAACACAGCAGTATAATGAACAAACATAATCTCCCGTTTAAAAAGGCTGGGCTATTGGCTTTGTCCTTTTTTATTGGTATTCGCATTTGACAGCATGCATCATAATGCATATGCCTGAAGGTGTATGTATGTCCAGCACCCATTCCATGGTGTCTGCTGGTGCATCAGCATGCTTTGTTAGGCATACTCGCATGTTCATCATGACTCACGTGCATATGTGTGCCGGTAAACATATGCACGCTTGTGTTGTGACACATGCATGTGGTGTATGCATGTGCAGGTGTGTGGAGCACAGAAGCCATTTTTATGTACCATTCTCACATTGCAGTCGGTCATTTTAAACTAGTAACTTAAAGTTAAGAAAGTGATAAACATACTTCCGATTTTATGCTCCATGTAAATATATATTTTTCTACAATAAAAAATTACAGAAATAAAAAAACAAGTGACCGCTAGGGCAACAAAAGCGAGTCTCCCGGTACTACTTTGTAGCTGCTGTGTACTCATTAAAGAAACCAAAGAATGATAATAATAATAGTAATAATAAGTTAAACTGAAATGCGAATTGGAGCATAACGAAGCGGTGTAAAAATGCAGGGCTGAGGATAGAGGGCAGAAGAAGAAGCTGGGGAGAGAGGAAACACATGCACTCTCATGTAGTGCTCACTGGAAAAGAAAAAAAGAGTGCCCTAAAGTCAGCAGTGGAAGGACACAACTCATCCAATCAGAAACAAAATGAAATGTGAATGCTTCTGAGGGGGGCAAACACAAGAATAGGGAGGGAAACAAGTAAATCAATACAAGGCACATGAGGTTAAAAAAAGTATATGTTAATTATTGCGAGCACCAAGTTTGCCAACAAACAGATATTTATAGTCAAGGCCTAAAAATGCCAAAGTATATGCATGGGTAGGGGACACCAAAGGGTAAATGGTTGAAACAGAGGAAGAAGAGCTTTGCGAAAGTTAGAGACTGGGTCAGGCTTACAGTTTCAAAGAAGGTCGGGATGTTTGGCAGATCGTACACCCATATGCAGTGCTCAATTTGATCCGGAGGTTTCCGGTGCTCAGCACAATCACTTAATTGACAAAAACTGGTGCTGGTGGCAGTCTGCCACTTGGTGGTGCTGTCTGTCTAATTTAGAGATGATAACAACTGTAATTTATTGATTCAATATATCTTACAATACACCTTAAAATGGGCATTCTTTTACCCTTGGGGGGTCGTGGAAGAGTCTGAATTGTCACATTTGTAGGAGTGTAATGGTTAGTAGTTGAGTTGGTACTGCGATTGGCAGTGATGGGAGGGGCAGCGGGAGGTGCAAGCTGCTGTGGCCTCCTGAGGAGGGCCCGGGCAATTATAAAAACATTTTTTTATAAAGTCAGCACTGCGCCATATCTAGCATCAGATTTCCAGGCTTTCTTTTGCTTGAGTGAAGAACTGGACAGACGTGTCTGACTCATTTTACCTATCCTACCAGTTAATATCAGGTGCTAGTGTTTTCCTAGATAATAATAACATTGTTTCCATGACTTGTAGGTAAATACGCCAAAACGGTTTCCTTTCCTGATAGAAGAATAAGTCACCACTATCACTCCTACCTGTTCATTCACCAGATAGACAAATATCTGCACAAAACCATTGAACGCATATGTTTTTTAAAGGCGGGACAAACGTGAAGAAAGCCAACAGAAAGTTTGTCAATTTGATAATCTATCATGATTCCTGGCATGGAATACCCTATTCTCCTTTATTCAATATTAGGACTGGCAGGATACCTTAAAGCCATGTTTGCTTTTTTGCGTGTGTTGAAGTTACCTTGGTGTTATTTTGGCAATCTAAAATAAAGCTAGAAAACAGTAAAGCGTAATATGAAGGGCCTCTTTACATATATCCCATGATCTGAGCCTGTGGGGCATTTTTACAACTGAATGGCAGAGCGCGGTGTTATGCCACAATTGGTAATGCCGCGCTCTGACATTCTGAAAATGCAGGGATGTGCCGTATTTACAATAATACAGAGCACCCCAGCGTTTCCACTAGCGCTAAATTTAGGTGCCTCGTGCGAACTCAGGCCTTCTTGCATCATAGTGTAAGGGTACCTGTGTTGCAGGGAATGGTTGATCATGTGTAGGAAGGTGTCCCTTCCTGCACATGAGCAATCACTAAAGGCAATTTGCTCTTTCTATGTGTGCTGCAGAATGCAACACGCATAGAAACATCAAAAACGAGGAGAAATCATTTCTCCTTATTGCGCCAGCTTAGGACCAGGGTTTCAGAAGTCTTATTTTTGGTAATGCCCTATATTTACACCAGCCTTGCAAATAGGGGGCAGCATCAAAAAGCAGTGGGTGTTGCAGCAGAACATCCACTGCAGCACCCATTGCACTCCTCTTTCACACTAAGTGCTGAGTGAACACCTTCGCTGCGGTGGCTATTCCGCCGCAGCGCTAACGGTCGCGCGGGGGAGCGCAGCTCACCTGCGCGGGTGACAGAACCGTTCCGTCACGGCTCGCGGGTGAGCTGTGCTTGTGACGGAACGGTTCCATCACGGCCCCGCCCACTTAATGAAACGCGCTGCGCAGGCGCGGCGAGCCGACCGTGACGGAACCGTTCTGTCATGAGCACAGTTCACCCGAGGGGCGTGGCGGAACGGTTCCATCAATAGCGTCGAAGTGGTTAAAAGGGCATTATTTAGAAGGTGGCGTTAAACCACACTGAGTGGATTAACACCGCTTTGTATATAAGGCGAAGGGGTTATTGCCACCAGAATATTAAAAAAGTGACGGTCTGATGGCAATAAGCCCTTGTAAGTATGCCCCAGTGTTTGGTGGACTGTGTTTCAGATGTCCACATTTAATGGACCTGGAGATCAGTTCCAGTTTTTTCTCTACTGAGGTCCACAGTTCATTTAGGTTGACATTGATACGTCAGATGTCCTCAAGTAGTGCCTCTAGGTGCCATTGGCCCGAGTCACAAAAGCCAGAGTAAATTCATGCAATGCATAAGTCCAGGACTGCTGCAGTGTGTACATTTCTGATATTTGCAAAGTGGGAAAGAAAGCCTACGTCTGGAAATGTGTGCCGAAGGAGTGTGCAAGTGATCGTTCCCAATAGGTGTGCCACCAAAAGTGAGCCATCATTAACAAAAAAATAACAAGGGGGTTTCAAAAGAATGAGCAGGGGATGCAATGCAAACCGAATAAACGCGTTCATAAATGAATTAATTAGACTGAAGGAGCCTCATTCACACACTATGAGACCAATACCTATTCAGAGCTCAACCTGTCGTAAATTACTTCCACTCAGCAGGGGAGTAAGTCAAATATCTATTGTAGACCAAATGGCGCCAGTACACAGAGGCATAAAAGACAACACACTGTCTGCATAGGAATATATGATAATACAACGCTAACGTTTTCCACGCATGGCATTACCACCCGAATTTTACTTCGCATGCGTCTTTACCACACAGCAATTTCCAACGCACGATTATACACCGCAAAATTTACGTTACTTAACCTCTTACGTCCTGTACATAATGATACTGATAGGCTAAAAAAAATAATTTCCAAACTGCCGAACAAAGCAAAATATCGATGTTTATAACAAACCAATACTACAGATTACCTTTCTTTTTTCATTTTTTAATTTACAATGCGCTTTAATTATATTTTTTATGTATAAATATTGGATCCTTATCTCACCTCTCCATGCCTTTCACCAGCTGCCCTTCACGGAAACGAGCGTCAAAACACGTTTTGAAAAATAGAGATAGGACTACTATAATGACGTACACACCACGTTGCCGGGAAGGCTCTTTTCTTGATCGTCAGAGGCACTTAATATCGTTTTTTTCTCAGTTTTCTTTTTTTTTTCTTCAATCCGCTTGTTTTTTTGGGGGGGGGAGACCCCCCCAGATCCCCCAAGCCCCTTTATAGTTCCTTTTTCTTAATGATGAACACGCAGGACGAAAGAACGAAGACTGGAAGGAATGAACGTTGCGTGGTAAAGACGGTCGTGGAATGCACCCGCGTTGAAAAGACGTTTGCGTGGTAAGTGAACCGTAGTAAACGTCACACGTGGTAAAGACTTCGTAGTAAATGATGTTTCCCTCTGCATAGGTGGTAAATGTACATCATCCCAGTGTAAAAAGACATTTCAGCACTGGGATATTCTGATAGGAACACCCTAGTCAAATTAGAAAGTATAATTAACTTATAAGAGAGTAATTAAATCTGTCTCGGTACATTTGCTCGGCCGACAAGCCACCACTGACCTCAAATCCTCTTGTGCTTCACATCAACCGTGAACAGGTGAAAGGTACAGCAGCTGCTGAAACCCTTTACTGAAATATATTTTCAAAGTGCAAGGACACTGTGTCTTCTCCATGTCCTTAATGAGAGAAAGCATCGTGGAAAATACTTTTTGGTAGTTAGGTGAAGAAATGTTGCAATTGTATGCCTTTCCACCACATTTGATCCGTATGTATGACATTACAACACAGGTATTACTACGCAAATGGCATTACAACAAACTACCATTACAATGCACATTTTTACCACGCATATGCCTTTACCACGCATGCCTTTGCATTGTAATAGCATGCGTGATAAAGGCATATGCGTGGTAATTTGCGTTGTAAAAATGTTTATGGTCGGTAAAAATAAATACAAATATAAATATATATGTGAATGTGTATATATATATGTTTCTATTGTCACACACATTTTTATAAGTATTTATACATATATAAATATTTTTAAATATATTCATTTATTTAACCCCCATACACCATTAAACCCTAAAATTACCCTACCCACCCAAAAACCCAAACCCACTCTAAACCCTGAATTTACCCCTTCCCACCCAAAAATCCAAACCCACCCTAAACCCTAAAATTACCCTTTGCACCCAAAAACACAAGCCAACCCTAAACCCTAAAATTACCTTTCCCATCTAAAAACCCACCCTAAACCCAAAAATGACCCTTCCCACCCAAAAACTCAAACCCACCCTAAACCCTAAAATGACCCTTCCCACCCAAAAACCCAAACCCACCCTCAACATATGTTAAATGTCGTATACTTGTAAAGCGCACAGCTGCCCCAGCAAAGGGGCGTCCCGGCGCTGTATACCGCTGGGGAACCCGTCCTGGCTTTCCCTGTGGGATGGTCCCTACTGGGAATCCCCAAGGTGGAACCTGGCATCCCCGGCGTTGATGGGGCCGTTGTGGAGATTAGGCAAGCTAATGCCCAGAGTTGCCGAGTGGGACCCCAGGTTAGAGTAGGCACCGAGGCGAGAATTGTCGAGTCCGCTGACCCTGGTCTACGACCCTGCCGCGTCGGGAATTGAACCCTGGTCCTGGGCCGACTTCTGCTTCCAGTGAGCCACACCACTCTATGTACATATACTTACCTTATACTTGCATGTAAAACACATATACCTTTACCATTCATGCCTTTACAATGGAATTTGTTGTAAAGGCATGCATAATGAAGGCATATGCGTTGTAATGGTAGTTCGTTGTAATAGCACTTGCGTTGTAATGTATGCGTTGTAATGGCATGCCTTGTGATAGTTGCGATGTAATGACTGTTTCCCATTTGATCCTGGTGATGCTATACAGCCCTGGATTGGGAGGGTGTGCTTACGTCACACATTCCCTGCACCCATTTCATCCTCATCCATGATAGAGTATTACTTCCACTGGACTTTTTTGTCCATTGTTTTCCAGAAGATCTCTGACATGACAGCAGGCATGCCATGACAGGAAAGGTGCAGCTCTGTCTTAACAGCTGCATAAAGCAGTAGGTCACCATACAACATCCTGGGCAACACATGACAGGCTTGTCTATCTATGCTGAGTGCCTGGGGTGCAGATGGACGGGAGAGTACTTTAATACATGACTCCTTGCTGAATATCAGCACAGACGTCAATGAAATATGCATGTCTCCATCAACAGCACATACATGTTCCAAGAACACCAAGCGAAGGATGCACCCACTGCAATTCATGTTCAACAAGAGTGGCAAATAGTGGTATGCATGGCAATGGTACACACCTATGTATATTATTTGGTGTAAATAAGATGTCATACACTATTTGACTCCCTGCCAATGTGTTGTTACACTAACTCAATAAAGTGATGGTGGCAATGCACTGCCTGCTCCAACACCTCACCAGCTCCACACTGTCCCCCCAATAGGACTCTGCACACCGCAGCATGCCTCAATCAAGAGCTTGAAGGAATATCACCACAACTCCCCACCCTGACAGAACTCCAAAGGGCAACTCTTTCCTTCCTGCAAAGTCTTCAAAATCACCTGTATCTTCTACACCAGTGGTTCCCAAACTTTTGACTCCTGAGGACCCCCATTGAGTTCCCACTGGAAGCCGGGGACCCCCAAGCAATTTGTATGAGTTAAATTTCAAACATTAAAACAGTAGTTCAAAAAAAATACACACGTGTGCACACAAAACAAATACTCAAAGTACTAAGGATTTTTGGGCCAGATGTATGACCATTTCATTTAGCGCCTCGCTATTGGCGATACACTGCGAGTGGCAAATTGTGAGTCGCTAAATGAAATGTACAACAGTGTGTTTAACACTGTTTAGGATTCCCAATGGGTTCGCAAATTGCGAGGTTCATTAATATTAATGAGCCTCTCGCAATTTGCAAGCCCACTGGGTATGCCAGCCCTCCCAGCGATGGTGGCCTGCTGGGCTCTGCAGGCCACCATGTCTCGGACTGCTTTTAAATAAAGCAGTTTAAAAAAAAAATGCAGCCTATGTACCATGCATTTAAAAAAATTAAACGTTTCGTTTCATTTTTTAAGGGCAGGCAGAGGTCCCTGGGACCACTGCCTGACCTTAAAAAATAATATTGCATGCATTTGCAAAGGGGAAGGGGTCCCCTGGGGACCCCTTCCTATTTGCGAATGCATTACCATCTACTTGAAGTAGGTGGTAATTGTGACTGTTTTGCGACCGCAAAACATTTGTACATGGTTTTGAGACTAGTTTTTTGGAAGGGAATTCCCCTTCCAAATAGCAAGTTGCAAAACCTATTTAAAGAGTTGCAAACAAATTGCGACTCGCGAAATAGGCTATGTACATGGCCCAATAGGTTTTTGCATGTGCAAACGGGTTCGCGAACCCGTTCGCGCATATAAAAACAGATTGTACATCTGGCCCTTAGTATTTTATATTGAAGTAATAGCCCCTCTTTCACATGTATTTCATTTGTTTTGTAGCATCTCTCATACCATTGTAGAATGTCAGAGCCCTTTACATCACACACATATAGAGACATCGAATCATACATGTAAATCAGTGTGTATATAAAATGTTTAAAGAGTGCTTGGTCTGGAAAAGCACAAACTCAGGATTCAGAGCATATCACAGTGGCTAGCATTGACTTTAACATTAAAAATGTATTTCCACCTAAATATATATTTTTAGCAGCATCAGGATAATGAATAACTGGGACAAAATATAAGTTACTTACTGGTACCATGCAGTTTGCAAGCAGCTCTTTGATGACAGTATATAGGTCCCTCTGCTAGATTACAATTGTCAATTATGAAGTGCACAGTAATAAAGGAATCTCTGTGACAAAATTTATTTATTTATTTATTTTGTGTACTTATAAAGCGCAGACCTGTCACCCAGAGGGCATCCTGGCGCTTTGAACTTCGGGACGATTCGCTTCTCGCTGCTCAGGCAATTTTCGAAAGAGATGCGTTTTCAACGCTTTCCTAAACGGCAGGTAGTCCTTGTGGCTTCTCAAAGAAAGAGGCAGGGAGTTCCAGAGTTTGGCCGCTGCAACCCTAAATGAGCGGCCACCCATCCTAGCTCTCTGAAACCTCGGGACCACCAGCAGTTGTGCCGAAGAGGAGCGGAGGGGCCGCGAGGCAGAGTACCAGGCAAACATATTACGAAGTGGTACTGGGCCCTGTTGGTGTGCTGCCTTAAACACCAAAAAGAAGGGGATTTACCTATGCCTCTGTGTGCATGATTGCAACAACATTTAATTTACATCAGAGAGAAAACCACAACAATTAGTTAACTCAGACATTTATGTCATTTACTTTTGAAATTTGTATGTTTCAGCTTTTTAAGACAAGGAAAAATACATAATCAACTTCACATTGAACACAACATAATTTTTGCAAGGAAAAAGCAAGGAAAAAACGATATATACAATTAATGTGTGAAATCAAGTGAACCTATCATAATGATGTGCATACAAATTGTTCTCAGTGATAGACAGTTATCTCAAAAACAGTAAAGAACAAGCACTTTCAACAAGTCATATGAAGAATATCAATTCGGGGGGTAAGTCTTATTCACTCCCAGCCCGACTTCCTGTCACAAAGTTATTCCAACAATTCAATTTATGTGAGTACAGGAATGAAAAACCACAAAAACTAATTTGGACAAACACAATGACTTAATGCCGACGCGTTTCGAATCCCAATGTACTAATCATCGGATTCTCATCAGGGCGTGGAATTTTGTCCGCAGATACTGTTTAGAGAGAAAAGAGGGAATTTAATTTAGAGAGATGGACCTCACAACAAAGAGTAAAAAAAAGGCTTTTTCCAATTGATGCATCCGGCGATGCAGCATACCTTATGCGACCAATGGATTCTGGTCACTTAGTCTTTTATAAAAAGGCCATCATATATCGTGGATGTCAACCTGCAAGGGAGCGACATTGTCGTGATCAGTATTTACACTCTAATTACGGGCTAACACATCTAAGTGGTTGTGGTTTGAACCGAGAAAATTACCTCCGAATCTGATGCGTCCACTCAGAAATCGAGGAAGAAAGGGGTGCGGTTTCAATCCCAATGTTCTGTCCCTTTAACTAATCTACAAACAAAGATTGTTGGATAGTTTTAGCGAGAAAAAATTGGTAATGTTGGAAAAGCCCAAGGTTAAAGTTATGAATAGCTTACTTTTATCCGTTAATTTGACGGAGACATGTTTCCGTGAGGTGTTCTGTGAAAGGAAACAGGCGGAAAGCTAGTGATTGGCATGTCTGTAATGTAGCCGAAAAATAAAGAAAAACCGGCTGGCTGCCGTGGGGCGTCTTACCGTGAATTCTGACCCTCGGTGCGTTGTATTAAACGTCTGATGTGAGGGAAGAATTGAAATCGTGTGCCGGATTGAATCCTAAAACAAACCAACAGGTTAATAAATAACCGGTTGGACCCTCATGCAGACAAGCGTGTATCTGTGCGTAAACATAAGCATGGGTCTCACCGTTAGTGATCCATTTAACGCGGTGTCTTTCAAAAATTGAAGCAAGAGCAGCAGCCTGCCGCCGTGAGTGGAATTCAATAAGTTGCACCCAACGGTCACGTGGGCCAGGGGCCAATCTGGTTGTACGAGGGCTTTAGACCATATCGCTATGAATTGTGGGATTTGTAGTTCATGTTATAGGGAAATTTGGTTGGAAGGATGGGATGAGCCAATTATATTCTGTTGACTTCACTTAACACATTAAGCCCATGATTCACACTGTTGAATTTCATGATGAGATACGCCTCTTTGCGTAGAAGTGCAGCCTCAATATCTTGTGAATAATGTTTAGGATCCACCCATGTGAGGACTGCCCATTTGAAAACATTTTCGCCATGGTTGTGACTCATGAAGTGATCTACCATGGGTGCAGAAATTACTTTTTTCTTTATTCTGGAGCGATCTTGTGTGATCCGTAAATTTACTGATTGACTGGTTTTGCCTATGTACACTCTGTTGCAGGGACATACCACGGCATAGATGACATTCTTAGTCCTGCAATTTGTGAATATCTCATGCTTCCATTTGACCCCGTCATGGTCAAATGTGTTGCCTTCCAACGTGGTCGAACAGGATACACAATTGCCACACTTGTGGTGCCCGCTTATAGGTTTGAGGTTCCACTGCGATATCAAATCGCTTTTTGGTTTTGGAATGTAGCTGTCTGCTCGAATCAAATGTTGTCGAATGCTCTTGTTTTTGCGCATGGCGAAAATGGGTTTCTTTAAAGGATGTTCTAAATCTTCCAATAGATGCCAATTTTTCAGAATAATGCGTTTAAACTGATTTGTGTGTGATCCATAAGTCGTAACACACACCAGTTCATTCGATTCATTTTTTTCTTTTTTCTGAAGGAGATTCTCCCTCGGGGTGAATCTGGCACGTTTTTTTGAATGTTTGAGAAGCTTTTTTGGGTAACCCCTTTTGGACATTTCAGCGCAAAAATTTGTTGCATGTTGTTCAAAGTCTGCAAATTCCGTGCAGTTTCTTCTTATTCTTAACATTTGCCCGAAAGGAAGATTTTCCTTCAAGCACTGTGGGTGCGAGCTTTTAAAATGAAGGATGGTGTTCCTATCCGTGACTTTTTTGTGTAAGGTTGTTGTTAGGATGTCGTCGCGGGCGCCTACTGTGATGTCCAAAAAAGCCATTTTACTTTTGCTTGATTCTATAGAGAAACTGATGTCTCTGTGCCTTGAGTTTAACCAATTGTAGAACTGATCCAGTTCAGTCTGGCTCCCCTGCCACAGGAGCCAGACGTTGTCAATGTATCTAAGCCATTGGCTTATATGGGCAACAAATGGATTATTATTATATATGAATCTCTGTTCATATTGTGCCATGTAGAGTACAGCCATCTCAGGTGCGTATGGACAGCCCATAGCGATGCCTTTTATTTGGATAAAGAACGCATTTTCAAATTTGAAATAGTTACTGCGTAACGTGATCTAAGCAAATGAAAGGATAAATGAGGTGGGCACCCGATGCGGTCTTTCCCGTTGTTCCAGATATATTTCCAAGACCTGCAACGCCTCATCTTGAGGGATTTGAGTGTAAAGTGAAGTGACGTCAAGGGTCACCATCATCTGGGTAGCCTCATTGAATGGTTGTCCCTCTATCCTGTTAATGAAATCAGTTGTATCCCTGAGATATGACTTGACCTGCGGTAAAAAAGTTTTTAAGAAGAAATCTATGTATTTTGCGACCGGTTCAAGTGCAGAATCGCACCCCGACACAATTGGTCGGCCTGGTGGTATTTTCTCATTCTTATGAATTTTTGGTAAAAAATAAAGGGCTGGCGTCCTTGGTGATTTTTTATTCAAAAATTCGAATTCCTTGGGGCCTAAGAACCCCTCCTCAAGTCCTATCTTTGTAATGCTTGCAATTTTGTCTTGTATGGCATTGACAGGGTCTTCTTTGACTGGTCTGTACCAGTCTCGATTGCTGACATGCGTTGTGCCTTCCTCTAGATACATAGTGCGGGGCCAGATGACAACTGCCCCGCCTTTGTCCGCTTGTTTAATTAAAATGGACGTATCTGATTGAAGATCCTGGATGGCAGATGTTAACCCTTTAGTCATATTTTTATGTACAAAACTTTTTTGTTTTTCGAGTTTAGAGAGGGAGGAGAGGACGGCTTGTTCGAAGGCCATCACTTGTTTAGGAATATTTTGGGTTGGAGTAAACCTGGACTTAACTCTTAGCCCTGTGGTTTCCTGATTGGACATCACTTCGGCATCCGCGAAGAATACCTTCAACCTGATCTTACGACAAAAATCCAATGCCTCTAATTTCAGTTGGGTAAAGTCCGTTCTTTTGTTAGGGACAAACTTGAGGCCCAGGGACAAGAGTGTTACTTCCTCCTGAGTGAGCTGTTTGTTTTGAAAGATTGACTATGGCTGATCCTTCTAACTCTTGTAGGTTTTGTTGCGAGTTCGCATCTCCCATGGTTGCTTGAAGAGGACCCGTGACTGTCCGCCTCTGCCTAAAAAAGGAGATGATACTGCAGCCCCTCGTCTTTTAGAATTATCTTGTCGAGACTCAGACGACGAGTCAGACGATGTTGTGTCCGAAAAGGTGAGGAACCTATTCCTTGATCTACCTTGGAATGATGTTAAGGCCCCCCTCGATTCCCCTGATGTGTAGAAATCTTCTTTCAGGAACGGATATACTTGTTCCAATTTAAACGATTTGGAGTCCCTTTCAAATTGTGCTGCTTTTACATTAAGTGTGTTATCCTTAAACAGCTGTATTTCTTTTTCAATCTTGTCTAAGAGAATCTTGGCTTCAGTTACCGTTTGATTGTCAGATATAGTCTTAATTAATTCTTCAATTTCTTTTTCTTCTTGGCTGCAGATGCGTTGGGCTGTCTCTATAGTGTGGACCATGAGGTCCCTACTACATTTGGTGTTAATCTGACTAAAACCCTTTTTGTAATCTGCGTCCTCGGTGAAGATCACCGGGATGTTCTTCACCTGGAGCCCCCAAGGAATAGTCCCAGCTTTGAGATGTTTAAGCAAGAAGTGGCCGTGTAGTTCGGTTCGTATGTGTTTTTTTTGGAGACGGGTCAATTTGTCTGCCTCATTTTGTTGTTTGGCTGAGGCACGCAGCTTTGTACACCACTGGCAGATGTATCGGAAGTCAATGTAGGTCTCTTAGAGCAAGGGTGGAAGAGCTAGACCTGGAACGAGAGAGAGCCAACTTGGCGGCCATGTTCTGCACCCATTGTAACTTCCCCAGCAGATTTTTTGGGGCCTCCAGAAGTAGCGCATTGCAGTAATCTAATCGACTTAGAATGGTACTGCGGACTACCTCTGGCTTGGCCTGGGCGGGGAGAAGGGGCAGAACTTTACGCAACATGCGTAACAGCATCATGCACGTAGAGATGGTTTTGTTTACGTGCAGATCAAGCTGTAGATTTGGGCCGAAGATTACCCCCAAGCCGCTACTGGTTCAGGAAAGGTGGTAGGCCAGAAGTTCTCTGGAAGAGCCCGCGGAATCCGGTCAATGGAACAGTGGAGCACCTCCGTCTTTGAGCTGTTAAATTCGAGGGAGTTGGCCCGTAGCCAGTCTGCTGTGGCTGCCATACAGCGATGAAATGTCTCCAGCGGAACCGCGTTGTTTCCTTCCAGAGAAAAGACCAGCTGGGTGTTGTCGGCATAATTAAAAGCGGAGACACCAAAAGATTTTATAAGCTGGACCAAGGGGCGAAGATACAGATTAAAAAGTATAGGGCTGATGGCCGAGCCCTGTTGGACCCCCTGTCCAACTTTCCTTGGCTCGGAGCAGAATGGAGGAAGCGAGACCAACTGTTGCCGGCTACCCAAATAGGAAGTCAGCCAATCTCTTGCACTCTCTCTGACCCCACACTCCTCCAGTCTTCTGATGAGGGTTTGATGGCAGACCGTATCGAACGCGGCCGACATGTCGAGCAGCACTAAAAAGGCTGCCCGCGAACGAAGGTTGTCCAATACGGTTACCAGTGCCGACTCCATCCCGTGCCCGGGGCGGAAGCCAAACTGCGCCTCATCAAACCAACCGATGTTCTCCAGAAAGCCTGAGAGCGAGCGGGTCACCCATTTTTCCATGATCTTGATAGGAAATGGGAGCAGGGAGATTGGCCTATAATTGGAGAGGCAAGCAGGGTCTAGCGTTGGCTTCTTGAGCAGAGGTGACACTACTGCTAACTTCCAACAGTCAGGAACCGTGGCCAGCTCCAAAGACTGGAGGCAGATGGAATGCAGTGGCGGAAAGAGTTCTGCGTGGAAGGCCTTCCAGAATTTGGGAGGTAAAGGGTCAAGCGGAGAGCCCGAGGCAACCGTGTGTGCCAGACTGCAAAATTCCTCATAAGAGGGACAGGGAAACAGTCTTAGTTGGGGTCGACTGGAGGGGGTCTCCGGAGCTCCCAAACAGAGAACTGGGTCACTCGGCTGGGGTCGACTGGGTGCTCCAGCCGGAGCTCCCAGATTGGGGCCAGACGTATCCGTCTGGGGTCGACTGGGCGGAACACCCGGAGCTCCCACGGCAAAAGACGTGACCACGAACCTAGGCACATAAAATGCTGCTTTTTAAGATGCATGTTACACGTTCTTTGCAGTAGGCACATTAACCGTCTGTGCTACATTAGTTAAATCAAAGCTGCCACTGAACAAAACTCTCCTCGCTCTCCAGCAGGTACATTAATCACTGGCATTCTCTTGACACTTTTATTGTTGCTGGAAAGCTGCTAATTATACAAGACATGCTTTTCTGCTTTTAAAACTGTTGCCTACGGACCCCCTGGGAATGTGTCACGGACACCTGGGGGTCCGTGGACCACAGTTTGGGAAACACTGTTCTACACAATTACTACAATGGCATCCCTGCCGCCTGTTTGGCAAACAATCTCAGCTTTTTTGTGCCAGTTGGTGCACCTAAAGCCACAACACTATCAGAATAGAGAGAAAAGGTTCACAAAAAACAAGCAAACAAAGAAGTTATCTTTTTCCATCCATGCAGCCAGGATTTGGAATAATGTCCCTGCATACATTATAACTGCTGAAACATGCTCCATCTTTGGACAGAGCAACAAGCACGGCCGGTGCTGGGCGTTATACTGGGGTGGTGACGTCAGGCAGGGGAGGGTCAGGGTGGGGGGTTGTAAAATTCGGGATATGGACCATTAGAGGAAAGTACCGATAAAAATAAAAACAAATTTCGTTGCCCACGCTGCATCACATTTGGCGATGCAGCGTGGGCAACGAAATTCGTTTTATTTATTTTTATCGGTACTTACCTCTAATGGCCCATATCCCGAATTTTACAACCCCCCACCCTGACCCTCCACTGCCTGACGTCACCGCCCCAGTATAACGTCCAGCACGGGCCGTGCCTGCAGAGCTGGAGACACATCTCTGTATAAAAAGAGCAATATCATGATTCTTTAACAGCCCACTTCTGCTCTCATAACACGTGCTTGTTGGATGTATCTTTGAACCCAGCATAGAATTTAACTTCTTTTTGTCTAGGTTCACTCTATACACATACTACATAAATAAAGGTAAGTATACATATATAGCTACATAGTGCATATGCAGCACATACAAACCTCTGAGGTTTTTAAGTAGACAATTAATTCTTTGCGGGCATGCTTTCAGTGACTGGATCACAGTGGGGGATTGTCCCTATACTTTAGACCTGTAAGACTGACCAAGCCTCATGTCTGTTGTACAGTATCGTACTATGTCAGGCCACACAAGTTCATCTGAACCCTGGGCCCGGTTCAAACCCATGGCCTACTTCCATGGAGGGGCAACGAAACCAGAGCTAGGATTATGAGGCACCATGTAGAGGCATAATTGTTTGCTTGGAGTCCTCTGGTATGATATCTGCCAAGAGTACCTGGTGAAGACATATCAATGATATAAATGGCTACTGGTGCTTGGTCAACAATAACATCCTGAGGCACATATGTCACCCATCATGGTGTCCCACACAAAGCACACTCCATGATATCCTCTGTGATATCTATGTAGGACAGTGGTTTGGACCATACCGCAACAAGATAAACACGCCAAAGCCATACAATACATACAGCCAATCCATGCTTGTGAGCCATCCACTCACAGACCAACCATGCACTGAAAGGTGCTCTTGCCTGATTAAGTTAGCAAAACTTGTGATGTATGTTTGCTACGTTAACATGTTATAAAATTCAAGGGAATGACAGACCAATGTTAATCCGCATGGCTTTGCAAACTACACCACATCTCTGAGGAGTTAAGAGCCATCCTTCTCTCTCAACAGCTAGCATCGACTACATTATTTTCTACACCAAATTACCTCCACAGACTACCATAGTACCACATGGCACCTTAGGGTGAAGTAGTTTTGCAGCTCAGAATGAAATTGGAGTGTTCCAGCAGGACCATTCAGACCAGTGAGTAAGTCACAAGGGTGCCACTATTGGGGTTTGCGGATTTGGTGACCAGCCAGCAACCTTCTTGTGCTCTATCCAATATCTCCACCTTTTTTGAGAGCTTTCTGTGAGGCCAGCAGGTCTAATGTCTCTTGTTGGAGGTTGAGCTTCCAACTGCCTTCAGACCTGACTTATGGTCAAGACATCGCCATTTCAGCACAAGCAGACTGATGAAGCACAGTTGTTTTTTGTATGCCTGACATACAACACTGAACAGCTATCCTGTTATTCTGATAAATGCAGTTCTATGGGTTTGAAGTGGGCCTACTGCATTGATTCATCAGCCTGCAGGCCTAAACTAGGACTTAAAATCAGTGCTACATGGGACATTTAAATCCAGGCTTTCCCCCCATAAAGATCAGTTCCTTGGTATAAACATCTCGACTCCTTACTACTTTTACTCCATAGAATTAGGGGGCATATTACCAAGCAATAGCGATAATTATCGCTATTGCTTGGTTAGCGTGAAAAAATTATCTCCGCTCTGCGGCGATTTTTATCGCAGATAAACCTTGGTATTACCAAGGTTTATCGCAAATGCGATAAAAATCGGCCGCAATGCATGAATATCACAGAAAAGTCCGCGATATTCATGCATTAGCGAGCTGATGCTCTTAGCCATGTTATCCACCTCCCATTGGAAAACATGGCTAAGAACTGCTCAGGGCAGGTGTTAGCTTTTGGAGATATTCGCGCTTAGCGCGAATATCTCCAAAAGTTGGTAATAGGAGATAGCGATGTTAGCGACTGTTTCCAGTCGCTAACATCTTGGCACGCCCACTTTGCATGTCATTAGTGATAAATATCACTGACATGCAAAGTGGGACCCAAGATGGTCGCTATCTCCGACTAGCTGTCGCTAACTGGTGTTAGCGACAGCTAGGTAATAGGGAGATAATTTTATCTCCGCTTTCTTGGCTTTTAAAGCCAAAAAAGCGGAGATAAACCCCCTTGATAGTATGCCCCTAGATTACTTCTCACTTCATAGATCTAACTTTCTGAAAAACTTGTAAGGCTGGAAAGCCACTAAGGAAGACAAGTTGCTACTTCCTCCACATGCATTAGCTACTCCACAAGACATCCCTTATCCACCACTCATTTTGAGTAATGTTGCTGATTAAGCAAGCCTCCCATCACTCACCTTAGCTACTCACCCTTAGTGAACACTTAACACACACAAGAATGGGAGCACTACACTCTAAAGCCATCCCCCATCGCCTTCTTAGTTCCATTTTAACTAAACTCTCTATATCTCAACTATTTTGACTCTCATTTCTTCCATTACACTTAACAGCAATCGCCAAGAACTTTTATAGGTACAGTCACACCGGCAGCCTTTCATACTTGAAAGGAACATTTTTCTCACACAAAATACAAAGCCCAAATAAGCAGAGAGTAGTAGGCCCTTTGAAGACCTTGCCGCCATCATTGAACAATTTGCATTCTTGGTAATATCAGTTTAAATCAACCCTATTTGGCCAAATCATCTCAGAATACAAACTCATAAACACAAACTCGAGCTGTACTCACACAAACAGTAAATCATAGGACCTTATTCTCATGTCTGAGATCCTAGGCCAGTGTTTCCCAAAGTGTGGGTTGAAAACCTCTGGTGGGTCACCAGACGTTTTTTGGTAATCCAAGCAATAAATAAACATGCCTTTAAACTCTGTATTTATCTTGTTACATTTGCTGCTTCAATGACAGAGTTCAAATGCAGGCTATGTCTTCAGACAAATTGTTGCTTATACCGTTTAACATTGGATTTGGTGATTACAAACATCTCTCACTTTGTCAGAGAAAGAAAAGTAAAGTGAATTATATGATAATCTTGCTGGAGTACATGAACTGTGAAAGGAAAGTTATAGGGTGTCATTTTTTGTAACACACAACAAAATGTAAATATCTGTAAATGAACTGCACATGTTAAGCAGTTCCCAAAGCAAAAATGAAGTACTAGTCTTTTTAATTCTGAAGTGTGATGGAAACAAAGATTTTACTAGGATCAAAACAAATAAAGACACTTTATCTTTGTGAGTTGCAAATAACAAAATATTCACTGAAGCTCAATGTCCACACATTTTCATGTGTGTGTAATATTGTTTTATCAGTAAAACTCTATGCCTGTGCAACTCTAGTGGCCATTTCAATGGAAAATATATTGTCTGCAAATAATATGCGCTCCACACAATGCTTTAGTTACATTAAAAAACGGCCACCTCATGTCCATTAAAGCTAGGTGGGTCATGAACATTTTTGAGTCGTGGTTCTAAAATGTTTGGGAAATACTGCCCTAGCCCACTCCCCACTCACGTTTGATCCATCTCTTTGCGAACATACTGTCATACACGTCATTCACCATCTCACTCCCCCATGTTTACAAAAGCGATTGAGATCAAAAACAAACTACAGCAACAATCTCAAAACATTGCTTCCATCCACCTCTCTTAGCAAATTCAATTACACTCTGGGAGTGCCATTAACCTAAAATGATCCTTTATGTACCTTTATCCAGTTTGACCCTGCCCACAACAGTTGAATACTCCTAGTATCCAAGCATTGAAAACTGAAATGCATGTGCCCCTATGCATGTGCCCCTATGCAAATGGTGCCAACCAAATCCTGAGCATTTGGGTGACTACAAATTTTCCCTTGAAGCAGCTCACAGTGGCACCAAACACAGCTAAGTCTGACTACTTTTTAAACATTATCTCCTGTCCATGCTCACATATTGAACAATGTAACCATACCTTTAACTTCCTTTTCCTAACCCCTCGCACACCCCTCACTGAGTTTCCTTTCTTTGCCTCAAACTTTGCCTCCTACTTGACCTTTAAATTGCAAAATCAGGACTACTCTCGTCATCACGTCCCTTTTCTGAACTTTTTCCTTCCCCTCACATTCACATAATCAAACTATTCCTTCAATTGATGTCTGAAATTAAATCTGCCAACTTTTCTTGAACACTATCTTACCTTCTCAGTTTCCAGTCTGTCAAATACTCTGCTCTCTCATCTCAAATTCATTCTTGCTTGACCTCTCCATTCAACAACTCCCTCAGCTCAGGCAACTACTGTCAATGCTTTAAGTTGGCTGGGGTCTTACCCCTACAAAAACCCACACCACTACCATCGGCCTTGTCTAACTAACTTCTGGTTTCCCAAACTCATTCCTTCCCCAAAATCTGGAAACATCCTCCTCTCACACAGCCTATTAAATCCCCTGCAATCCTATTTCAATATTCTCCACTCCATTCAGACCTCTCTTTATCTCTTATGTAGCCAAATTGCATTACTTCAGTCCCTCTTAACTTCCTCTATGTAGACTTATAATCTAGATCTCTCAACTACATTTCATACCATTGATTACTTCATCCTGATAGTCACCGGTATCACCCTTTGTATTATTGACAAAGTGCTTGACTAGTTTGCCCCTTATCTTTATGATTTATTGTTCTCTATCTCATGTAATGCGATGGTCGGACTGCTATTCTGGATGTTAGTGGGACCACCACTGACGGCCTGCCAGTGGCCGCCCCACAAACATCATAAACAGGCCCTTGGTCTCCATCCTGCCTCTCAACAGCTTTTGAGGTTTCGTCCCCGCTATAAAATCCCTGTGGGATTGCTTACATTCTTAATGGGTTATGCTGACATCAGCTCCCCTCTTTTACTTCCTATGAGGCTGCATGTGTGGTATTTCTTGAACAACTGGTCTACTTCAAAGATGAATTCCTTTATCAGGTGACGAATATATGATGTTACAACGCAAACAATTACAATGCATGTCTTTACAATGTGGGTTTTACATTGTAGCTTCCTTTACAACGCATGATTTTACAACGCATGCCATTACAATGCCTTTTTAGAAACTATGTTTACAACGCATTCCATTATAACGCATACCATTACAACGCATAATACTTTTAGGGCAACAGTGAGGTAAGTGTTACAATGCATACCATTACAACGCATAATATTTTTAGGGCAACAGTGAGGTAAGTTTTGGATAGTGTAAGAGTAAAAATGACTATTCCCACTCCAGTGAGTGCAACAGTAGGTCAAGTGTTGAATAGTGTAGGGGTAAGAATTACTATTCCCACTCCAGTGAGTGCAACAGTAGGGTAAGTGCTGGATAGTGTAGGGGCAAAAATTCCTATTGCCATGTACCCCCAACCCCATACCCACCCTAAAACTAAAAAACCCTCCATTACTTACCTTATAATGCATTGTAATGGCATGCATTGTAATGATATGAGTTGTAATGGCATGCGTTGTATTGACATGCGTTGTTATGTCTGTGTTGTAATGGCATGCAATGAAAATGCAGTCACGTTGTACCATCCGCGTTGTAAAGGTAGTGCGTTGTAATGACCGCGTTATAATGGTTGTTTCCCTCCGGTGACACTCGCTCATCTCTGAAAATATAGATTAGGATGTTTCAGATCAAGATATTCAGGTGAAAAAGCAAGACTTGTAACCCATCCTTTTCTGTTGGAATAGTAGGTGAGTATACTGAGATGAAAAAATTGTGCCACAAAAATATCATAGACAGAATATTGACTACTAAAATATTGTGAATGTATGTATAGGAAGGTATACATTTACTATTCTTAACTCCACATCTACGTACCTTGAATACAAATATATTTTCAAAATACATATATATGTGAAGTTAAGTATAGCAAATCTAGGGAAAATCTATACTTACATATATGTACTTACCTTAACACTTACGTGCTGGATTATCATAAATTAAACTATTATATTAAATGCAACAAAACCTCTGCCCTTCATCCTTGTCAACTTGCTAATCAATTCTTTGATTGCTATTAAGTGATCTGGAAGGGGATTTTGATATTGCACAATGTTTACTAAAGTGAAAGAGAGGTGTCAGAGACACTGCTGTTGTAAGTACTGAAAAAGGAGGAGCAGTCCTACTTACAACAGCAGTGCATCTCTTGCGCATTATTGAATATTTCTCATTCTCAAACATCCCCTAAAGGATGACCTATTAGCAATCAAAGAGATTGACCATATTTTGGCAGAGACGAAAACTGGAATATTTGTTGCACTTAGTACAATAAATCTCTCCTCACTTCTTTGTTGTGGATTTAGAGTACTTCAGAGACCAGCCAGCCCTGTCATACTATAACCTCAAACACAGGGTTCTGTGTCAAAGGGCGCAGATCAATCTCATTGAACCAATCGCTAGAGATTCACTGTTCAAGACTAAATCCAGAGCACTTTTAATCAGTGATTATCTATTGGAAGGAAACCAGATGACTAATTTGGCTTAATGCTGGAAAGAGATAAACTAATCTACTTACTGTAGCATGTAATTCTGATATGGAGTAATTCCAGCACAATGGCAGCCTCCCAGCTGGCCACACCTGCTAATAGAGCTCACATATATAAAGGGGGTGCTACAGACAGGGATCAGTCTAGCTGCACACTTCAGGACTCACAATGAAGACCCTTGTAAGTATGACTTTTCGCCTCCTCCTTTGAATAATGCAAGACCTTTTTGTACAAATGTATTCAATTTCAATTACTTGTATATTTGTGCATATTTTCCAAAATCACATATTACGTGCACATTTGCACAATTATGTCAGTTAACATTTACTTTTAATATTTAAGCTGAATGTGCTAATTGGGCTTCCAGGGATGTAAGGTGTTTGGGTACATGAGTTTCAACTTATGTGTTTTTGTGTACAAATAATATTTTTTTTTTAGCTTGAGTGAGAATTACTGAATGTATTCTGGAACACGCACCTTGATGTACTGATGGGAAGTGCTGTTTTCAATCTTTATCTGACAAACAGCTCTGAAATATATATGTGCACTTTAGGCCTGGCGTAAAGGCAGTTTTAGGTGTCTAGTGTTCATGTAATGAGAAAAAAAGATAATAGAGCAAGCTTTGGGGTCAGGCGTTGCTTGTTAGTAATGAGGTTTAGCTTGTTTGGTAAAGCGTCCTTGCTTTCCTATGCTAACCTCTGAGGGGTTCTACAGTTTAGAATTGTTCATAGGCCACGGTGCAGTCACTATACCTTACATTTTTTTCTCTCAAATTAGTAATTGACCCTTTGGTTAGGCCCTGGAAAACAATGAACGCTTCATTTGGGGGTTACATTCAAGCATGTGCAGCTGACTTCCTTGACACATTGGCATTGGCTGGTTGGGGTATAGAAGTAGGGTTTCACCTAAGGGTTTAAGTTTGTGTAAAAATGATTTGTGGCCAAACAAAGCTTTGTGTTGACCCTGTGTTTCACCTGTATCCCCTCTGATGAACTCTATAGAATGTGTACTGTCTCTTGTGGAATCCAGGACACAGATTTGGCTCTACTCATAAATTGAACATGATCTTACTGAGGGCCAAAAGGGAAAAACTACTAAAGCAGCTGCATGGCGGGTACATAGGGTGAAAGACTAAAGCGTTTGCTGTTCTCCCCCAGCACAGTTTAGAGGCCTGTTTTGTTTATGTTGACCCCATGAACAAATTACAAATGTACTAATCTATCTTGATAAAAACACCTCAAGCCTTTCTGCCATCCATTTCCTGTTAACATTTTAAAAGCCTTGCTTTGAAAATGGCTGCCTTTGGCTGAAAGTGGTACGGAGGTTTTATCGGTCACGGCTGCGCATCATGGAGGCAGACACTGATAGGCCACTCTTCATAAATTAAAAGTAACGTTTTCTGAATTTTATAAACGAAAACACTCTGTATATGATTTCTGACATTAGGAGGAAGGAGTGGAATTTGGAAGGAGGGGTCGGGAGCTCAATACATTTTGTTTGCTCAAACGTGAACTTCAAAATATCCTGGGAATTTCTACATAGAACACTTCTTTGTGTGAAATTAAGTCGTTTTTGAGACATCAATAAAGAATGGGGTCCCTCTCAGACAAACCAAGTGTATCGCTGGGGTGTCCCTTCAATAAGGTCACAGAGCACTGTGTGGTAGGTGTAGTCTTTGAACTTGTCATTTCATTCTTTTTATTTTTCATTTAAGCAACTGATACTGTTCAGTTCTTAATGGGGTAACCCCTCTTAGTTTAAGAAGCCAATATTACTCCGTTTTCAAATCTCCTGACATCATGATGTTCCGATTTCATAAAAGCGCCTCAAAGGACCTTTTTTTTGTTGCATGTTGCTGACTTTGAATGTTCCAGGGCAAGATATTTTTTTTCTAATGTGGCAAACTGATTCACCCAATAAAAGGTTCTTAGAATTTCTTTTTACAACTGTATTGTAAATTAGCTTCTTTCATTTTGGAGTTTTGTGTGATGTAATACATAGTGATCAGTTCTGTTTACTGATGGCATTGCCGCTATCTACATCCAATTTCAGGTGCTGGCCGCTGCCCTTTTGGGAGTCTTCCTAACTCAGTCACTTGCTAATGATGTAAGTCTTTTTTTTACATTTTCACTTACTGTGTCTGAATTATAGCTCACTGGATCAAGCGTGCACAACTAACATTGACGTGGAATGTTCAGGTTTTAATATTGGCCAGCATTTCATTCCTTTCATCTTGCCCAAATTAGCATCAATTTTCTCTCTATAATATTAACAATATGCACTTCGTTAAAATGTTTTGAATCAAAGAGAGCTATAAGAATTAAATATATATGATTAAGGCGCCCAGATTTCCGTTTTTACTGATTCTTACAGTTTAATACAGACAGAAAAAATTGTTTTCTGTCTGTATTAATTTTTAAAATCGGAAAAATAAAGAAAATGATGCTTCTTGTGTGTGACTCTCCATGCTGTCTTTCGTGCTTTCCAGGACACGCTGAGCAGATAGCATGAGAAGTTAAAAAAACAAGTTCAGATTTCCCTAAATACAGACTTTTGTTGACATATTTGTGTTTTATAATGCTGATATTTGCCTGTGGTTGTAATGTTTCGCTATATTTGGCTGCTTAACTTGCTAAAATGCAACAGACAGCAAAGTATGACTGCATGTTTTTCAGTTAAATAAATGTGGTAATATACCTTTTTACGACTCCAGTTGTTCTCAAAACGCAAAATAAATATGGATAAATACCTATAAGATGGCCAAAAAATAAATACATACAGAAATGTTAAAAAAAGAAATACCATAAAACTGGGAGCCCTACTTATGATGTGCTTCGAGCTGCATCTGCCTGCATGGGGTTTCGGTGTATATGGGTTTACAGTGATCAGGCTCTTTCCCGTGTTAAATAATATGGTGTGGTGTCAGCATCATTAGCACAATGGAGAGCCCCAGGGATGGCATTTGTACTTCAGAGCAAAAGGAGGCGCAACAGCTACTCCCTGGAAGTAGCATTCATGCCACGCTATTGTGCAGTTTTTACAACTGATTTAAACTTTCATATAAAAAAAGCTAAGCATAGTATGCACCACTGTGTTTTTTCACTCATTTCTCATTTTGATTTCTGCATTCTATTTTACCATCTGTCAGTGACTAAGGGAAAATCAGAAGGCAAATTCCAAGCGAGGTACCGTCATTTATGGACTAAAGAGCGCAATGATAAAAATAGGAACACAAAGCTCCAGCATAGGTTTTTTGCAAACCCCTGATATTAAGTATCAATTTAATATCACAGCACAGTTTTTCAGGTGGAAGGTACCAGCTTCACGTCTTGTATTTCCACCTTGTACCAAAATGTACAATGTAATGACGCCACTCTGCCTACCAGAATGTTAGTGCTGAGCACAAAGGCCAGTAGGGCCAAGCCACTCTATTGCTGGATGATATAAAGACACAAACATTAGGTGGTCGGAAGACTCTGACATAATTGACAAGATAAAGACAAAGGGCCCGATGTAGGTCGGTCGGTAACGGCCGAAAATCAGTATTTTTGGCCGTTACCGACCGGTATTCAAGAATTGGCATGTAGGGGCACAATTTTACAGAATCGATAAATTTACCGAATAGGTAAATTTACCGATTCTGTAAAATGCCGAATCGGTATTTTTACCGATTCGGTAAATCTCAGATGTAGGTGGGACTCTTCTGAGTCCCAAAGGTCCTACAAAATCGGTATTTTACCACACAATCCTATTGTGTAGTAAAATACCGAATTCAGGTGTGCATGCACATGTGTGCATGCACACCTAGCCATGTGACAGACAGACATGCCCTTGGGGCATATCTGTGTGCCACATGGCGCACATGCCTATTTGTGGGGTGCCAGAGGGTGTCAAAGTGACACCCCCTGCACCCTTGCAAAATTCGGTATTTACCGATTCTGTAAATACAGAATCGGTATTTCCCATTGTTTCCAATGGGCTTCAAAGTATTTACAGAATCGGTACATACCGAATTTACAGATTCGGTATTTCCACATCTGGAAATACCTACATATCCACCCCTTAGATTTACCGATTTTTAATTACCGAATCGGTAAAATTCGGTAATTAAAAATCGGTAAATCTATTTTACCTACATCTGGCCCAAAATGACCAAAAATGATGCTTAGAAATTGGGCATTCATGTCTCTCTAATATTCATACATGTTTTTGCTTAGAACATGCTTCTGAACACAAAGGGCAATTAGAATGCTCTGTGAGATGGTGTGTCTTAACCAAAATTTAGGTGTAACTTACTTACGAATTTCCACCAGTTAGACATATTTTTATTAGAAAAATTGTTCTTTGCGCACATTTAAAAAAAAGATCTTCTGCAGTATTGATAGGTTAGAGTGTATATCTTTTTTATCAATCGTTGATATAAATATAGAGCTAAGACCAACGATTCTCATGTGTGTTTCCACCAGGACATCAATATATCCAACAAAGGAAATGTCGGAGGGGATACCCACCAGACAGTGAACATTGATAACCATGACAACGTCGCCAACATTAACAACTACAATGGGTGGAACTCCTGGAACTCTGTCTGGGACTACAACAGAGTGAGTATATCTGGCCTCGTACATCCATTCAGGAACTATTGCACATATTCAGTTAAGGAGCACCATCCACATAAGGAGCCATTCATTATGTCTAACTCTTTGAGAGCACACTCTTGTTTATAGGCCACAACCTTCCAGGAAAAACCAGGGACCATATACATTTTTCCAAAAGGCTATTTCTGTAAAAGAGTTCATGAGGTTTCTGCAAACCCTGGCACCAACTGAGTGCCCTCACTTCCTTGAAATGGAACTTTTTTCAGAAACTTCAAATTCACCTGACTTGTGTGCAGATTTTCTCACAAACATCATAAACTATTTTTGTTAAACTTTGAAAACTTTTTGAACGTTGTGAGGTTTAAAACTTCGATTGTTATAAAATGTATGTACAAAAGTCGTTTCTGCTGTTCAAAATATCGGCAAACCCCCCCCTTTTTTGGAAAAATTGTCTCACAAGATTTTCTTCTGTAGGATTTTTTTTCACAACTGTTTTTCCTGTGTACAAAACTTTGCAAAGTTCCTCAGTTTAGAAACTTCATGACATTTTGTAAAACAATTTCTTTTCGATCATCCTTCAATACCTATTGATGAACATGTGCCAATTCCATTGGTATGTAAGCATGTATGACAATATATAAAACGTATGACTATCTATGAAGTATATATTTATAACTCATGGAGCAGGGTCATTATAATTTAAGGAGCTTGTACATTGGGATCCACCTGTTCAGCAATCATTGTCTAATATATTAATGCACCAGCAGTTCAATGCTCCTACTATTGGTAGGACTGACAAAGCCTTCCACCCTTTGGTGGACAATACATTAAGAACCACCAAGGTCCAATTGCGAGTAAGACATATGGGTGCCCCTTCAGTATCGTTGGGAAAGTAGATAAAACCCCCATACACAGGCCACACTCGGACAAGGCCTAGCACCCCCCCCCCCCCCACCCACCTCCTCCTCAATCCTCACCAGCTTCCCCCATGACATTAACCAGGTATTCATAGGAGGTGATAAATGTCAGCAGAATTGTCCCAGCATGATACATAGATATTTCCACCTACTGTTCCTGGGACCTCCCAGTTATTCCCCATGTTGGTGCTATAACTTCAATGGCTGGATTTAGGGTCAAGGATACTGGACGGAATCCTAGATCCTGGGCCCCGTGCATATACCCTGCCAACTCCTTGTGAGACCGTAAATTAGATAGTAATCTATATTGTCATTAGTGTTGAATTAGCACTACATTAAAGTTTTACTAATTATGTACACATAATCAAAGCATTTATAAGTACATACTCTTGAAAACACTGACCTCAGCTACTCGTAGTATTTTACACACCAGACTGTATGCCTACCTTTTGTAATGTACTGGACACACGCCAGAAGGGAGCAGAGTAAATACTGAATGAACTCTAAGGAGCCATTTCATACACGTAAGGATTTCTGGTCAGGGTGGCTTGAGAGATAACTGTCTTGGCTCATTATAACTTATTTCCTGCTGTGTTTTTAAGGGCCTTTTTGCAGCCAGACTCTTCCACAAGAGGGCCTGCGTGGTGTCAAGGATGAACAAAGCTGTGGTGCCAAGCCTGGCTCAACTCGGAACCGTGTCCCACGAGAAGAAGGTACTGATGGGAGCAAAGAGGAGGCAGTGGGACCCTTGAAGAAGGGACATGCTCAGACCTTCCTGTAGGAGGTACACAGTATTGGTAGCTGCAGGAGCCTGCTGATTGGAGGCAGGGCTTAGGAGGCGTCCTGTATGGCAAGCCCTGTCCAGTGACAAATGCCCTAAGATTGGCGTACAGAGTGTGCACCAAAAGGCAATGATACCTCAGAATAAATTGAAGGATCTTGCTTTATATGAGTTCTCTTCTGTGGTGCTTTTCCTGATTTGAAAGGCCTCTATGTGTTGGGGAGAAGATAAACTGAAGATGTTCTGCTATTACAAGTGTTGGATTGGATACATTTGGGTGTCTTACGTCTTTCACATCGATGTGAGCTTCCATCAGTGCCAGCTTCTCACTGTGCCCACCAATCTTCACATTCTGCCCTGCCCACCTGGGCCGGAAATCAGAACCAGCCCTGGCAAAAAAGTTTAAATCAGCCCCAAAGTGTAGGGTACGACTGCTAGATAAGGGCTGTGTGGCATGGCTGGGCCCGGCTGCTGCTCTCAGAGCTCCTATAGAGCCTGTAGCCCCATGGGAAAATGTCAGAGTGGTAGTATTGCCAGTGCTCACCAATGCCAGTTTTTCACACTGTCCACCAGTCTGAGCATCATGTAATGCCCACCAGTGCTCCCTTCTCAGGCTAAGCACAAGCACATCATTCTCACACTGCCTTGTCTCAAACTGATCCATAGTCTAGGGTACCGACACTGAACCAAGGGGCACAATTACAAGGAAATGTCGAAGCGCGGAGCTGTGCCAAATTTGCCAGCGCTGCGCTCTAACCTTTCCAAAACACAGGGGTGCACCCTATTTATAACAATACGGTGCACCCCTATGTTTTCTCTAGCGCTGGCGCTACAATTAACTGCCTAGTGCCAACGCAGGTACCCCTGCACCATAATACAAGGGTGCCTGCGTTGCAAGAAATGATTGTTTATGTGCAGGAAGTTTTCGCTTCCTGCACATAAACAATCAATAATGGGGATTTGTTACTTCTATGTGTGCTGCATTCTGCAGTATACAGAGAAGTAGTAAATAGTCATTATTTATTTATTGTTTATGTTCAGAAAGGGATCCATTTCAGCGCATAAACAATCATTAATGGGGTTTTGCTCTGTTATGTGTGTGCTGCAGATTGCAGCAACACATAGAAAATTTCGCCACTGCCTCAGATTTACACATCCTGTAAATAGCGTCAAAACGCAATAGATGGTGCGGTGGAACGCTCACGGCAACACACATTGCACGCCCCTTTCATGCAAAGTGATGCGTGTAAAGGGGCCATATTTTCAAGGAAGCATTAGGCCACATAAAGTGGCTTAGCGCTGCTTTGTAAATATGAAGAAAGGCATAGCGCAACAAGAACGTCACTAAAGCGCTATTCCCTTGTAAATATACCTCTGGGTCTTTTCACTATGGTTCTCTTCCAGAAGCATATTGTGTTTTTCAAACTATTCAGAAAAGTTCTTGTACTTCTTATTAATGGACTTGTTTCCCCTCTCCTCTTAGCCTGCTGCTGGTGTTCCTCACCCACGAGAGCTGACTTACACCGTCACCCAGAACAAAATCAAGAACGTTGCTCAGTTTGGGAAGCATGTCGAGGCCCTGTGCAAAGGCGTGCCTACCTACTACGCCCAGGAGATCCAAGGTAAGGGAAAGCCTGTAGTTCCTTTCTTTTCTTGTTTTGAAGGGGCCATCCAATGAAAAGTATAAAGGGTGACATCTAATCCAATCTTACATCAGCAGCAAATACCAACAATTATCCACAATGCCCCTTTGTTTGATGACATCTGGCTGGGTTGTAAAACCTATTCTGGCTTCATTCAATACATGGCCCCTTTAATTGAAGGGTCTGGATAAATTCTTCCATTTATCCTAATTTGCATCTATCCTAAAATACACCCAATGTGCACAGCCAACATAAAAGAAACTCAGGAGCAATAGATTCACGAGGCACTGAAATGTTATGTCCATTTAGATACATACATCTTTGTACTATGCATTATTTGAAAATATTTAAAAGATTGATTTCTTTAACTATATCGCTTTTTTATTTGAAAATATGTATAGCTAAAATGTCTTTTTATTATCTTTTAAATATTTTTAAAAGAATATAAAAGCACATTTTAGTTATAAATATTTTCAAATGAAAAAGAGATATAGTTAAAGAAATCACCACGTTATGCAATAGTCATTTATTTTCAAAATATGTCATACTGTTATACTCTAAACCTATCATGACAAATTAGTTAGCTACTGTGAGGTCTGCAAAACTATTACGACTGGTTTGCGGTCTACAAAGTTTTTGTGAGTTGTCTATTGGAATTTTTCAAAGGCTACTTGATGCCCGGAAAACCTCTTGAGATGTGCTGAAATCCTAGTCGGGTGTCTGTAAACTTTAGTGGGATGTCACTGAAACAAAGTGAGATAGCAAAGCTCTCAAGATTGCTCATTTAGGTAAATGCTCAATGCTGACACAGGCTGTCATCTTAGGTAAACAAGCTTCAATCACGGCAAGGCCAATGCAACGTTTTTTTGTCATTAAATTGCTTAGGAGTGACACCAGTTATTCACAGGACCATAAAACGGGAAAAGGTTGGTAGGAAACATGATATAAAAATGAACAACCTTATTTAGAGCTTGGTGGACAGGATACTCCGTCAAATCCAGATTATGAAAACCTATGGTGGTAACAGTAACCCCATTTTTAGGCCATATAAAACAATTGGGATGACTTCAAAACATTTGGTGATATCCCTAAACCATATTCTGAGGTCCCCAAGGTCATGGGAATGTTCTCAAACCTAGTGGAATGCCATGGAAACGTTTATGTGGTGTCATCCATGCCTATTGCGAGTCCTCAACCCCAAATGAGATATCTTCAACATCTATTGGGATGATCTCAATTTATTTAGTGATGTCATCAATATCTATTACTATAGAATGAAAACATATTTTATGCTATCAAATCCTATCACGATGTCATTAAAACTAAGCTGAGTGAATTTCTCATTACATGAGTGTAATCTTGGTAAAGACCCATCAATGGGCTATACACAGTGTTGTGTTTTCACTGAGTTAAATGTATGAATTCGTTAGGTGGCGCCCTCTATCAGATATACGAGTAAAAACAAGATGTTGTTACATCACCGAATGTCTCAAACATGACAAAAGAAGCACTTACACAGACAACCATCTTAAATCAAAATGAAATGGTAGGATTGGCGAATGGAATAACAGATAGCCACACCCTTTCAAAGTGTACTGTCAAATCATGCTGAAGTCAAGTGTCCTGTTTGTAATGGCCGCTGTCTCTTCTATTCAAGGCACCAGCCTGTTCGTGGACAGCAGCGGCTGCACTGGCATCGGAATCCTGAACATCCTGGGCATCACCCTCTGTGGCCGCATCACAGGCTGCTAAACTTGAACCCCGCCCTCTTAAAAAGACTGTGCCTGGTCTACATGATTTTTATGCTGCTTGTGTTTTTGTGCTCTCTTTTCCTCTCTGATGTGAGGGGCATGTTGTTGACTCATGTATTCACCCTTGGGGGTTCCTGACCTCTTTCGATTAATAATAAACTTCTTTTATGAACACTAGGCATGCTGTGTTTCCTTTGGCTCGCCTAAGAGAAACTGAAAATTTTATTTTATATGTTTATTTTATTTCTTTTCACTATGGTGAGTTTTACCTGTGAAAAACTCAGGTCTTTATCCTAAAAGCACACAACAGAACTTAAGACAGAAAGGAACTACTCACTCTCTACTTTTGCCTAAATGCATGGTACTATCTACCACTAAAATATGGTGGCCATTGTCCATTATCACTTCCAAGGGCATTTTGCGCTTGTGCTTACTCATTGCGCGAGTGATGACATCAGAAGAAGTTTATTGGGGAGTGCAGGGTCTATGAAAAAGTGCATCCTGGAGTTCCATTCTAAATCCCCATCCTCTAAATCAGAAAATCTTTGAGGATATAATTCGGCTGAAGATTTGAATTTAGGGAGTCTGATTACCATTAATACCCAATTTGAGTTTTAATCCCTTAATCCCTTTACCACCGCCTGAAGTAAGCCTATACTGCTAGCTCTTGCTAACACTGAGAGACAAGTTTAGAATATGAACACCTCTGACATCCAAATGGAATGAAAAAGGCTTAGGCCCTTATTATGAGTCTGGTGGTCCACGGACCGCCATCTCATGGTGGCAGTCTCTGACTGCCCTACTACAACTAGGGCGGTTGGGCCACCCTGGGACCACCCCAACCGTCACACCGGCCATGGAACCGCCATTTCCTGGGGGTTATGCAGCAGTCCTAAGGTCGTAATATGCTTGGCGGGACTGCCGCAGTCCCACCAATCATATTACGATTTTCCTCTCATCGGCGGTTTTCTTGGCGGTGAGCCCGCATTAAAACTGTGGCGGAGAGGAAACAATGGGGGCCCTAAAGGGCCCCTTGGTGCCTCACCCCATGTGGATGCACATGGGGATATAACATGTGCCCCCCTGTTTGCATGCACCCCAGTACCTGCACAGCATTGACTGTAGCAGTCCATGCTGTGCAGGTACTGCCTTTGGCGTTCCCATTGCAGTGCATATTTCATAGCCACCTCCCTAGGAACGCCAAAGAACCGCCCGCCAGACCAGAAGAAAACTCCTGATCAAGCGGCGGTTCCTACACGGGTTTGGCAGCGCAAGAGTGGGTCCCGCTCCTGCACCGCCAAACTCGTAATGAGGCCCTTAAACTCTTTGAAACAGTAGTGGTAAATATCAGTAATTATCTGCCACACATACCTCCATATACCCACCTGTTGCCATAGTACATGGTCCAGTTTGTCCAGTTTTAGCCATGGAACTAGCATACTTGACATATAACCACGTCTCCTGGTTCTACGTTTCTATCGTATGTAATTGACAGCGACTAGGATTGTAGTCATTCTAATGGAGAGGTTGGGAGGCTGGCCTTCCCAGGGAAAATACATTGCATTGTGAGCACTGTCAAGCTTTATAATACAGTGTGTATTTACAGCATAATTAGAAGAACTGGTGCAATTGAGATTTTTAATCCAGGTCTCCCATCTGTCCAAACTATTTGCTCCGGCCAATAACTTTTTGAACTTATTCATCTCCTTCCTTTTTTGCAAGATTGGGAGTATTTATAATCACCGTAAAAGCTGCTTCTACACATGCGGTTTAGTGTGGACTAGATATTACCTTGGTCAGGGGAGAAGTACCCAGTCTCATGGTATAGTCACTAAAATGCAGTATGGTGGTAAATGTATACCCATTACAGCAAGCTGGAGTGAGCTGGGGTCTCGGGTCTCCTACCCGACAAACAGTTTGCTACTGGGCATATCTTACTCTTATTGTCAGCTGCCTTATTAGAAGAATTAGACAACAATTGATTGCTCCCAGGACAGGACGCAGCATAGTATTCATTAAAACATTCGGGCTGTTCACTGGGAGGTGGCCGGATTTGCAACCCAATCGTTGCGCGTGCTCCTGAAGCTGCACTGCTCAGGGCTCCGCCTGCGTCGCAGCTCCTCCTTCACAGCCACCGACAGGCAGTGGCGATTGGTGGATTTAATTGGTGGTTCCAAAGTGAGTGGTAACGTGTAAACAGATGGGCATCAACTGACATAGGATGGTGTAGAGGAGCTCCCCTGCAAATTTTTTTTAGAATAATTGGGGTTAAATGGAGCAGGATTTCAGAACAGTAATGCTCATCCTGGACCCAAACATGGCACTCCTGACTGAGCACAGTCACTTCCGACTTCAGACAAGATTGAATCCCAGCCAATACCAAGATCAGGGTAGATGTACTGAGCCAGGAGTTACTTTGATTTGAAACTGGAATAACTACAGACTTGGGGAACATAAAGTCCCAACTCCACTGCAGATAAACCATCTGAGACATGTAAAAATATTGCTCGGTGTTCTATTTTCTCCTCAACTGCATGCACACAATTTCACTAATTTAGAGCTGTTTTCTGCATTGCTTTAATGGTGCCTTGTGATTCCAAAATGTCATGAATTATTGGTCGGTGTGCATTACCGGATAGCCCTTAGGTAGGCCTGTGGCAGACCATGTATATTTCCCGTTTAAGTGATCCATCTTAGGTTTTTACGCACAGGGCAACGGGTACTCACAGACAGACCATAATCTTGGTATTCTAATGTAATTAACTTACATTTGCATTGTATTCTTCGTGATTACTGTGCGCTATACTTTAAAGTGGTATCCTGCCTGAACACAAGCTGCTTTCTCATCCCCTCCTCTCTCTGAGGGCCCCTGCTGCTTCTGATTACATTACTCACTCATTGTTGTGCTCACATGTACATCCCCTCCTCTCTCCGAGGGCCCCTGTTACTTCTGATTACATAACAAACTCATTTTTGCGCTCACATGTACATCCCCTCCTCTCTCTGAGGGCCCCTGCTGCTTCTGATTACATTACTCACTCATTGTTGTGCTCACATGTACATCCCCTCCTCTCTCCGAGGGCCCCTGTTACTTCTGATTACATTACTCACTCATTGTTGTGCTCACATGTACATCCCCTCCTCTCTCCGAGGGCCCCTGTTACTTCTGATTACATTACTCACTCATTGTTGTGCTCACATGTACATCCCCTCCTCTCTCCGAGGGCCCCTGCTGCTTCTGATTACATTACTCACTCATTTTTGCGCTCACTTCTCAGACAGAATTATTCAAGCAAAAAACTCTTCTAAAGAGATTTTAAAAATAGTAAAAACATTAGCCCTTCCATGCTCCCCGTCTTTCTCAGCCAGCCAAGAGCTGTGTAATAAAATTGCTAAATGCTTTTTTGAGAAGGTGAACAACATCTTTACCACCTTCGCTGGCTCCGCCCGCGAAACAACACAGAGTTTAGCAACAGAACAGGCAGAAATTAATAAGGATAGCCCGCTTCTACTTAACTTTACCCCTTTAACAGAATTAGACTCCAGCAACCTATTACTGTTTCAACCCGTGCCCTAGCTCAGTAGTCATTTCAGCTGCAGAGCCATGTAAAAAATTCTGACTTCTATCTTTAACACTATGTATTCAGATGGGTTTTTTCCAAAAGACTGGAAGCATGCTTCAATTCGGCCACTACTGAAGAAATCCAATCAGGATGTCAATGACCCCAATAATTTCAGACCAATGTCCAGAATTCCTCTCCCGGGGAAGGTAATTGAAAGGAATATTAAGGCTCAACTCAATACTTTTTTACAAGACTGACAAGCCTTTGACCCAACCCAGTTCGGATTTAGAGGAGACCATAGTACTGAAGCGGCACTTTTAAAGTCCACAGAGGAGATCAGAAAGATTTTGGATCAAGGAGGGAATGCCGCACTGATCATGCTGGATCTCTCGGTGGCATTCGACACTGTCCTCCATGAGGTTATGTTGGACCGTCTACAGGAGATAGGAGTTAAGGTCCCTGTCTGAAAACTTCTTAAATCATTTTTAACTGATAGAGTAGAAACTGTAGCCCTAGATGAATTTGAAGCTAAATCATTCTCTTTACCTTGTGGTGTTCCACAGGGTTCATCTTTGAGCCCAACTCTTTTTAATGTTTATGTCTCCAAGCTGGCACCTCTCATTTAATCATTTGGGTTCACATTAACTTCATATGCTGATGATACCCAAATCGTGGTGAACTTACTTCCACGCGGCACATAGACTACTTCAGTGAGGTTGCGAAATTGCATGAGTGCCGTGGGAGGGTGGATGGCCCAGAACTGTTTAACTCCTTCCATGCTCATGACGGAGCCGCTCCGTCATGAGCCGCGGTTGCGCTGTGCTCATGATGGAGCGGTTCCGTCATGGCCCTGCCGCCGCGCCTGCGCGGTGCTGATTTCGCGCCTGCGTGGCACGTTCTATTGAGCGGGCGGGGCCATGATGGAACCGCTCCGTCATGAGCACAGCGCAACCGTGGCTCGTGATAGAGCGGCTCCGTCACGAGCATGCGAGCGCCGCTCAGCCCCCCCCCCCTACCGCTGTGGCGGAATTGCCGCCGCAGCGAAGGGGTTAAAACTCAACTCCAGCAAAAAGGAGGTGGTTTTGTTTGGAAACAACCCAAATCTTTGGACACCAGATTGCTGGCCAATAGACCTTGGCCAGCTTCCCACACCAGTTGGGAAAGTGAAAAATCTGGGCTTCTGGATTGATGAGAAATTGAGCTGTAGGGACCAGGTGAATAAAGTAGTTTCCACCACCACCTATATTCTAAAACCCTGCAAAAAAATATTGCCATTACTCCCCAAAGTGGCACAAAAAACAGTTGTCACTGCTATGATTATGCCGAGACTGGATTACTGAATAAGTCTCTATTTGAAGATACATGATGGATCCCTAAACAAACTGCAGGTTTTACAGAACGCACCTGCTAGATTACTCGCCCGCATACCTAGGTCTGAGTCCTTCTGTGCCCAAGTCAAAGCCTTGCATTGGCTGCCAGTGAGGAAACACATCCAATTCAAGGGCTTATGCTTGGTTTTTAAAGCCCTTCATGGAACTGGGCCTGAATTCCTTAAGTGACTCATTCATTGGTACACCCCGACTATAACACTGCGATCCTCTGACGCCAAATTGGTGTCAGTACCTAGGGTGAAGAAGACCAACTGGGGGGTAGAAGTTTCACAGTCAATGCGGCAAGGGCCTGGAATGCGCTTCCTCTTTCTTTAAGAAGCATGACCAACCTTTTTGCATTTCGGAAGCCATTGAAAACCTGGCTTTTCACAAACTGATCCAAATTGATGTGCGTCTCGCTCCATCTGACTTGACTCTCCTGTAGGCCTTCTCCCAGCGCCAGGCCCCCCTTGGGCAACAGTTGCGCTCTACAAATAGTAATAACATAACATAACATGTACATGACCCACACATTAGTACACCAATATTGCATCATCAGCTGTCTAAGGCACAAGCTGTATGCCTACCACTGCAGCCCAAGCTTGCTGATGGTCACATTTTAAGACAACTGAGAGCTCTCCTTAGATATCTGTGAGCATTAACAGACCATTTTAAAGGGCTTTCATGTCTCCTGCTTTGCATTCTGGGTGTTGTAGTTCTTGCAATGAGGACTGCGGGGCTTGGAAAAAACGACTGACTTCAGAGGCATGGACTAGGGAAATTGAGTGGTTTGAAAGGTTAGAGATTTTGTACCACCACACAGAGATTAAGAAACACAGGAGCACATGTGTGTCAATGACACAAAGAGGTTTCCCAAAAATCAATAAATTACATTAAAAACCCCAAAGCCCAGCACCGGAGGGACGCATCCCTTCCAAGAGTTTGGTTTACCTGTGTCCCTGATGGTCTATGAATGACTTTGCTGGGAATCTCACAGAAGTCGAGTAGCACATGGGTTACTGTTCCAGTTAGACCTCTACTAGGTAGGATACCCCGGAGTGGCAGAAGCACCCCCAGAACAGTAAATTCACCCCTAATGTGTGGATGTCACCAGTATTCGGGTGTTGACACACGCACCCCCCCTCCCCCAACTCTTATATTTCCTTCTGCAATAAAATGAGCTGTGACTGCACAAGGGCGACTAACTAGACTAGTAGCCAACAGTTGCTTCTCAGACATGTGGGAGGTGCTGCAGATAGGAAGAGTCATGAACATGCAAGGGCATGCTCAGTGCACCAGTAGCACTGAGCATGCACGTTTTCAATGGTGCTTAAGGATCAAGCTACTTTGTCTCAGGATCAGTGCTATATTCACGAAGAATCTCTAGAATATTAGTTTGTTTCTTCACTCAAGTCGAGGACTGGACGTGCTTCCGCCGATCAGTCCAGTCCTCGACTTGAGTGAAGAAACAAACTAATATTCTAGAGATTCTTCGTGAATATAGCACTGATCCTGAGACAAAGTAGCTTGATCCTTAAGCACCATTGAAAACGTGCAGGGGTCATCGGCTCATATCTATAAACTCGTCCTGATGATGGTCTTTTAACTAATCTTGATAAGACCGAAACGTCGACCTTCACGTCCACTCCTGCTATCATTGACATCCTGCGTTCAGTGCCTTACTGCGAATATAGCAGTAGCCATTGTATCATATGTAATACCTGGGACGTATTCTTTTGTACTATTGGACCAATTAATATTTTCCGTGTACATCTGAATCTTTTATGTTTTATTCTTTCAACTGATGAAATAACCCTTAAAACTGTTTCAAAATGACAACAATTTTGATACATAATTACTTTGTGTTGCTTCTTCTTTTAAATGTCTGGCTAGTGTGGTAGCCTTTCAGTGTGACTCTTGCACCGAAACAATTGGACTGTCTAGTATAACGCAGCTACTGATGATTCCAGTTAGGGTTTAAAACTTTTTTTGATTAGAAATCCTGCATGCTGCGCATAATAGTGTGAAACAAATCCCTTGCTGGCATTTTTTTGTGATATGCTTACAATGAGGGCAAACTCCAATCCTGGGCCTTTACTGAAGGTATCAATGCATTCAAGCATTTCTATTCCTGGTTGCCTCACCGGGACCCAAGCTCCTGACTGCTTCAACATGTAGATGGAAGCCAGTCAACTGGTTTGTAGTTCACCGCCCCTTCCTGACGGCAGCCTTTGAATTGCCTCAAAAAATGTAGTAGAGAGTTATCATCTCCTATACATTCCACTGTCATAAACCCACGAGGACCAGCAAGCAACCTCCCGAAGAATCTCCCTCCCCTTATTACCTGCAACTGACTTTATAGCTATTACACCTGTGCCCAGGCCATTTCTTACAAGCCGGCCAATGACCACACCTGGCTCTGGTGACACTACACTCTGTTAGTCCATATGTATATTTGGGCCATGATTCACAAAAAGGGATGACTCGAGGTGGTTCTGATGCCACTCTGCTCCCTCAACAATTGTAATAAATATTATATTATACTTTACTCATATGACATGCCATGATATTTCCATATATATACATATATAATATATTTAAAACAAGGTATTTCACCAAATCCAAGACAAAGGTGTTCAATTTGTGAAGTAAGGAAAAAACATTTTACCGAGGCCTTCTGACTATGACAAGATTTGTTCCTATGTCTAATGACATTGTAACATACAATCAGTAATGCAGTAAACAGTATTTTTCACATTTGAGCTTCACTGTGCTTTGGTGGTAATATAAAATTTTACATTTGTACTGTAGTAAGAAATACATGAATGTGTTTGTATTTGCACAGTTTCTTCAAATTATATAATTTAATGGGCCTCATGTATTTCCCCTGCAATGGCAGATATAGAATGTATGCAGATTTGAACAGTGTAATATGCTGTTTATTACGATTGTTGAATGTAGAGAGAGTCCATGAATCACAGAGTCTAGAAATCTTGAGTGCATCATGAAGTCCATCCCTCAGCAATAGTAAATACCATATTTCATTCAATCTGTGAGGCAGTAACATTGTTTTTTTCTCATCTCATTTCACTATATTCTAGTAGAAAAATATAATGTAATATTTGCACCGTAGTAGCAAACATTTACGTGTGTCTTCATCAATACAGTGGCTCTAAATTATGTGTTATTGGGCTACATTCATTTTCTCTTTTTTGGCATACCAGTGTAAAAGAATGGAGCCTAATAAAACATGTTGTGTCAAGCAAGTGTAATAAACGAGAATTCTGACATTTATTTAAACAGGTAAAGTCCTGTGTTATTAACAGAGAGAAGCTCCGTATTTTAGTCAGACCATGCATGTAATTAGAAAATTACAACAATGCTCCTTCATAATAAGTTATTATAAGAGAGTATGTAAGAAATTGGGTTACTGGTTGGGGCAAACTTCCACTCAAGTAGGAACAACAATCTATGCCAAGGTGAAGTCACAGTCAAAACCTAAGTTAACCTGTGCCCATCCCTCGGGTAGCTTGGCACAGAGCTGTCCGGCTTAACTCAGAATCAATGTGTAAAGTATTTATGCAAAACCTCAAATTGTAAAGCAGTGAAAAAACACCACAAAAGGATTCCATACCAGTTTACAAATACAGAGAATTAATTTTTTCTGAAAACCTTTATTTTGTAAAAAGGGAATACAGTTACAGACCTACAACCACGGAGGCTGGTCAGTAGTACGCAATACCAGTGGCACAATAATACACAGCTCATCAGCCGACAACCCGGGGGCCCGGCAGCGAAAAGGCACAATATAATGGAGAACTTGTGGCAATAAGAGGATAAATAAAAGGTTTCACATTTCATATTTTATAAATAACAAAAAATGAAACACAAAAAAGAGTCAAGGCGGTACCATGCAATGTAATGACTGTCTCATGCAGCAGGGGGAGACAAATGATTAATGAGTATTGCTATGAAAGAGGAGAGATCTTGGAGAGGGGGGGGCGAGAGCAAAACAATACATCACATACAACGAGAAGCTAAGGAACCGGAACGCACTGTCAAGGAAATTGAGGAATGTCGGGAGCTTTGGTAAAGGGGGGAGTGCAGATCTCCCCTCGGTATGAATTCCATTGACCCCACATCCTTCCCCATTTCTTGGGCCTACCAAGGGAGATATATACGATTTTCTCTCTAAACATGCACCAGTCCATGTTTTCTTTCCAAGTTAGAACTGATGGCGCACTCTGAGATCCCCACAATTGAGCAATGTCTCTTTTCGTAATCATGTTGCCCAGTGTGACCCATTGAGTATGAGCAACAGTGCAATCATTCGGCTCCCAAATGTTCAACAAGCAGCGCCTGGCCTCAGGCAATAACTCAACACCCGTCACTTCACCCATCACCGCATGCACTCGATTCCTGAAAGCCACTACCTTCGGACATTCCCATATAATGTGAAGGAAGGTAGCAAGCATACTACAACCACGCCTACACAGTCCATCCGCAGAATAACCCATATGTATCAAAGGTGGACCTGTGACATAGACACGGTGCAGAATCTTCAGTTGCACCAAACGGAGACGCGCCAGAATCGCGACCTCTTTAGGGGAGGATATCGCAGCCTGCCAGTCTTCATCGTCCAATTCCAGTCCATCTCCGGTCCAGGCACCCCGAAGTTGCACAAGAAGGTCCGAACGGTCATTGATGAGTTTTTTTTATAGATGAGAGAGATAGTGCTCTCAGGGACGTACCCGTCAAGCACTTCATCTTCCAGGGGAGAAGACTCTGGGATCGTAGCACCAGCTGGGAAAACTGACTCAAGTGCGTGGCGGACTTGGAGATATCGGAAAAATTCCCTATCACTCAATTTATATTCCTGTTTAAGTTCATCAAAAGTCTTAACTCTGTTCTTGGCCCAGACATCGCCCACTTTACTGATGCCAATAAGGTCCCATCTATCGAATCCCTTTGTCGTCCATAGACCACCCAGTCTCTCCGCGGCATATAGGGGGGTCGCTCTAGTCAGCTTGTCCGTCCACCCCGTAGCCGTAGTTGCACTACCCCATACTCGTACCGCCACCCCAGTGGGGCCCGTCAGGTTCTTCCTGGCTGCTCTAGAATAGAGCGCTCTATTATAGTCACCCCTGGGCAGCTGACATCTATCCATCTCGAATGCGGGATTCGGAACAGGACCGTACATGGCATGGTTAACAGCACTCAGTTGGGATGCCCAGTAATAGCGTTTAATGTCAGGCAACGCTATACCCCCGTCGTACCAGGGCAAAGTCAATTTTGCCAATGCTATGCGAGGTCGCCCCGCCCACACCAGCTTCCTCTGGAGGCCCTCAATTTCACGGAAATAGCTAGCCGGCACCAGATCAAGTGTGTTTTGGATGGCATACAAGAATCAGGGGAGAGACATCATCTTGAACAGGGCCGCTCTTCCCAAGAGGGACAACAGCAAGCCACACCACGCCGCAACATCCGACCTAAGCCGGGCAAACGGAGGTAATAAATTTCGCTCATAGCGCACTGTGGGGTCCAATGAAATGTAGATCCCCAAGTACTTAAAGCCAACTCTAGAGACGGGTATCGGGCAAACACGAGGTAGAGAAGGTAAGTCTACTGTGAGAGGGTAGATACAGGACTTGGCCCAATCGGAATTTTTACCAAAGGAACTCAAGACGTCAAATAGGACACCCAGTGACATACGGGGAGAGGTAAGGTACAACAATATGTCGTCGGCGTATAATGATATACGATCGTCGAAGTCAGGGGACCATCGAATGCCCTTGAGCGAAGGCTCCCAGCGGAGCCACGCGGCAAGGGGTTCAAGGGCAAGCGCAAAAAGAAGCGGCGACAAAGGGCACCCCTGCCTCGTGCCGCGTCCTAGTACAAAGGGTTCCGAAGCCCTGCCGTTAACCACCACCTGAGCCAGTGGCTGCTCATACAAAAGTCTGACCCACCCGATGAACTTAGGGCCAAAACCAAGATATGGCCATTCCACCGTGTCGAAGGCCATCGAGGCATCAAGGGAAACCAAGATGGCCGGCTCGTCAAGAGACCCCGCCCTTGCTAAGACGCCATGAAGACGTCGAAGATTGAGCGCGGTGTTTCGATGGGGGATGAAGCCTGATTGGTCCGGGTGTATCAAGTCACTGATCACCGTAATCAGCCGGTTTGCCAAAAGCTTCGCCAGGATCTTGGGTTCCACATTCAAAAGCGAGATCGGCCGATACGATGAACAGTGTTCACGGGGCTTGCCATCTTTATGGATGAACAGAGAATTTTTTTAATAAGTAGAACAAGACCAAAATGACAATTATCCAATTAGTAGAACCGGAGATATGCAGGTTTTAAGGTTTCAGTGTAAACAAAGCCAAAAAGCACAAGCGTCAACTGTGGATTTCTGATCACATCAAGAAGAGAGAAAGTCACATGTTCAGGCCAACCTCAGTGGAGCATGGGCCGCTACAGGGACCCAGTTAGGCCTGCTGAATGAGAGTACCTTAGGTCCTGGTTGCAGAGCATTGTGAGACACGGCACTGAGGATGTGTTGCACTGCCGAGACAATGCGTCGGTGGCAGGGTGCTGCCAAGCTGTAATGCAAAGTCCTGCATCATCTTCGAGGTTCCTGTTTACGAGGGCTTGCGATGTAAAGTCCGGCTGTGAGGATGCATTACGCAGTCAAGACAATGCTTTGTTGCAAGGAGTTGTGAGGTGGTGATGTGGGAACCTGCATCATTGTCGAGGCTGCAGTCACTGAGAGATTTGTGATGCGAGGGCATGCTAAGGAAAGCTTTGCACAGGGGGCAGTTCCAATGCGGACTCCGATGTCGATGCGGAGACTTTGCATAAGTAATACCCCCACAGTGGAAGCGATGAATCAGTTTTGGTCGGGGTTGCACGGCAGAGTGGAGGAAATGCACAGGTTTTGCTAGGTCCACAGATGGGCTGGCAGAGCACCTTTATTCCCACTTCCAAGGAGCCAGGACTGGAATGGCACCACTTAGCAGGGAAGACCTCACATGTGGCAGAGTGCAAGTACTGTTTTCAAGGTTGTTAGAGCCTTCTGTCCCTGAAGCTCTAGTGAGGAAGTCAGCCAACTAGCACTTGGATTCACTTTGGAGCCGGAGCCCTGGGATCAACAGATGCAGGCACAGCCATTCTCATCCAGGCAATAGAGCAACAGGTAGCAGGTCAGCACATCAAGGCAGCAGCCCAGCAAAGTGGCAGTCCTTTCTGCAACACAACAGTCTTTGTTCCTGGCAGAGTGTCCACGGGACCAAATGTGTACTCAAGAGTTGTTGTCTGAGGCCCAATATGTATACCCAGTTCTGCCTTTGAAGTGGGAGAAATTCCAGGATGTTTCCCTCTAAAGTCCCCAGGCATCCTGCCTTCCCTGTCCTGCCTCCAGACTAACTACAGAGGGTATTCAGTCTTTTAGGGGGAGGCAGGACATGGCTTATTCAAGTGTAAGTAGGGCTGTGCCCAGCTCCGCTCTTTTACCCTGCCAGTGATGGCTCATCCCTGCAACCTACGTGCTCTAATGGGGGTGGCTTTCTAGGAGGAATACACAAACACAACTGTCAGCTACACCCAGTCATGTGATCCATAGACAGCCTACAAGCCTTAAATGGCTAAGGCAGGAAACTGACAACTTTCTAAAAGGGGCATTTTCAAAATTGTAATTTAAGTTCTGACGTTAAAATAAGAAGAATTTTCATTACACCAAACATGAACTGGTTGCCTGTTCTCATTTGGAAATTACAGCTTATTAAATGTAATAGAGTAGGTCCAATGTTATTCAAAGGGAAAGTTAGGCCTTGCAGTGGTGAAAAATGACTTTAAGATTTTTTCACTATGAGGACATGTAAAACTTAAAAGTGCATATCTGACTTTTTTTAAATACACTGCACCCTGCACTCTGGGCTGTCCAGGGGCTAGAGGCGACTTATATGTACTAAAAATGGAAGGTTTGGGCCTGGCAAAAGGTTTTCTTAGGCAGCTCGAAAAGGCAGTTTAAAACGGCACATACAGGCTGCAGCGGTAGGTCTTAGACATATTTAACACCTTGGCTGCTAGGCGTTTTCCCCCTCCTGTGCTGGGAATTGCCATTTTAGTGGCACCATGACGAGCTCAGCTCGTCATCAGCACACGACACCCGTGGGTGATGACGAGCTGAGCTCATCATCAGCATCGAAAGGGTTAAAGGGCTATATAGGAGGGTAGTACAGGGTGGTACAGTAAGTGCTGCAGACCCACTTGTAGCATTTAATTTACAGAATGTGGGTACATGCAGTACCACTTAACTAGGGACTTAAAAGTAACTTAAATATGACATTTGGGGATCAGCAAACGTTACCATGTTTTAAGGAGGAAGTACATGCACTTTAGCACTGGTTAGCAGTGGTAAAGTGTGCAGAGTTTTAAGTTCAGCAAAAAAGAGATCAGCACAAATGAAGGAGGTAGCTCAATGTTTGGGGGAAATCTACCCTAAGGCAACCAGATCTAACAGAGTAGTTATATAACAGTGCACCCTTCAATTGGAAACAGTGGGTAGATTGTCCCCTCCACCGCCTTGGTCTCTGAACCTCTGGAAGAGCACACTTTCATCCAGCAGCTAGATTTTGCAAAATGTGGACGCCGACCCTGCTTCCCCTCCCCCACCAGTGATAATTAAGAATTTGGAGCAGGAAGGATGTTCGCATCTGCTTCGCTCTCCAACCCTGCCAATTTCTGCCTCCAAGACTTGTTTCCAATAGATGACAGTCCTGGTGGAGTTGTGGTGGTTGGCGGTCAGTCTGTCATTGTTGCTGTAACTCCTTTCAATCCTGCACCCACCTCCACTGTTAGCCACCCCACTTATTCGAGGACACAAGTATAAACACAGGGAGATAAGGAGCAATGATAGAATTCTCTTCCAATAATAACTACTCCTAGGCCATCTAAGACAGGCCTGAGAGCCAAAACAATATGATTGGAGCAGTGGTCCATACAAGCTGTGATCATAGCATCCAGTTTGTTTTTATTTGCATTCTGGGATCTGTAGCTGTGCTGCTGATATCTAAATACAATAATGCAAGTCAAAGTTTGCACAAAAAACACACGCACAGCACTGGTGTACCTTTGAATGCCTGATCAAAGACAATTTAAGACCACTGTGGGAGGTTAAAAGCTTCCATTTATTATCTGGAATAAAGTACCCACATCTGCACATTTAAATTATGGTGTCCATCACCCCGGCGTCCTGTGTCTACATAAAAGAAACTTTATATGACTGTATATGATCACAGACCTCCTCACTGACATTCACTAGTATTGTAATGTACAGATGGGGTAATTCAATCCATATGCAACATCAAAGGGGCTCACTGTTCATGTTACACCGACCTCTTCATGTGCCACCAATCAAATTGTGGTACAAAAGGGGGTGGTGATGGACGGAGCATCTGAAACAATCAAATTGTAGCATTACATTTTTAACCGTAACTCCACGAGTGAATATTTTCTAAAACAAATACATGACTGATATTATGTGTGAACATAATTTGGGATATTCATTTGCACTTTTTCGTTTTGATCACACCAGATGCATTGTCGCATTGTCGCATCTCAACACAGCGTTTTAGAACCTTTATATTAATGTATCTAACAAAACCTCTGATCTATTTCCAGATAACTCAGCCTACTGTGTGAATGCGCAGCAAATGAACATATTAACAAAATGCATGCCCCAGCCCGTGGATTAGTCACAGAGAATCTCCAAACTCTCATAAAAGATTCCCGAATGTCCTAAATCCCTCGTTCACCGGCTTCTTCTTGAACTGTGTTACAGCGAAACCAGAATACGCCATAGAATTTGTTTTATTATCATATCAAGATACTACTTTGTTTCTTCTCTAAATCGAAAATATAAATACTTTAATAAAACAACATTTGTGTCAGAATGTGCAACAGATGGTGTCTGACTGTTTGAACACCTTAATTCTGCACTTGAATGCCAAAAGGCCAAATTGCCCAACTTATCTAACTATGTATGGGGCGCTGTGCAACATCTTGCAAGTTCTTGGCCATCCCAGAACACATTATTCGTGATTGGCTACCTACAACCCAAAATAAATGTTCTAGTTGAGACTGGTAGAAGGACTGATTGGAAAAATCATTTTTCTCCACAGTTCTGATTGTCCAACTTTGGAGAAATCTGTTTTTTTTATATCAAACTAGCAGCCCTCTCCGGCGTTGCCCGAGGCAGAAGGGTGCTGGGGGCAGCCTTTTATGCTTCTGTGCACTACCGCCCGCCCCGACATTGCCCAGACTGCCTTCCTCCCACCTCCCGCCTCCCCGCCCGCCCCGACATTGCCCAGACCGCCTCCCGCCTCGCCTTTGCCTTACCTGAGCCGCCCGCTCAGGACTTCACCGCCACTCCTCGCCGCTCCTCCCCGCCTGTCGTCATCACGCACGTCTAGGTCACGGATATATGATGCTACAACGCGGACTGTAACAACGCATACCGTTACAACGCGGATTTTACAACGCGGATACTGTAACAACGCATGTATTTACAACGCATTTTTTTACAACGCAGGTACCTTTACAACGCAGACCATTACAACGTAAGTATTGGTAAGTATATATTAATATTAATATTATAATCGTAAATTAATTTTAAAAAATATAATTTAATGTAATTTTATTTAATTTAATTTCCGTTAATTAATTTATTTAAAATTAATATTACATTATTTTTACCCTGTACCCCTGTACCCCAGAAACACAAAACTGACCCTCAACTCCAAAAATAAATGTAAGTAATTTAATTTAATTTAATTTAAATTAATTATTGTAATTTAAAAAAAAATTAATTTATTTTTACCCTGTACCCCTGTACCACAAAAACTCAAAACTGACCCTCAACCCCAAAAATATTGTAATGTAATTTAAATTAATTGTTTTTCTATTAAATAATTTAATTTAAAATTAATTTTAATTTATTTTTACCCTGTACCCCAAAAACTGAAAACTGACCCTGAACCCTAAAAATACCCCTTTACCCAAAAACTGAAAACTGACCCTGAACCCTAAAAATACCCCTTTACCCAAAAACTGAAAACTGACCCTGAACCCTAAAAATACCCCTTTACCCAAAAACTGAAAACTGACCCTGAATCCTAAAAATACCCCTTTACCCAAAAACTGAAAACTGACCCTGAACCCTAAAAATACCCCTTTACCCAAAAACTGAAAACTGACCCTGAACCCTAAAAATACCCCTTTACCCAAAAACTGAAAACTGACCATGAACCCTAAAAATACCCCTTTACCCAAAAACTGAAAACTGACCCTGAACCCTAAAAATACCCCTTTACCCAAAAACTGAAAACTGACCCTGAACCCTAAAAATACCCCTTTACCCAAAAACTGAAAACTGACCCTGAACCCTAAAAATACCCCTTTACCCAAAAACTGAAAACTGACCCTAAAGCCTAAAAATACCCCTTTACCCAAAAACTGAAAACTGACCCTAAACCCTAAAAATACCCCTTTACCCAAAAACTAAAAACTGACCCTTAACCCTAAAAATACCCCTTTACCCAAAAACTGAAAACTGACCCTGAATCCTAAAAATACCCCTTTACCCAAAAACTGAAAACTGACCCTGAACCCTAAAAATACCCCTTTACCCAAAAACTGAAAACTGACCCTGAACCCTAAAAATACCCCTTTACCCAAAAACTGAAAACTGACCATGAACCCTAAAAATACCCCTTTACCCAAAAACTGAAAACTGACCCTGAACCCTAAAAATACCCCTTTACCCAAAAACTGAAAACTGACCCTGAACCCTAAAAATACCCCTTTACCCAAAAACTGAAAACTGACCCTGAACCCTAAAAATACCCCTTTACCGAAAAAATGAAAACTGACCCTAAAGCCTAAAAATACCCCTTTACCCAAAAACTGAAAACTGACCCTAAACCCTAAAAATACCCCTTTACCCAAAAACTAAAAACTGACCCTTAACCCTAAAAATACCCCTTTACCCTAAAACCCAAAACTGACCCTAAACCCTAAAAATACCCCTTTACCCCAAACATATAACATTTAACATATAACTATATACTTACCAATACTTACGTTGTAATGGTATGCGTTGTAAAGGTACCTGCGTTGTAAAAAAATGCGTTGTAAAAACACGAGTTGTAACAGTATCTGCGTTGTAATAGATGCGTTGTAACAGTAGTGCGTTGTAAAAAATGCGTTGTAACAGGTGCATACCCTAGGTCACGGTCAGCGCTTCCTCGCGGCCGGCGCTAGTTTTAGGGGACTACTTTGTTTTTAAATTTTATTTTTTTAATTTACGTTTTATTTTTATTTTATGTAGCCGATGTCCATCTACACACCCTGAGGATTACAACAATGTATTGGGTGTGTGGATTGGCGCTGTGGTTCCCGAGTTTGCCTTGCCAAAAGGTTTCTGTTCTCTCTTTATAATAGTAGTATAGATGTAACAATACTCGGGTTTCTTGTTTCTCTTATTGTTTCCAATAGGTTGATATTTTTGAGAACGATATTTAGGACTAGATATTTATGCCAGGCGATATTCTGATGATTTGAAACAGTACTGAATTCTGCAGAGATTAGAGGTGCGTTGGTTATTAGTTCCTGTATCAGTGATGAAAGAGGTATCGTGTGGAGCTTTGTCTGTTCAAATGGGTGTGTTGTGGTCACACTTTTTTAGCCCTTTGATGAGATGAATTATGTTTTTGTATGCTGTCTATGGTGGTTAGTGTTGAAGTGTAGCCTTGGGCTACTATAGTGCTCCCACTATCGAGGTGTAAGAGGATCAGGGCTTGAATGGTACATCTTAAGTCTGATTAGGGAAGATACAGCTTTATTTAACTTAGGAATCAGTACTTGTCGCTAGCTTTTTGAGTCTTTTGTGCAATGTAGGTTTTGAAGTGGAGGTTGTCATTCTTGGGGAATTGGAGATGCTTTGCTCTTGCAGGTAGTTGGCTATTCATCTAGTCCAAATTCACATCCAAGAGATATTTCTGGATTAAGGCTTGCCTGCTATTGTTGATGAAGTGGATGCATGTTTTGGCCACCAATTTTCAAATTTTAACCATGCAGAATACATATGTGAGTGACCCTTTATTTTACCTAAGAGCATTCTACTTGCATTTGTTAGATATCTGTTTGCTAGATATCTTGTTAAAAGTGAAATGTTTGCACAGTACCATTAAGTGTGATTATTTGATTTCGACTTTTATCTTCTTTACCAGATATGACTACACTTTTTACTTTGCCATAGGCCCTCTCCTTGTCATTGTTAGGACAGGTAAAGATTTTTTAGGTTTATTGTTTGTTTCACGACATTATAGTAACCCCTTCTACAAATGTAATATTACTTACTTAGGCCTACTACCTCTCCTAGGGTATATATTGGCCATCAACTAGGACTCTCTAGCCATCTCTGTCCTGGGCATTTCTTTCATCTGACTCCAGGTGTAATCCTTCTCGTTGTAGTCAGAGTAGAGGCCTCAATGCCAGGTGTTTCTTGACCTTCCTCTTTTCCTTTTCCCTTGAGAATTCCAGGTGAGGGCTTTCCTGGTGGCATTTGATGCAGGCTTGCGAAGGTATGGCCTATCTAGCTCCAGCGTCCTTCTTCTGCCATAGGCCTTTGTTGCTGATGGTGTTTGGTGTTTGACCAGCAGATTTGGAGGATTTTCCTCAGACAGGTGTTGATGAAGGTCTGGAATTTGTTGCTGGAGGTCACTGTTGTCCTCCAACTTTCTGCTCCATAAAGAAGCATTGATTTTACGTTGATGTTGATCTTGGTTTGCAGTGTTAGTTCCTTGAGGCCCCAGATCTTCATAAGCTGAATGAAGGCAGCCCTTCTTTGCTAATTCTTGCCTTGATGTCGGCATCTGTGCCGCCCTGCTTGTCTATAACACTGCCCAGGTAAGTGAAAGCCTCAACCTCTTCCAGTGCATTGCCTGCAAGAGGGTAAACATTGTTTACCACGCATGCGTTACAACTCATGCCATTACAAAGCAAGTCGGAACAACAACTTGCTGTAGTGAGCAGAAGGTGTTGAATTTAAAATCCAACACCTTCTGTATTGTTGCACAGACTGGAGTTGGAATAGTAAATTAATATATTCCAAAATCCAGCAAGTTGTTGTTCAGACTTGCGTTGCAATGTAGCCTATTCCTGCAAGAGTGACTGCAGTTGTGCTGGCCGTGTTTACCTTCAGGATCTTGGTTTTTCCCCTGTGGATGCTGAGGCTAAGTTGTGCTGATGTGGCTGCCACTTTGTTCAGTCTTTTCTTGCATCTGCAGATTGGAATGGGAGAGTAGAGCCAGGTCGTCTAGTTGCATTCATGGTGTTACTGTATCCCATTTATTCACCTTGCTGTGGATGTGTTCATGACCCAGTCTATGGCCAGCATAAAGTAAAAAGGCAAGAGCACACTACCCTGATGGATTCCAGCCCTCACTTCAAAGACGTCCGTGAGCTGTCCTCCATGTACTATCTTACAGGTCATTCCCTTCTGAGAGTTCCTGTTGATTCTTAGAAGTTTATCTGGCACACTGTAGTGGCCAAGGTGTTTCCAAAGAGTATCTCTGTCCACTCTGTTGCATGCATTTTAATAGTCAATGATGTTGACATAGAGGGGGTTTTAGTTCCATTCCATTGACTGCTCAATGATGATGCACAGTGTTGCAATCTGGTCTGTGCAGGATCTATCCTTGCAGAAGGGATCATACACTGTGATATTTGTTGAAATTATTTGTATTGTACACTTTTTTGCACTGCTATCAAGTTCCAAAGTCTGTTTCACCATGTGTGATTTGCAGGAGCATTGATCAGTTTCCATTCAGTTGTTATAATTACTCCAATGAAGACTTGTAATAGTCTTGCTCCTGGCTGATGGTGCAGTGACCACAAACCCTAAGTCAATTCTACTGGAACTCACAGTGTACAGATCCCTATAATATCTATATGTTACTGTAATCCAGTGTGTACTTCTTTTATATGAGTTACCTTTTTGGAATACAAAACTCAAGGTGCTTTTACTACCACATCGCCACAGAGCTCTTGCACAGAAGAACAGCTATGACTGTTTTTAGAAAGTCATTGAGAGGTTCATGGCCAACACCTGTCTAAAGACAGTGGAGTTTATACTGGCACAAGGGTTCAGGGTCCACAGACACTGTTCTCTCTAAGTGTGGTGGAAGGGTCTGAGTCTCAAGTATCTGAGAACATAATGGACTGAGTTTCCACATGGGCCAAAGCATGGATTTTATAACTGCTTGCCACATAGTAGGTTGATTAGTGTAATGATTCTCTCTTCTTATCTTGAAAAGTGAGAATGCTTCAACCTAGAAGGGTAGTTGGCAAGACGCTACAAGCTCACAGGGAGGCATGAAGTCCTGTTGGCAGGGAAGGATCATTTTCTGTTTAGTGATTCATGGGTAGTTGAGGATGGCATCGCTGGTGATGGTGAAGTGTTTCAGAGTCTGGAACCTTGAATTAGGGCACATGTGTCTTCACTGTCTAGACATTGTGAATGAACGGCCCTGAACAGGTTGGCATTCTAGTCTTAAAGAGGATGACACTGGTTTTGCACCTGTTGACTTTCAGCCTGCTTATTTACATCCATTTCTGAAAGGAGTCAGCCAGTCCCACATTGAAGAGCTGTGCCCTATGAGGCGCAGCCCTTGATTGAAATAGATCTTAGTGTCTTTGGGAGCTACATTGGCACGTTTAAGGAGGTGGAAGCGACAGGATCATATAAATGTTGAACACAAGTGATCTCTTAGAAAGGGGAGCCCTTTGGGAAGATTGCACATTGCTACAAGGTCTTTGGATATGGATGTCACAATGGAGAAGTAGTGAGACAGGTCTTGAAAGAGGTGAGTAAACGCTCCAACAGTTTACTGGACAATATGATGGACAATGAGGTGACCATGACAACATTGGCAGAAATTACTAGAAGAAGGACAAGTAACAGCAGTTCACACTGATGGAAGAGAGGATAACAGATGGAGTGAAACACCCTGATACCAGGAACTCTTACAATTAGAAGCCACCAACGTTTGAAGATTTTGAAAGCCAATTGAGACTGGCAATGGGTGATATCAGTTAGATTGGTGGAGTCGACACTCTAAGAAACACAGTAAAGACAAGGGCTTGGTGCCTGTTGCTAGTGAGACATTCATGTACACAATTTCATCATTTATTGATCCACACCACTTTACTGCTTTACTTCCAGCATTAATCTGACAACACTTTGCAGTAGAGTCCAAAAATCACTTGTAAGATTTCCATGTACATTGGTTTTAGTCACTAAACCTACCGCATCACAAAACACCCTCGTTCTACAGCATTGCATATGCGTATTTAAAAATAATGGCAGTCACCGTTGCAATAGGATGACGCAATGGTCCTCAATCTAGAAATTGTATTTACAAAGTGGCAAGATGGCCTAGTGAGTGAAATAGAATCTGCTGACATTTGTTGTTACAAAACTGTTGCATCTAGGAATTTCAACAGAGGTAACCAAGGGCCACATGCATCAAACTTTGAAGAAATTGCAATTTAGGAATCGCAATTACTTATGCATGTAGGAATCGCAAAAAGAGTTGCGATTCCTAAACATTCTTTATTTGTGACTTGCAATTTGCAAATCGTAAATAAGGAATGGCTTCCCATTCATTCCTATGGGCCTGGAGTCAATGGGAATCACATGCGCAAATTGCGAGTACCAAATAGGTACTCGCAAATTGCGCATGCAATTTCAAAGGTGTCAAAAGGACACCCTGATTCACCCCTGAAAGAGCAATCAAAAAACATGTTTCAAACACACATGCCCCAAGGGCATGTTTGTGTGCAACATAAAACTTTGAAAAATGCACTTTTGTGCATTTTCCAAAGTTTTCGTAAATTACCATCAACTTTAAGTTGATGGTAATTTGTGTTACTTAAAAGCGAAATCGCAATTTTTTTTGTTGCATTGCATTTAGGGAATCGCAATATGCGATTCCCTAAATGCAATTGCAATTGCAAATTTTGCAATTACTTAAATAGCAATTTTTGCATTTGGGACGATGCATCCCTAATGCAACAATAGCGGTCGCAAAGGGGCAGATTCTACAAATCTGCCACTTTGTGACTGCAAAAAACAATGATGCATGTGCCCCTAAGAATGTTATCCTTGGAATGGTGATATGTTTAGAACAAATAAATTGTGGAATAGTAACACGTTATTTACCACGCTTGGGAACGGCAAATATAACAGTTCCGCACACTTTATAAAATAAGTTATTATTATGATATGTGAAAAATGGCAGGACATAATGTCTATCAATCCTCACTTCCATCAACAATCCCTTGCCCCCTCCTAGGTAATGAGCAAAGCAGCTTTATGACTAGACATCGACGTGCGGGATTACACAATGGATTAATTAAAAAAAATTATTATTGTTAACAAAAGTCAATTGTTGCAGTCGTCCTAGTAAAGTAAATATAACCAAAGGGTGTAACAAAAACTCTAAAAAAAAAGCAGTATACTTATGACTCATGATTAGAAGTTAAACAGTGCATACAATATGTTCCTTTCTTTGTTCCATTTTATTTAAGTATAATGTATGAAACGTGGTTTCAGATTCAGTAAAATCTTTCTTATGTAAAACAACCCTAAAATATTACATTCCATCATAAAACGGTATATTTGTGTAACATGCATAGAAAAAACTACAAGATTTACAATGTGAAAACTAATAGTAAGACAAGTAAAATAAAAATTTATGACTCATAAGTTTTTAGATAAAACTTATCTGCCGCCTAACCCTTAAAGTTTGTTTAAAAAATGATATCACAGAGGCACAAGTAAACCTATATTGAAGCTGATACAGGAATACTACAGCCGATCTATGGGGCATATTATCAAGAAAGGCATTAATCTTAACGTCGGTTTAGCGGCAGAAAACTGCTGCTAAACCGGCGATAATGGGCTTGATAATATGCCCTGGAGAATTCCAATAGAAGCCCATGTTCACACCAGAACATGGACTTCTATTGGAATTCTCCAGGGCATATTATCAAGCCCATTAAAGCCGCTTCAGCTGCAGTTATCTGCCGCTAAACGGGCGTTAATTTTTAATGCCGTTCTTGATAATATGACCCTACTTTCTCTAAAACAACGTTTTTTTAATAGTGGCTGTAGGCAGCATGATCTCACCTCTTTGTAAAATATACAGAATAGCACATATTCTAGAGTTGTCTGATAGGAAACTCAGTCTCAAGGACAGAGAGGAAAGGCTACCTGGAAGTGTATTGTATTCAGGAAGAAACAAGTCAAAAAGTACCTATGTTGAGAGTTAGTGACTTCAGACAAATACAAATGACTAGCCATAGAAGCAAGAAATGAGCAGCACTAGTGGCTTTATATGATTCTTTCTGCTCATATCCAGGAAGCTGTATTTTATTTTTAGAAATATTACAAAGGGAGACCGGGTTGTCAATAAACTCAGGTTTTCCCAGTCTCGTACACACTTGTGTGATGTATGCCAACCTAGGGATATGATGTGTATCGTATGCCAACCAAGGGATATGATAAATATTGTCTACCAGCCAAGGGATATAACATACTTAGTCCAATGTTAAACAGTTCCTTAAAAGCAAATATATATATATATATTTTTTTTATTGTACATACATAAGAAATACACAGCTCTGTGTGCCTACTAAGGATGGGCGGAAAATCCGTTACGCTCGCGGATTTTGCGGATTTTCGGTAAATTCGCAATCCGCGAACGCTCGCGAATTTACCGAAAATCTGCAAATTTGCACGCAGCGGATTTTTTTTTCTTGGTGATACAATTTTGCGGCGTGCGGTGTAAGTTCGCAATTGCGAACATGTAGGTGCAGCGGGCAGCAAAAATTGCAATTCTGCACAAGAAATCCACTAGCAAGCAGCATAGACCTTCTGAAAACGATGATTTTTATCAGAATAACTCCTCAGGTTGACATTTGTCTGCACTTTTTTGGATTTGAGGCCTTTTTATCTGTCTTTGGATCACTTTTGGATTAGAAATCAACTTTCACAAGTAAGCTTGTTTGGGGCATTACAGTTGCTGTAATGCTGTTCTGCAGAAAAACGAGTTTTGCAAAAGTGAAAGCATTCAGCAGGTGCAAAAGTTCAAACTCATCATTAGTAACCATTCCCTGTAGTGCTTCCTAACTGGGGCCCCTCCAGAGTTCAGTTGCTAGTTGCAACAATTGTATGACCCTGCTCTGACCCTCACAGCAGGCTCATAGAATAGCTACAAGTAGGCCACAAAGGTCCTGGAAAAAAAAATTGCACTGCAACAGAAAGCAAATTACAGATAAGGAAGCAGGTGCCAGACTGGAATTTTCAAACAGTGACACATTAATAAATCAACCCCAAATTAATTCATGTCAGTTGAAGCAGGGCAGGTGTGCTTGCTTTTTCCCCCCATAATCTACAGTGATGATGAACCAGAGGGTGGCATTGATGTACCAGAGGGTGGCATGGGTTAAACAGAGGGTGGCAGGGGTGAAACAGAGGGTGCTGGGAACCTGTGATGATGAACCAGACGTAGAAACAACATAATCGCGACCGTTGCGAGCCGACATGTAAGTTCGCATTTGCGAACTGGTACAAAACCCTCGCGAACTGGCAAAAATCCTTGCGAACACACAAAAAAAAATCCGCAAATTCCCAGTTCAGTTGCTAGTTGCAACAATTGTATGACCCTGCTCTGACCCTCACAGCAGGCTCATAGAATAGCTACAAGTAGGCCACAAAGGTCCTGGAAAAAGAAATTGCACTGCAACAGAAAGCAAATTACAGATAAGGAAGCAGGTGCCAGACTGGAATTTTAAAACAGTGACACATTAATAAATCAACCCCAAATTAATTCATGTCAGTTGAAGCAGGGCAGGTGTGCTTGCTTTCCCCCCCATAATCTACAGTGATGATGAACCAGAGGGTGGCATTGATGTACCAGAGGGTGGCATGGGTGAAACAGAGGGTGGCAGGGGTGAAACAGAGCGTGCTGGGAACCTGTGATGATGAACCAGACGTAGAAACAACATAATCGCGACCGTTGCGAGCCGACATGTAAGTTCGCAATTGCGAACTGGTACAAAATCCTCGCAAACTGGCAAAAATCCTTGCGAACACACAAAAAAAATCCGCAAATTCGCGAGAATTCGCGGATTTTGCGGATTGCGAGTTCGCAAATTCGCAAAATTCGCGAACGCCAGATTCACAAAATTCACCCATGCTTAGTGCCTACAACCTGAAGGAGCAGGCCAGTAGCGTCAACGGATAGTGTCACAATATATAGATATTATCCAGCGGCGGAAGCTTAACGTATCACAGGATGCCGCCAACAACACCGTGTTGCAAAGCACTCAAAGCTGGTAAAGAGTTGCGGTGTTGCATTCAGCAGATAGTGAGTTGAGTTCAAAAGATGAACCTATGAGGTCTCATTTTATATTTTATTTTCAAACCTGTAATAACAAACCAGGAATAGGCGTAGTCAGTCCACCCCACTGGATGCCACCATACGAAGTATGTGGTATAGAGAATTGTTTGACGTAGATTGAGGGTGCAGTGTTCTCTCTGAGAGATATCTGGTGCAGTTGGAGAAGAGTGTACCCTGCCGTCAACTGAAAGTGGAGATGTTGTGGGGGGGGGATTAGTGTAGTCTGTGATCTTGCCTGTGATCTAGGGGGGGGTATGTTGCTCGTCCGCATGTATGCAGTGTGTGATGTACAAGGAAAAGTAGGAAAGGGTTAGTATCCCGGAATGCAGGAGGAAAGTGCTAACAACTAGTCTATACGTTAGTGCAAGGACAAAGTGTTGGGGCCACCAATCTCTGTGCAGCTGGTCCGAACCCAGGGCAATCCCACAGCACACTATCTCCCTCCGCGCGAATTACTTAGGGGAGTGCATGTGTCCTGGGAGAAGGGAAGTGTGTCAAGTAGCTACTTGCAGCAAAGGGGTCGACACTCAGTAGTGCACCACTGGCGCAGCAGTCCGAGCAGTCGCAGCCTGAACGTCAGACGAGGAGTCGTTGTCTGCCTGGGCATGGAGTAGGTAGGCCGTGAGTGGGCCCCATAGGTCTTTGGGACGCGATTTGTGGGGCAATAAGTCAGCGTAATTATGCATTTGGTCCTGCCAGGTAGGCATGGTAGTCAGCCACGTCTTGAATTTGGGAGCGCGGCCACGGCCCCATCTGCAGGCCACATGGCGTTTGGCAAGAAGAAATCCCAACCCGAGGAATTTCCGATTCTGTTTAATGGCCGAGCAAGAGAGACCTAGTAGGGCGATCTTGGGGCAAGGAGCAATCTCAATCTCCATCATGACAGACAGAGCTTTAAAGATCTCCACCCAGTATGAAGCAACTGGTCAGCAAAGCCATGCCAGATGCATGAAGTTGGCCCCTGAACGATTGCAGCGGAGGCAACGGTCATTATCTCGCAGCCCGAATTTGTGCAATTTGGTAGGAGTGCGGTAGAGGCGGTGCAGGATTTTAAAATGGAGCAGGCGAAGGCGAGCATTTCCTTTCACTGAGTTCGTATGAGAACAGCTTTCCTCTCATTGGTCATCAGTGAGCGGGGTACCAAGGTCTTCATCCCAGTCGCGTCTAGCTCTGAAAGCAGGGGGAGTGGGAGCTGAGTATGCATGTTTATACAGCATAGAGACTACGTGTTTCGGAGTGTCGGATTGGAGAAGACAGTGCAGGGGTGCCATGACCTCCGGTTCTACTGGAAAGTCAGGGGTAACTGCTTTAACATTCTGTCCCAGCAGAGTGTAGAGGAACGTATCCATAACTGAGGGAGTATGTTCCCCAAAGAATTAGGCAGAGGAGCGAAATTGTCCTTGGACATATAAATCCCCCCATGTGTGAAGCGCCAATTTAGTGAACAGTTTGCGGCCTAATTCTTTCCTGGATATGCTTAACCTGGGATTGTGCGCGAGAGTCATGAGTGGGGAGTAGAGAAAGGCAACGTCCATGTGGACCGCAATCCTGTGCCAGGCCAACACCGTGCAGTCCACTGTGGAGGGATCGCGGTCAGACACTCTGGCTTCTGTGAGGAGATAACCTGATGGTTTATCCGGTCTCATGTAACCATCCTCAACTGCGAGGTGTGCCATTAAGGGAGGAGGGTGGAGCCAGTAAGCAGCGAAGTGGGCTTGCGCACTATCATAGTAGAGTCGAAAGTCCGGGACGTCAAATCCACCTTGATCATAGGGCAGCATGAGCGTTTTCAGACCTACCCTAGCCTGCTTTCCGCCCCATATTAGTCATGACAATTGGGAATCTAGAGCTCAGAAGAAGTGCGGTCCAGGGCTGTAAGGGATGTTAGTGAAGAGGTATAGTAACTTAGGAAGAATGACCATTTTAATCAGGGATATACGGTCAGCCATAGACAGTGGCAGATGGATCCATTTAGCAACGCTGTCGGTAAGTTTGTCTAGTACCGTACCATAGTTTGCCCTAATGAGGGCTTTGCGATTTCTAGTTATGTTGATACCTAAGTATTTTATCTTGTTGTTTTCCCATATCAGCGGAAAGTCGAGAGGGAACTGACGGGTTTTGTCAGTCAGGGGAAAGAGGGCCGATTTTGCCCAATTAATCTGTATCCCCGCAATGGCTCCAAATGTAGTAATTTCGCGAAGGAGGGGATTCAGATTTTCCTGAGGCTTGTGGACATACAGGGTCATATCGTCAGCATATAATGAGACGAGCAGCTGTCTGTCCGGGTAATTCAAGGAGCGATGGTTGTGATCCTGCCGGAGTTTGGCAGCGAGGGGTTCAATGGCTATGGCGAATAGGACCGGGGATAGCGGGCATCCCTGCTGAGTACCTCTGTGAATGTCAAAGGAGTTGGATCTGGATCTATTTGAAAGGACAGCTGCATGTGGTTTGTGATATAATAGTTTGATCCAATCAATAAAGCTATAAGGAGTTCCCATTCTCTCCAATAGGGAGAACAGGTAATCCCATTCTAAAGAATCGAAAGCTTTAGTAGCATCAAGGAAGATCGCAGCAGCTTCACATCTAGGGGTAATGTCCTGTAATACAGCCTGTAATGTACGGAGGTTGTGAGATGTCGCACGGTTCGGAACAAAGCCCGCCTCGTCCGGAAGGACCAGTCGGTCCATTAGGTGATTAAGGCGTGCCGCAAGGACCTTTGCGAGGATTTTAACGTCGGAGTTCAGTAATGACAGGTGCCTATATGAATCGCAGTGTTCCGGCGGTTTACCCGGTTTTAGCAGGGACGTTATCAGGGCTTCGCGCATGCTGAAGGGGAGGATGCCTTCTTATAGGGCAGCATAGTATAAGCGCCTCAATATGGGAGCGAGCACATGAATGAAAGATTTATAGAAATCTATCGGCAGGCCATCTGAACCAGGAGCTTTACCCGATTTCATGGACATGATTGCGTCTTTTATTTCGTCCAATTCCAATTCATGGTGTAGAAACTTCTGTTGGGACGGGCCTAACCAAGCGATCGCTGTGTCCTCTAGGTATGTGCGTAAGTCTAACGCCGTCTGTCTTTGGGAGGTATATAGTGTTTTGTAATGGTCAGTTAGGACACCAAGCTGGCTGGGGAGGTCTCTGTGTGGCATATTTTGATCATCTATCAGGGTGGTGACATAGTTATGGTGTCTAGGAGGCCTGACCGCAGAAGCTAAGGCTTTGCCCGGTCTGTCACCTTCTCCGTATGTGCGCGCCGTGTAAGGTTTCCCCAGGAATTTACTCTCTTTGTCCGCCAATTCAGTGTATTCATTAAGCTTTTCCCTGAGTTGAGCCCTGACTGCATTGCCCTGCGTGCTGCGAGACAAGTCTCTCTCAAGTAGGCGTATTTCGGCTTCAAGCTTCCGCGGTCGCCACGAAGGGACTTAAGGACACCTCCCCCTTTTGAGATACACCAACCCCTCACTGTGACCTTAAAGGCTTCCCAGACTGTGGTGAAGCTGGAGACTGACTCAATATTGCGTTCGAAAAAATCTGTGATATCCTGCTCCAGTTCTGCCCTGAAGGCTGAGTCTGTGAGGTGAGCAGGGTTGAGTCGCCAGCTTAAGTAAGGGGAGACATCTAGGGGAATGCGTAATGATAGGAGGACTGGAGAATGATCAGAGAATGTGCGTGCCAGGTGCAGAGAGTGGACCGCCCAGGGGGAAAGGCCAGCTGACATGAAGATGTAGTCTAAGCGAGCCAGGAGGAATGAACTGCGGAGAAGTGTGTTCTTCTACAATGCTCAGTAGAGCGCGCTGGGTATTAGTGTAGTGAATCGATTGTGGGTGAGATCTGTCCATTGCGGGTTGAAGGGCATTGTTGAAGTCCCCGCCCAGTACCAAGTGGGCGATGCCTAATGCTTGGATTTTGCCCCACATGGTAAGGAGAGCGGTCAGGTCATCCGTGTTGGGGCCATAGTAACAGGCAAAGAGAATGGTGTGTGCGTGAAGTTATCCCCAGACCATGCAGTATCTCCCTCCCATATCAATTTCAGTACCTGCCGGGGTAAACCCCATACCCTTTTTCACTAGGATCGTGACACCCCTTGAGTAGTTTGAATATGATGCGAACACCCTGCAGGAGGCCCATCTAGAGGCGAAAAAGGGGGATCCAGTGGGTAGTAAGTGCGTTTCTTGTAGCATGGCAGTTGACACCCCGTGCCTATCCAGATATCCTAATACCTGCTGTTTCTTCCTGGGGTTGTTCAACCCCCCACATTCCATGTCGCTCTCTGGAATTTAAATGATGGTTGCATGTCCGTCACATCCCCCATTTCCATATCGAAAAAATACTGTGGCAAATAGAAGTAGCAAACTTAATCAAATGGTCAGCAGCAAAATCACAGGTGCGATTAGAGCTCAAGTCATCCCCTGTAATCCCTCCCAGCTTCAGAACTACAACAGTAACTGCTCTGAAAGTTCGAGAACAGACAATACCCATCCCAGTAACGGCTACCCCAACTTGTACATAGTTTCATAACCTGAAACAGTCTGTATGGAGAGTTTGCAGCTGGCATAATAGGCATTTCATCATGAAATCGAAGAGCCCGCCCACCCACTACGGCATCCCCAACTGGCCGAGAATTAGGAAAAGGGACCCAAACATACCCACAACTAGAACTAGCAAAGAAATTACTCTTGCCCTAAGGCGGGAAGAGACATTAGGGGGCTCACCCATTGGGGATTGAATCTAGGGGCCCCAGACCTGCCTTCCACCTCCCTACTTGCACCCGCTGGCGACTAGGCACTAGCCCAGTCAGCATTGCGGGACGGAGGTGGGTGATCAAGCACAATTAGACATCATAGACCATAAGAAGTTAAAACAGTAAGGGCACCTCACCGGGGATCATGGTGCACAGACAGCATCCCGTCAATTCCCGCTAGAACGCGGTCCATACGACACCTTGGTATGGCAGCAAGGGGCCACCCACGAATCGTGACCCAGACATGTATGCCAATGTAGTCAAAGTTACACATCAGAGTCTGGTTAGAGATAGTAGTGTCCATGGGCAGCATGCAGCATAGTACATCAGTCCTGTTGGGACATAGGCGACTGCGATCGGGAGCGTCTCCTCTCTGCCTTCGCTCCAGAGTGGTCTTTTCGTAGGTGCTTGAGGAAATCCTCCACCTGCTGTGGGTTTTGGAACAAGTGCTGTTTACCTTGAAGTGACACCTTCAATTTGGCTGGGTAGAGCATGGTGTATGGGATCTCCTGGACAAGAAGTTTCTTTTTTACGCCTGCAAATTTGCGCCTGGCCTCTTGGACTGCCAGAGTCAAATCTGGGAAGAAGGAGAGCGTAGTGTTACCATATTTCCCTGAGCCTAGCTCACAGGCACGCCTCAGCACAGCATCTCGGTCTCTGTAGTTAAAGAAGCGCGCTATGATGGGTCTCGGCTGGGCTCCGGGGGGGGCCGTGCGGCGAGGGACCTGTGGGCTCTTTCAACGATGAGATGGGATGAGAAGGCTTCTTTCCCGAACAGTTCAATCACAAGATTCTCCATGAAGGTCTCCATCTTCCCTGTATTCGCCGTTTCCACAAGGCCCAAAATGCGAACGTTATTGCGATGAGATCTCGCTTCCAAATCCTCGTTCTTTTCGGCGATTATTCTGAGAAGTCTGTCCATCTGAGTCACTTGTCGGGCGCTGGAGGAGGCTCCATCCTCCAATGTCGAAATTCTGTCCTCAGTTTCTTTAATATGCGTGTAGTGGTGCTCCAGTTTTGCCACGACACTGTCCATACGCGTGTTAATGGCGTCTACTTTGGCGTCGATGGACGAGAGGCTTTGTTTCATGCCCAAAAGGAGTGTCCTCCAGTCCTCCTCCTGGGGTTCCGGGGGAGGGGGGCTCCCCTCCATCCCAGGAGTCGATTTAGACGACTTCTTGGACTCGAATGGGATTTTTGACTGCCTGGCGTCTTTGCGGCCCATGTCTCGCCTGGGCGTCCGCGTGGCTGTGGACGAAATGGCTGCCAGGTCGCGGATGGAGGTGAGCAGATGACAGGGGCCTCTTGTTAGTAAGCTGGCGCGTTGATAGCGGATGGGTGACCACTCACTGTACAGCGAGGGGGGTGGGGGTCCTGCAGCGCCGGCAGTAGTCCACTGGCAGGAATTTGACAAGCGTGGAGTGGCGAGGCCCAGCTACGCGGCAGACCAGAAGAACCGCCAGGCACCTGCGCAGTAATTGTCAAAAAAGACCATCCGCCCAGAGAGCAATCAACCACAGCCAGTGCCTGTGTCCCGCACCGGTGGCAATGGGGCAGTGACCACTGCAGTGAGGGGATCGCATCAGCAGAGTGAGGAAGAAGGTGAGGGGGTAGCGATCCTAGGCCGAAGGGAGGACGACCCCAAACCGGCTGCGGGTGAGCTTGGCGCCAAGCGACGACTGGAGTAGGCCCAGGCTAGGACAGGCCAGGCTCCGCCGAGCGCCAGCGCCAGAAGCCCTCCGGGCGGGTCCAGGCACAACCGGGAAGAGCACGCCGCCCCACAATCGTCAGCAGGCCGCGGGCGGGGGACGCACAGTATCAGCAAGAAGGCAGGCAGCGCGATGGGGCCCCACCGGCACTAGAGCGGGAAAGTCTCCCCGGCGCTCAGGCCCAGCGAACAGTCCGACCCAGGGGGGGGGGCGGAAGGGGAGGCCAGCCGAGCGTGACTCACGCCGGTATGGTGCCCCCAGCGCAGCTCACCTCCGTCAGCGCTGAAGTATCGTCCCTCGAGGGGGGTGGGCAGCGGGGGTAGTTCAGGTCGCCTGGCAGTCCCGGCGTCGGCCCCTCCCCCGCAGCCTTGGATAGGCCGCGGAGCCCCGGTCTCTCCCAGCTAGTGTGTCCGACAGGCAGCAAGCCACGGACCGGCAGTCCGATCCGCTCCGTGTTTCCAGGCGGAGATCTCAGCACCCAGGCGGCCGTTTTTCAGATGCAAGGTACCGATCGGTGCGAAACACCATCACGAAGCCAGCGGTGAGGTGTTCAGGCGCTTTGGTAGGGTCAGGATGTATGTAGGATGGGATATTGTGCTCGATCGAGCGAGAGCCTCACATCAGTGCGGCCATCTTGGTTTGGCGCCACCTAGCGCCCCTAAAAGCAAATATTTAAATGAGGTTTCTGCTTCAGCCCACACAGCATGCCAAAGGAGAAGAGGGGATTATCTGATAAAGTTTTCCAAATTGTTTAAACTCAGTTCTTCATGGCTTATGAAATTAGAGTAACCAAGTGGCACCGCGTTCTTTGGCTATTTGAAGATTCCAGCGATCAACATAACCACAAATCCCAGCTCAGTCTATAGAGATACACTTTAATTTGCACAGCAAAAATGAGTTGTTTTTTTTTAGCGAATCTAAATATTGACTCAGAGGGCTTATAAATTGTTGCTACCTTATCGGTGTCTGATGGGCCAATTCCCATCTGAGTCAAACTATATGCCAAGGTAAGGTAAAGTATGAATCCTCCCAATGTTGGTAGCAAGTAAAGCGAGGGCACTTAACTTGGTAGACCTCAGACCACAAACCAGATCGTGGAACATGTTTTAGCCAAATTCGCTTTTTGAATCACAATCATTTATAACTTACAAAAACATCTTGTATTATTTTTAAACCATTTACATCATCTGAGTACAGTACAATTAGGGTAGCGCGATTACCTAGTTAAAGCATGTCAACTGCTTTATGAACCTCCTGTGATTCCAAGCCATTAATATTCAAATTAAATGGGAAGGGGCTAACACACACCCCTGTCTCACACCCCTTCCTATCTTACATGAATCAGAGCATTTACAATTTGGGCCACATCTCACCTTCGTTGTTGCCCTGAAATACAGTTGTTGCAATACATTAACCATAGCCTCCTCAACTCCTATGGTTCCTATGGTTTAAGGTGGACTAGTTTTTATTTTTTGTCAGAAGTAGAGGCATACTAAACGCACAATCTTCTCATCATTTTATCGCTCTGCTTTTTGTTTTTCAGCAGTAAACCTTGAGGCATATTACCAAGGGCCTTATCGCCACTTTAGCGGGAATTTTTCCCGCTAAAGGGGAAATAATTTTATCGCCCTATTACCTAGCTGTCGCTAACACCAGTTAGCGACAGCTAATAGGCAATAGCGGGCATTTAGGGGCCCAATTTGCATGTCAGCGATAATTATCGCTAATGACATGCAAAGTGGGCGTGCCAAGATGTTAGCGACTGGAAACAGTCGCTAACATCGCTATCCCCTATTACCAACTTTTGGAAATAATCCCGCTAAGCGCGATTATCTCCAAAAAGTAATGCCTGTCCAGAGCAGTTCTTAGCCATGTTATCCAATGGAAGGTGGATAACATGGCTAAGAGCATTGTCACGATAATGCATGAATATCACTGATTTTTCAGCAATATTCATGCAATCCTCACGATTTTTACCGCTTTTGAGATAAACCTTGATATTATCACGGTATCTCAGCGGTAAAAATCGTCGCGCGCGGCGATATTATTATACCCGCTAACCAGGCTTAGCGATGTTTATCGCTATAGCTTGGTAATATGCCCCCATATTTTGACCTGACCAATGGTTTCTGCTGACAAATGCTTTGCTCAACCATTAAGATTTACCAATGCTCCAGTTTCAGGAAAATAGTCAAAGAATGACCGAGAGTTAAAAAGACAAGGAAAATGACAACCCAGCAAAGGGCTTAAGTGTAAAGGGAAATCGATGAAAGCCTTGATGATGCTCTGTGCTTTATGAAAACAACAGCTGACTGAAACAATTTGAACAATTACTAATCTGTAGCGCAACTAAAATGTGAAAGGCATTTCAATAAAAAACTTTGCTCTGCTGATTTAATTCCTGAGGAAACAGTGCAAGTGGATCTTGGACTTTTCTACAGTGGCAAGTGCAAGAAGCTGATGTTCTTTATGTGGTGAACTCGCCACTTAGTCCTTTTCACTTTAAAGGTGGGTTCAAACCTCCATCAGGGCCAGCACTAGGCATGAGCAGCATACCCCAGCCCGCACTCAGCCTACCACCATGGGACCCCACACCAGTATGTCACAGCCAGGCCACGGCACACTGGTCCTCTTGTGCTCCCGCTCATCTAATTGACAGCGAGGTGTCTTGAGGCAATTGTGTCCATGAGAGGGCGCCCCCACTCCATAGGGCCTCAATGGTATGGTGTAGCGAGGCAAGACCTGGGAGGGGGGGGGCATTCAATGCTCCCAGTTGAAGGAGACACATTCTGCAGGTTTCTCCTGGAATCAGGCCTCCTACCCTTTTGCCCATGCATAGGCCCTGCAGGACTCCCTTTGTCCTGCAGTTTAGTGCCCCAGTGGGTTTAACCCTCTCAGCATACAAGCAAACCTTACACCTTCAGCCCTTTATGAACTGTAAAAGAGGTCTTTGTATGTGGATGAGCGGGAGGGAAGAGCTGCAGCCCAGGAGGGGGCTGAATAAAACAGCTTCAGAAGATGGAGAGACTAGAGTTTCTGACGATGTATGCAAATTAGAGGGGCCGCACACATTTCCTTTCTGCCCAGGGCCCCAAAAATCCTAGCACTACCCCTCACCTCCATCACACTGTAAAACTTTTGTAGGGCAGCTTTTTCCTGAATCGTCTTAAGTCGAGCATACTAGACAGTGCACGCGGGCCTGTTGCAAGGAATTTTATGTTTGACCAAGTACATAGAGGGGCTTGGAGCCCAGCAAATGCTTACCATTGGTTTGCTTTCTCTGCTTACTTTTACTGGAGAAAAGCAGTTTTCTGTGAGGGCAGAATGTCACATGGCTGCGACCCAGAAATGAAGCAGTGACATTACACCCTGATTATGTGACCCAGGTCCTTGTTTGTTTGTTTTTTTGTTTTTAATACAAGGGTTCCCATGTCCCTTCTGTTTTTTTATGCGGGGAGTGCCCCCCTTCTAGCATCTTTTCTCGGCTATGTTTCATTCTTTTCACCTCCTGTATCCAGTGCTGGCCACCTCAACATGAAGGTGGTGGGGTTGGGGCAGATGGACGGGCGCGGGGGGGAGGGGGGTGAGGAAGGAATAATAATTGTTTTTTTTAAATTTACCTTTTCCCTGCAACCTCTGATGCCGATGGCCGCCATGGCCTTGGAGCTCTCCCAGCAGTCTCTGGGAAGGCAGTGGATGCTCAGCCAATCCTCCAAGGAGATCAGCCCCAGGATTGGTCTGAGTGGCCTGCTCTGCCACACATCACTGCCTGCGAGCCAGCGGCATTTCTCCAACTGAACACAGCTGGGTTGGAGAAAAAGAAGTGTGCATATATGTTTGGCCGGCCTAGGACGTCCGGCCAAACATACATGTGCACTTCTAAGTGCCACCACCTGCCTGTCATGGCCTGGCCCCGCCCTGCCGTGCATGCATGTCAGAATCAATCAAAGAAAAATAAAATGAAATGATATTGTTTCATTATCATTTTATTTACCTCTGGCTGACTCTGACTAGTGGGGCGACGCTCCTCGGCCATTACGGAGGAGCCGTCCCAGCCTGTATCATTGTTATGTCATCCAGGGAAATGCCAGTGGCAGGTTGTTGTCACCAGTAAAACAGCATAAAAATGCAGCACATGTTATAAAATGAGGTGTCCAAACGCCAGGTCTTCACTCTCATTCCAGAGGAGTTTATAGGTATTCCTCCTGTCTCAGTATTTGTTGGCTTTCTGGATGCAATGGAACAGTAAAGAATGCGTTACATAAATCAATAACTGTATACCATTCTGCATCATGCGGAATCTGATATAAAATTACTGCTGGATTTGGTACAACTGGGCAACATGGAACAAAGATTTTATTAACCTTTCTCAGGTCCTGAACGATTCTGAAAGTTCCATTTGGCTTTTTAATTCCCATAATCGGTGAATTACATGGGCTACTCTCGATTTCTTTTAGAACACCTTGTTTTATGAATTTATCTATTACAGGGGTTACCCCTTCAACGCGATTATAAGGTGTCATGTAAAAAATTAGAGCGCCAATGGCGCACAAAATATTCAAAGGCAGACAAAATGATACTTAATGCCAGACTTAAGACATACAAAGGAATGATTAAAAAGGCAAAAAGCGTTTATTTTTGCGCAAAAATTGAGATCGCGAAGAATTCCTCTCAAGAACTTTTTAAAACTGTGACTAATCTAAGTACTTTGAAATCAGTCACTATTCCCCCTAGTCTGGAGCTATGCGAGACTCTTGCAAAATTTTTCTTGGGAAAGGTAGAGCAAATATTTACCGCCCTGGAACATCAAGTGAGGCTCACTCTCAGTGAGAGAACCCATAAGCTCATGCAAAAGAACTCACAGTCCCCGGAATTCGTGGAGTTCAGCCCAGTAAAAGTAGAAGAAACTATAAAGTTATTACTAAAAACTAAATCAGGCTCACCCCACGATCCCTGTCCAGCTGCTGTGGCCCAACTTGCAGCCACTCCCATCTCAGTCATGCTGACTGAAGTTTTTAACATGATGTTTAAAGGAGGAGAATATCCACTGTGTTGGAAGCAGGTCTCCATCGCACCTTTGCTTAAAAAAGCTACTTTAGACATCTCAGATCCCAATAGTTACCGGCCCATAGCTAGACTCCCATTGCCGGCCAAGCTTATTGAGAGGGCCATGAATGCTCAGCTCTGTGACTTCCTCAGATCCTCTCGGGGGCTTGACATGGCGCAACATGGATTTAGGGAGGGCCACAGCACTGAGACTGCCCTCATTAAGTCCACGGAAGAAATTAGGAAGGTGATGGATGTGGGCGGACGGGCGGTCCTGGTGCTTCTCGACCTGTCCGCGGCCTTCGATACGGTCCACCATAGTATTTTGGTGGACCGCCTTGAGGGCTGCGGAGTACGGGGAGTTGCGCTGAGCTTGCTGAAATCTTTCCTCTCGGACAGAGTTCAGGTGGTTGCCCTGGGAGACTTTGAATCCACTCCTTTCACACTCCCAGGAGGGGTTCCTCAGGGCTCCTCCCTGAGCCCCACCCTCTTTAATATATACATCTCCTCCCTCGCCCCGGTGATTCGGTCATTTGGCTTTGAACTTACATCTTATGCAGATGATACACAAATTGTGGTATCTCTGCTCCCGGGTCGAGAGGAGGGAACAGCAGCAAGATTTCAGGACTGTATGACCGCAGTAAGCTCATGGATGGCTAGGAATTGCCTTAAATTGAACTCCTCGAAGACAGAGGTTCTTCTCTTTGGCAATGAGACCAACTTATGGACCCCCAACTGGTGGCCTCAAGAAATGGGAGATCCTCCCATACCTGCCACGACAGTAAAAAATCTAGGGATACTCATTGACAATCAACTTACTTTTAAGGCACAAGTCAATGCCCTCTCATCCTCGGTCCACTGGATAATAAAAACAATAAGGAAAATTCTCCCCTTCCTCTCCAGTAGCAGCAGGAAAACTGTCGTGACAGCATTAGTGCTGTCACGCCTCGATTACTGCAATAGTCTGTATCTACAAGCACAGCAAGGGATCTTGAACAAGCTACAGACGCTGCAAAATGCTGCTGTCCGCTTAATTACAGGTCTACCCAAGTTTGCCTCCGTCTCTGGGGAACTGAGCAAATTGCACTGGCTCCCAGTACGGAAACGTATGATGTTCAAAGCACTGTGCATAGTGTTCAAGGCAGTGAATGGACTAGGTCCGTCTTTCCTTCAACAACACTTCCAGCTGTACAAGCCAGGTCGACATTTAAGATCATCCAATAAATGGCTTGTCAAGACTGATCGTATTAGGAAAGCTCGATGGGGAGGTCGCAGTTTTATCTCCGGAGCAGCTGGTATCTGGAATAAAATGCCCCTCCCCCTAAAACAAAGCACTGACCTAATGACATTTAGGAAGAACATTAAAACATGGCTTTTCAATCTATAGGGACTAACATCGCATGGAGAAAGCACATCATTTCAGCGCTAGGACACCTGCCCGGTAACAGTGCGCTTAATAAATGGTAAAAATAAATAAATAAATAAATCACTTCTGCTTTCATTTTATACTGAGGAATGTTTGGATAATCTGCTCCTTGTTTTACTGATATTTGTACTGGATCAACGTTTTTCATCAAACCCATTTCATCTCCAGTGAAATCCCAAATTTTAATATTCACTGTGTCTTTTAATTCTTCAGGTAAATTATTCTTATCAAACACAGGAAATAATTTACTTTCTTCTGCCTCAACCATTGACATTGTTAATTTGTAAAGCCCATCTTCTTCTGGAGTCTGAAGCTCTATACCATCCGGTGAGCAATATATTGCACAGTTCATTTTACAAAGAATATCCCTACCTAATAAATCTACAGGACTGCTATCACAAACTACAAATCTATGCATGTCTTTAAATTTACCTAGTTCAACTTCAACTGGTTCAGTTAAATCTGTTTTGATTTGCTGATTAGCTACACCTACTACTTTGATTTTATCTCCAGAGAGAGGAAGGTTTTCTATTTCCACTGATCTAACAGTAGAACGGGTAGCACCTGTATCCACTAGGAAAGTAATTTCTACATCATTCACTTTACCATTTACAAATAAACCAGATTGATCTACCTCAAGAATGGCTCCAAGCACACACTCTTCCTCCTCTCTCAGGCACCGTCAGAAGTAATCTTCAGATTCACTCCCTCCATCTTCTTTCAACCAATATTGCTGAGATACATTCGACACATTCACTCTTGGTGATCTGTTTACCTGTTCACCTTCGCTGAATTCTGTTTCTGCACTCTATCTATGCAAATTTACACAGTTTGGAAGTGGCGGTTGTGGTAACTGCATTTGCTGAATTACTACCTGTAGCTGTAGCTGTTGCTGCTCATTTATCTCATTCTGCATCTTTTAATGATGCATTTTTTAAATAAGTTCTGGGCGGATTCTTACACTCGCGCTTCCAGTGCCCAATTTCGCCACAATTAAAACATGGGAGTTTCTGTTTTAACTCTTCTATATTTCCCATCAATTTTGGTTTATTATAATTACCTTTAAATTTCCCTTGATTCTGATCAACATTTTTATTTCCTAAAGTTGCTATTTCTTGTTCGGCCACTTTCACCTGTGCCCACATTGCTTTTTCTTTCAGCTTCTTTTGTTTAGCATCTATTTCATCACTACAGTATTTAGCTTTTCTCAAAATATCATCTACTGTGTGTGATTGCCAAACAACTATTCCAGTTCTTACCATTTCACTAATTTCAGGTCTCAAGCCATATACAAATCTGTATATAAAATGTATCATGTCTTTTTCACTTAAATGTTCATAACCACTGTATTGTATAAATACCAGAAGTAATCTTTCATAAATGAATGTACTGATTCTTTTGACTCTTGAATTGTTCTATCTATTTTAACCCAATCTATCTCTTTTTGGGGAATCTTGTTTTTCAAAAACACAATTACTTGTTCGTACTATCTCATTACCTCTGGAGAAGGAGCACCTGTTATTTTATCTCGTTCATATTCTTCTCTAGGCCAACCTATAGTAGTTTTACATTCTGTCCAAAGATCTGATGGGACAACTATGTCAAATAATCCATCAAGCTCAACCCACAAAACATTTGAAACTTTCACAAATCTTTCTACCTGTCGATACCATTCTACAGGTTTTTCTCTTAATCGGGGAAAATCATTTGGGAACAGTAAAATGTCCTGTCTTGTCCATGGGACATGCACATACCCTCCTCCTGCTATTTCTCTCATTAGAAACTCATTTACTACTTTTTCCTTTTCTCTGACAGGAAAAGCTAAACTTGTTCTGTCTTCATCTCTATTCTTTGTCCATTTCGCTCTCCATTTACTTAATTCACCCCATTTTCTCAAAATCACAATCAAATCTTTTATATGAGTAATTCTTCCTGTGGTATTCATAGTTTCAATGTCTATAACTTTTCTGCAAATTCTTCTGCTTACTTAAATCTACTTCTAATTCAAAAGCCATATCTTCTAATTGATCATATTTGTTTTTCGTTTTCCATGTTATGCTTTTGCAAATAAATAATAATTCATCATCCTGATATGCTTTCAAACTGTCAGTTCCAATTGTACCAATTATTAATTCCTCTAAATCTGCTTTCAATTTTCCAACATCAAGTAATTTACATTCTGGGGTTTGTGGTAAATCTATTTTACTCAGACTCGTTTCCGGAGTTCCAAAATCAGAATCTGCACCAGTTGGAGTTTTACATGACAAACTTTGATTAAAAGTTAAGTCTGGCATCATTATTTTCTCTTGATGTATTTCAGACAAGTCTGAATAAAATTTTTCAGTCACTTTCTGTATTTCTGAATTTAATGGAACAGTTAAAGCTGAATGCCTAATTTCCTTTTGATCAAATACTGGAAGAACAGGTCCAATCGTTACAGGCACTGTTACTGCTTCCATGCTTTTAGTTAACTGCTGTATTAATTCATTCGCAGAACGAATATATTCTGAAGTATCTGGTAATCCCTCATACCTTTCTGTTCTATTTCCATTTCTTGGGGTTTCATTTCTTTGAACTGGAGTTTCAGTAAAATTACTTTTTTCTCCTGATATATTTGAATTATGTCCTGTTTCTACTCTTTCTGGTGTTTTTCTATTATTCAGGTTTGTTTCAGGAGATGTCTCGTCAATTATTTCTCTTTATGGGGCACTTGGAGAAGTCCATGTACAAACTGGTTGATAAGCTGGCGGTTTTTTAGTATAAATTTCTTCTAATACCGCATCTTCTAAATCACTTTCTTCCCTAATATTATCTTTCTTTTGGGCATGCTTTTTTTCCAGTTACCTCATCAATTAATCTCACTGGGTACAAACCATCACACATGTCTGCACTTCTCCATCGACGCATTCTATCCTGATGTGTTTCTCTATCAAGACCTAATCTTGTTCCCTTTAGTATTCCTCTACTCTCTCATTCTAATTCATGCATTTCGTCTTCCCATTCAACTAAGGCTTCAAATTGAGTAGGTTTAGGCCTTGGTATAAGTTTCATCATTCTTTCTCTTAAATTTTTCAAAACCGCTATGTTAAATGATCCGTCTTCTGGCCATGCTAACACACCATCATTTTCAGTATACTTCATCCAATTCTCAATCCAAAGACAAGTATGATAACCATATTTACCCAACATATAAGCTGCTGGTGTTTTATACTTATGAATTAATCTTCCACCTCGCGTTGAAATTTTCTTGTCAGGTTTAATTTTGTTTTTCAACTTCTGAAACCATGAAAGCTTCTTTTTCTCCTTCATGTAATAATAATCCATGTTTTTAAACCATTTCCCTCACTTCGGAAAAGATCGTAATAACTTCCTTGTTATTCCACAACACCAACCAATCCGTGCGCGAAACTTACCAATAAACCAATCAGGTTAAGCTTCGTCACTATTTTGCTCAATCAATAGAACTACTGTTTTTCAGGATGAACCAATCAGCTGTAAGCTTGCCTGGTCACATGAACCAATCTGTGCGCGAATACTGTGACGTATGTTAGCCAATCACAGCGCGACACTTGTGCCGTATGCTACCGCTGCAGCTACTTTGTCTCTCACTTCGCTCCTTAAACTTACCCCTCCTTTACAAACATTTTTCACAAAGCCATATTTACAAATCTTTCAACTAAATTCAGTTAATAACTCCACAAAAAACAAACCATTTGACTGTTTCGCTAAAATAAAGTGATAGCTTTCCCAAACATTCAAGTATTCCTTTTATGTGAAATAGACGACGCTATTTTCACAGAATATTTAAATTCGTCGATAAAGTAAGGCTACTTTAGCCTTCTAGCAGGTAATAACGAACTCGTTTCTCCCTAAATGCACATACAGAGATTTTTACACCTCCTTAGAGACAATTTAGAGTTTTACTCGATTGTACATTACAAATTCATTTACACACATTCATACGGAAAAATCCCTAACCATGCATACATAAATCTTTAGTAGGACTTTAACCCACAAATAGAAATCTTCATTCGCCTGTAAGTAGACGACGCTTCCTTACCCTTCACTCAAGCTTAGATAAATTCTACTATTCTTTTCACAGTGAGTTTTTAAAACAGGACAGAAGTCCCTATACTCGAAAGCTATGATTTCATAGACAATCCTCACTATGCATTCTACCATACGTACCTAAAATCCCTAAACTTGTGCTGTACGACCACAACACTTGTGATATACGGCGATACCACTATTTTGAAACAGAAGAAATGCACTGTGTAACTTCACCTGTCACACTACTCATGCTGGCACAAACCAGGAATTTTCACACTGCTGGTAAAAACCTTTCGACTACATATAACAACTGAACAAACTTAACATGTTTTAGACATTAATCCTATGTATTACCATGTAACATACTAGTTACCATAGAAACCGTAACTCTGCTACCAAGTAATTGATCCAGCGCTCTGTGAGTGAAAAACTGTCTCACAAACGCTACCTATCACCTCAATACTCACCATTAATCATGAAACACATATACAGGCCCATAACACCAATGAGACAAATTTTGAGCAACTGAATCAGGTGGTCTGATTAATCAAAACTATTCACATAATATTTACATTATTATATACAACTGCAGTTTATCTTTTTTTAGCATGGATTCAGACATTTATCATTCATTAATCAAACCACTTAAGGCGATTGGATCAACTGATGGAAACTAGACCATGAATAAACAAGACCAGCTTGTCTTTTCAAATCTAATTTTATTAACTTTATTTTTCATAAGGAAAAAGCATTAACGTTTTAGAATCTTTATTTTATGAGCAAATAAGAAAGCAGCATTTTAATAAGGAAATGAATTTAAAACTGACATCTTCAAAGCAGGTTCAGAATCATGAAATATTAGCAGAATAACAGTTTCCATTCCCTAAGTCTGTTTCCCTGACTATTTCCCTCTTTACCTAAAAAGCAAAGAATCATTTAAAGTCTGCTGTCCTTAGATGCGCCAAAAGTCCATCAGCATGTCACGTCATTCAGAAATCGGAAAGTAAGAGTTTTTTCCTTGCTCATAATGTCAGACTTTATACCTTTCTCATTAGCTAAACTTTCTACATTTTACATTCTTTTTAGTAAATCCGAACTTTTCATTGGCTGTCCTGTGTCAGTCCATGATAAAATTATTAGGCCATCTCCGACTCTTGACCAAGTTCAGGCTTCATATAAGCCCTATTGCCTTTCATTTCGATGTCTTTCAGCTTCCTCAAGAAAGTTACTTTTTCCTCGAGTTTCGAACGTTTACTTCCTAACCTTGACAGACATTTCAAGATCCTGTCCTTGAGCCATCTCTCCATGAATACGTTCAACGCGACCAAAGAACTGTTTTTCAATTCACGATGACTTTGCAGCAAAAATCTTCACAACTGCGCATGTGTAAAGAGTTCACTCTGGACAAGCTTTTGCGTCTGCAACTCTGTCAGCCATATTTTCTGAACCATCTTTAGGCCTCACTTTGGAAACTATTATTAAACAAACACAAGACATCAATGTATTAAAGAATTTAGACCCATTCTGTCTACTAATTAATCCTGTTAATTATGTTACCTAGCAAAAGCACATACAAGCAGCATTATAATTACTTTTCCTTTTCAAACCGCACAAACTCCATGAGCTTTTCATCACAAAAAGACATAACATAAGCACATAAAATAGGCACATGCCATTAACGTAACTGCCGCATTTAAAACTGACAAAGACAATAGACAAGGTTAGTTTATTATTTTCTTTGCGTTTGCAACATAAAAGCACATTAGTTTATCCCGCGTGTAATGATGAACGTATTCTTAAACTAAGTTGATTAATAATTTCACCACAAACGTATTAATCTGATTACTTTGTTATGAGAGATTAACTTCACAAGTTTGAACAAAATCTTGTTCTTCACCTTGCTCCATCATGGCCGCTTCTTTTCTCGCACAATTATGGACTTGCCTCATTTGCCACAGAATCCATCATTACTGCATAATCTGCAGATTGTAACAAAAAACACACAAATTTTGCTTTAAGCTCAAATGGATCAATCATTACTAAAAACGTTGAGACATATGTTCTTGCGCAGTGGTAGGCCAGTTGCAAAGATTAACTGGCCATCTTTTAGTTGCATATTTCTGTATTGGCTGCTAAACTGCTACAAATATTTAACCAGACAATATTAATTATCAAGGATAAAAACGACAATATAATCAAAAATGTTCCTCATTATAGCACATTATAGCGCATAATTAAGTTTCACTGCTTTATAATGTGGTGCTCTTCTGCCACATAATTTCAGTGGTCCTGTTCATGGCGACTCGTGGAGTCTGGGTGGCCTCTGGTGATCTCAGTGGCATCCAGTGGTCGAAGTGGGCTGGATCGACAGGGCACGCCGTGCCCTTCTCTCATTTTACAGATTCCGCTCCCCTACTTTTTTATTTTAAACATGCCTCCCAGCAGGGTCGGATTGGCAGGGCGGGCTATCGTGCCCGAGGGGCCTGTGGCAGAGGCAAGTGTGTGGCCGATTTTCTTGGTCTGTGGCTCAAGCAACTTTGTATTACTGGGTTCAACTTTCCAACCTTTTTCCAGCTTCAGGGTAATTTGAGGAGGCCATTAATTGTTACTTGTGGAATGACTATAGGGCATCAGGAGGACGTGCATTATGTGGTGCACCTCTTTCCATCCCGGGCCCGCTGAAGGTGTCAGCGAGCCTTTGAGAGAGGTGCGTCTTTTGAGCAGTGCAATTAACAAGTTGCCAGTGTGAGGAGGAAGCTTTTGTTCCCAACAGCAGGTCACAAGGATCAGACAGACAAGCCTCAGGTCCATCAGACAGACAAGCCTCGCGTGCCTGCTGCCAGTTTTTCCGAATGATGTTAGGAGTTTCATTCAAATACTGTGCAATGGAATGAGAGAAGAGAACAAGAAACACAAAAGTTTTAATTAACTTTGCAATTTAAAAACAAATCTGACTCAAAAAGAATGCCTTTTTTTGCCATGAATAGTTGCAAACTGCAACTGTGGGCCACTTTTTTTTGGGGTGCTCGGGCCAATTTTTCATCCCAATCCGATCCTGCCACCTGGATGGCAGAAATTGCCAAGGCCGAAGGATAAGCCTCGGCTTTTGTGGGCGGGCGGAACAGGCAGAGAAGGAAACGGACTCTGTCTTTTCCCTTGTGTCCACAGAAGACAAGGACAGTGTCCAGTCCTCCTGCCGCTGGCAGCTACTCCCCCTCTTTGATTCCCCTCTTCCCTCTCTTTCTGTCTCACTTCTCCTCAGTTAGTGAAAACCGAGACCTCAAGAAACAGGTATTACCCTCTCTTTTCTCCTTTCGTTTATTTTCTCCCCTTTGAAATGGATCCAAAAAAGAAAAACATTTTTGCTGGAAACATTCAGCCAGATTCATGAAGCTAAATTGCGACCGCAATAGCTGCGAAAAAGCTATTGCGATCGCAATTGTCCAAAACGGTATTCAATAAAAAATTTGCGAATTCGCTAAGACAGAATTGCGAAATCGCAATATAAATCGCAGAATCCCGGTAGTAGCCCAATAGCGAATCGGACATTGCGAGAAACCACGGATTCTGTGAATAAAATTGCGAATTCGCAATACAATCGCTATTCAAGAAAAATCGCAAATAGCGAAAAATCCGAAAATCGCGTTTTGCGAGGCGCAATTTAAGGACAACCCAAAGCAGGTGGTAACCATCAAAGTAAAAAAATAAAAATTTGAAAAACCGTTTCCCAATCAGTAACAGGTGCTGGCCTGACCAAACACACTTAAGGAGATGCAGCTGCAGCAGTAGGAGTCTCACAATGCCAGGACTATACATGGTGGTCAGGCGGCGAAGGCTACAGCGAGCTGCACGGAACAGACGTAGGATCCAGGAGAGGATATTCCGCCAGCGGGTCACCCTGCTGGGCCAAACCAGAGAGCAAATATACGCTAAGTACCGGCTGAATGGGCCAATGATCATCAAGCTAATTCAGGACCTTGACCCCCTGATGCAGCACCCAACAAGGCGGACCAATGCCGTGCCCACACATGTCCAGGTATTGTGCAGCCTGCACCTTCTGGCCTCTGGAAGCTTTCAGGGGATAGTTATCGCTGCTGGGGGGATATCCCAGCCCACCATGTCCCGCTGCCTAAGGAGTTTCCTAGATGAAATGCTGACCCAGCTACACCACCACATACAATTTCCCACCAGACAACAGGACTTGGATGAGACCAAGCATCAATTCTACAATGTCGCCCAATTTCCACATGTGATAGGATGCATTGACTGTACACACATCCACATCTGCCCACCAGCAGAAACGGAATACATGTACCGCAACCGCAAGTCCTACCACTCCCTCAACATCCAGATGGCGTGCAAAGCAAAGAATTACATCACAGACATATTGGCACAGTACCAGGGGAGCACACATGACTCCTTCATATTCCGGCACTGCGGCCTCCACACACGACTGGCCAGGGGAGACTTTGGTGAAGGACACCTACTTGGTAAGTACACTCGCCCCACAATGTTACACTGTGATGAAGTAGCTGCACTGCACAGGCACTCACCATCTGCTCCTCTCATTCAGGTGACAGTGGCTACGCTCTCTGTGAATACCTCCTCACCCCATACCTCAACCCTGCTACACCACAGCAACGGCGTTACAATGTAGCACACATTTGCACAAGGAATTGCATTGAGAGGACATTTGGGCTGCTGAAGAGCAGATTCCGCATACTGCACAAGACTGGTGGGGCCATGTACTACAGTCCTGATGTCTGCTGCCGCATTGTGGCTGTGTGTGCAATACCACACAACATTGCTACCAAGCGCCGGATTCCTGTAGAGATCCATGGCAGTGAGTCGGAAGGGGACGACCGGCCACCTGCACATGCGCGTCATGCTCGCGGGGAACATCCTGCTGAAGGACACAGACGGCGCAACCACATCACAATGAACTGTTTCTAGTGCACCCACTCCCCTCACCCAACTATTCCCAAATGCATGACAATGGAAATAATGACAGGAGGCAGATGTTCAATGCTTCAATAAATATTATTATTGAATGCACAATAATAAGAATTTTTTTTTTAATGATTCACATATGGGTACTATTGCGCCATACTGCTCAATGTTATTAACATGACATGCTTCTGTCATCAGCATGTCCCTGGACATGGGTTGAAAAGTCATGTGCGCCTCCGGCGCGCGGCACCCAGTCGCCTCTCAGGCTCCTCCTCAGGCAGGGCACGTGAACCAGCACTGGGCCTGGTGCTGCGGCGTAGGACTCCGACCTGTGTGGCAGACAGGCTGCTGACACTCGAGGTCCCCTCGCTGGTGTCATCCCCACCACCATTTGCTGGGACAGTTGGTTGTAGTGCCAGTACAGCACTGGTCACCTGCTCAAGGACACGCGCCACGTCCTCGGAGCATTGCACCATCTGCAGCTGCATTGCCATAGACAGACGTGACAGATGGGAGGTGGCATTCCCTATCACGTAGTTGGAACGCGTGTAGGCAGAGAGGCACGTGAGTAGCTGGCGGTGGCGGCGGCGGGCGATGTTGCGCTGGCTGATGATGGCCGCTGTGTTCGCCTCCATGGCAGTTGTCATCCGGTCAATTCGATCGAACACATTGGCTACATTTCTGCCTAAGTTGTTCAGCTGAAGTTGAATTGCACCTTGGCATCGTGCCTGCAACTGGTGCACGCGCAGCATGTGGCGCTCAATACTGAGCCCTGGCACACGCACTGCCGTTGCCCTCCTGCCGGTGCGTGCTGTGGGGAAACATCCGTTACAACGCGGATGTTACAACGCGGTGCTGTTACGACGCGTCCGTAACAACGCAAGTCGTTACCACGACTTGCGCTGGAGGGCGCTAGAAGATTAAAAATAGTAAATTTACTATTCCAACACCTTCCCTAGTGTCCAGGGGGACTGGTGTTAGAATAGTAAATTATACTATTCGATATCCGCGCCCCCAACGCGAGTCGTGGTAACGACTTGCGTTGTAAGGGACGCGTTGTAACAGCACGCGTTGTGACGGTACGCGTTGTACCGTCACCAATCCGTGCTGTGCTGTGCTGTGCTGCGGCTTCCTGACATGCCTGCTGTGCTGGCTGGCCACAGTGGGTGTGCGCTGTGTCGCAGGTCTAGCAGCAATGGATGTTGATGGTGCCGCTGGTGGTGGTCTTGCAGCTGGCAATGGTGCACTGCCTGATGGAGCTGGCGCTGCTGCTGGTGGTCTTGCAGCGGACAATGGTGCACTGCCTGATGGAGCTGGCGCTGCTGTTGGTGGTCTTGCAGCGGGCAATGGTGCACTGCCTGATGGAGCTGGCGCTGCTGCTGGCGGTCTAGCAGCGAGCAATGGTGCACTGCCTGATAGAGCTGGTTGTGTGGTAGTTAGCTCCTCCTCACCCTCAGGCTCCTCTGATGCTTCATCTATCTGCAGCCTCTCGCTGTCGCTGCTGTTGTTGTCTGCCCCACCTGTGATGGAAAGTGGACGTACATTAATTGCATGTATCTATCACATGTGCAGTTGCTACATGCATGCTGGCTAACATTCCCTGACTGCCTGTTGCATTGCGTACATTGGGACATGTCTGGCTGCATTGGAGTTTTTGTACATTGTGGGCAGACTACATGTCCCACAATGCAATTGGGCATGTCCTGATGTGCATGGGTTGCATGACTGGGGTTGATTCTGGGAGGCTATAGGGTCATGGCCATTGTTAGGGGACAGGGACGCAGTCGCATGCTACTTACCTTGGCTGTCTTGGGTGGGTCGGGATGAGTCCAGAGGGATGAACCCAACACATGCCTCACGCTGCAGTGTGTCCTCCACACAATCCTCCAGGGGGTGTTGGAAGGGACTGTTGGATCTCCACCTCCAGTTGCTAGGCTCTCACACAGCCTCTCTGCCACCCTCTCCTTGGCACGACCTCGGAGGACCACAGGACCCTTGAGCAGGGTGGCTCTAGGGCAGTGCGACCGCACCGGGGGCTAACTTTGGGTGCGGGCGTTGTGTTTGTAAATATATTATTGTTTTAAAAGCACTTGCTGCCACCTTCCTGGCCTCCAACAATTTTCAGCAAAAATAAAAATGTCATGATAACTCCGGTGATTAATGTTCTTAGTAGAGAGAGATGGTGTTTTGTCAAGTGGAAGGTTTGACTCATGAAAAGGAATGGCAGAGGTTTAACATGCATGCTGCTGAGAACATATGCCATGCAGATCACAAAGTGCACATAATGTGAATAGGTCAGTGGGTTTCTGCTTCTGTCAGAGAGACCCTATTGTTACTTGCAGGTAATAAGTTAAAATCCTAACATAGAACAGTGAGCTATTAACTGTCATGTAAGATCTGCATGCAAACTCCAAGGTATAAATTAGAGTATTATGTTTTTTCCCTCAGTCTTCGATGATCCTAATGTTGCAAAAAAAGGGTTCATTTGGGTAGAAATCAATTCTGATTATTAAAGAGAACCCCCAACCATGGTATTACGTTTTAAATTCTGAGTTTGTGTTTCTCGAGACCAATCACTATTAAACTATGCTGCGTACTAGTATGGTTGTCATGTGACTCCTACACCTTGTAGTCCTTTGTCTTATGTAACATTTCCTATACAGTGATTCACACACGTATGAATGATTGTCTCTTTGTAATATGTGTGATGCAAAGTGCTCTGACACCCTACACTGGTATTAGTGGTGCTGTACATTTTCCGATACTTTATTATTTTGAAATTTTTACACAAACTAACAGTTTCTGCAAAGATTTTTCCTTATTAGTACCAGTGGAACATACAACTGCAGCAGAGAAAGGTGACAAGTCAACCTTTGCAAAGGATCCCTCCTCTTCACAGCAGCACAAGCCATTTTTTTTAATCTTTTGATCCGTTTGAGCCATAAACAATTTATTAGTTAAAATCATCAGATTATGCAGCGGATGATGTATTATGTGGCAAATATGGCCAAGCCATAGTTATGTGGAAAATATTTTGCAAACTAGGATATTTTGCCATTCATGTTTGAACTGCTCTTGTGGAAAAGGAAGGAGAAGTGCTGATAACAGAAACTCCATGACTGGGAGACAAATGGCATGCGATTCAATTTTTAAGGATATATGTGACATTCTGTGATTCAAAACGTATCCCACATTGCAAATGTATTTTAATGTCAATAACTCATATTAAACCTTAATTAAACATGTGTATCTTTTGGTTAAATTAAATAACGTAATAAGCTGTAACCGGTTAGTGAAATGAGAAAAAAATACGAAAAAGTGGGATATTTTGCTCTTTCTGCCACACCTCTGACTCCACCCACTGACCCAATCCACTGGTTGTTCCCGCCCTCTGATTCTCCGCCCACAGTTCCCCTACTTTTTTCCCCCACTTCGACCACTGGTGGCATCAAGAGGGCGGGGACTGCTGGGTCCAGTACCCCAGCAGTATTCCTCCTGTTCACCACTCACTGCTCTCCCTCGCCCCCAATGACAAAAATATTAGACAAAACAAATAGTACAAGGAAATCAGGGCTCCAGCTAAGCCTACAAGTGGAACCTACAAGTGGAGCTCAGGCTGTAGAGCCAGAAAAAGAAAAAAAACACAAAATATAAAGAAAATGGAGATGTGATCCTAATTAAAAAAGAAAATGACAAGAACATTTTTCAGGGAAAGATGAACAAAAACAGCAATAAAAGAAAAAGAAAGCATTTGGGTAGGGTAAACGGGGCAATGAATAAATGAACAATTGGGAAGAAATTGAACTTTTATTTATATATGCATAAAAAAAGATGCATACATATTTTGTACATATATGTGCAAACACACTCTTCACATTTTTCACGTTGTAGTGTTATCGGTGGCCCTACCAATTTTATCTGTCGCCCTTCGTGTACCCCCCCTTTAAACCCATTTTTAGAGACACCAATAGGTGATGAGGGGAGTGGGTGTATTCTTTGCAGGGCAGGTGTGCTGTTAACCGGAAAAAAAAGCCTAACAGTCACAGAAATACCATTTGTATTTATGATCTCCCAGTCCATCCGCTATAGAACTATTTGACGATGCCGAACACCGGTTTGTGCCACCTAGGATAGCGTTGGATGCTCACTAAGAAAGTGCACCCTAGGGGCCTCATTTACGAGACCCTAGCAGCACTTTTGCACTGCCGGAGCACCACTTTTTTGATGCTATGGTGGCACAATGTGCCGCAGCATATTTACATTGCCAAGCAAAGACACTTTAAGTATCTTTTCATAGCCTTGTAAATATGTACTCCTGTCATGCAGAACACATTGTGAAAGGGGCGTTTCATGGGTGTTACTGTGAGTGTTCCCACGCAACACCCATGGAATCTGAAGCATTCCCAGATTTACGAGGAATCGTAAACCTGGGAATACGGATCACTGAAATAATATCGATGCACAAATATAGCACTACCATAATATCGAGAAAAAAATATAGAATGCAAAAATATCGAAGTCCTATCTCCAAACAGGTAAGTACAAAAATATCGAATCAAAAATATCGTTGTAAAAAATATTGTTAGTCAAAATATCGAATTTTTTTAAATGCTTAAAAGTAATTAAAAATTAATGAACCATAAATATAATTAACTTAAACATACTTAAAATACTTAACCTTACAATTAATAAATAATTAATGTAAATTTAAAAAAAATCATACAATTTGATTTCTTAATACATATATATATATGAACGTAATATTAATAAAGAATATACAATATTTTTACCACAGGATAGCGGAAAGGGTCAAATTTACTATTACCACTCCAGTGAGTGCAACAGTAGAGAAAGCGTTGGATAGGGTAGGGGTAAAAATTACTATTCCCACTCCAGTGAGTGCAACAGTAGGGAAAGCGTTGGATAGCGGGAGGGTCAAAATTACTATTCCCATTTCAGAGAGTGCAACAGTAGGGAAAGCGTTGGATAGCGTAGGGGTAAAAATTACTATTCCCACTCCAGAGAGTGCAACAGTTGGGAAAGCAATGGATAGCTTAGGGGTAAAAATTACTATTCCCACTCGAGTGAGTGCAACAGTAGGGAAAGCATTGGATAGTGGGAGGGTAAAAGTTACTATTCCCACTCCAGAGAGTGCAACAGTAGGGAAAGCCTTGGATAGCGTAGGGGTAAAAATTACTATTCCCACTCCAGAGAGTGCAACAGTTGGGAAAGCGATGGATAGCTTAGGGGTAAACATTACTATTCCCTCTGCAGAGAGTGCAACAGTAGGGAAAGCATTGGATAGCCTAGGGGTAAAAATTACTATTCCCACTCCAGAGAGTGCAACAGTAGGGAAAGCGTTGGATAACGTAGGGGTAAAAATTACTATTCCCACTCTAGAGAGTGCAACAGTAGGGAAAGCGTTGGATAGCGTAGGGGTAAAAATTACTATTCCCACTCCAGTGAGTGCAACAGTAGGGAAAGCGTTGCAACAGTAGGGAAAGCATTGGATAGCCTAGGGGTAAAAATTACTATTCCCACTCCAGAGAGTGCAACAGTAGGGAAAGCGTTGGATAACGTAGGGGTAAAAAATACTATTCCCACTCTAGAGAGTGCAACAGTAGGGAAAGCGTTGGATAGCGTAGGGGTAAAAATTACTATTCCCACTCCAGTGAGTGCAACAGTAGGGAAAGCGTTGGATTGCGTAGGGGAATCTTGGGCGGGAGGCGAGTCTCGGCTGGTATGCCCGAAGCGGCGTAGCCAGGGCGCGCCTTTTTCCCGCCCTGGAGTGGGCTGGCCTAGACACTGACGCGGCCCGCCACGCCCTTGGGGCAGGCAGGGGCGGGTTTACGCCCGCCCTGAAGACGGATAAAAGGAGCAACAAGCCAAGAAAGCATCCTCTTGTTCCTGTGCTCTGAAGCTGCACCTCCTCGCTGCACGTGAGCTCGAGACGGAACGAAGAGCCATATTTGAGCGTGGTAATCTTTCTTGTTTGTCTTACAGATACTCTGTTGGAGAATGCCTAAGAAAGCGGGAAAACGAATGACTACCGACCAGATGCTGCGTATTCTTATGAAAGAGGTGACCGACCTAAAGAAGCGAATGGCGGATAAAGACGGGGAAGGGGGACCGAAACGTCCTTTGGCAGGAGCAGCTCCGGGAGGAAAAGGCAAGAGGCCCAGAAGGGGAGCAGCTGGGGGAGACATCCCGGTTCCCTGTACCCCACTCGAAGAGCCAACTCCGGTGCCGGCAGAGGGGAATCTGATTCCCGTGGTGGTCACCCCCGTGTCCGGGGAGGATATGCCGCCCGAGCTGGCAGCACAATTAGCAGCGTGGTTGGGTAAAGGTAGCGAGGGCACCACGGCTGACGACGCGCGGGTGTTGATGAAGCAATTGCGTGAAACGAGGGAGGCGGCGAAGGCATCATCGCCAGTTATCACGCCGGCTGCGGCAGTAGAAAAACCACCTGGGACAGGTCCAGTCGCAGATACAGCTTCCGGTTCAGGTAAGCGGCCATTGCCGATTGCGAGGGATGAGTCTGCACCTTCACGAAGGGAAAAGTTGGGTCAACATGTCCCTCTGGCTATTAAAGAGAAGATATGGGCAGATGAGTATATAAACATCTTCTCGTTGCTTACCGATCATTATGAGATGGAGCATGTTAAGAGCCAAAAGGAGCTCATGCATCCGAGTGTTTGGCGCGCAAAGATGGCCGCCTTTAAGGTAAATGAAAACATTGGCACTTGGGGCAGAGCGTGGGGGATTTTTACATCCATCATGGGCGAACGTAGGCCCGAGTTGCTGTCCGAATTGCCGATTTATCAGTCACGGATCATGGGGTATTCTGTATCACATGAGGGCAATCAATGGTTTTGTTACGATAATATTTTCAGAAAAGCGAAAGAACATGATAAAAACTTAACTTGGGATTGTTACGATTCTGTGTCATGGTCAAAAATGGAGGATACTGGTATGTTGAAGTTGCCATTGGTAGGGAGTAGCGTGGGTGAATCCTCCCGCCAATATGCTGGGACGCCCTTTCGATCAGGTACGAGTAACGACTACCACTCGAGGCCGAACGGCACCACAGGTAAAAGGGGGATTTGTTGGAACTTTAACAGGGGTAAATGTACGAGGCCCCAGGGGTCATGCAAATTTAGGCACGAATGTGGTGGGTGTGGGCAATCATCCCATCCGGAGTCCATGTGCAGAGCCAAAACGGGTGATAACGGGGGTAGAGGAGGCGCCAAACAGGTCTGAAATAGTCCGAGGGGCACCTTTACCTACTCCGATTGATACCATGGCAATGATTCCCTGGCTCAGCGAATACCCGGATCACGCCTCCGCTGGGGTGTTGCGGAACGGGTTTTCATATGGTTTCCGCATCCCAGTGGGGGAGTTTCAGGGTGTAGCGAAATGTAAAAACCAAATATCGGTCTTGCAACATACGACCGTGGTACAGGAAAAGATTAGGAAAGAGGTTACTCGAGGTCGAGTCGCCGGTCCATTTAATGTGCCACCAGTTGCTAACTTTGTTTGTTCCCCTTTAGGGGTGGTCCCCAAGAAGGACCCGGGTGAGTTTCGGCTGATACATAATTTATCAGCCCCACGTGGTCTCTCCGTAAACGATGCGATAGACCCGGAAGTGTGTTCGGTGCGGTACGCATCCTTCGATGAGGCCGTAGCCATGTTGAATCGCCCAGGGCCCGGTGCGCTGATGGCAAAATCTGATATCGAGTCAGCGTTCCGGTTGCTCCCGGTACATCCAGACGACCAGCGTCTTCTTGGTTTCATGTTTCAGGGGCACTATTACATGGATAGGTGTATGCCAATGGGATGCTCTATATCTTGTGCCTATTTTGAAAAGTTCAGTTGTTTCCTGCAATGGGTCTTCAAAAAGAAGACGGGGTTTCAACATGTTATGCATTACCTCGATGACTTTTTGTTTTTGGGGGCAGCCGGGGATCCGGAATGTGGTCAGGCTTTGAATGAATTTTGTGTCTTGATGAATCAATTTGGTGTGCCATTGGCACCAGGTAAGACTGTGGGTCCCTCGACTTGCCTCGAGTTTCTGGGGATCGAGCTCGACTCCGAGGAAGGTTGTTTTCGTTTACCAGGGGACAAAGTGTTAAGATTCAGGGCATGCCTGGGAACATGTATCAGTGAGTCTAAGGTTAAGCTACATCAATTACAACAATTGGTGGGACAGTTGAATTTTGCCCTAAGAGTAATACCGATGGCCCGCCCCTTTTCCCGCTCGATCGCTCAAGCCATGGTCGGCCTGAAGGAGGGTCATCATCGCACGAGGCTCTCGGCAGAGGTTCGCCAGGACATGCGCATTTGGTTGGCATTTCTGGCGGATTTCAATGGTCGAATTGTCTGGAACAAACCAGCGGTGTCCTCTGAGGAGCTGGGGCTGTGGACAGATTCGGCAGGGAGCATTGGTTTTGGTGCCATATTCGGCACACAATGGTCGGCTCAAAAATGGCCGTCATGGTGGCATGAGGGTGGGCTAACAAGTAACATTGCTTTCTTGAACTTTTCCCCATTCTGGTGGCCCTGAAAACTTGGCCCGAGGGGTTCAGAGATCACTCTGTGGTGTTTTGGTCTGATAACATGACCGTGGTTGAGTGTATCAATAGCCAGGCGGCACGATGCAAATGGATTCTGAGACTGCTCAAAGAAATTGTGTTATTGTGTATGCAATTGAATGTGCTATTTAAGGCAAGACATGTGCCGGGGGTGATGAACCAAGCGGCTGATGCGCTTTCTCGTTTTCGTATGCAGGCCTTCTGGGGTTTTCTGCCCACAGCGGACCCGGTGGCGGCACCCTTTCCCGAAGCTCTCTGGTCTCTCGGTGCCCCGAACTACGAAACCTCGTGGGAGAGAGTTTAGCACCTAGGACGAGGAAGGCATATGAAGGGGCGTTCCGTTCCTATTGGGCCTTTTTGGGGGCTGCTAGAGGGGAGCTTTGGGGCCAGGAGGAGTTGGTAGTAAAATTCCTGCTGTCTTTACATCAGGCAGGCAAATCAGTGGCTACGGCCCAGAGGCATCGGGCCGCCATTTCCTTTGTGGCTAGGGCTCATGGGATCCAGGACCCGACAGCGTCTTTCGTTGTGCAAAAAGCGCTACGTGGGTGGCAACGCCTTGAGGGTCGCAGAGTAGATGAAAGGCGCCCGATAGGTTTGGATAGGTTGGCCCTGTTATTATCCGTACTCCCTGCAACGTGTTCATCCCAGTATGAAACAGTGTTATTCCGAGCCGCTTTTACGCTGGCATTCCATGGGGCTATGCGGGTAAGCGAACTAGTGGCGAGGAATAAGCAGGATGCGATGGGGGGACTGTGCCGAGAGCACGTTCAGGTCAGAGGGGAGACAATGACTGTCTCGTTTGTCAGGTCCAAGACCGATCAGGGTACGATGGGGGACTGCATACTCATACAAAGGATTCCCGGGTCCTCCATGTGCCCGGTGAGTTGTGTAGAGGAATATTTAGCACAAAGGGTGGCATCATGGGGGGGGACCTTGTTGAGACACGCTGACGCCACCCCACTGACGAGGTTTCAGTTTCAGCGGGTGCTTGCGATGTCGATTTCCGCTGCGGGCTTGAACCCCGGCGAGTTTGGGACCCATTCCTTTCGGATAGGGGCTGCTACAGAGGCTACAGCCAGGGGTCTGAATGTCGAACAAGTTAAACGTGTGGGGCGTTGGTCCTCCAATTGTATAAAAGGTATGTGCGGTTGCACATGTTGTGAAGCTGTAATGATGTACTCACGCTTCTTGTTTTTGTTTGGTTTTCAGTTGCGCAAGCCTACGAGGCGGGGCGGACTATGCAGTCGACCCAACACCGGGCCAGCGGTCAGACATCACCGGCTGTGAAAAAGGAGGTTTGGGTCGTGGGCCACTCATACGTGAGGCGTGCCGCGGACGTATTCAAAGCAGGTGACATGATTCACGTGGCTGGGGAATACGGGTACAGTGTGTCCTTCTACGGAAAGGGCGGGCTCTGTATTGACCAGTTTCAATCATTTTTCGAGGGTTTGCTAGGGCGGACGAGGTCACCGCCGTCTATAGTCATAGTACATCTTGGGGGCAATGATTTGGTGACCACTGGTAGACGACTTCTTCTTGAGGCGATGCTTTCCACGGTAAGTTGGTTAGCGAGAAGAGTTCCAGGGTGCACAATTGCATGGTCCCATATGATCCCACGAAAAGTGTGGCGGGGGGCTCTTTCGGTTTCTGCTCTGAATCATTCAGTGAGGAAAATTAATAACAAAGTGAGTAGATTGTTCCGTTCCAATACACTGCATTCTATTTCGCATGGTTGTATTAAAGGTGACAGTACATATTTGGGGGATGGTGTTCATTTGTCCCGGGTGGGGAACGAGTTACTCATAGGAGACCTGATAGCTTGGCTAAAGACTTTAAGACATGACCTTTAGGTAGGAGTGTTGTGGGGGGTCCGGATAGCCGGTCAACTATCCGGCCTGTGGCGGTAAGGTCATGATCGGTGAGCACTAATTGGAAGATCCCTATGAGTGGGCGTCACCCATTACGGATGGGAGCGCTCGAGGGAGGTGGCCATTGGCCCCTCAACGGGGAGGCGGTCCCTTCTAAGGATGGGCCGCCGAAAGGAAAGGAAAGGCGGTCAAGGCCCCTTCCTGGGTAGGAGGGGCTACAGCCCCCTCCTGGGGAATTTCCCGGGGCCAGGACATCTGCGACGGCAGATGTGGTAAGTTGTGTGGGGTTTGGGAGGGGGTCTACGCTACCTTCTAGATACCTCACACGAGTCCTCGGACGACCTTTAAGTGGCGTCGAGTTTATTGGGGCCCCCGTCAAGTCAAGGGAAATTGGTAGTTGCACTTGAGGTACACCTCTGTGCGGTCGCCCCTCACAAGTGAGGGGGATATTTCTGGTTTAGGGATCTTGACACCGGTTACGACCTTGCCGTTGGCCCTTAAACGTTAGGATGTACAATTTCAAAATTTCAAGTTAAATGTTTTGTAGGATGTTAGTTCGGCTAGGAGAACCTTTGTATTAGAGAATATGTTAAGGTTAGCCAAACATCGCAATGTGGTAATGAAATTGTACATAATATGAAACTGTTATTTTAATGTTTTAATTTTGTTTCATATTTTTAATAAATACGGCCGGGAGGGTCACTCCCTCCCGTCTTCCAAAAGTTCAGAACTGTTTCCGGTTTCCCATCCTTGGGGATTGTGTTGAGAGGGGGTGGCGGGTATCTCAGCCATATGGAAAGGGGCGACCATTCGGTCCCCCCGAACGTATGGCGGAGTACCACGATCCCCCCGGGAAGCCATCTTGGGCGGGAGGCGAGTCTCGGCTGGTATGCCCGAAGCGGCGTAGCCGGGGCGCGCCTTTTTCCCGCCCTGGAGTGGGCTGGCCTAGACACTGACGCGGCCGGCCACGCCCTTGGGGCAGGCAGGGGCGGGTTTACGCCCGCCCTGAAGATGGATAAAAGGAGCAACAAGCCAAGAAAGCATCCTCTTGTTCCTGTGCTCTGAAGCTGCACCTCCTCGCTGCACGTGAGCTCGAGACGGAACGAAGAGCCAATTTTGACCCACCCACCAGCCCCTGAGGACAGCAAGTGGTTTTGAAGAAAGTTTGATGTGGTAACTCTAATTTTGTTTGCAGGTTGTGATTATTATCGTGATAACTTGGAATATGCAATAAAGAATGGTCAATTTGTGGTATGTTTTGCAAATAAAGTAATCCTGCTCTAGTGTTGATCAGTAAGCATGCTTTTCATTAAGTTGTTGTTACTGTCTTTTAAGTAATTTAGTCATTTAGTAATTTAGTTAGAATTGTCGTATTTATTTTGGTCGGGCGGTAAGGTCATGATCGGTGAGCACTAATTGGAAGATCCCTATGAGTGGGCGTCACCCATTACGGATGGGAGCGCTCGAGGGAGGTGGCCATTGGCCCCTCAACGGGGAGGCGGTCCCTTCTAAGGACGGGCCGCCGAAAGGAAAGGAAAGGCGGTCAAGGCCCCTTCCTGGGTAGGAGGGGCTACAGCCTCCTCCTGGGGAATTTCCCGGGGCCAGGACATCTGCGACGGCAGATGTGGTAAGTTGTGTGGGGTTTGGGAGGGGGTCTACGCTACCTTCTAGATACCTCACACGAGTCCTAGGACGACCTTTAAGTGGCGTCGAGTTTATTGGGGCCCCCGTCAAGTCAAGGGAAATTGGTAGTTGCACTTGAGGTACACCTCTGTGCGGTCGCCCCTCACAAGTGAGGGGGATATTTCTGGTTTAGGGATTCTGACACCGGTTACGACCTTGCCGTTGGCCCTTAAACGTTAGGATGTACAATTTCAAAATTTCAAGTTAAATGTTTTGTAGGATGTTAGTTCGGCTAGGAGAACCTTTGTATTAGAGAATATGTTAAGGTTAGCCAAACATCGCAATGTGGTAATGAAATTGTACATAATATGAAACTGTTATTTTAATGTTTTAATTTTGTTTCATATTTTTAATAAATACGGCCGGGAGGGTCACTCCCTCCCGTCTTCCAAAAGTTCAGAACTGTTTCCGGTTTCCCATCCTTGGGGATTGTGTTGAGAGGGGGTGGCGGGTATCTCAGCCATATTGGATTGCGTAGGGGAAAAAATTACTATTCCCACTCCAGAGAGTGCAACAGTAGGGAAAGCATTGGATAGCGTAGGGGTAAAAATTACTATTCCCACTCCAGAGAGTGCAACAGTAGGGAAAGCGTTGGATAACGTAGGGGTAAAAATTACTATTCCCACTCTAGAGAGTGAAACAGTAGGGAAAGCGTTGGATAGTGGGAGGGGTAAAAACTACTATTCCCACTCCAGTGAGTGCAACAGTAGGGAAAGCGTTGGATAGCGTAGGGGTAAAAATTACTATTCACACTCCAGTGAATGCAACAGTAGGGAAAGCGTTGGATTGCGTAGGGCTAAAAATTACTATTCCCACTCCAGAGAGTGCAACAGTAGGTAAAACGTTGGATAGCGTAGGGGTAAAAATTACTATTCCCACTCCAGTGAGTGCAACAGTAGGGAAAGTAAATACTTCATATATTAATTAAAATAAATTAAATATTAATACCAATTACAAATTAATAAAAAATAATTACCAATGTAATATAATATAACAATTAATTAATTAAAAATAAAAATAAAAGTTATTTATTAAAAATCATTACCTATTAATACAAATTAATTACCAATTACCAATAAATTAATTAGCAATTGAAAAATAATTATCAATTAATTCAAGATAAATACCAATAAATACATTTAAAAATGTAATCAATTATAATTAAATTACTTCCCACCCTATTCCCCTATAAACCCACAACCTGCTACAGAAAATAAATTAATAAAATTAACATAATTATCAATTAATCAATTAATAAAACTGTATTACCTATTATAATTTAATTAATTACCAATTAAAAATTAATTAACAATTAATTCAAGATAAATACCAATAAATAAATAAAAACATTTAATCAATTAAAATTAAATTACTTCCCACCCTATTCCCCTATAAACCCACAATCGGCTACAGAAAATAAAGTAATAAAATTAACATAATTATCAATTAATCGATTAATAAAAAATAATGAGCAACTATCATTTAATTAATTACCAATTAAAAAATAATTAACAATTAATTCAAGATAAATACCAATAAAAAGGTAAAATGTTTAATCAATTATAATTAAATTACTTCCCACCCTATTCCCCTGTAAACCCTGAACCCGCTACAGAAAATAAATTAATAAAATTAATATAACTATCAATTAATAAATTAAGTAAAATTAATGACCAATTATAATTTAATTAATTGCCAATTAAAAAGTTAATTAACAATTAAATCAAGATAAATACTAATAAATAAATTAAAACATTTAAATAATTATAATTAAATTACTTCCCGCTCTATTCCACTATAAACCCACAACCCGCTACAGAATTAAATTACGCAAACATTAAATATCATAAAATTCATTACTTAAAATAAACTATAAAATGAATATACACTTTTCACACATATACTAACGTAAAAAAACACTTAAAAAAATTGATATTATTAAAAAATCAATATATTTCATACCTATATTATATACTTCGATATTTTGACTTTCTATATTTATGTAAATCAATATTAATTTACTTACCTCAAATTCAATATTTTTGTTGTCTATATTCTGTCCATTCGATATTTTGTCCATTCTATATTTCTAATTCGATATTACTAAAGTAAATGTAAATGTTAAGGTATTTGTAGAGCGCACTGTCACCAAGCGGTTTCCTGGCGCTATTTCTCATACCGCTGTGAAACCCTTACTGGCTTTCCCTGTGAAGTTTCCACTCCTGGGCACCCCCAGGGTGAAGCCAGGCATCCTAGCGCTGTTGGGGCCGGTGTGGAGGTTAAGCAATCTATTGCCCAGTTGCAGCGTGGGGCCCATGATTAGAATAGGCACTGAGGCGAGAATTGTCAGGTCCGAGGAAATTGAGCCCAAGACCAGCCGAGGCGGGAATTGAACCCTGGTCCCGGGCAAGAACTCTGCATAAGGGTCTGCCGCTCTAACCATTGAGCCACACTCCTCCACTACAATTCTATATTTTTAACTCAATATTTTGACTGTATACCGGGAATACATCAGATTCCTATGCCTTCCCTGGGAGGCATTGGAGTGGCGCAACGCGGAGAATTACTTTTATTTCTCCTAGTTTTTTCCTCTTTCTGAGTGTGCTACAGAATGCGGTACAAAAGCGGGTGGTGATGGACGGAGCATCTGAACCAATAAAAAACTCACACCCAGTCAACAGATCTGGGTTTAATCTATCACTGTTCTTTAACCCACTCTGCCACCACAGTTCAGACATGGCCATATGCAAATCAGTCTGACCCTGTGCCTCATGGTAACAGTCCAGCTCAAACTGCCAAGCCATGCCTTCCCTGGACCGGAAGCAAGCTTCCTAGGACCAGTTTCTGGCATTACAGCCGTCTTCAGCAAGGCTTGCTTGAATCCAGTGGCAAAGTGAGCAAGGGACTCACGTCTGAGCATACCCTGCCAATTTATGGCGAACAAAGCGGTACAAAAGGGGGTGGTGATGGACGGAGCATCTGAAACAATCAAACACTCACACCCAGTCAACAGATATGGGTTTAATCCATCACCGTTCTTTAACCCACTCTGCCACCCCAGTTCAGACATGGCCATATGCAAATCAGTCTGACCCTGTGCCTCATGGGAACAGTCCAGCCCGAACTGTGAAGTCATGCCTTCCCTGGACCGGAAACAAGCTTCCTAGGACCAGTTTCTGGCATTACAGCCGTCTTCAGCCAGGCTTGCTTGAATCCAGTGGCAAAGTGAGCGAGGGACTCACATCTGAGCATACCCTGCCAACTTATGGTGAACAAATCGGTACAAAAGGGGGTGGTGATGGACGGAGCATCTGAACCAATCAAACACTCACACCCAGTCAACAGATCTGGGTTTAATCCATCACCGTTCTTTACCCCACTCTGCCACCCCAGTTCAGACATGGCCATATGCAAATCAGTCTTACCATGTGCCTCATGGGAACAGTCCAGCCCTACCTGCCAAGCCATGCCTTCCCTGGACCGGAAACAAGCTTCCTAGGACCAGTTTCTGGCATTACAGCCGTCTTCAGCAAGGCTTGCTTGAATCCAGTGGCAAAGTGAGCAAGGGACTTACGTCTGAGCATACCCTGCCAACTTATGGCAAACAAAGTGGTGTAAAAGGGGGTGGTGATGGACGGAGCATCTGAACCAATCAAACACTCACACCCAGTCAACAGATCTGGGTTTATTCCATCACCGTTCTTTAACCCACTCTGCCACCCCAGTTCAGACATGGCCACATGCAAAACAGTCTGACCCTGTGCCTCATGGGAACAGTCCAGCCCGAACTGTCAAGTCATGCCTTCCCTGGACCGGAAACAAGCTTCCTAGGACCAGATTCTGGCATTACAGCCGTCTTCAGCCAGGCTTGCTTGAATCCAGTGGCAAAGTGAGCAAGGGACTCACGTCTGAGCATACCCTGCCAACTTATGGCGAACAAATCGGTACAAAAGGGGGTGGTGATGGACGGAGCATCTGAACCAATAAAACACTCACAACCAGTCAACAGATCTGGGTTTAATCCATCACCTTTCTTTAAGCCACTCTGCCACGCCAGTTCAGACATGGCCATATGCAAATCAGTCCGACCCTGTGCCTCATAGGAACAGTCCAGCCCTAACTGGCAAGCCATGCCTTCCCTGGACCGGAAACAAGCTTCCTAGGACCGGTTTCTGGCATTACAGCCGTCTTCAGCCAGGCTTGCTTGAATCCAGTGGGAAAGTGAGCAAGGGACTCACGTCTGAGCATACCCTGCCAACTTATGGCGAACATAGCGGTACAAAAGGGGGTGGTGATGGACGGAGCATCTGAACCAATCAAACACTCACACCCAGTCAACAGATCTGGGTTTAATCCATCACCTTTCTTTAACCCACTCTGCCACCCCAGTTCAGACATGGCCATATGCAAATCAGTCTTACCATGTGCCTCATGGGAACAATCCAGCCCGAACTGTCAAGCAATGCCTTCCCTGGACCGGAAACAAGCTTCCTAGGACCGGTTTCTGGTATTACAGCCATCTTCAGCCAGGCTTGCTTGAATCCAGTGGCAAAGTGAGCAAGGGACTCACGTCTGAGCATACCCTGCCAACTTATGGCGAACAAAGCGGTACAAAAGGGGATACAAGCAAGCCTGGCTGCAGATGCTCTGTCCATCACCACCCCATTTTCTACTGCTACAGAATGCAGCACGCATAGAAAGAGGACAATGCCATCAATGATTGTTTTTATGTGGGCAGGTGTCCTTTCCTGCACAAAAACTATCATCCCCACAACTCAAGCACCCTTGCTCACTTGTTGTAAGGCTGTCTGCATTGGTGCACGGTTGCTGTTTGTGCGCCAGCGCAGGAAAGAAGGACAAGAAGGCACCCTTTCTTGTAGCTGAAAGGCCTGCTCTGCCTCAAACGTTTGTAAACGAGGCCCTAGATTGGTGAATATGCCTGTTCTTGGCCTTGTGATGTGATTTTTTTCTCGACCATTCTTAATTCTCATTCAAACCTTGCTCTTGGAATTGGCTTCTTCTGGTAGTCTGATGCATGCAGTAGGCCACATTTTCACCCGAGATAAGCACGGTTTATCCTTCAAGGAAAAAAAGATACATCTGAAAATATAGAGCCTTTCCTTTAGGGAATTCATAAAGTCATTCACATGGCCTACACCTTGCTATATTGCTGTGCCTTGAAGAAGCCATAAGGGAACCTCTGGCACGTTATAGCTTTTAATAGTAAGTATTGGCAGGCCCATATCCAGAGGTATATTTCTGAGTGGTGAATGTAAAAAACATTTAATCCTGCCATGTGTGCTACAAAAGAAAAATATTTTCTTGCAGAGGGAATGTTCACCATTCCTACAGGTGCAGTTAAAAGTCAAGCTTCATGTTATGAAACAGGTAGGAGTCTGTCATATTGAAATATACACCAGAAACTCAAATCACTTCCTTAATAGTACTTTAACCTCTCAGCGAGTAGGTTGTACTTTACAGCAACTATACCAGCTGATGTACACATGGCTGATATGCATTAAAAGACAAAGCATCAGTACTTCTCATCAAGAGCACACAGTAACAAATAACAAGGGGGTTCTGTTGTTAAGCAATTTTCAAAAAGCAATGTGGATCAAGTAACTATGGTTAGATCTTATTAGGATTTTAAAGACTACTATGCAAGGTGATATTTGGATCTTATACCAGATCCCTTTTAGAAAATAAATTGCAAAATTGCGCTTTGAAATTGCATTGTGCCAATTGTATTGGCCAAATCATGATAAGTTATAAATTCAACTTAAAATCTCCACTCACTATGACTCTGCATGTAACTAGCACTAATTTTGCTTCTTTCGTCTCTCTTACTTTCTGTATTCACTCACAATCTCTGCCTCCACTTCCCCTCTCAATCTTTTCCCAACTATCTGTTCCTGTTTGCTGCTGCATCTATCTCCCCATTCCTGTCTCTCCTGATCTCTCTTGCTTTTTCTATTTAGTCCCCTATCTCTTAATCGTCTCTCCTTTTCTGGAACCTCTTCTTTCTAGTTTCTCTTCTATCTTCTTTGTTATTGTCAATATTTTCTCTCCAGCACTCTTCTGCACAGACCATGTATGACAACTGAAACATTCTCTTGGCTGTTCATGGCCATAAGCAGCGCCTGCCACATTTAGTTGAACACAATGTTTTACGCTGTTCCCCAGTCCCTGAAGCCTACAATCCTGGGGACCTCCTGGAACAGGAAAAGTCCCCTACCATAATGGAACAAAGAAGTGAGTGCATGTGGACTTCATATGCCTGCAGCTTGTTGTCAATTCTTGTTGGACTGGACATCAGTAGGGGTGGGCTTAATTTGCGTAGTTGCGCTACGCAAAGATCCGTGAAACGGTAAAAAAAATCTCAGTGAGCACGCAAAAGTTCAGCGAACACACTGAATTGCTTTTTCGGCGTGTTTGCGAGGCTATTTTCCTGTTCGCAACCGCTGTTTGCATGCTCGGGGAGAAATATCTTGCGAACAAGCATTTTGAAAGCGAAAACAAGCAAAAAATTCCACAAAGCAGCATATCGCGGAATTTTGGGCAATTACGCGTTGTCTGCAGAACGCGAAATTAGCCAAATTCCGCAAGCGAGCGGAACGGAATTTACCATCCAGGCCTAGATATCAGGCTGCATGGATTTGGTGGGTTTAAACTGCTTTAGGGAGGACGATGACCTGTTGACATCCACCTCACTATATTCACAGTGCGGTAGTAAATACACCAGAAACGTTCTCTTTTTTAAAACCAAAGGCTGCATGTAAGGTAAATGCGTCCCAGGAGTCCCAAGTTAGACTTTTTTTATTTTGCTGTATTACACAGCATGCTCTGCGAACTGATGTTACATAGCAAAACAAATGCAGATCACACTAATGGAATCTTCAGCGATCCACAAATGTCCTACCACACAGCATTACTACACTTCTCCCAATAACAGTAGCACCCCACTTTTGCGACTGACCTATCGCCTGTGAAAAGAAAAGCTCCCTAAGACAAAAAGAAAGATTTTGCCATGCAAATTGACCAAGTCTGGCAATGTGGGTAGCTGTGGTATGTAGGCCAGCAATCAGTCATCACCGCCGGAAAGTTGACAGGCCCAGACATTTCTGAAAACAAGGAACCTAGTGAAGCCTGGGGTGTTGTTTGTGTGGATCCCTATACTTTTTCCTAACCAAAATGTCCTTCAAACACTAAACATTTACAAAATCACAGATTATCCTCATATTTCTGTGAAGGAAAATTCTGGAAACTATGAGGATCCCTACAATTCCTACCATCCATTGTTCCCACACTTCTAATAAAACCACAACCCCTAATGCTCACCAAATAATATGTATTTAGTACATTCATTTTTTAGGACCTCATAACAGTAATTTATTTGCTATGATCATAAATTAGATAAAGATAAAGCAGAATTTTTAAGGAGTCACTACATTAAAAAAAACTGAGTGGTACACAGGTCTTAAATTACAATACAGAAAAATCTGAAAATGTTAGTTGATGGTCTGTGAAGATGTCTAGAGAGGTCAATTATAATATAAGTGCTTTCTGGCTCAGATACCCTGATTACAGTTATCCACAATGTTTGGTGAATGGAGATAAATCTTCAGCTTGTTGAATCTGGCAGGGTTAACTATATATTAATCCATTTTTGAAAGATAGTATGTTATAGCAGCCCTTTTTGACATTGCAGGCTATATTGGGTCATTTCAGTTTCACACTACTGCTAGTTAGGGTATTTGCACCCCTCTGCAGTAGGCACATTAACATAACATACTATCCAACTCCTGCAAAAAAATAAAAGTCTGTAAAGCAGATATATCATCTCACCAGGCTATATTTCACAATAGGCTTGAGCAATGTCAGTAAAAAGTATGTGACTTGTGATTACTCTGCATCAGCACAACATGCTAATCAAATCACCTTAACATATTGGAAACTTAAGTTATTTGATAATCCCATAACAGCGAGTTAATCTCCTGTTTCAAAACCCTCCCCTTGGTTGTCGGCCAGTATTTGGAGCTATGCCATTGTGTGATTTTTACAAAGGAGGATGTTATGTGGCCATTACTTTGCCCGAGCACACTGACTAGGACCGCAACATTTTACCCTCATTAGCGTTTACACATGTCAGGTTGTAGCCTTCATTAATCATAACTCTTGACAATCGTTTGGGTGTCTCCCTACTTTCAATTTTGCAGAGACACCACTCTTTGGGTGTACTTTATCTCCGCTGCACCTGATGAGGCCATATCCTATATTTTTGAGGTGAGTTTGCACCACTCTCACCCTTCTGGTGTTGTCACATATGTAACTCTAGGTGTTTTTGTAATTGCTTATCTATTATGAGTCACACTGTGTTGTTCCACTTGGTCTTCTGACATGGCGATGGGCTTTTTAGAACACAGGTTTTATGTATGTGAAATATTTTGAACATCCGTCCATGGCCACATGGGCCACTGACATGGAATGTTTTTTGTTTGTTTCCTTTCCTCTTAATTACAGGTTGCCTCACTACGCTAGTAGAAGTGTTACTAGTGTTAACCAGTGGTAGGTAGCAAAGCACCTTTCCACCCACATGTAGCTTGTTTTCCACATTTTAATTGTAAGTTTTTGTTCATGGTCCTGAAGAATCGCCATTGATCATTACATGACATTTTTAGGTTGAGATACATGGCGACCATCTGGGAGTAGAGTATGCAATCTGTCTCATCAAAAACCGATACGCTACCCCTCCCGCAGTATTTTAACCAGGCAGGGTCCCTCACAGAATAAAGGCTTGAAGAGGATTCCCTTACCTGTTTTTAAATCACTACACACATCTACATCTAACTAGGCCCCTTACACCCACTGCACCCTTACGGCAAGGAACAAAAGATCTCCGACAAAGCACCCCTTTAAGGGTGCCCGTCTGACATTGCAGCGCCGACCTGACAAGGAGCAGGCTCAAATGATGAAACATGACATCTAGCTTGCTGTGTGTGTGAGAGCCCTAGTTCCGAAAGGAGGAATTTCCCTCCTTGGCTTCCTGTACACACTCTGCCAGTACATCACTCACTATGGCACTCTAATAGTGATCACTGTATCACCTTTCTTTGCTAGAGAGTTCAGCTAATACCCATGAAACTATTGGCCTCTCAGCTTTGACAGGAAACAAGTGTTCATACCACCTATCAGCTCCTCATGCACAACACTGTGGCATCCCAAAGAGGTTCATCATATCCCCTGTACTGTTCAACATCTACATAACTTCCATTCCAAACCTCACCTGGTACAACTATGTAGATGACAAACAAATCAGTTTTTAAAATGGATGGTCTGGAAGACCCCTACAATTTAAAACTTGATGACTGACTTTGGGTCATAAACACATGGATGATGAATAATCATCTAAAGCTAATTACAGATAAGACAGAGTTAATGACCTGCGGACAATGACAAAAATACCAGAAGATGAAGCTCCTCCACCAATATCAAGAAGCCTATGTTTATTAATAATAATAATAATAATAATAATAATAATATTAATAATATTTTATTTTGCATGATTAATTAAAATGTTTGCAAATACATGTCAGAAAGATTCATTGTGCACAGATAAATACCTATAAAAAGCGATAAAAAGCTGCATAATATAAAAGGGTCAACTATTGCATAATCCTAATGTGTACAATCAGTCGTTTAAAAAAAAAACCTTCTCATAAACTTTTACATCTCATTTAGTACTAACAGCCGTGTCTACTACAACTTCTCAAGAAGATGGGACAACTTAACCAGGTCCAATGTCCAAAGTTAGAGGCTTGGTAATTAAAGTGCAAGTACAACTAATACAGCTGAACGTCAATAGGATTAAAGTAAAGCTTCACTGCCTGCCTGCAGGACCGGATGCCGTAATGCCTGAAAAAAGGACGTAGCAGGGGGCATCTTATGTCCTTTAAATTGGGACAGTTGCAGATTACGTGAGTGAAGTCTTCCTTCCCACTTCCGCATAGGCGACAGGTCGGAGTGCCACCTTTCCTTTCCCAAGGTGGAAGATGGGGTTTGATCACAATTACCCCCAAATGTAACCTTAGAAAGTTTTCCTTCCTGCTTATCTTAATTCCGGCACTCAAGTAGGCTTGGGATGTTTGCCTTACATAGTAACTGAGCACTATCCAGCCATGTGCCTTATTGGTAAGAATTGCTTTGTCTTCTAGAACAGTAAGCATGGATGTTGTTTTTCTCACCGCTTTTTTGAAGGAAAGAGGATCCATTGGAACGGCCCAAAGTTCGGTCAAGCCTAATAACTCATATTGAGTCAAACAGATAGACCCTGGCTGGACACTTTTCTTGATTGGCTTTCCAGAGGTGGGAATTTAAAGATCCGGCCTCAGCACTTCGATTCTGTGCCAACTTTTAATGTAGATACTCCTCCTTTCCACCGTTTGTCTTAGGATCCGAAATTCTAACCGGATTTGAGCCGGGGTGACATATTTTGGGAGATGGAATATTGCTCTATAGGAGTTGGCTGTTATGATGTCTAAGGCTGCTGCATCTTTACCTTTGAGAGCCTAACTCTCGTATGTCAATGACGGCAGTAATTTGGCCCCAGGACCTGTAAAAAGGGTTCAAGCGTGAGGTCGGGAGCCGTCTCTTCAGTAACTTCAGTGCTAAATATGTTGTGATCCCCTTTCTTCGCATGGACTCTAGCTGAGGTTTAAATGAGCTGTTATGGTCCATTAATATTACCAGGTATTTGTAACTTTGTACTTGATCCAAGCATTGGCCATCAAGGAACCAGCTATTGGTCTTTTTTTTATGGTAGTTGACTGCCATAATTTTAGTCTTCTTGAGATTTATTTTGAGGGGGTTCCGGTTCGAAAAACTGCTTGTTGTGTTTAGTAGGTGCTGAAGGCCAATTGGTGTCCTACTGATTAAAACCAGGCCATCAGCGTATAGCAAGTTTGACATTAGCTTGTTTCCTAGTTTTGGAGCATGGGATACACAGCTGTCCAGCTCCCCTGGTTGATCGGCCAAAAAGAAATTGAACAGAATCGGGGCAAGGACGCACCCCTGCTTGAGGCCTTTCGAGGTCATAATTTGTTTTGAGATGTGTGACCGTGCCACTAGTTTGACCCTTATCCATGTGTCTGTATGCAGCCACTTTAGCCGATCCAGAAGTGTGTTCGGTATACCACAATTTTCCAGTTTTCCCCTCAGTTTAGAACGATCAACATGGTCGAAAGCAGCTGTGTAATCAATAAAACACAGGAAGAGGGGCATTTTTGATGCTTTTGCTGCATCCATAAACAACGTAAGAGCCAGTATATTAGTTGTAGTACCTTGGCCGCTGCAGAACCCAGTTTGATTAATGGGGATGATGAATTTATCTGAAGCCCAAGATGTTAGCTCGTCCAGGATTGTTCCGGCGTAGTATTTGGCTTCTACGTCAAGAAGGGCAATCAGTCGATAATTATTTGGATCGTTTCTTTTGCCTTGTTTAAAAATTGGGCTAATGATAGATCCTTTCCAAGATTCTGGAATGGTGACTGTGGTGTTTAAGCCCTTAAACACTGGTAGTAGAGCCTTGCTCCAGAAAACGGCGTCATGTTTATATGGTACCGGTGGGATCCCGTTGAAGCCGGGTGCTCCCATGTCTCTTCCCTTGGTTATTAGGCCTTTTATCTGTTTTTTTGTGGGAGCATATCCTTCCTCTTCAGTGGGGTATGTAGAGTCTAAATTGCCAACCAGCAGAGCCCCCTATTGCTTGTGGATGTTAGTTCTGCTAACCAAGTGAGCTTTGGTTGTTCAGTTTTGTGTCACCTTTCCCTTGTCCGGTACCACGATGCCAGCTGCCTTGTTTGGTTCCCCTCCCTTGTTGTTAAATGGGCAGAGAGGTAGTCTATCCAGTCTGCCTCTGTTATATTGGAACTAATTCCTGGGTGGTTCAGTCGCTCTAGCTTGTAATCCACAACTGTAATCAGTTTGCCAGAACTTTGCGCAGTTGTGTTGCTTGTCATCGTGCAAAAATGTAGCCCACGTTTCGTCATTCTTTTGCCTTATTTTTCTCCACTTCCTCCTTCTCAATAGTGCCTTCATTTGTCGAAGGGTCGGCTGCAGCTCCAGGTTCCCTGGTGTTTTTTGCAGTTTTTGAAAGGTCTGGTTTGTAATACGTTTGAGGCTCTTGGTTTCTGGACTGTAATTTACTTTTGTTAATTAGTCTTCTGAGTGTCTTGATTTGGTCCCGATCCTGGTCGCAAAATTGCCACTGAAGGTTTTAATGAAGTTTTCCCATGCTGTTACAATTGTGGTACCAGTTTCTTTTTCTCTCTCAAATAGTTTTTTAGCAGTGGCTGATAGAGCTTCAATGTTGTTGGCGTTGCACCTTAAACGCTTTAGATTAGAGAGTTCTTCATTTGCAGCCGGGTTCCAGGTGTCTAGTGTAGCAGAAGACCTCGCAGATTCTACTCCTGAGGCACAGCCGGGAGCATTTTTTAACAAAAAGTTGCGCTGATTTTACTATTTGTGTGTGATAAACTGCCATTGTAATTCCTACCTTCTCACCTCGACTGCATCACTACTGGGGGCTTAATTCGCTCCTTTCACCGCCACGCAGCAGAGCTAACGCTGCAGCGGGAACGCCCAGTTATTAGCCGCCTACAGCGAGTGAGCCGGTACTGTGGCCACGCCCACTCACTCAAGGCCACGCCCCCTCCGCCTACAAAAACCGAGCTGAATGCGAGCTCTGGTCAGATTCTACTCCTGAGGCACCGCCGGGAGCATTTTTTAACAAAAAGTTGCGCTGATTTTACTATTTGTGTGTGATAAACTGCCATTGTAATTCCTACCTTCTCACCTCGACTGCATCACTACTGGGGGCTTAATTCGTTCCTTTCACCGCCACGCAGCAGAGCTAACGCTGCAGCGGGAACGTCCAGTTATTCGCCGCCATCAGCAAGTGAGCCGGTCCTGTGGCCACGCCCACTCGCTCGAGGCCACGCCCGCTCCACCTACAAAAACCGAGCTGAATGCGAGCTCTGGTCAGATTCTACTCCTGAGGCACAGCCGGGAGCATTTTTTAACAAAAAGTTGCGCTGATTTTACTATTTGTGTGTGATAAACTGCCATTGTAATTCCTACCTTCTCACCTCGACTGCATCACTACTGGGGGCTTAATTCGCTCCTTTCACCACCACGCAGCAGAGCTAACGCTGCAGCGGGAACGCCCAGTTATTCGCCGCCATCAGCGAGTGAGCCGGTCCTGTGGCCACGCCCACTCGCTCGAGGCCACGCCCCCTCCGCCTACAAAAAGCGAGCTGAATGCGAGCTCTGGTCAGATTCTACTCCTGAGGCACAGCCGGGAGCATTTTTTAACAAAAAGTTGCGCTGATTTTACTATTTGTGTGTGATTAACTGCCATTGTAATTCCTACCTTCTCACCTCGACTGCATCACTACTGGGTGCTTAATTCGATCCTTTCACCTGAGGTTCCGTGACGGTTCCGTGACGACTTGAACCCGTGTTTTCAAGTTTGTCGGAAATACATAAAAATGGTATCAGTGAACCGCAAATGATCCATTTAGCATATCCTAGTGTTTTCGCTACGATACGAGCAAGAGCACTCTTGTTATGAACACATTTCTGATCTACCCATGGCATCCATCTTACATCATGGCCGCCATTTTGTGTTTCCTTGCCCTCACATATGCAATAGCCTCTGATCACTGCATTCACTCCACTTTGATTAAGGACACGTAGCTTTAGCCGGAGATTCACCTCTTACATGACACGTGCACCTTAAACCAGATCACGCTGTAGCTGCATGACTCAACAAAGGCTGCCTCCTCTGCCCGAGGCTAGCCCACCTGAACTGGTTCTCGTGTCCATTGTACCTGATCATGATTAGGCGGCCGGAGCCGGTAGCCTTGCCCATTTACAACCCACAAACGTCTCTTATCCCGCTTTCCTATCTTCTGCACCTGGCTCTGCTCCTTTCCTTCTGGGCCTTTATTAGGGGGAGGTAACGAACTTTACGATGAGGCGGTCCGGCTCTTGAATACAATATTGACAAGGGATTGTGATGGACTGGTGGGAACCCCTCTTCGTGATGTTTGGCATCAGATATTATCGACAGTTCCTGTGTAACGCCAAATATTTATTGTTTAGAGACACAAAAGGTTTGGGAATGTACCGACATGTGAAATATTTGCCTAGAGCACAATTTTTGGTATATAAGGAGCAACCCACTTTGTACAAATCGAACAGGCTCCTGGTTACTGCCCGTGTGTAGTATCTATGACTTCTGTGTCCCTGCAGTAATAAACCTTTGGTCTTTGACGCCACCTTCGAGAAGCCCGTGTTTCTGTTCATTTGTGCACCAAGGCAGGTGGGACTCCGGGGTCTTTGGGTGTTGTACCCTGACACCTCTGGACGGAACCAAAAAGTCCAGAACTCCAATTGGCGCCCAACGTGGGGCGACGTCATTCGGTACCGGTCCAAAAGCCTGAAGAGTTCGAGAAGCTTCGTGTGAAGATTCCTGAGGGAGGCGCCCCACTTCATCGATCCCGGCATATCGCAAAAGTGGCCCTGAAGTTCTCTTCCACGAGGGTTCCCGTTCAGGACGGCTGCAGTGGGCCGTTGCCTTGACCGTCGCCCTGTCTTGGACCCGAAGTGGTGCAGTTCTTAGTACGGCGAAACGTGACGGGTTTCTCCTTGGTGACGTCTTCAGTGACTCAGTTAAGTATTTAGTAATAGCTAGCTGGTTACTTTTGTGAGGATTGTTAAAAATCCTTGATCGGTTCTTGGTTTGGTTTGGTTTTACCGGATTATCATTGGTTGATCTAATTACGATAATCTATTTGGTTTAGTTTTGGGTATCGATACATCAGTTCGTTTTTGGTAGGCCTAAGTTCTTGGTTCAAGTGCACAATTTGTTTCGTGTTTGTTTGTTTTGTGTTCCGGACTGAAAATGGTAAGTCGGAAAATGTTGTCTTGTTTTAGTTGCAACAGTGACTCACAATTAGAGGACTCTTGTCTGGTTCCTCCGATTGGGACTCCCCTGTATGATTTATACTGTAAGTATGGTGTGGGTCCTATAACTTATAATGAGATATGGGTCCGTTATTGTAAGAAGGATGGTGTCCTTAGTTGGCCACTGCATGGTAGTTTTGAACAAGAGATTCTCGACAACTTAGAAGCGAAATTGTTTAGGAAGAAAGCCCGGCCGGCAATGTTTGACTCTTTTCGTTATTGGCGGAAAGAATCCAAACAGAGAGAAATGAAAAGGTTGAAGAAAGAGCAAAAAGAACAAGAAGAGTTAACTCTAGAGCAAGCGACTAAACAGTTGCAGGCTAACGAGTGTGAAAAGACCATAGATGTAGCTATTAGAGAGCATAACTTAGCGATTGACAAGTGCTATCCTGCCTTGCCATCGAAAATGGCTAAGATACTGGAGGATTCCGAAAACGATCCTCTGCTATCTTATCTGTTACGGTCACCTCCACCGTATGCACAAGGTGCTACGGCTCCACTCATCCCGAATGTTCAATTGCCGGTTGCTGGACAACCTGGTGTTCCTGCTCCTGTACCTCAGAATCAAGTTCCTATACTTCCTGTGGTGAATGTAAATGTTCCTACAGCTCCTCCTCTTCCCGCACTGCCAGCTCCTATACCTACCACTGTACCTACTGGTCCTCAAACTATTTTCCTCGATACTCCTACTGTTTCGTCATCTATTCCTACCTCTACTGCATTCTCTATGTCTGCGAGTGTACTAACTCCACTTTCTGTTCGTCGAAGAATCACTGATTCCGTTACTAATATGCTGTCTCCTATATATAAAACCTTGATTAAGACTCCTACTCCTGACTCTGTTCAGAGACGGAGTCAGCTTCCAAGTACTGAGGAACGGGGAGTTTTAGACTCCACGGCTCTCAGATGGATTTCGAAGGGTAGAAGATATAGTACAAGAGATGTGTTAGAGACATTTATGCAATGGGGAGAGCCAACGCAACGGTACGTCTTTGATGAGATGTGCTCGTTGTTACGTGAGGAGATAGAAGAAGACGATGTCGAATCAGATTTGGAAGATTTAATTAAAGTTCAAAAGGAGTTTGCTGCTGGAATGATAGTGGGTGAGAATATAAAGCAAGCAATGGAACTCATTTTAAGTTTTAGGAGTGATCCATCTCTTCGTTCACCGAGAGATTTAGAAAAAGGTAAAGTGAAGCCAAGTCGCCAATATCCTATGAGGGAGGTTCCTCCAATTTGGCGCGAAGCAGTACAACGTGATGATAATGCAGGAATTGCAGCTGCTCCAGCACAGTTCCAAAGAGTATGGATACATATTCCATGGAAGCGAGCAGAAGTGTTAGCAGTGAAACAGGCCTTGCCAGATCCACGTAAGAATCCAGCTGGATATTACAAGGAATTGACACAGACAGTTGAGGCTTGTATAATGAACTTAGCCGACATTGATATGTTGTTTGGTAATGTAGTTCCGCAACCAGTGTGGGCTAAAATTCGTAGAGAGGATCATCAGGCTGCTTTAGGTGGTGATTGGGCAGCTATCACTGCAGCAGATGCTCAACAAATAGGAGGTGCGAAACCCGAACCTTTGATTGCTAATCTGCCAGGTAGAATAATTGATTTAATGAAGACTCTGATGCCAGCATTGCGTGTTAATTGGGACAAGTTGTCAGCGTGTAGACAGAAGAAAGACGAAAGCGTCTCGGACTTCTTCACGAGGTTCGAAGAGACTTTTGTAGATCATAGTGGTCAGGATATGAGCACAGAAGGGGGACAAAGACTCTTTGTCGATAAATTTGTGCATAATTTGTTACCTGAATTATGCAATAAGTTGAAAGACTCAGAAAGTGCGTGGGCTGTATCTACGACAGCGCAAATACTTGCGACTGCACAATACTACGAAAATAGGGATAAAGAGGAAAAGGAGAAATCAGAGAAGAAAACGAAAGATTTAAAAACTAAAGTTCTTTTGCAGCAGGCGTATCCGCCTCGTACGAATCAGACTAATACACAGCAAAATTCATATCAAAGGACAGATTATAGTACATCAAGGCCTCAATATCAGTGGAATCAGTGCGCGTACTGTAAGAAAGAGGGTCACTATAAAAATGAATGTCCAATCTTAGCGCAAAATAATGCAGCAGCAGCTCAGAGAGGTCGTGGTGGTTTTGTGCAGAATTCTAGAGGACGAGGACGAGGTGCTATGCCTCCACAAACGAATGATCGTCCCTCCAATCACTTTGATCAACGAAATGGACAATCTGCTCAGCAAAATAGATCTCAACAATATCTTGTTGAAGACTATTGTGAAGTGAATGAGGATTCTCAACAAAATGGGTACTAGGACAGCCATGGACAGAGAGAGGGAGTAGTATCAGTTCCAGTGGATCAGAGTGGGCCTTATGTCGCAGTAGCAACATCAGGTGTAGTCGAACCGTTTCTGTTGGATACTGGTGCCGCAAAAAGTTCTATCATGCATACGAAACTCCCTGGCGCACCTTTGTCTGGCTCAACAAATGTTTCCGTAGGTTTTTCAGGCGCCCCTGTGTACAACCCGATATCTGGTCCTTTGTCTATTTCTGTTGGACCGTGTCACTTGAAAGCACCCCTGATTTTGACGACAGGTTGTAATGAAAATCTGCTTGGTTTAGATTTGTTAAAACGACTATATGCGACATTGTACTGTTCTCCGGAAGGAGTACAGCTTACTTTGGGTAAAAGACTCACCTCTCCGATGTACTTGTCAATGGACGCACTCCCGCCGGAGCTACGTTCACTCCCTGATTCTCTTTGGGCGACTGGTCCCAACGATGTAGGTCTACTAGAAATTCCACCGTATGTAGTAACTTTGAAAGCGAATGTAAAATTTCCAAGGATTCCTCAATATAAAATCTCGAGTGAAGGAGAACGTGCACTTTTACTAATTGTGCAAGATTTAATTAAGAAAGGTGTGGTTGAAGAAACGCGAGGAAATGTCTGTAACAGTCCTGTATTACCGATCTTGAAACGAACTGATCCTACAAAGCCTCCAGTTTATAGGTTTGTCATAGACCTTAGAGAAGTTAATAAGATTGTAATTCCGCAGTTTCCTGTAGTGCCAAACATTACTGCCTTGTTAACATTGATTCCTGCCACAGCTACGTGGTTCTCAGTTATAGACCTTAAGAATGCCTTTTTCAGCATTCCGATAGCTGAAGAAAGTAGGGATATTTTCGGCTTCTGTTTAGGAGGTCGCAGTTTCAGATTTAAACGCGCTCCACAGGGCTATTGTGAAAGTCCATCCATTTACAGTCAAGCTTTAAAAAGTCAGCTAGATTCTTTTGTCCTTCCTCCAGGTTCTGCCCTAGTACAGTACGTAGACGATCTTTTAGTGGCTGCCGATGACAAGGAAACTTGCAAAGCAGCTACAATTACACTATTGCATCATTTGTCTAATTTGAATCATAAGGTGTCCCCTTCCAAAATGCAATATTGCTGCCAAGAAGTAACCTACCTAGGTCACCTCTTATCAAAGGAGGGAAGGAAGTTGACCCCAGAGAGAATAAAAGCAATTACGCAGATGAGTGTTCCACGCACACAGAGAGAAGTACGTGCCTTTCTAGGTATTACCTCTTACTGTAGGCAGTGGATTCCAAATTTTTCACTTTTAGCGAAACCATTGGTAGCTTTGACTGGGAAAAATGTTCCGAGTCCGGTGCCATGGTCTGATGAATGTCAAGAGAGTTTTATTGAGTTACGAAAAGCACTGTGTTCAGCTCCTGTATTGGGTACACCTGATTATAGCAAGCCATTCACGCTCTACGTTCACGAAAGAGAAGGTTGCGCGTTGAGTGTTCTGACACAGAAGTTTGGTGATAAACAACGCCCTTGTGCGTATTTCTCATCAACATTAGATCCGGTAGCTAGAGCATTGCCTAGTTGTTTGAGGGCTACAGCGGCAGCTGCAGCTTCCATTCGACAATCTACTGGTTTGGTGATGAACAATATGCTAGTGGTCATGGTTCCTCATGCAGTGGATACACTTATGAACCGAACGAAGACACAACACCTTACTAGTGCGAGATTATCTGGTTACGAGCTGACGTTATTAGCGAGTCATATTCAGATCAAAAGATGCAATGTATTGAATCCAGCAACATTGTTGCCGACTGATCAAGAGTCGAGTGATTCTGAGCCACATGACTGCTATTTCAAAACGGAGGAAGAGACAAAAGGTCGCATCGACTTGAGGGATACTCCCCTATCCGACCCGGATGGTACGCTGTATGTGGACGGGTCATGTTTTAAATTGGAGAATGGTGATGTGACTGCTGCCTACGCGGTAACGACTTTGAAGACGATTGTGGAGACTGCAAGAGTGATTCAGAATTCTGCCCAAGCAGCAGAATTAATAGCTCTTACGAGAGCGTGTGTTTTAGCTGAGGGAAAGAGAGTGAATGTGTTTACAGATAGTCAGTACGCATTTGGCGTGGCCCATAGTTTTGGCCGGTTGTGGAGAGAAAGGGGTTTCATTACGTCCCATGGGACTAAGATTCAACATGGTCAGCTAGTTAACGACTTGTTGGAATCTCTAACCTTACCGACTGAAGTTGCGATTGTGAAGTGCAGTGCTCATAAAGCAATCACGGATGATGTTGGTCGGGGAAATGCCTTTGCTGATGAAACCGCTAAACAGACAGCCAGAGACATGATGAGTAGAATGTATGTTGCTACGTCTGCAAGATGGATTGCTGAGTCTGGAATGTGTGAGGACACTATGGAAAGTGTGAAAGAGATTCAGAAAGAAGCGACTGAGGGAGAGAAACGTGTATGGAGAGAAAGTACGGGCAAATTGGACTCGAATGGATGTTGGATCGATTTGACAGAACAGCAGCGTTGGATGTTGCCTGATGCGTATGTGCTTGCAGTAGTGACGATGGCGCATGGAGTAGCGCATATAAGTTCTAAAGGTATCTGTAAGATGTTAGCTCCGGTCTGGAAGAATGAGGGAATCAGTAAGTGTGCAGAGAGAGTGGTGAAAAATTGTATGGTGTGCTTGATGCATAATCCTGGCAAGGGAACTCCAACTCCAGCTGGTCATTTTGCTCCTCCTTCCTGTCCTTTTGAAGTGATTCAGTTAGACTTCATTCACATGGAACGCTGCAACAATTTAAAATACGTCCTGGTGGTAGTTTGTGCTTTTTCCAGGTGGATAGAAGCATACCCACTAAAGGACAACACTGCTCTATCTACTGCCAAAATTCTTCTAAAAGAATATTTCCCTAGGTACGGAATGCCACGGATTGTATGGTCAGATAACGGAAGTGAGTTTATAGGGAAAGTTATGCAGAGTGTGTGTGCTGGCCTAGGTTTGAAACAAAAATTCCACAGTGCGAACCATCCCCAGTCTGCTGGTTTAGTCGAGGGTTACAATGGCACCCTCAAGCTTAAAATAGCCAAAATACAAGCATCCACAGGTTTGGCTTGGCCAGACGCACTTCCTTTGGCTTTGTTATCAACGAGAGCAACAGTGCATTCTAGAATAGGGCTTTCTCCATATGAGATTGTGTTTGGCCGCCCAGCAAATATCTGGGGTGTGCCAAGGCCTAAAAGGTTTTGCTCCATTGAATATCCTATGTTGATAGACTACCTTTACGACTTGACTGCTAAATTAAGCCTTATTCATCAACAGGTCTTTGATGCTTTGCCAAAACCTCCGGAGAGTCCAGGGCATCAGCTGAAACCCGGCGACCACGTGGTGGTCAGAAATTTTGCGAGGACAAAGAATCTTCAGCCTCGCTACATCGGCCCCTTCCAGGTCCTGCTGGCGACGAGGACAGCTGTACGTGTTGCTGGTCGCAAGCACTGGATCCACGCTTCTCACGTAAAGCGTGTTCCACTGCCGCTGCCCTACGACGACTGGGTGAAGAAGGGAATTGGTGCCTCCGAATCTGAAATAACTCCGAAATTGGTCCCTTTCAGCGATGCCGATTTGATTACTGACACTTTGAAACTTGACTCTCCTCCGGAAAAGACTGCTTTGAACATTGAACATTTGTCTCCAGCATCAAAAGAAACTTTGCTATCTGCGAACTTAAACTCTACAACAGCTGCTAGTGATACACTATTTTCCGATCAAACAGTACCAGCGAAGAAGAGATACAACATTAGAAGCCATAAAACGGACAAATAAAGCAGGCAACTGCATATTGTGATTTTGATATATATATATATTGAACTTTTGCTTTTCAGCCAGGAAGTTTGCTATTGTTTATTGTTTTTTAAAATTGCCTTGCCGTCTGGGTAGCCGTAGGGTCGTGACTGTGTGCCTAGTTTGAATTTGCAGGGGTCTGACACAAGGTCGATCTTTCTGTTAGTTCTGGGAACTCCCAGGGCTGACAGAGGCATTTTCATCTACGTACACATCATCAGTGGTCGCGAGCGGATTGTAGAAGATGGAACTTCCTGCGCTGCAACGAGAAAATGTGATCTACGTTCGCAGAAACAGACTTAATAGAATTCTTCACAGCAAATGTTTCTTGATGCAATGTGCCATTACATTTTTGATTGTTTTAGCAACATTGGTGGGTGGAATTGTTTTTAGCATAAATTTGATTTTTGTGCCAGTTTCTACAGTGCCTCCCCTTGATCCAGCCATTTCTACTGTTTCTTCTATACACTCTTTTCACTCATTTCCAGAACATGAGCAAGCTCGACGCTCAGAATTCATTAATAACACTTTTGTGCAGCTCTTGCACCAACACCAACTGGTGGTTAACACTACAGACTGCTGGGTGTGTGGCTTGATACCTCACACTATGGATAAAGGTATTCCCTATTTGGTTTTGCCTTACAGCTATAATGGATCATTTCAGGCCTTCCAAACCATCTTTGCTTATGCCCTTGAAACCTATCCTCCACGTCCACCACGTTCCACTAAATATAACTCTGCCAACAAAGCCTTGGTCCAGGGAATTATTGACATGGTCAAGGACGTCAATAATACTCCATCTTACCCTAGAGACGAATTGCGAGTATATTTAAGTTGGAATACTTCAGAGTATCGCCTTAGTTTAGGAGAAAGCAAGCGTAAAAGCTCAACTCCAATCTGGGTCGTACCTCACCGAGGTCAGGTCTGTTTGCAAGGTAATGGGAGAAATCCGAGAGCTCAGCTAGGGAGGAGTGAGTGCGTAGAGACTTATATGTTTCCGGCTAACTCTTCCCCTGCCTTCCTCACTGCTAGGGGTACCTACTTCATTTGTCGAGACAGAGCTTATACATGGTTGCCTGCCGACTTCTCAGGATCATGTTATATTGCTCGATTGTTACCTCCGACATACACTGCTTCACCGGATTACCACAGAACAAGAGTAGCTAGAGGTGTTTTCAGCAAGGAAGATACCGCTGGTCAGGAAGCTGGAGACTTCTTCAAAGGCTTCCTTCCGTTCTGGGGGCCTATGGCCAATAGTAGAAACATACGTCAGCTAACACGGGTAGTTGAATCTACTATTACCGAAACTGCTGGTGCCCTTAGCAATCTGACAGCTGAGCTTCAGGCGGATAGACTCATGACATTGCAGAACCGTATGGTTCTAGATGTTATACTTGCAGATCGAGGTGGGGTATGCAGAATGATCCAATCGAGCTGCTGTGTCTTTATTCCTAATAATGCTCCAACAGTTTACGAGGCGATCTCTAAGTTGCACAAGATTTCGGACTCCATACATGTAGACAAGGGAAACTGGTCCTTCATGGAGTGGGTTTGGACTCTGATCTCAGCGTGGGGATGGAAGATTCTAATGGTCATTGGTGTCATCTTAGTATCCCTATTCTCATGTTGTCTGATTATCCAGTGTGGTCCTGCTCTGTGTAGTCTTTGTGCTGCAACTTGTCTCAGAAAACCACCTGCGTTTGGAGAAAAGACACGAGAAAGGATGATGATACAACAGCATGTCACTGACCTGATGAGCATAGAACTAGATTCAGACATAGATTGAGTAATTGCCTATGTAAGGGCAAAAGGAGGGTCTGAGGTTCCGTGACGGTTCCGTGACGACTTGAACCCGTGTTTTCAAGTTTGTCGGAAATACATAAAAATGGTATCAGTGAACCGCAAATGATCCATTTAGCATATCCTAGTGTTTTCGCTACGATACGAGCAAGAGCACTCTTGTTATGAACACATTTCTGATCTACCCATGGCATCCATCTTACATCATGGCCGCCATTTTGTGTTTCCTTGCCCTCACATATGCAATAGCCTCTGATCACTGCATTCACTCCACTTTGATTAAGGACACGTAGCTTTAGCCGGAGATTCACCTCTTACATGACACGTGCACCTTAAACCAGATCACGCTGTAGCTGCATGACTCAACAAAGGCTGCCTCCTCTGCCCGAGGCTAGCCCACCTGAACTGGTTCTCGTGTCCATTGTACCTGATCATGATTAGGCGGCCGGAGCCGGTAGCCTTGCCCATTTACAACCCACAAACGTCTCTTATCCCGCTTTCCTATCTTCTGCACCTGGCTCTGCTCCTTTCCTTCTGGGCCTTTATTAGGGGGAGGTAACGAACTTTACGATGAGGCGGTCCGGCTCTTGAATACAATATTGACAAGGGATTGTGATGGACTGGTGGGAACCCCTCTTCGTGATGTTTGGCATCAGATATTATCGACAGTTCCTGTGTAACGCCAAATATTTATTGTTTAGAGACACAAAAGGTTTGGGAATGTACCGACATGTGAAATATTTGCCTAGAGCACAATTTTTGGTATATAAGGAGCAACCCACTTTGTACAAATCGAACAGGCTCCTGGTTACTGCCCGTGTGTAGTATCTATGACTTCTGTGTCCCTGCAGTAATAAACCTTTGGTCTTTGACGCCACCTTCGAGAAGCCCGTGTTTCTGTTCATTTGTGCACCAAGGCAGGTGGGACTCCGGGGTCTTTGGGTGTTGTACCCTGACACCTCTGGACGGAACCAAAAAGTCCAGAACTCCACACCGCCACGCAGCAGAGCTAACGCTGCAGTGGGAACGCCCAGTTATTCGCCGCCATCAGCGAGTGAGCCGGTCCTGTGGCCACGCCCACTCTCTCGAGGCCTCGCCCCCTCCGCCTACAAAAACCGAGCTGAATGCGAGCTCTGGTCAGATTCTACTCCTGAGGCACAGCTGGGAGCATTTTTTAACAAAAAGTTGCGCTGATTTTAATATTTGTGTGTGATAAACTGCCATTGTAATTCCTACCTTCTCACCTCGACTGCATCACTACTGGGGGCTTAATTCGTTCCTTTCACCGCCACGCAGCAGAGCTAACGCTGCAGCGGGAACGCCCAGTTATTCGCCGCCATCAGCGAGTGAGCCGGTCCTGTGGCCACGCCCACTCACTCGAGGCCACGCCCCCTCCGTCTACATAAACATGTGCACTTCACGTACGCGCAGCGGACGGGCGCAGCGGGCGTGCCTAAGGTAAGCCCGTCTGGGCCCGTCCGGGCCCAGCCGGACCCAGGCCCAGGGACTCTGCTGGATTTGCCTCATGACCGTTTGGTGTATACAAGTGACATGCTCTGGGCACTTCACCCGGAAAAATATCAGGTGTCGCTATATCCATGTTGAAGGTAAACCCTACATCAACTGCGCACGCTGTAACCCAGTCGCTCAGAGCTCGGGAAAGCCTGGATTACAGATGGGCCTCCTTAACTGCCGTTCCCTCCCCAAGCATGCGCATGAAACCAACCTGCTGATACAGGACCAAGGTCTGGACGTACTGTTTCTCACAGAAACCTGGCTCTCTGCTAGCTCAGATTCTGACATTGTCAACGCCCTACCCCCAGGCTATCTTATTCAAACTCTGCATAGACCTAGAGGGAGAGGAGGGGGGCTGGCAACAATCCATAGAGAACACCTTGTCTGCAGAACCAGCAATGCCAACATTGAAGATTGCAAAAGCTGCCACTTTGCCCTTCAAACTTCCCCGGTACACTCCCTCTCAGGACTGTTGATTTACCGCCCTCCGGGTACACCAGGGAAATTCCTCAACGCTCTCATTGACACGGTATCACAACTAGCTTCTTCCGCCCCTAACTTCCTCCTCGTGGGCGACCTAAACCTCCACCTTACAGACCCCACAGATTTGACAGCATCCGATCTCCTTCTGGACCTTATGTCATTTAACATCCGGCTGGTCAATAATGGACGCACCCACAACAAGGGACACCTTTTGGATCCCGTCCTTACCAACATGGTGGACATCACCACTGCCCCCCCCCCTTCCGCTTCCATGGACAGATCACTTCTTAATCCCTATCTCTTGGCACCTATTCATAGTACCCCCCAACCCTCCAAAATTCAGGTTACCGACCAACGTTGGCACAAGCTTGTACCAGCTGAATGGGCCACCATTCTCTCAGACTCTATCCCTGCCCTCTCCACCGATCCAGTCATTGCCGATGAACAGTTCAATTCTTGGGTCACATCCTCATTAGACAAACTCCTCCCCAAAACTACCACTCTTAAACATACCAAACGAGTGAGCCCCGCTCCTTGGTACACTCCGGAGCTTAAGCTTCTGCGACAGGAATGTAAGAGAACGGAACGCTCCTGGAGGAAGGATAAGTCTAATGTAAAGAAGGACGCCTACCACACCTCATTACAAATTTATAAGACCGCCCTCCGCAAGACAAAAAGTATAATCTTTCAAGAAAGAATAGAAAATTCCGCTTGCTCCAGCAAGGAATCTTTTATTATTTTAAAAGAACTCCTTAAGGTTTCAGACCCCGGACCTAAAAACCCACCAGACCCCAAGGCAGATGAGGAAAAATGCCATAAACTAGGTAACTTCTTCAAGGAGAAGATCCAGAAAATCCTTGACTCTATTCCAACCACAAACTCGAGCGAGGAAAAAGAGATCAATAACACCCCTACCTCCCCCCGTCTAACCTCTTGGGGACAAGTGACTGTCGAAGAGGTCGAAAGCACGATAAATATCATCAAAAGCGGATCTCCCAGGGACCCTGCCCCGCTACGTATCCTCAAGAAAGTAGCACCCACCATCGTTCCCCCCCTCACCCATCTTATCAACGCCTCATTGGAACAGGGAGTCGTCACCTCCAGCTGGAAGGCGGCAGTCGTCAAGGCTCTACTAAAAAAAACATCCCTGGACCCTGTGGACCTGGCCAACTACAGGCCAATTTCTCTTCTCCCTGGAACTAGTAAGATTGCCGAAAAGCTTGTGAATAGAAAACTCTCACAATTTTTGGAAATCAATAATCGGCTTAAAAGCTCGCAGACGGGATTCCGCCCAGGGCAGGGCACCGACATCACCCTCCTTGCGGCGGTGGAGGAGGCCAGAGCACTTTTAGACGCAGGAGGATCAGTGGCAGTGATCCTCCTCGACCTCAGTGCGGCCTTCGACACCGTCAACCACCAGCGCTTGATTCACCGGCTCAGGAGTGTCGGGGTGGAAGGAACCGCACTGTCTTGGCTCTCGTCCTTTCTGGGCCAACGCTCCTTTCAGATCTGGGAGAATGACACCCGCTCCTCCGAAACACCCCTCCAATGTGGCGTGCCTCAGGGCTCTTCCCTGAGCCCCACATTATTCAATATCTACATGTCCCCATTGGAGGAGGTTGTCAACCCGTTCGGAGTGAGCATCGTCAGATATGCTGATGACACACAATTAGTGGTGTCCTTATCTCACCCAAGTCAACAACCTGCGGACTTATACAACTGTCTTACGCAGATACAAGGATGGATGAACAGCTCATCTTTAAAACTTAACGGTTCAAAGACTGACATTCTCCTCCTTGGTCAGAAGGGGCTCTCACTTTCACAGAACATCTGGCCACCCTGTCTGGGCTGGCCTCCAGACCCGAAACCCGAGGTTAAAAGCCTGGGTGTGTGGCTCGAAAAAGATCTGTCGTTTACAACACAAGCTAAAAAAGTAGCCGGGACGTGCTTTGGGCTTCTCAAGTCGATTACAAAGATCTTGCCTCTACTTCCTCCCACCTCTCAAAAACTGTTAATCCAAGGCCTTATACTTTCTAGGCTCGATTACAGTAACTCCATCTACCTAGGCGCTCCAGAGGCAACCTTGAACAAGCTACAAAGGATCCAAAACTTCGCTGCCCGGATCCTCACCAATACTCCTGCTAGAGCTTCGGCCAAACCAGCCTTGAAGCTTCTCCATTGGCTCCCAGTGAGAGAGCGAGTGAAGTTCAAAGCCCTTTGCTTGGCCCACAGACTGCTCCAAAACAAAGGCCCCCCTATCTTAAGAAAATTCATCAGACCATATAAAGCCCCAAGATCCCTCCGATCCGATCAGGAATATCTCATCATCATCCCCAGAGTCAAGAAGGCGCGCACGGGTGGAAGGCGCTTCTCGGTTCACACCGCACGCCTTTGGAACGCGTTACCCCGCGACCTGAGAACAGAACCAAACTATCTAAGCTTCAGGAAGCGGTTAAAAACCCATCTCTTCCCTTAAATTCTGACCTGCCCCCACTGACCCGCAGTTGTATGGATCTTAGCGCTGGGATACTCATGGGTGACCACGCGCTTTATAATTTTTTTTAATAATAATAATAATAATAATAATAATAATAATAATAATAATAATAATAATAATAATAATTCAACAGTACTTCTTGTGGCAGGTGATCACTCTGAACATTGTCACCTATTTTAAAGGTTGCTATTTTGTCAAACATGGCTAGTGTTACAAATGTGTAGTCTAATTAGGAGGATGTTTTTGAGGAATGAAAAGTGGCAACTGGTGGATTATCCTCTAAGAAGCGGCCATTCAGAGCTCTTAGATTTAAATGTTCTAGTTCTTGTAGCAGATACTTGGCCCATCTTGTAGGTTTGGTAGTGCTTGCTTGGCCCTGGTTCTGTATCTCCCAAAGTGATGTAAGTTCATACAAAGGGCCGTCATCTTGGCTTGACCCAAAAAGATTTGAATTAAAATCACCGGCAACGATTATGTGGTCGGTGTCTTGCTCATCCATAATCCATTTTATTTCATTTGACAGCTCCTTTACTGCTTTTTGTTTTCGTTTGGGGTGCACGTAGGTGTTAAATATTATAACTTCTTGTGTCGTATTGTTGAATTTAAGCTTTATCTGTATTGCATGGATGGCATTGGGGGATGTAATTTTCGCCTCTAAAGGCTTTATTGAGCCCATTGTGGTTATTTTTATTTATTATTTTTTTTTTGAAAACCTTTATTTGATATTTTCAACCAGAGACAAACACGGGCCTACAACCCCCAGGGCTGGCCGCTAAGCAATTGCAACACAATACAACGATAAAAACCTCAGACCCAGCCTCCCGGGGAGCATAGTTGCTACATCCACAATGCGTACTGGTTGGAAGACATATCAAATTGGGAACAGGATACAAAAGGTTTCATTTTATAATATAAGATATAAGAATCAGGTGCCATACAATATCTCAAGCTATGAAGAGGGGGCGAGCGAAATAGCAGTATGTCCACAGTTAATTCGTTTTCATGTAAGTCAGTGGCGTTTAAGCAGACGGCACCCGGATAAACAAGCATACTATTACGGTTTGCGCCAACATTTATGCCCGCCCCGTGGCCCCGAAACATCGCGAGAGTTGAGGCACAGATGTGAAAGCAGAGATGGACCAAACAATGAACCCACTATACTGACCCGGAAAAAGAGAAAAGAAAAGGCCAAAGAAAGATAAGAAGAGAAAAAGGCCATAGAAACAAAGAAAAAACAAAACTCCCATCCCCCAGCCCCCCACCCTGTACCCCTGCAGATGGCTACGGCCTACCCCCCTAGCAGCGTGCCTGTCGCCCAAGAACCGAAACCCGAAATATAGAAGAACAGGGAAAAAAGGAAAAGAAATTAATCCCCACCCGAAGAGGGGAAATGGAGGAGGGCTTTATTCAATGCACTCCCGGTCTCTCACCCCCGTCCTAACCAACCCCGCCCCGGACTCCGTTAATGCAATAAAACAATCCCGTTAACCAAATACCACAATGAACAACCCAGACAACAATCTCAGCCTTAGCCCCGTCGATTAAATTCGCTGAGTCCGTCAGGGGAAGAAAGCCCCGTCCTCAAAATGTCGAAAGGTACACAGAAGTCGGCAGAACATGGGTCCACAGATGAAAAAAGAACGGCAGGTCCCATATTAGTCGGCTGGTACCATCGATGCCCCTCCCCATCTCCGAAGCCAGGCTTTATCCCATCCGCCATCTTGATAGACCGATTGGGGAGGGGGGTCGACACAGTCCAAAACAGTTCACAGTACCAATTAAAAGGAACCGAAGTGGGGACAGCATGTAAATGTTCCAACAGTTGCAAAACCGGGGATTCCAACGGATTAATTGAGTCACCAAGCACAGTACTTTCGGGTAGCTCCACTGCGATAGGGGCAAATACAGCTTCCAGCGCCGGGTCTAAGGACGCCACCGGGGCGGCAATCGAAAGGTGAGCTGGCCGCCGAGTCTCGGGCGTCAAGTCAGGAACCGGTCTCAATCCTTTGATTCCATCGGCCGCCAACAACAGGCTGCAGGTCCGAGCTTTAACAGTCTCCTGAAGTGCCACAAGGGCCTCCAGCACCGTCCGCATTGACGGGCCACTTTGAGCCTGCTCCGTCAGCCTCCATTTTTCCTCAGGCATGGTGTTCCCCACGGAGAGGCGACTTCTCCGGGGGAAGATTAGGCGGAGCAGGAATGAGCCATGAGGGACAGACTGTTAGCGCGCAGTAGCGCGTAGTGAGATTCCAACCCAAGGGGCACCGGCGATATGAATGCCAGACCCCCGGTCCGGGACCCCCGCAACACAGCACCGTGCGTCACTCGTCACCTCACCTCCTATAAAGCACCAGGCAGCAGATGGTAGCAGAGCAATCCCAAAATTCCGAATGTTCCAGAGACCGGACCCAACCGCATTCAACAGTCCGTTGTTGTTCAACTCTGACCCGGCTAGGCCAGCACTCTTGACCCCGGCTTCTCGGCTGGGTTAGGCCTCAAATCGGTCCTCGACGTTACTCCGCTCCACGATGTCGGAGAAACTCCGGGATCACATCATCGGAGTGCAAATCGGGTCACACACACGGATCCGGGGCAGGAAATCAGGATAGGTGACAGGATAGTAGAGCGTGGGACGGAGGTCAGCGGAGCCGGGAGACTATGCGGCCATCTTGGTTGGTGTCGTAGCTCCTACCCCATTGTGGTTATTGAAGCCAGCATCATTAGTCCCCCTGAACTGCGACCAAAGTTAGAGCCCTTTGTTTCTGGGATGAAATAGGAGGAATATCCTGGGAGTTCCTTGGCGGTTTCTTCCCAGGTTTCCTGGAGGAGTATTAAATCAAATGTTTTCAAGTAGTTGACTACTTTGTGATCGACCAATTTGGCTACCAGGCCATTAATGATCCAAATGCAGAGTTTAGTTTGACCTTGCACAAGTAGAGCTGTCTGTGGGGTATCACACTCTTGTCAGTTTGGACAATCTGTTAATATCAAGAGAAATCAGAAACCTAGGAATAACCATCGGTTCAGACCTATATTTGATACCACGTTAACAACGTAAAACAGAGGGCCTTCGACACAATGAAAACACGATGGGGCATATGTACAAACCCTATCGCCACCACAATGTCACCTATAGTGACGATCTGGTGGCGATAGGGCTGCGCCTTATGTACAAGGCAACATTAAGCCACTTAATATGGCTTAACGCTGCCTTGTACCTAAGGACCCTGTAGTATCTTACACTACTGTCCATGCCTGTATACCATGTCTGTATATCTTTATTCATCTTATGCCCAGCCTCTAGAATCTTATAGCATGATGATGTGATATATAATGTTGAGTGTCTCTCAAGAAAGGGACAGTTATATGGGGCACCCTAGTTGGGATGACATTGTGTTGTACTTACCACGGTACTCACGTTTTAAAATAGTCACTTTCAACAGTTCAATTACTCTATTATTCAATGTTTTTTTCGATGCGTCACCTTTTTGAGGCTGTCAATTTGTGTTGCTGCCTCTCAATATTCCAGTGTGTTTTTTCAATGTTTGGCCTCTTGAGGTTGTCAATATGGGGGTTCTTTCCTCTCAAGCTTTCAATGTTTCTTCAATGTAACCTTAAGTTGTGAGGTTATTCTCTATTTCAATTTGTGCAGTCTTCCTAAGTGGGATTGCACTGTTAATTTTTTTCTTCTCAATTTCAACTTGTGGTTGTCAAGTGATCTCTGCTTGAGGTTGTCCAGGTTGCACTTGCATGCGCGCACTACTCACTTGAGGGATTGCATGTTTCAATAATGGTAAATTTGAGAACACTCGTCAAGTCACCTATGCACGAGGTTGTCCAGAGTGTGTGTTTCAAGTCTGTTGTATGCGTTTTTATTCTTCTAGTCAAGTTGTTTTACATTATCCAGTCTTTTCTCTGTATCTCCTCCCTGCTGTGTTTTGCCTCCTGTCGCACCTGTCTGTCTATGCTGCCATGCTGTTTCACACTTCAGCTACATTTATTTGACATTTCAATGTTTCAATGTGTGCGAGTTCTATTTTTCTCAAAGTGCTGAATTTCAAACGCTATTTCTTATTTTTTGCTCGCGGATGGTTTGTCCCGGGTGAGCAGCCTTTACAACTCGGGCATTACCACGCGCTGCCATTACTACGCTGCTTCTGCTTTTACAATGCCAGTCGTTGCAACGACTTGCACTGGAGGGCGCTGTTGGATAGGGAATAGTTTAATTTTCTATTCCAACACCTTCCCTACTGTAACGTGGGCTGGAGTTGGAATAGAAAATTAAACTATTCCACTGTCCAGTGCTTACAGCACAAGTTGTTGTAACAACTTGCGTTCTAAAAACAACGTTGTAATGGCACGCGTGGTAATAGCCTGTGTTGTAGTGTCATACAACCTTTGTCCAGTGCTGGTTTTATTAAAAAATGGCAGTTTAGCATTTGCACATGTCAATGCATGTCAATTCGTGAACGCTTTTCAACGCTCCAACACTACGTCAATTAGTTTTCCATGGGGCGTGCTGTGCTAGCTCAATGTCATTCTGGTGTTTATTGTTACTGTTATCCTTAGATTGTGAGGCTGTCTACATTATATGTTACTGCTGTTTTAACATGGTGGTATGAATGATCTTTTATTGTCCTTTCTGCTGCTTCTCTGTTTGCTAGTTCCATTTACGCTATGACTGTCTCTTTTCACACATTTCCTTTCAGTGAGTGTGACTGGAGTAGTTCTTGGGTACCTCTCCATTTACGTTGTTTTATGTAGAAAGGAGGATGAGTACTTATGTGTTTGTACCCTTCGGTTGATTCTCAATGGTGCTATCATTTTTTGTGATGGAAGAAAAGGAGATATGTAGTATCTTACACTACTGTCCATGCCTGTATACCATGCCTGTATATCTTTATTCATATTATGCCCAGCCTCTAGAATCTTACAGCATGATGATGTGATATAGAATGTTGAGTGTCTCTCAAGAAAGGGACCGTTATGATGGGGCTGAGCAGCATGCTGGCTGCTCCTGGTGTGGCCTTCTACTGGATATTTGACTCCTTCCTACTAAAATCTTTGTTTCCAACACACCTCAGAATTATTAAACTAAATGTACTTCATTTGTGTTTTCATAACTGCTAGGGTATGTTGTAATATGTGTACAGTTCATTTACAGGAATTTAAATTTTTTGTGAATTGGAAACAAATTGACATCCTACAATATTTCTCTTCACACTCCCTGTACACAAGGCTGCTGGAATTATGAGATTCTACGGCCAGGGAACTATGTGAATCTGTGGCTGCTGTGGTTTCTGCATAATTATGAATGTTCCGCATTTCCCACTTAATCCATCATCTGCTGCATATTCTGCATATTTTTAAAAAAAATATTGTTTCCAGATGAAACAGATCAAAATTTACTAAAAATGGTACAAAACATGCTGACGTGCAGTGGAAAGTCCTTCGCAAAGGTAGAACGGTCACCTTTCAGTTACTTACAGCTGTAGTTAGATGTGGAACTGGTACTAATGAAGTGAAACATTTGCCCAGACAGACCGAAAGTGCAAAAATGGCAATATAATGAAGTGATACTATTGGAAAATGTGGCGCATTATGGGGCAACATTTGTGCTTTGTTGCCACATAAATTGATCAACACTGCCACATAATTTAGGCCTGCACTGCTGCCTAATTCCAGTGGCCCTGTCTGTGCCACAGATAGATTGTCCCATAGTTCACTTTACAAATTCCTCTCACTTTACAAAGGAAGTAAAGTAAACAACTTTTTTCACGTTACAAGAATAAGAAGCAATTTGTTAGAAGGCATAGCCTGACATTTAAAATGCCTTGGAATACTCAGTAAATATAACGAGATCAAAACAGCACTTAAAGGGATTTTTTTAGTGCTCATTCACCTTCTGAATTCCCGCACCTCTATAGTGTGCCAGCTGCTTTGATCGTTTGGAGGTGGGGCAAAGATTATTATGGGCTGGCTAAGTCCTCAAATGCCCCACCAGGCTATCGGAGTTACGTGTTTGTCTCCTCCCTCTTGGTAACTCATACCATCTCCCAGAGATAACATTGGAAAGGCATTGGCGAATCACACCCGTCTATCACGATGGAACATGTTTAGGACTCAGCGCCTGTTGAATAACACAATGCGCGCTCAGCCCGAATGGTAAACAGACCCAAGGAAGATTATCTGAAATATCTGTTCCTATGGGTGGTGCTGAGATTGGGCTCGGCCCAGTGAGTGCAACTTTTGGAACGTTCACTGATGAGTCCCAGCACCAGTTAGTGCTTTTAAAACAAAAACTGAATCAGCAGCAGCACCTTCAAGATGTTTCACTGAGACTTTTGAAAAACAACCTTAGCGCTGTGGTTGTTCCTGCACACCAGAGACATCTACATTACATGGCGGGAGAAGGTGCCCAATGTAAATCACCCAAAAGACAATTGATTTATAGTGAGCGCTATATCAATGACAAGGCTTTCGCTGTGATGTATCTACACAGTTCTCAAAGAAAACATTGCTAGGCCAATAGGTGTGTTTTTTTGTATAATACATGACAAAAAAGTATTCCGAGGTAGGCCACACGTAATATGCACACATGCAGGTACTCAAGCACACAGGCCTGCTAAGACACACCTGTGCAGAGAGACCAGCCAACAAAGACAAATCCATGTGACTAGGCAAAAGGATACCCCCACTCATATGAAGCACAGTGGTGCTGGAATACTTTTCAGAGTGGTCACTCAAATAGTCACAAGAGAAATAGTTCACTTTCAGTAGGAACATAGCAAGGCCTTAATTGTTCTACAAGCCTTAATATGAAGTGTTTTAATGGTAGGACAGACCAAACATGGCATCTGAATATGCAGGCACATTAGGAATGACAACGCATCTTTTTGCCAAAATCAACTAGACACAGTAACAAATCGACCAAAAAAACTGTTCAAAATGATCAAACACCAGTTGAACCGCAAAACCGATCCCCCTCCCTCTGACAATAAAACAGTACCTAACTGCGAGAGCTTCGCCTCCTTCTTTGCTGAGAAAACTAGGCTTATCACAACGATATCCAACCCTTATGCAGTGCCTACCATCTGAACCCTCCCTACACTCCACTCCCCATGATCAGGAAGGACACCCGAGTCACCTACCACCATCACCCAAAAATATGGCCACCTGGTCTTGTTTTAATACCTTTGGTGAAAATGACGTCCTAAAACTTTTGACCTCTCTGAAATACGCCAACCACTTCAATGACCCCTTTCTGTCCAAATTGCTCGACGAATCAATCCACCTCCCACTCCCTTTATGGACCACAATCATCAACGCTTCACTCACCCAAGCCTCCCTACCTGATTGCCTCAAAAGTGGCCAGGTTATCCCTTTTCTAAAATAAAATAAACAACACCAACCTATCTTACTCCAACAATTATTGCCCTATCTCCATTATCCCCACCCTAGCCAAACTCCTGAAAAATGATGTTAAATTATAGCTCTGCAATCATATCGAGCCAGTCCAACTCCTAAACCAATGTCATTGTGGCTTCCCGGGCGATTGCATCGAAACTGTCCTCGTCGAAATTGTCGACGATGCCCTTCACTTAGTGGACCAGAATGAATCTTGCCAGCATATCCCACCTGACCTGTCAGCAGCATTTGACACTGTTAATCATGATACCCTTTTGAATCTTCTAGAGCATAGGATGGGTCTCACCTGAACCGTGCTAAAATAGTTTTCCTCTTTCCTTCACAACAGATCTTAGCACATTCTAATTAACCGCTCTCTCGCTGACCTGGCGCCAATGTCACTGGGTGATTCCCAAGACTCTACTCAGTGGCGGCTCCTTCGCTAAGGCAGAGAAGTGTCACCCCACTGCTTTGCAGCAGTGAAAGAAAGGAAAAATAAAATGATAATAACTTGATGTTATTATCATTTTACTTGTTCCTGCTGCCGCAGCATGGGGGTGGGGCTACTCTTCTCACAAGCATGGCAAAGGAGGAGTGGTGGGCACACTGAAGTGCGCATGCCGCTTTGGACGGACCTGTCGGGCGGGCCAAACATTCATGCGCACTTAGCATGTTCCCCAACCAGGCTGCATTACAGCCTAGGTGGAGAACATGCCCAGGCCCCCAGTCACTGTCTGAGCGCTGAACTACGGTGCTGAGACCAATCACAACGCTGCATTGCCCTGTTGTGATAGGCTCAGGGGAGCCAGGCTGCTTCCTATTCTGCCGATACAGAGGAGAGATGATGTAGGAGAGAGCGGCAAGGAGGTCATTATCTGTTTTTCTTTGTACACCCTCTTACCCCCTCGCCCCTGCCCCATCTCTCCCAGAACCATGCCGGCAACCACAGGCTCTACTCTCTCTCTGACTCCGTTTAACCTATACATCAAGCCCCTAACTGAAATCCTTAAAGTCGCCCGCATTTTCTACCACATGTATGTAGATGACAAGCAAATCTATATCAAAATTGCCTTTCCTGATGACATTATTATCCTCAATACCACCCTGACAAAAATGCTAAACTGGTGAGTGAGTGGGTGTATTGCTTTGCCCACTTGCGTAATCTGAACTTACGCACACCACTTACTCACAGAGAAACTCCAACACTCCACTGGAGGTAAAAATGAGCTTTATTAATATTGTAGGCAAAGGCAATAAGTCACTGCAACTAAGAAAGTCTTAGGCACCGAGTGAAAGGCAATAAACAATGAATACACCACACTATATACATAAATATGAAACTGTGAATACAGGTATATAAACAGTTAATGTACAAAGCACCTCACCAGATTCATTTGCAGCACCGGAGACTTCAACATCCCTAGGCCAAGCACTAACACCAGGTCGGGAACCCGCAAGACCGGTAGCTCAGGGAGTAATCTCTTCGGGCACCAAAGTTGTCCCGCGAGTGCGTCCACTCCAAGACTGAGTTCCTCAGCTCCACCTCACAGACCCCGCTTTTTATAGCTTAAATCAACCTGTTCGAGAAGCCTCTAGCAGGCGCTCTCGCCCATCTTATTCACAAGTGCTGGCCCTCATCTCTGCATCAGACCCACCCAGACAGACCTGGCCAGATTCTGTTTAGGCGGTGTCGAGGCAAAAGACATTCCTTTCCCACTCTCCGGCCTTGGAGACTGGCACGGCCATCCTCCCTCTGTTCTAGCGATAAGTATGGAATGCATGAAAACACTCTGAAGGTACAACATAACCTCACGAGGCATCCTCACGAGATGCCTCGCACCTGCTTGTACTGGTTTACGTGAATAACATGTTTATGTTGCTGCTAAAGTGTAACTCCAGGTCAAGGCAGCTCAAAATGGAAGTGCGATGCAACAAAATGGAAGATCAGAGCATTGCATGGAATCGAGGTCAACATATGATTTAGCACGTTTAAAATGGCAAATACAACACATTCCACCCCTTGACCTTCGATTCACATATATCAAAAATAAAATCACTGAACTAAAGGCACAGCTATGGCCGCATCTTTTAACTGCAAAATTGGAATTATTGCAAAGTAACTAGCAACTGAATATCATGATTGAAAAACAAAACTATCATTGGGGCACTGTATCTGGTAACTGTAAAAGCAGTATCAATGCATAATAACCAGCAACTAAATAAAATCTAACTGAAGATCTGATTGTTATTAAAACATTGCATGTCTCATTTAAAGGCAAAACCTTAAAAACTACATTGTCAGAGTGAAAGATACAAGACTGTAGGCCATATTTGAAAGAGTGAAAACTGCATTACAAAATCAAAAACATAATCAATAACTCTCGTGTTAAAGTGACTACTCAAAAACATTGAATTCAAATCAGATCATAATGAACTGGTTTTCTCTTTTTGTTCTTTTTACACTTACTGCATTACTTAAAACAATAACTCAGGTGAAATATCTAAAAAATAATTCAGCTTGTGTCATTTGAACCTCTAATAATGAAACTGCAAATTATACTGCCAAGGCAGCCAACTGTAGCTCAGAAAATATCTACTCCGATTGCAGCAAAATGTCTCTACTGAAAAAAAGTGTTCTTTTCTGTGAAAAAAGCAAAACAAAAAACACCACTGTCTCATGTCAGGGTATACAAGCCGTTCTCCTGTGTGAAAGACACACAGCTCTCATGCTATCAAAGTCAGCCTCACTTGAAGGGGACCGTTCCAATTGTAGCACACTCTGCTGATCCCTTCTTCGCTTAGAAAGAAGCAGTCCATTTATGTAGATGACAGCTCTCTGGCATCCATCTTCATCAGTATCCCCTCGACAAGGAAGAACCCCATCTGATCTGGTTCTCCATAGATCATCAGCTCCCGTCTGCCATCAGCCCCAGGACATCACCACCGTCCAGTATGGCTCCAGGCTTGGGGGGTTTGGGGTTCCATTCTCCAAAAAAAATAACAAGCTAAAATAATAAAATAACATAATAAAAGGGGGGGGGGGGTGAGGGCCCATGCATACAGGGAGGGCATCACTTGCACCCCGGCACCGCAATCTGAAACGATAAACAAGTATCACATGTCTTGCGAAAAACTTCAATTCAAAAACACATAATGTTCTTTTTACATCTCTTAAGGTCCCATATTTTATTTCTGTCTGCAAAGCTCTCCTCTAGATCTGGGGAGTAGTTCAAGAATACTACCTGCATTATATCCTCTAAATTTATTTGGGCAAAATCTGATTTTTCTTTCACAGTCAGAGGGGCTGGGGAAGTCCCTTCACACCCTTCTCACTCCTTGCTAGCAGACCCCCTCCCTTCGGAGATGTCCGCGTCCCAGGGCTGGCTCAATTTCAACCCTAACAGAGCCTGCTCTCTGCCTCGCAACCCTCCCTTCAAGGAGCTCACATTCCAAGAGAGAAGCGCCTGCCAATTTCTGTCTGCCCTGCCTACCTCCTCATAGGGAGGGGCATGATGGTGATGAAGCCTGCACCTTTGCAAGCCTCCCTCTCTTTCCTATTAAAGGAAGCTTCACAGTCTGACGAGTAGAATCCCCCCTCCTTTACACTGAGCTCTTCCGCTGACACAATTTGGGTGCTCGCCAAACATAACAAGCAGAGAAGACTCTGCTCCTGTACTCGCTTTTGAGCCCCGCCTTCACAAAATGCTCCGAGGCAGGCTGTGCTATCTTTTTCTTCAAGATCAAAGCCTGTCAGTTCCCAGCCATTCACAACCTAAAAGCTGTGGAATTTTCCCTTCTTAAATGGAACAGCATGATGTTAAAAAACCCTTTCTTTCGTCTAAGACAAAAACAGACTCAACCTCTTTTGACCTCCATCAACACCCTGCGTTCTATTTCTAAATGTTCTGCTCTTCTGTTTACCTAATTCAGGCAAATTTAAACTATCATGTATAAAACATTGGCAACCTTAAAAAGTCACATACAAAGTCTCACTGTACTTCTGTAACAATATCTGGGACAGCAACAGTCAAAGAAGGTATATGTTTGTTTAATTTGTAACAGTCAACTGTCATGGGCAAAGAATTATCACATTTGTGCCCCAGCTACATAAAATCATTTTAAACATTAGTTATTGGGGTCACCAACCCTGCTTCTGTGAAATCCTACCAAACTTCTTTTCTGTCTATATGGGCCATTTTACAACTAGTGCGACCTCCCATAAGCAAATCACATTTTCTCTCAAACTGTTCTGTCCAGTATCTTTTAGTGTGCACAAGCACAGATTCATGGGCATTTGTTCTGCATCTAAATTGAAAAGTCCCTGCACTTCACTGTAGCTAAAATGGGCACATTGGTTTTGGGTAATATCCCAAAATACATTTTTAAACCTTTTAATTAACCAGTCATACACACTCTGCTGTTGTACACTTTCAAAAACATATGGGTACATTTCTCTTTTAAAGCACAGTTCATCATACACTGTTGGGTCTGATTTATTTCCACCACTGGTGATCGTTAATTCTAAAACACGGGTCTTCTTATCTTTCCTTTCTGACTGAAAACCCTCTTCAGAAGAATTAATTAAAACAGCCTGTGTAATTGGCAACCTGACTAGATTTTCTGTAACATTTTTCACATGTAAATCATGCACATTTAATTCTGTTGTCAAAGGAATATTTTCACACTGGGCATCAATTAACATTTCCTTCAACTCTTTTTGCAAATGCTCAAATTGTGGACGCATGTTAAACAACACATTAAAAATAACCCCACTATCTATGTCTGAAATGTCATCCCACCTTTCAGGGTTATATTCTGAGATGTTACATTCGCGTTGCAGCTGCGCACATTTTAAATGCATCTTTTACTGAACACTTTTAAAGGGATCCAGCCCTTTCTGCCTAATGTAAAAAAGCTATTCACAAGCCCTTTATACAAAACACATTTAAACACAAAGCAATTCTCGTTCAACCAAACACAATTAGCTCACTCCTGAGCCAGAATACCATATGGGCTACCCCCATGCAAATAAATCAACTGATATCTGAGAGTCTGCTTTCCATTACTGAAAAAAAAAACAATATTTCCCCTTTTAAATCAACGTTCATATCCTGCAACCGACTACGCCAAAATGTATTGCTTTGCCCACTTGCGTAATCTGAACTTACGCACACCACTTACTCACAGAGAAACTCCAACACTCCACTCGAGGTAAAAATGAGCTTTATTAATATTGTAGGCAAAGGCAATAAGTCACTGCAACTAAGAAAGTCTTAGGCACCGAGTGAAAGGCAATAAACAATGAATACACCACACTATATACATAAATATGAAACTGTGAATACAGGTATATAAACAGTTAATGTACAAAGCACCTCACCAGATTCATTTGCAGCACCGGAGACTTCAACATCCCTAGGCCAAGCACTAACACCAGGTCGGGAACCCGCAAGACCGGTACCTCAGGGAGTAATCTCTTCGGGCACCAAAGTTGTCCCGCGAGTGCGTCCACTCCAAGACTGAGTTCCTCAGCTCCACCTCACATACCCCGCTTTTTACAGCTTACATCAACCTGTTCGAGAAGCCTCTAGCAGGCGCTCTCGCCCATCTTATTCACAAGTGCTGGCCCTCATCTCTGCATCAGACCCACCCAGACAGACCTGGCCAGATTCTGTTTAGGCGGTGTCGAGGCAAAAGACATTCCTTTCCCACTCTCCGGCCTTGGAGACTGGCACGGCCATCCTCCCTCTGTTCTAGCGATAAGTATGGAATGCATGAAAACACTCTGAAGGTACAACATAACCTCACGAGGCATCCTCACGAGATGCCTCGCACCTGCTTGTACTGGTTTACGTGAATAACATGTTTATGTTGCTGCTAAAGTGTAACTCCAGGTCAAGGCAGCTCAAAATGGAAGTGCGATGCAACAAAATGGAAGATCAGAGCATTGCATGGAATCGAGGTCAACATATGATTTAGCACGTTTAAAATGGCAAATACAACACAGTGGGTGTGTGAGTGGCTCTATGGCTGAATGACTTAGGGTGTGAGTGGTTGTATGGGTCTGTGAAATGGTGTGTGAGTGGTTGTGTAAGTGTGTGAGTCAGTGTACAAAAGGTTGTATGGGGGTATGAGTGGGTGTGTGAGTGGTTCTGTGGATGGTGTCATCAGTGATGTCATTTGAGATGTCATCAGTGCTGTCATCAATGATGTCACTGATCATGTCATGAATGATGTAATATGCAAGGTCATCAGCAGTGCTTTGCTGGGGCATACAGTATAGTTAGCTCGGTTAACTATAACTGCTGGATTTCTATGGTTTTGTATGTAAAATCCGAGCCTACCTATAACATCTCTTTAACCATTGGTTTTTTTCAGTGAATATATTTGTATGTTGTTTTTGAAGTGAGTTATAAAGACTTTTTAGAATTCCATTTCCAAAATATAACATCCCTGTGACCTTTTCTAGAGTGAATTTCAAAGGTTTTAAAAATAATATTTTTAACTATAGCATCTGTGTAAAGTTTTTTGAGTTAATATATATATATATATGTATTATATGTTATATATATATATATATATATATATATATATATATATATATATATATATATATTACCTACTGGGCGTGGTCAGTAGGTAGTTATAATTAGGACCTATAATCCGTAGGAAATCTGCAACATTCTATTTGGAATAACTTTGGCGCTGGTTGACGAATCTTTGCGAAAATTTAAAAACTGGTGGGGCGCTCCGATCCGCTCCTATCCTGTAAGTCTTGGGGCGATTCGTGAAGCAGGGGCCGAGAAAAAAGGGGAGTCCCAAAATGTGTTTTCCCTATGCAATTTTCCATAGGAACTGTTCATCGCGGCTACAGCCCGAACTGCTGAACGGAATTACACTACATTTGGCAGAAAGGTAGACCTTGGTTCAGACTTGTGCCTTTTGCTTAAATGGTGTAAATCCGTTCAGTAGTTCCTGAGAAAATTCAAATCAAAATCACATGTATATCTATGGCCGTGCTGGATCCGTGCACCCTAAGCGCACCCTGCCGCGCACAAGCTATATTCTAATTAGCTGTCAACACTCCAAATCAGGAAGTGTTGGCAGCCATCTTGTGCCTCAGTAGAACAGAGGCACAAGATACCTAAAAAAAAAACATTCAAAACGCGAAAAGGGGGCAGGGTAGAAACACTTGACCCCCTAGGCCTGCTTAGGGGGTCCCACAAGGACCCCCAAGACCCAGAATGTTTTTTTTTTAAATCGGCAAAATTCGCGCTGGGTGCACGGATCCTGCAGATCCCCATAAAAACACGGAGCGCGGGCTCCCGCACTTCAATGCTAATTAGCCCCCGGGGGCCAAATATCGGGGATATTATCAAAAAAAGTGTGTGAGGGCCCAATTCCCCCAAACTGCCGCGGAGACCACCACCCCGGGGCTTTATCATAATATAGGTGGGGGGATCACTACCCCCCCGCAGACACGGGGACTGCCACCCCCAGGGCTTCTTTAAATTGGGTGGGGGTCTCTCAGGCCCCCCCAGCCCCGGGGACCACCACCCCTGGGGCTTCTTAAAATTAGGTGTGGGCGGCCTCTCAGGCCCCCCAGCCCCGGGGACCGCCACCCCTCGGTGCTTCTTAAAAATAGGTGGAGGGGGTTCTCAGGCCCCCCCAGCCCTAGGGACCGCCACCCCCGGGGATTCTTGAACTTAGTTGCGGGGGACTCTCAGGCCCCCCAGCCCCAGGGACCGCCACCCCCTGGGGATTTAAAAAATGAATGGCAGGGGGCTCACGGCCCCCCACACGACCCAGAGACCACCACCTCCCCGAGGCACTAAAGATTTAAATTGGGGGATCCGTGACGGACCCCCCGAGCCCCGGGGACCACCACCCCCTGGGGCTATGTCACATTTGGGAGGGGGCCACTCAGCCCCCTCCTAGAGCCTTGTCGAGGCACTGGGGACAGCCACCCTCCAGGGCTGGCTCATGCAGTGTCCTGGGGTGCCCACCCCAAGACACTGTAGTTTGTAATGATAGGGCGGGAGCCTCGCGGCTCCCACCCTGTCATTGCAAACAGCTTTGCTATTTGGCTAGTATGCGCCAGTAAGCTCCACGGAGCTGCGTTGCAGAGTGTTGTAAAAAGGGGCATGGCCCACAAACACCTCTCTGTAATGCAGGTCCCTGGTGCTTACTGGAGGTACCTGGTGGGCTAGTTGGCCCCCAGGGGACCTCAGGATTGAAGAGGAATTAATTCCCCAACTTAAAACACGCCACTGGGCGTGTTTGCAGACATGTCACCTCAGGCCCCGCCCCCTTCCTTCACCATTGTGCAAACGCGCTCTGTGGTGTTGTTAGACCTGTCTGCTTCTGGGAAGACTCTAACCACCATGATTTATTTTTGTCCCCCTTAGCCTCCCAGAGTTTCTATTTTTATTTTTACATGTGTCCATCAGGAATTTTTAATGCTGTCAGGGGGCTAGGTGTTCCCTGGCGATGACGCCATTTTTCCCTCATAACCTGTGAGGCCTAGTCAGCCCCCTTGAAAATCTAGGGATCTCCAGAGACCTAAAATGGTGTCCACCAACTGCCATAACGGACACTACTGGAGGACAGGTCCATAGGTTAACATTAGGGAACTTTCTAGAATACACTAGAGAATTCTGCAGGTCTCAGGCCACCCTATATAAGGCCAGTGACCAGCAGCCATTTTGTGTTGACCCAAGAGTGGAGGAGTGAGGCAGTGGTGAGAGGAGGTGGACACACTGAGAGCAGCTAGTTTGTCTCTGAGGCTGACAGTTTCTTCAGAGGATTGTTCCCCCTTCAGCCTCTGACCAATCCCTCCCCATACATCAATTGCGAAGAAGAACAGCTAACTGAATGTGAAGGGAGACCCTTCTTAATCTGCACTCCAGTGGAAGCTGTCAGGACACTTTTATTGAAGATCATTCTTGATTTCCCCCTTTCCAACGCTCACCTTCCAGTCTGTAGGAGGAGCTGTGGGCCCCACGTTGTGGCCAGTGTCCCTAGTCGCGCTGATAAGAAGGCGTGTGTCAGGAGAACGTTGGCAGCCTGGAGGAGCGAGTCGCCGCTTCAAAGCGTGATCCCCGTGGAGCCAGGTGAGGGGAGAGACTGTGCAGGAAAAGCGGCGAAAGTGCAGCGCCGGGCGGGAATACTAATCCCTCGCGCCCGCGCTGTCCTACCCTTGGCCGTGAGGAGGCGGATCGGAGGAGGCGAGGCCTACGGGAGGCGTGTCTGAGCTGTGAGCAGCCTCCGTGAAGAGACGCGTTCGCGTCAGGTGACCAGCGCCGACTTCCCGCCGGAGCACTACCTTCCCGCAGCTGCGCAAACGAGCCGGAGCGCGCAGGAGACGCCCAGACGCCGAGGGAGTCGATCGTCGGGGGAGCCAGCTTGGCGCTTCCTCGCCTGAAGTGCCCCGCCTTGTACCTGCCACAGCGCACCACAAGAACACCACAGGAACAGCGCCCCGAGCAGCAGAAAAGGGAGAGACCCCACGGCAAGCCCTTCAGTGTGACACCAAAAGCCCCAGCGCCAGCTCAAGATGAGGAGTCAATCAGGGAAGCTGGGCAAAACCCTTTGAGGGCGGTTGTCAGGCAAGAGAGGAGGACTGTGGCGGTTCGGCCACTGTGACAGTAAGGAGAGTGGGGGAGAGAAAGGAAGGTGCTGTGCCCTGGGGACTAATGTTAAACAAAACTACCAGATCTTGCTTATAACAAGGTGCCCTGACGTGTTGTCTGATTAAACTCTAAATTGTGCCATAGTAGCTGAGGGGATAATAACTCTATAACCCCCACCTCAGGTTTATAGGTTGTTTGACATATAAATTACTGTCGATAGAGGGCTGACAGTACTTGCCCATTGGGGAACTTTCTTCAGGCATTTATAGCCCTGTAGGTGACTTTAAGTGTGTATCCTAGCTCTGTGTGAAGGTACAGAGAAGGGGAGGGAGTTCTTAACCCTTTGGTAATGAAGTAACCAGGTATTTGGGCCGGTTCAAGTCATGAAATGTTGATGACATTGATTGTTAATGTAAAGTGATATTGCATAGTGTAATTCTCTTGGAATATTTCTAATCCCAGAAGAGTGTTATTCATTCATCACCGTATCCATTGTCAATAGAATGTGTTTCACTGTAATTTTTCCACAGCAAGAAGAGCATCATGTATTTTCCCAAGACAAAAGTGTAATGATTATTTCTGAGCGAAACTGATGTGGTAATCTGTATAATTTGAATCCAAAGAGTCATATTATTTTTATAAAAGGTAACGGTATTTTTCCAAAGATTGGTGTTGTGTCTTTTATTTTAGTGGTTCATCACTGAGTTACTGTGGGTGAGACTTGTAAGTACTTAGCCAACGCCTTGAGTTAGCTGTAGACCACTACTGTGCCAAGCTACCATATGTAGGCTTGGGTAATCTAGGTCCAACATAATTGGTGTTTCAGCGGTGGGATAGCGGATTTGTACTTACACTCACCTATTAGTAACGCAGTGCCAACCACGAGACCCCACCTGGAGTTTTCTCCCTGCGGCCCTCCTAATTTACATTTTTGGTTTTTCTAAATTGACTTCTGGCGGTGGGTGGAGGTTGACCTCAGGTCACTCTGTGGATTTCTCCTGTGTAGCATTTTATACTTCAAATAAGAATGGAGATAAATGTGGAAGAGCTAGACAATTATACTGTGACCCAATTGAAGGAATGGTGTCAGCAGCAGGGGGTGTTTTTCAAGAAAGGCGCCAGAAAAGTTGAGCTGCTGACCAGTATTCGGGCATGGGTAGAGGCTCATTCCGGGGAGGAGGTAGATCCTGAAGAGAGTGACAAGGACACTGTCCTGGAGACCGCAACACTGTACCAGGCGGGAGGGGAGAACCTTGTAACAGGTCCTAGAACACCTTCCAGAGTGGGCAGTAGTGTGTCAGAGAGGGGCCTGACCGACGCCGAGTTAGAAGACAGGAGGGAGGAGAGGAGGATGAGAATAGAACTAGCCAGGATGGACATGGTGAGGGAGGAAAAGAGGTTGGAGCATGAGCGGACCATCAAAGAGATGGATTTGCAAGCCCTAAATTTACGTACCCCCAAACCAGAGAATGGTGGCAGCGATATCCAGACCAACACCAGGGAACCTAGACCGTACCTACCAAAAGATATTATGGCTTGTTATGTACCCAGCGACGACATTGCCAAATGGCTAGCCGCCTACGAGGTCTCGCTGAGGGCCCACGGGATTCTGGAAGTCCACTGGGGAGGTGGGTTATACAAATACATGCCCCCCACTGGCAGGGATACTTTGTTGGCCCTTGATCAGAGTGAACAGACCTACTACCCGGCTATGAAGTCAGCGCTGCTCAGGAAGTTTGGGTTGACCCCTGAGAAATATAGGCAAAAGTTCCGGGGCAGCTACAAGCTGGGCACACAAAACTGGGTAGATTTTTTGGACTACTCCAGGAAGGCCCTGGAGGGTTGGGTAAGAGGCAGCGAAGTAGGAGACTATGAGGGACTATATGACCTCATACTCAAGGAACACCTACTCGAGAAGTGTCTTCCCGAACTAAGACAGCATCTGGTGGACAGCAAGCTGACCAGCCCCAGGAAGCTTGCTGAGGAGGCGGACATCTGGGTTAGTACCCGGGTGTCGACTAAGGGGACTGGAGGGAATTCCCAGAAGCAAGGACAGGGCGCCCCCCAGAAGAAAGAGGGAGGGGAAACTAAGAGGGAGTTCTCAAAAGGGCCACAAAATACTTCGCAAGGAAGGGGCAGAGGATTCATCCCCAAGAGTAACCCCCCTCGCAACCCTACCCCTGGCCAAAGCCAGCAGCCAAGGGTTGTTCATTGTTTTGAGTGTGGTGGTGTGGGACACTATAAAGGAGATGTGAGATGCCCAAAAAGACCACCCCCTCCCACTGGAGGAAAAGCCCCGGGAATCACTAGTGTAGTGCTCGGGGAGGAGATGCCTTTGGTTAATGGAGGGGAGCGGGCGGGTGTCACTTTAGTGTCCCTGGGAGATAAGGAGATGGTTCCCAAGACCCAGCTGCCCTCCAATACTATTAAGTATGAGCAGTGGGTCACCATCAATGGCCGTAGAGGGGAGGCTCTGAGAGACACAGGAGCCAGCATGACTATGGTAAGGAGTCAGCTGGTGTCTCCAGAGCAGGTCATCCCAGATGTACTCCATCCCGCCGTAATGGCTGACGGCAGATTGGGCCACTACCCTGTGGCTGAGGTTCCCTTTGAGTGGGGAGGGGTTGCAGGTCCACTTCGAGTTGCCGTAAGCCCTGCCGTGCCTGTTGACTGCCTGTTAGGGAATGATATGGAGCACAATGCTTGGAGGAGGGTGGAGTACCAGACTCACTCTGCGATGCTGGGACCCCCTGACTGGACTTGTGTCAGCACAAGGTCAGCGACTACCCGAAGGGGAAGTTTGCTTACGCTGGAGCCTGGAACAATGGCCCAGCCGGCTGCCAGAGAGGAGAAGGACAAGAGGCCGGAGGACCCTGCCTCGACATCTCCAACTTGTGAGACAGCTGGACCACCTGCGGAGGTGGATCTGGAGTCCACAGGGGAGAATGTTGCTTCCCTGGAGAACCTACCCATCCCTACTGAATGGCATGTGGAGGGAGGTCCTTCCCGGGAAGAGTTCTGCAAAGCTCAGAAAGAGTGTCCTACTCTCGAGGGGCTGCGGCAACAGGCCAACGCCCAGGCAGCGGGAAACATTGAAGGGAGCTACCGGATTTACTGGGAAGATGGACTCCTCTACAGTGAGCCCAAGGCACCTGGCCACGGTTCAGCCAGAGCCTTGGTGGTCCCTCAATGCTTTAGAGCCTTTCTACTGGAACTGGCTCATGAGATACCATTGGCAGGACATCTAGGACAGGACAAGACCTTTGCCCGGCTTGTCCCCCACTTCTACTGGCCTCGAATGAAAGTGGCGTCTGATACATATTGTCGGACGTGTGTGTCCTGCCAAGCTAGTGGGAAAACAGGAGTGAAGCTTAAAGCTCCCCTGGAACCACTACCTGTCGTTAGCACCCCCTTTGAGAGGGTGGGCATCGACATTGTGGGGCCATTGGATCCACCAACTTCAGCTGGTCACCGGTTCATACTGGTTTTGGTGGATCATGCCACACGGTACCCAGAGGCAATACCTCTGAGGACCATCACTGCACCTGTGGTGGCAAGGGCCCTGATGGGGATCTTTACCCGAGTGGGTTTCCCCAAGGAAGTTGTGTCCGACAGGGGGACTAACTTCCTTTCCGCATACATGCGGGCTATGTGGAAGGAGTGCGGAGTTACCTATCGGTTTACCACTCCTTATCACCCACAAACCAATGGTCTTGTGGAAAGGTTTAACAAAACCTTGAAAGGTATGATACGGAGTCTACCTGAGAGCCTGCGGAGGAAATGGGACATCCTCCTACCCTGTCTCTTGTTTTCTTACAGGGAAGTGCCACAAAAGGGAGTGGGCTTCAGCCCCTTTGAACTTTTGTACGGGCACCCTGTACGGGGACCTCTCAGCCTGGTGAAAGACGGATGGGAACGGACTCCCAGAAAGCTTCCCCAGGACGTGGTGAGCTACATGCTGGCCTTCCGGAGCCAAATGGCTAAGTTGTGGAAGCAAGCTTCAGACAACTTGGAGGCCAGCCAAGCAGTGATGAAAGAGTGGTATGACCACAACGCTCACCCAGTGGAACTGGAGCCTGGACAGAAGGTGTGGGTGATGGAACCTGGAGAGCTAAATGCCCTCCAGGACCGTTGGACAGGCCCCTTTGAGGTGTTGGAAAAGAAGGGGAAGTCCACCTACTTGGTGGATCTTAAGGCCCCGAGGCAGCCCTACAGGGTGCTGCATGCCAATCGCCTCAAGCCACATCATGAGAGGCCCGCGGTTGTCTTGATGATGGTAACCGATGGAGCAGAGGAAGAAGAAAGCGAACCTCTCCCTGATCTTCTCTCGTCCCAAGAAAAGGATGGGTCGGTGGAGGGAGTAATTCTCTCGCCATCCCTAACTCCTGAACAGCAGAGTGATTGCCGCCAGATCCTGGAGCAATTTTCTTCTCTGTTCTCCCTTGTCCCGGGTAGGACCCACCTGTGTACCCATGACGTGGACACAGGAGACAGCCCACCTGTGAAGTCTAAAATCTACCGGCTGTCGGACAAGGTGAAGGCCAGCATCAAGGGTGAAGTCGCCAAGATGCTGGAACTGGGAGTAATTGAACCTTCTGGAAGCCCTTGGTCTAGCCCGGTGGTTTTGGTACCAAAAGCTGCCCCACCAGGCACCACACCTGAATTGAGATTCTGTGTGGACTACCGAGGCTTGAACTCAGTGACCAAAACTGATGCCCATCCTATCCCACGGGCGGATGAGCTGATTGACCGGCTGGGAGCTGCTCAATACTTAAGTACCTTTGACCTAACTTCAGGGTACTGGCAGATTTCCCTTACCGAGGAGGCGAAGGAAAGGTCAGCCTTCTCTACACCTGAGGGACACTACCAATTTCGTGTGATGCCCTTTGGGCTCAAGAATGCCCCTGCCACTTTTCAGCGGCTGGTGAACAGGGTCCTTTCTGGAATGGAAGCTTTTTCTGCTGCATACCTGGACGACATTGCTGTCTTCAGTAGCAGCTGGGAGGACCATTTGCGGCATCTGCAAGCTGTTCTTCATGCCCTGCAACAGGCTGGATTGACAATCAAGGCCAGCAAGTGTCAGATCGGACAGGGGTCAGTGGTGTACCTAGGTCACTTGGTGGGCAGAGGGACGGTGCAGCCCCTCCAGGCAAAGATTGAGGCTATCATCGCCTGGGAGCCCCCCAAGACTCAAACAGAGGTCCGAGCCTTCCTGGGCCTCACTTGATACTACCGTCGCTTCGTGAAGGGGTATGGCACTATCGTGGCCCCTCTCACTGAGCTTACTTCCAAGAAGCAACCCCGACGGGTAGTCTGGACGGAGGCTTGCCAGCGAGCCTTCATGACCTTGAAACAAGCATTGTGTTCCGCTCCCATTCTCAAGGCCCCTGATTTTGCTAGAGAATTCATTGTCCAAACAGATGCGTCAGAACATGGCATTGGGGCAGTGTTATCGCAGCTAAATGATGAGGGCTTGGATCAACCCGTGGTCTTCCTGTCCAGGAGACTACTCCCCAGGGAAAGGAGGTGGAGTACAATTGAGAGAGAAGCCTTTGCGGTGGTTTGGGCTCTGAAGAAGGTGCGACCATACCTGTTTGGTTCGCACTTCCTAGTTCAGACTGACCATCGCCCCCTTCGTTGGCTGATGCAAATGAAGGGGGAGAATCCCAAGTTGCTAAGGTGGTCCATCTCCCTACAGGGAATGGACTTTAGGGTGGAACACCGACCTGGGGCAGACCATGCCAACGCAGACAGTCTATCCAGGTACTTCCGCCTTAGTGATGAGGACTCCCAAGGGGTTGGGTAGTTCTCCCCACTTTCAGCTGGGGGGGACGCGTGTTAGACCTGTCTGCTTCTGGGAAGACTCTAACCACCATAATTAATTTTATTCCTCCTTAGCCTCCCAGAGTTTCTATTTTTATTTTTACATGTGTCCATCAGGAATTTTTAATGCTGTCAGGGGGCTAGGTGTTCCCTGGCGATGACGCCATTTTTCCCTCATAACCTGTGAGGCCTAGTCAGCCCCCTTGAAAATCTAGGGATCTCCAGAGACCTAAAATGGTGTCCACCAACTGCCATAACGGACACTACTGGAGGACAGGTCCATAGGTTAACATTAGGGAACTTTCTAGAATACACTAGAGAATTCTGCAGGTCTCAGGCCACCCTATATAAGGCCAGTGACCAGCAGCCATTTTGTGTTGACCCAAGAGTGGAGGAGTGAGGCAGTGGTGAGAGGAGGTGGACACACTGAGAGCAGCTAGTTTGTCTCTGAGGCTGACAGTTTCTTCAGAGGATTGTTCCCCCTTCAGCCTCTGACCAATCCCTCCCCATACATCAATTGCGAAGAAGAACAGCTAACTGAATGTGAAGGGAGACCCTTCTTAATCTGCACTCCAGTGGAAGCTGTCAGGACACTTTTATTGAAGATCATTCTTGATTTCCCCCTTTCCAACGCTCACCTTCCAGTCTGTAGGAGGAGCTGTGGGCCCCACGTTGTGGCCAGTGTCCCTAGTCGCGCTGATAAGAAGGCGCGTGTCAGGAGAACGTTGGCAGCCTGGAGGAGCGAGTCGCCGCTTCAAAGCGTGATCCCCGTGGAGCCAGGTGAGGGGAGAGACTGTGCAGGAAAAGCGGCGAAAGTGCAGCGCCGGGCGGGAATACTAATCCCTCGCGCCCGCGCTGTCCTACCCTTGGCCGTGAGGAGGCGGATCGGAGGAGGCGAAGCCTACGGGAGGCGTGTCTGAGCTGTGAGCAGCCTCCGTGAAGAGACGCGTTCGCGTCAGGTGACCAGCGCCGACTTCCCGCCGGAGCACTACCTTCCCGCAGCTGCGCAAACAAGCCGGAGCGCGCAGGAGACGCCCAGACGCCGAGGGAGTCGATCGTCGGGGGAGCCAGCTTGGCGCTTCCTCGCCTGAAGTGCCCCGCCTTGTACCTGCCACAGCGCACCACAAGAACACCACAGGAACAGCGCCCCGAGCAGCAGAAAAGGGAGAGACCCCACGGCAAGCCCTTCAGTGTGACACCAAAAGCCCCAGCGCCAGCTCAAGCTGAGGAGTCAATCAGGGAAGCTGGGCAAAACCCTTTGAGGGCGGTTGTCAGGCAAGAGAGGAGGACTGTGGCGGTTCGGCCACTGTGACAGTAAGGAGAGTGGGGGAGAGAAAGGAAGGTGCTGTGCCCTGGGGACTAATGTTAAACAAAACTACCAGATCTTGCTTATAACAAGGTGCCCTGACGTGTTGTCTGATTAAACTCTAAATTGTGCCATAGTAGCTGAGGGGATAATAACTCTATAACCCCCACCTCAGGTTTATAGGTTGTTTGACATATAAATTACTGTCGATAGAGCGCTGACAGTACTTGCCCATTGGGGAACTTTCTTCAGGCATTTATAGCCCTGTAGGTGACTTTAAGTGTGTATCCTAGCTCTGTGTGAAGGTACAGAGAAGGGGAGGGAGTTCTTAACCCTTTGGTAATGAAGTAACCAGGTATTTGGGCCGGTTCAAGTCATGAAATGTTGATGACATTGATTGTTAATGTAAAGTGATATTGCATAGTGTAATTCTCTTGGAATATTTCTAATCCCAGAAGAGTGTTATTCATTCATCACCGTATCCATTGTCAATAGAATGTGTTTCACTGTAATTTTTCCACAGCAAGAAGAGCGTCATGTATTTTCCCAAGACAAAAGTGTAATGATTATTTCTGAGCGAAACTGATGTGGTAATCTGTATAATTTGAATCCAAAGAGTCATATTATTTTTATAAAAGGTAACGGTATTTTTCCAAAGATTGGTGTTGTGTCTTTTATTTTAGTGGTTCATCACTGAGTTACTGTGGGTGAGACTTGTAAGTACTTAGCCAACGCCTTGAGTTAGCTGTAGACCACTACTGTGCCAAGCTACCATATGTAGGCTTGGGTAATCTAGGTCCAACAGGTGTGTTTTAAATTGAGGAATTAATTCCTCTTCAATCTTGAGGGTCCCTGGGGGCCAACTAGCCCACCAGGTACTTCTAGTATGCGTATGAGAGCTGCATTGCAGAGAGGTATTCAAGGGCCACGCCCCTTTTTACACCTCTCTGCAGTGCAGCTCTGTGGCGCTTACTGGAGGTACCTAGTGGACTAGTTGGACCCTAGGGACACTCAGGATTCAAGGGGACTTAATCTCCCAACTTAAAATGGACACATGGCGCTTTTACACAGGAGCGAAGGGAGGGGACGGGGCCTAAGGTGACATGTGCAAACAAGCCCTGTGGCGTGTTTTAAGTTGGTGAAATAATTCCCCTTCAAACCTGAGGGCCCCTGGGGGCTAACTAGCCCACCAGGTGCTTCCAATAAGCGCTACTGCGCTGTGTTGCAGAGTGGTGGCCCAGGCCATGCCCCTTTTTACACCTCTCTGCCACGCAGCTCTGTGGCGCTTACTGGAGGTACCTAGTGGGCTACTTGGACCCCAGGGACCCTCAGGATTCAAAGGGACTTAATATTCCAAATTAAAACTGACACATGGCTCATTTACACAGCGGTGAAGGGAGGGGATGGTGTAGGAAAGTGGCTCTATATATAGTGGACCAAAGTAAAATCAGCTGAACTACGAATTCCAATTTACTCACATGTTATCAGGAGAGACCTCAGTGATGCATCTTTGAGCCCAGTACTGATCCTATAAAGTAAATCTAACCTTACTTACCAGTAACTTGAAGTTCCTTCCATAGGCTAACATTGACTAGTTTCATTTGGAAATTCTTCAAAGTGTAGAGTTTTGAAACTTACACATATTCCTCTAAAATCAGCTGAACTATGAATTCCGATTTACTCACCTGTAATCAGGAGAGACCTCAGTGCTGCATCTTTGAGCCCAGTACTGATCCTATAAAGTAATTCTAACCGTACTTACCAGTAACTTGAATTTCCTTCCATAGGCTAACATTGACGAGTTTCATTTGGAAATTCTTCAAAGTGTAGAGTTTTGGAACTTACACATATTCCTCTAAAATCAGCCAAACTACGAATTCCGGTATACTCACCTGTTATCAGGAGAGACCTCAGGGCTGCATCTTTGAGCCCAGTACTGATCCTGAAAAGTAATTTTAACTGTACTTACTAGTAACTTGAATTTCCTTCTATAGGCTAACATTGACTGGTTTCACTTGGAAATTCTTCTAAGTGTGGAGTTTTGGAACTTTAAAATATTCACCTAAAATCATCCGAACAACGAATTCCAATTCACTCACCTGTTATCAGGAGAGAACCCAGTGCTGCATCTTTAAGCCTGTGACTCAGGAATCGGCGATAGATCAAGCATCGCGAGCATGGAGTAATCCGAATCGGAGCCCGATCCACCATTCACTAGTACAGAGGACCATCTCTCCCGTATTTGAAGCCGATTGTTGCTGATCTGAGCAACTATCCACTAAGAGACTATACCGCCTTATCAGCTATAGGGAGCCATACGTTGGTTTCCATTGATAAACCACCCCATATGCCCTTTTTACCACAGCGCTGAGACCCTGAACTCCCGCTGAAGGTACTACACCTGATGTACCCGTGTACACTGACCCACACTGCAATCCCCAGCAACCTGGTCCTGAAGAGGCACTCTATGTAGAGAGGGTCGAAACGCAGTCAACTACAGACAAAAGAGAGAGTCTATATTTAATTATTTATTATTGTATTAAGCTCATCCTTTTGTACTTCGCCAATAACCTGTTCCCCCATGTTTTGTTAACTATGTCACAGAATACTCACTAAATAGGATATGGTCACTTCACTGGGGCTCACCAGAATATTTTGAATAATATTTTTTATTGTGTAATAATATGTAATATTTTTCTGTCTATAAATAAGGAATACGTCTGTGTTACAGACTAAAATTTCAGAATATAATTACCTGCTTCGGCTGAAGTCAGGTAATCATTTGTATGAAGAAAAGATTAATGCAAATGTCTCTTGGACCTAATAGAGAGTCCAGACTATATACAATTATCTTTTGCTATGATTTGATCTGAGCAACTACTTGAGTTGCAGATTCCATACTTACTTTGATAAATGAGTTCCTTGTGAACTATGTTTCTGTACTAGCATCTTTTAGCCCAGCACTGACCCTGAAAAGTCATTCTAACCGTACTTACCTGTAACTTGCATTTCCTTCCGTAGGAATCCATTGTCTGGTTTTCACCAGAAAAGTTTCTAAGTCTCGATTTTCACAAATTACAAATATTCCTTAGAAATCGCCTGTTTGACTTAAATGCATTCTTTCAACTGTTTACAGGAGATGCACTAGTGCTGGATCCAGGATCCACCACTGAGTAAGAGTAAGTAACGATAACACTACTTACTTGCTAAGTGAATTTCCTCCCATAGGATAACCTTGGTGATTCTATGTGAAAAAGCTTCTGTCAACTTTTTAAATACAATAATATTCCTTAAAAATCACTACTGTAACCAAAATGCTTTTACTCAACTGTTTACTGGAGAAGGCCCAGGAATGAATCTAGGATCCAGTCCTGTGGTTAGAAAAGTAATCCATAAAGTAACTAATTGCATTTAACTGGAAATCCCCATTGAGCTCAATGTAGCATTGTGTTTGACATTGTTTTGCTCATTGCAACAACTGTAACTACTGTACTTAAAAGTCTATTGCCTATGTGCAAGGTATTTAAACTAAAGTAATTCATTCAGAGAACGTACAATTTGTAATGTAATATACAATATAATTATAATGTTATTAAACAAATAACTACAAATAAATAGTTTTAAAAAAATGTAGTAAATCAGAATCAAAAAAATAAATATAACAAATAATACATTTAAAAATTGTCATATACAAAACTCTTGAAATTCACTGAAAAAACCATAGGTTTCAGACATGTTATAGTTAGGAATTAGCATTTAAATAATCTTCGAAATTCACTGAAAAACCATAGGTTTTAGGGGTGTTATAGTTAGCTGGACAATTCCCTCGTACAAAACCATTGAAATTCCTCCGTTATAGTTAGTTCTGCTAAATATATCTCGCGCGCCCGCAATACACCGCTGATGATGTCACATATTACATCTTTCATGACATGGTCAGTGACATCACTGATGACATCATTGATGACATCTCAAATGTGACGTAGGTATATGTGTCCATAGTATAAATATCATAGCATCTTTAACATTGAGTGAGATTGTTTACAGCGCATTTGTACAATTCCAATGTATATATCCCTCTAAGCATTTATGCAGTAATTATTTTATCAGTTGGTTTTTATCACTGACTTCACAGATGGGATTTTAATATTTAGCTTAAATTTTATTACATTTGATATTTAATAACGTTTTCATAATGTGATTTTAAGCTATTTATTTATGTATTACACAACATGGTGCAATATAAATATGACAGTTTCAATTATACTAATATAATTTTGCGCAATGTTAATATATACAAGTGTGGCACTTAGTACGTGTAGAATGGTTCTAGTGGTTAAATCAGCAGATTTTATAAAAAAGACTGTTTGTAAAATTACACGCAAGTATTTTATTTATTTCTATTATGGGTGTATACCACAATGCAAGATAAAAACTGAAGGCGGACCACGCATTCGAAATGTGATCAAGGGCATTTCACTGCCCGAAACGTGTCATACAGCTTATGTATTATTAAACTGTTTCTGCCACGAAGTTTGGGTCTGTGACTCTCTTTCCAACCAGGAAGTAGGAGGGAGTCTTCTTATCGTTATATATATATATATATATATATATATATATATATATATATATATATATATATATATATATATATATATATATATATATATATATATATATATATATATATATATATATATATATATCCCAATAACAACACTCCTGCCGGAAATCCTTCGCCTTTAGTAGGAGTGGCTCGCAGCCGGCGCAGCAGCCGGTGTTAATATAAATTCCAAAACGGCGTTCCACAGCGAGCACTCGGGTCCAATAACAACACCACAAGCCTGAGTCCAAGTTTGAAGGGTTTATTCACGCCATAAGCCCAACGTGACGCGTTTTGCACACTTGATCACACAATGTCAGTCAATAAAGTTCTCCGTTATAAACATACGTAAAATCCACAATAGTAATCGACATGGGACTAAACAGCCTTCAATGTAGGCGCCATCTTTGCCTAGTGTAAGTGTTCATAAACACAAGTGTAAACAATTGCAAATGGTCATTTATAATGCTTCATAGTACACAGTGAATGCGTATCAAGAGAGAGAGAGAGGACCAGAAAGCTAGTCCTTATCCCCGGGGTTTATATATGATTAATCAAAAGGAGACTAGCTCATGTATTACGATATTACCAAAAGTAAAGGACTCAAGTATGTTTCGTCAGGGGGTAGGAACACCTGGTAAGTGTGTTCATGAAGCCCTCACCCACCAACCTAGTTGGTGGCATGCTTCATCATCGGGCCCACCCAGTGACACCTAGCGTGTCCCGGGTGTGCTTCGACGCCTGATTACAGCGGAGCAGGTATGTCGCTGAGTGTGCAGTGTGCAGTGAAGAGTGTTATGAAAGTGATTTTAAAACGGCTTGGCAGGGGTCCCAGTACCCAAGGGTAAATTAAACTTTAATACCTGGGCCTCCGTCAGCGGTTAAAAATAAGGCTGTTGGTTTTTAGAGGCGAGTTACGACCTCTCACATCCAGTGGTGGGTCGACATGTTTCAGCCAGTGCCTTATGAATATGCTAGCTTTCTTCAGGACCATAATTAAAAAATTGTGGGTATGATTAAACTAGTGGGTGTGCAATTCAGACTATGTGTATACACGCCCTAAAGTCTTTATCTATGTTTGAGAGGGGGATTCCCTTCTCAAAAACACCTGTACATGTAACAAATATGGACAAAGACAAAACATACAAGGAAAAAGAGAGTCACTAAGATGTATGGCATTATACACATCTGATTGCCGGCACTATAGCGGAGGGGGTGTGGGCTATAGACGGCTATAGTGTAATGGTACTGGTGGTACCATTATGGTGAGATTCGCACTTTTAGTTCGGGAGTGGAGTGGCTAAAAACACAGGTTTCACAACATTGTGCATATGTGTGAAGAGGCGTAAGAGTTGTTTCTTACGCTAGTTTTAGCAGTTTTGGCTTCAAGGTAGAGAAGTGGCAAGGGGTTGACCCTATGGGAAAGAAAGGTTTTGGCCACTCAAATTAGGAGACCTGTAAGGAAGAAAAGGTAGCGCTTACAAGTGGTAGTGGTGGTTGTTTCTCATACTCACAGCTTTTCTGGGCAGAGCCTGCTCTGGACCTGTAGTGCCTCCTTCGCATACCGGTGAGTAATGGCCGGTTCTGCTGTGTGTTATATACTGTGGTTGATTGGATAATCATGTGCACCTGCATTAGTGGAGGCAAGAGTAGAAAGACTCGAGATGCCGAGTCATAGTGCCTGAGAGGGCGCCAGGGCGTTGCTGTGCTGCTACATGATGCAGGCGCGCGTGCGTAGTGCCCATGGGTAGTGATGCGCATGCGCGGGTCGGTACCGCAGACTATTGAGTGGCAACAGGAATTACCGCAGATTGGAACATGACCCAACAGAAGAACTACGGACAACAATCCACGCACTAGTCAAGAGGGCAGCAGATGCTGAGCACATTTCCAAACAGGAAGCAGACTACTTATGCCCTCAGCACACCAGGATCCCGTACTTTTACACAGTACCCAAAGTACATAAGGGCACAACCCCACCTCCCGGCAGACCCATCGTGTCAGGCATAAACTCCTTGCTGGAACCACTGTCACGGTACTGTGACTTCTTCTTGTGAGGAAATATGAATTTTTATGATCAATTGTGTCCCCTATCTTAGGCCCCAACGACTCCGTGTACGCGCTACAAGTACATGTATGTTCCCTCCACTTCCAGCTATGAAGACGCAAATACATTTGCGTCCAACGTTAACATGTCCTCTTTCGGATCCACCATGAATGGGTCGAATATTCCGTTCCTAAGTATGCCTTGCTAACGTCTTTATGTGGTGTACTTTACACGTTTTTCAGCTCTGGCGAAGTAGGCCCTGAATTCTGCCATCGAGCCTTTTCCTGCCTTCTGACTCTGAATACTTCAGCCTGGGCCTGCATCTGAGCCCGTGACCTTTGCCTTACTCCCTGCGCGGCTAACGGTGCTTGGTTCAGCCTGTTGCCTGCCAAGACTGTATTCAGCCTTCAAGTTATCTGCTCCGCTCCTCGAAAAGTACATTCCTGTCTAGTAGTTTCAGTAAACATTCTTCCAGCTGCAGAGCAAAGGGCCCGGCCTCACTGTCTCCGTGCAATTAATTCATAGCTCCTGTTACCATGGTAGGCCCATGCCCCCTCGCCTCTCCTGCAGACACATAGACGCTTATACACGCACTCACAGTCAGTATAGAATAGCCTCTGCCTGAGAGACCTTTCCTTCCAGATAATACAGTTCCTTAAACACGAGATATTAGATACGATTTGGGATTAGGTTGATCTGACATCCCAGACTTCTGTCTCCTCATGTAGGGCTAAATGTCAAGTCCCCTTCGCCCTCCAGTTACAGGTCAATCACACGTCATGTTGCCTGCGCGCGCATCTCTGCCATGTATTTCTGCTGACACTGCAGGATTCTCTTATGGATCCACCCCCTTGTGACATCTTGTTAATGACGTTTCTAGTACACGCCTTCATGCACGCCTATTGTAACGCCTTTTCATTACGTATGTGTATTCTTATCTCTCCTCTCAGCTGTTACGCCTTCTGCATCTGCCTTTACTGTAATGCATTGACTATATATATGAATGATTGTCAATAAACTATTGTCTGTCAGTCCCTTCCCGAACCTACGTGGTGACGGAATGGTATACCACCTTGGTTCGAACCAATACCAATTCCTTTTTAAGGAATAAAACCCCTTTTGAGAAACCTCAAATATCACGGATTTTGCCTCTTCTTTTTGACGGAGTTATTCTTATTGAACTTTACCGCATAAATTAAGTATAGGTAATTTAATTTTACCACATAATTGGCGCCCGAATAGGGACTCCTCCCCCACCTCACGCGCCGGAGGTGCGTTGCAGGCCTGGCCCCCTGCCACAGCCGGACGGACAACTACGCGTACCCGCAGGATTTCCTGTATCTCCCTCAGGCCAACGGAGGTGACTGAGGCTGCGATCAACACCCAGACGAGGCGGTGAGGAGTGCGGAGGATCCCGACCAGAGCCTAGCTGAGAGAGCAAGATCCGAGGTATACAGAGGCCCACCAGGTTCCGAAGTTCCAAAGTTTCTACATCACGAGTCGAGTCCAGTCCGGTCCAGTCCAGTCCAGAGTTTCCGTTCCGTGCTTCCCGGTGAGTACCATTGCTGGGGACGCATCTAGACGTGCGCATTAATTTGTGCCGGTCAAGACGGGTTTGGGTACACAGACCTGGTCTGCACTGTCTAGCAGTGTATCTGTACTGTTTAGCAGTATATCCTGGTCTGTACTGTTTAGCAGTATATCCAGTATCATGCAGGTAGCTAGTTTTATTCTAATCATTGTTGTTCGTTTTAAAATGTTTTAATGTGTTTTCAAAATGTCGTGGTATGAGTGATTGTTCGACTTTCATTATTGTGATCATTGTGTTAATTGTGTTCATATCTGAGTAAGAACCAAGTGGCCTGATTTTGAATATGCCGTTATTCTCCAAATTAAGACAGATAAAAACTAGAAAAGGGATACTCGAGGAAGCCGTTCCCATTCCACCTAGGGACACTCCAGGGTACTTTATGTACCACAAACATGGCCTAGACGCCGTTTTATATCTCGATTTATGGGTGGACTACACCAAGGATCTAGCAGAGAATCAGAGATGGCCCGCTGCTGGGACATGGGATGCAGATTGCATCATGAGAGTAGAAGAAGCATTATGGAAAAAGAAAGCCAGACAGTCACAGAAAGATGCCATTGAATTATGGCGTAAAGAATCACATAGGCGTACAGAAAAAGCACACAGAAGAGAAGAGAAAAGTAGAGAGGATTCAGACAAGGCCCGAGAAAACGTATTAGTTGAGGAAGGTATCCGAGTAAAAATAGAACAAGTAGATAGACAACGAAACACCCTTATGAATGGTATGTATCCTCTTCTGGCCGAGGGTTTACCTAAGGCCACCCAGGAAGTACCAAAAGATTTGCCACCTCCAATGCTCCCGACTAAAGTGCATCATAAAACCGCAAAGAACATTTTCCTTTCTTCCTATCTAGACGATGCAGCCCCCGAATATGTTAATACCGCACCGCCACACACACCTCCTACTGGCGGCGCTCGACCCCGAGATAGTCAGCCCCCACCTCCGCGACAAGCTACTCCTCCTCCCGTTCCAACCCTTCCAGCCGTTCTTGCACCTCTTCCTGCACCTATTCTTCCTACTTTACACCCAACGAATCCTTTCGGATCCGTCGCCTCAGGAGGCGCGTCCGGAGGGGCGGTAGGCTTCCAGACCCCACCACCAACACATCGATGGACTTATAGGGATCTAGCACAACAACGTACACCTCAAGCAGCCGATTTTGACATATATAAAGAACGTCTCGCAGATTGTAGATATGATCCAGTACCTGGAAAAAAGAATGATGACAGAATGATGCTCGCATCAGTACGACTGCGACGAGTTACAAACTTTTTATTGACACTACCTGGAATGGTCGATCATCTAGACAGAATATATCACTTTGTTCAAACAGGGGTAGGCCCTGAAAGTATTAGCGGGGCCATGGCCTACCAAAAAGTTGATACTCAAGGCAAGATATTACGGTTTTTTATAAACTGCCTAATAAGAGAAATGGATAGGCCGGGTGCAGACCCGGAAGAAATAAAAGGACTTCATAGATGGGGTCAGAACATAGCAGACGGGAATCATGATAAACAGGCTTGTATAGAAAACATGTACCGAAGGATCAGAAATGCAGTAATAAAGATACATGAAAGAAGACAACCAGCACCAGAAATAGATTCGGACAAACTTGAATCCTCGGGGGAAGAGGACGCACCAGAAGAGACAGCAGGACAAGCACAACTACCAGTTAGAGAAATGATAGCTTATGTAGGTAAAGGAAGATCCTATAATAATTCTATGCGTCCAGTACGTCCAGAAAGTAAAAGAATTTTTCAGGAAGCCATGTCTAATCCGAGAACGCCAGAACACTTATTCCAAGCCACTGATAACCGACTTCGAGAACGAATGGGGTACCATGTACTCGATTCTATGGACGAACAAGAATTGGCTAGGTCAGCAGTACAATGGGCTGACAATCCTGAGAAATATAGTGATGATGCGTTAGCACACACATTTTTGAATATGACACCAAGTGAACAGCGTTTAGCTGGTACATACATGATACAACACCTACTCATATTGTATAGAAGCCAACACTCCGATCCAGGTCCCCTGCCTGATATATTAGCAGAACTACTCATGAATAAATGGAGAGGTCTAGGTACCGATCTAATTAAAGTAATTCTAGAACATCGGCACAGATATAGTGCCTTCCTGTGTCCACAGCCTGATTCAGCACACTCCATGGAAAGAAAAATGTATTACATAGACAGACAGAATCCGTTACGAGAAGTGCACCCAGTTCAGAATGCTGATAATACGCTTAGACGCGTGTTTGTGTACACGCCCATAACTAAAATAGAATTATTGGAAATGAAAAAATTAGTACCTAGCCATGACAAAGATCCAGCAGGTTTTCAACGTGAAATAAAAGACATGTTACTCATGGGTGATTACACCTATCCTGACCTTATGAAAATACTGAAAGTACTACTGCCTGCTGGTATTTACGAGAAACTCAAAGAAAAAGAATGGGAAGTGGGAAATGCAAAGATTGATTGGGCTGCATTAGAAAACGATGAAAATACTCGAGTTCCAGGCCTAGGGCTTGGAGACAAAGTTAAAGCGTTACCAGGATTGTTAGTACAAGTATTGCCACGTTTATTAACCACGAAAAAGGAAGACTGGGGTGCAATCTCAGCCTGTAAACAGAAACCCGATGAAGACACTAGTGATTTTTATTCTCGATTTGAAAAGTGTTTTGGTATCAACAGCGGTCTGAAAGCAAGTAGCGAATCATATCCACATCTTTTTGTAACAAAATTAGTCGAGAATTCACTGCCCCAGGTTAAGAACAGAGTACTGAAAGTCGAGAGTACTTGGCAAGCTAACACCCCTTCACAAATGTTGCAAATGTTACAGTACCACCAGAATAGAATTAGAGAAGAACAAGAACACGAACAAAGACGTATGAAAGACACGAAAATGAAAATGTTAGTTGCCCAGTCAGTTCCAGCTGATGGTCACAAAAAGGGTGCGACCCAGCCCAGTAATTCGACGGCTCCTGTTAAAGGGGTATGTAACTATTGTAAACAGCCAGGTCATTATATAAACGATTGTGCAGTTCTGAAACACAATATCTCCACGGGTAAGACCAAGGAGAGACCACGTCCACCTAGACAAGATCAAGCCCAACAACAAGTACCCCAGAATATACAGCATATACCGCCTATGCCAGTTTCACAACAGACCGTAGCAGTACCACAGCCACAGCCTATTGCCGCAACACAAAACACGACACAACAGATGTATCAGTATGCGCAAAATGACTACCCCGATTATCAGCGATACACATGAAACAGCCTAGAGAGGGAGGTTGGCTTGCCTCTTATTGAGGTTCCTGTAGATCAAGAGGGTCCTTATGTACACAGTCAAGTGTTAGGGAAAGACAGAAAGTTTCTAATTGATACATGGGCAAGCAGAACAACGATCAGTCACGATGAGGTTCCAGGGGCACCCCTCTCAGGCTCACAGAATGTTTCCCTTGGATTTTCAGGAAAGCCTATTATTAACGAAGTATCGCAACCTCTTCCTCTTGTAGTTGGTCCTTTGACACGGACTACAGATTTATTGCTTACAAAATCATGCCCAGAAAACTTGCTAGGTATAAAGACATTGAAAGCTCTAGGAGCTATAATATGCTGTTCTCCGGAAGGAGTACGATTATTCTTGAGAGATTTTAAAGGTCACTATGTATTGAGAGACATGGATCACCGATTACAGAATGTTCCTGCACATTTGTGGGCGCAAGGCCCCACTGATGTAGGTTGTATGCACATTACACCATACCGAGTCACACTCAAAGCAGGAGTGGTATTACCACGAATTCGACAATACAAGTTACCTCCAGATGCTGTAGTGGCTTTACTGAAAATCATTGACGAGCTCATTGCACAAGGAGTGGTCGTAGAAACCGACTCCAATGTATGTAATTCTCCTATCATTCCAGTTCTTAAACGTACTGATCCAAAAGCGCCTCCAGTTTATCGATTAGTTATTGATCTGCGCGAACTAAATAAATGCATTGTACCACAATATCCCGTGGTTCCAGATATCTCTTCATTACTGACAGCTATTGATCCAGAAGCAGCGTTCTTTACTGTAATTGACCTCAAGAACGCCTTCTTTAGCGTCCCAATCGATCCGGAAAGCCAATACTTGTTCGGATTCTGTTTAAATAGACGAAGTTTCAAATTTGCACGCGCACCTCAAGGATTCACAGAAAGCCCCAGCATTTATAGCCAAGCATTGAAAAGACAACTCGACAGTATCCACATGCCTGTCAACACCGCCCTACTTCAGTATGTCGATGATCTGCTGATCACCGCCCGAAGCGAACCCGAATGTGAAAAAGCATCACTGACGGTTTTGAATTTTCTGGCTGACAAGGGGCACAAGGTATCCCCTTCGAAGCTGCAATTCTGTGTTCAGCAAGTTGTGTATCTTGGTCACTTGCTGTCCAAAGTGGGGAGACAGCTCACACCTGATCGCATCCAGTTAATTGTAAACATGTCACCACCCAAGACACAAAAGGAGGTGCGGGCCTTTATAGGCCTCACTTCGTACTGTAGACAATGGATTCCCCAATATGCATTTCTAGCAAAACCACTCATTCAGTTGACAACTCAGGAGGCAGCGACATCGACTGTTCTCCCTTGGACTCAAGAACATACACAAGCTTTTGAAGACTTAAAGAAAGCCTTATGTCAAGCACCAGTTTTAGCAACACCATGTTACAGTAAGCCTTTTACACTTTTTGTCACAGAACGTGAAGGTACTGCCTTGTCAGTACTCACTCAGGAACAAGCAGGTTCACACAAACCGTGTGCTTACTTCTCTAGCACATTGGATCCAGTAGCCCAGGCTCTGCCTGCGTGCTTGAAATCAGTTGCAGCGACAGCTTTAGCAATCAGACAAAGCGATTCCATAGTACTAGGACATCAATTGACAGTGCAAGTTCCACATTCCGTGGAAGTTCTTTTAAACCGTACACAGACCCAACACTTGACTATAGCAAGACTGACAGGTTATGAATTGACATTGTTTCAGCCACACATAGAAATCAGACGCTGTAGTACATTAAATCCTGCCACACTTTTGCCATTAAGTGGTATAGACCCATTGGCACATGATTGTATTGAAGTCATTACTATTACGACGAAACCCAGACAAGACTTGACAGACGTTCCATTACCAGATCCAGACCTGACACTTTATGTGGATGGTTCATGTATGAGAACAGGTACAGGTGAATTAGTGGCCGCCTACGCAGTCACGACAGACACTGGAGTTATTAAAACCAATTGTATTGACACCCTGTCAGCTCAAGCAGCAGAGCTCATCGCTCTGACACAAGCCTGTATTCAAGCCAAAAATAAGAAAGTTAACATATACACTGATTCACGTTATGCATTCGGAGTCGTTCACGACTTCGGGGTCCTCTGGCGAGAGAGAGGTTACTTAACTTCTCACTGTGCCAACATTCAACACGATCCCCTCATTCAAGCTCTGTTAGATGCAATACATCTACCTACTGCAATATCTATCATGAAGTGTAAGGCACATACAAAAGTCACCAATACCATCTCCCAGGGTAACGACCTGGCAGACCGAACAGCTAAGCAAACTGCCCAGAATAGAACTCATGTAACTGACGTGACAAAGACAATAGTTCCGACATCGACACATTGCATGACAGTCAGGGATCCCGCACATGATGTAATTGACATACAGACACATGCTACACCAGATGAAATCAAGAAATGGACTGAACTAGGAGAGATCCAAACAGATCAGGGATGGATGACGAAGGGAAAATCTACATGGTTTCTCCCCGACTCTATGGTTCAAGTCATTATTAACACGATACATAGTCCAGCACACCTAGGAGAAAAAGCCATGCTAGACAGTATTCAACACATATGGTTCAATAAAAACTTACGAGCAGCAGCCAAACAAAAAGTGCGTACTTGCATGATTTGTTGTCAGTTCAATCCAGGTAAAAGCATTCCTGTAGAGCAAGGTGGATTTCAGCCTCCCGATCATCCTTTTGAAGTCCTCCAGATGGATTATATCCAGATGGAACGTTGTCGAGGATTCAAATATGTCCTCGTAGTCGTATGTGCACTTTCCCGATGGTTAGAAGCATATCCAGTCCCAGATTACACTGCTCCGACCACTGCCAAGCAGTTGGTTCGCGAATTCTTCCCACGGTATGGTTTGCCCCGTATCGTGTACTCAGATAACGGTCAGCCATTCTCATCCGAGCTTGTGAAACATGTTACACTCCTGCTAGGCTATCAGTGGAAATTCCATTGTGTCCGGCATCCCGAGGCAGCAGGTCTCGTGGAGCGTCATAATCAGACTCTGAAAATCCGACTTTCAAAAATCTGCAGAGAGAAAGGCGTTGACTGGATAGTAGCTTTGCCAGTTGCCCTTTTTTATATGAGGATAGTAGCGCATTCTCGAACCGGGCTATCCCCGTATGAGGTGGTCTTTGGTAGGCCACCAAATATGTGGGGGACACCTATACCGCGTAAAATTACAGATGTTGACTGTATTATGCTGACAGATTACCTTGCTTCCTTGATGTCTGCACTACAATCTTGTCGTTCACAGGTAGCTGCAGCCTTTCCCGACAACACCGAGGTGAAGCCCCATGACGTGGTTCCCGGGGATTTTGTTTTTGTTCGCAATTTTGATCGAAGAAGTCCGCTGGAGCCCCGCTGGCAAACTCCGAAATTGGTTCTTCTGACCACGAGGACCGCCGTGAAGGTTGAGGGCAGAAAAGGGTGGCTGCACTCGAGCCACGTTAAGAAGTTTCACGGACTCCCTTCGGACTTGGACTCTAAGCCCTGCCCTCCTCCACAGACTGACTCAAAACTCCCCCTGGTTGAGAAAACCGCCTCCGAGGAATATAGACTGAAACTACGGTCTAGCAAGTCAGACAGTTTAATTGTTTAAGTCCTCCCCTAGGTGAATCGGTTAAATTAGTTTCTGACATGTATCCCCTAGACCGAGATAGAGAGAGAGATAGACGGATACAGCTCAAGAAACGTGCATATTGTAAATCACTTCGTAGTCACTGTATAGTGACATTATTGATTATGTTTTTTCTGAGTCTGCTGATTATTGCTGCCAGTATTTTATTGCATATATATTACCCTATTTTCAAGCGTGCACATTCTGCTTTCAACGTTACTGTCGAACATTCTTTTAGCGAATTACCTCCGCATGAATTGTCTTACAGACTTGCGCTGCGCAACAACACATTCATTAGTATGTTACATCACTCCCATCTGACCAACAACGCTACAAATTGTTGGATATGTGGCCGACTCCCTCCCTATCAGAAATACAAGGGAGTTCTGCCCCTCTTTCCGTACCCGTTCACACACAATGGCTCATGTGGTGCATGGTTTAGAATGATTAATTCTTTAGATTCTGATACTGTAGTTTATGAGGGAAATTGGGTTTGGGGAAACCTGAACTTAGTTTTGCTTAAAGCCTGTTACCCTAATAAGAAGGGACTTCCCACAAGGACAGGAACTGATCTGGAAAATGAAGTATATGGATTAGGTAACTATACAATCAACCTCATGATTTTGAATATAGAATCCGAAGCTGCACCAGTCTTGCCTGCTATGTCAGTATTACCAGTTACAGGTGAATTATGTGTCAGAAAGAATGGTTCAGTACACTTAGGTCATAGTAAATGTACTACTGTGGTCGAATTCAGTGATCAAGGCAAGTCTACATTCAGAGCTACTCGTCATTCCTACTTCATTTGTGGTCATACCGCATATATACGCTTACCTCTAGATTGGGATGGTACCTGTTACATTGCATTCCTTCTGCCACCGGTTTTCCTAGCTCCTCCTGATTATCATAGAAATACCAATCTAGTAAACAATAGACTCCGAAGAGACCTCCCGATTGTCGATTACACTGAAACGGCATGGGAGCAATACACAGATTTCAATAAAGGTTTCTTTCCCTACTTAGGTGCTGTCTTTAATAGTAAACTGATACGCAAATTAACTAGAACCCTCGAAGCAGTAGTGAATGAAACTACTTCCGCCCTAGGCAACTTAACAGAGGAACAATCTGCTATGCGGGTTGTTGTTCTTCAAAATCGTCTTGTCCTTGACGTCATCCTAGCCGTTAGGGGCGGAGCCTGTAGAGTCATCGGATCGAGCTGCTGTGTTTTCATTCCAGAAAACGCGCCATCAGTATATAAAGCTATAACCCGTCTTCATAAGATTGCAAGTTTGATACATCAGAATCCAGGCACCTGGACTTGGTCCGGTTGGTTCTGGACAACGTTGACCGCCTGGGGATGGAAGGTCCTATCCTTCCTAGGCATTGCCCTTCTCATAGTAATCAGTTGCTGCCTATGTCTGCAATGTGACCATTAAAGAAATGGGGTAACCCAAAAGTACTGGACCTGGGTATCAAGTTGATAACAACATACAATGGTCCGAGACCTATAACTTAATATAAATGGAATGAATCAAACCATAATTGATTAGAGAGCATATACAATTAGTCGCTGCTCAACTCAACTAATGAAGAAACATAAGAATTGGCAACAACAACACCACGGTCCAAGAATATATGCAATATTTTAATCTATTGTCATATATAGCATTTGTATTGCAAATTACACATTTTTATGTATTTTTTGTTTTAATATATACATCTAGAATTATAATAGTAGTTGCCCCATATAGAGCGTGCAGTAGAAAAGGGGTGTCAAAGAAAGTGCCAGTGATAAGGTGAAAAAGGGGAAAAGAAATCACACAAAATTAATAGAAACAACAATTTCTGCTTTTTCAAAAAAATGCCAGCCAGTAAGTGCTGGATCAGAGAACCTGACCACAATCAAATAGTCCAAAAAGGCTTCTTAATCATTGTTAATAGACATAAGATGTAACCATTGTCTGCACTATATCACAAGGGGAGGATATAGGTAGTGGTCCAGGTATTAGACAAAGTGTCGACGTTTCGACTCGTCTTACGGCCTTGCGGTCAGTTGTGCCTGGGCCATGCGAGTCTTCTTCAGGACATAAAAGATGGGGCAACGCAGGGTATCTTGTTGACCCCTGTTGATGAAGTAGTGGTCGTATTTTACTCAAGTAGGGATTATTTCATGCAGTCCAGTGGCTTCTATTGAAAGCCCAGATACCAAAAACCTGCACAATGAATCTGATGGGTGTATGTTCCCAGGTGAATTTCAAAGTTACCACGAGGCAGATAGTCAGAGTCCAAAGATTCAATCAAGAGGGTACTGTGTGCAGCTATTGTTAAAATCCTCAAACTTGTTCCATGGATTTTGGTCCTATTAATGGCATCCCAAATCAGTGGTTTAGAGGGTCAAACGTAAACCCACTGAGACGATTTCAATCGCAATCGTCAACTCCCTTGGATGGAGTGGTATCACAGTCAGGGCTTCCCAATCGCCGACGCGCCTCCAAGCGTTAGAGTGGCAGCAGCTCACTCCTGAACGCTAGCGTCTCACCTAGCGTTCAGGAGTGAGCTGCTGCCACTCTAACGCTTGGAGGCGCGTCGGCGATTGGGAAGCCCTGACTTTGATACCGCTCCATCCAAGGGAGTTGACGATTGCGATTGAAATCGGCTCAGTGGGTTTACGTTTGACCCTCTAAACCACTGATTTGGGATGCCATTAATAGGACCAAAATCCATGGAACAAGTTTGAGGATTTTAACAATAGCTGCACACAGTACCCTCTTGATTGAATCTTTGGACTCTGACTATCTGCCTCGTGGTAACTTTGAAATTCACCTGGGAACATACACCCATCAGATTCATTGTGCAGGTTTTTGGTATCTGGGCTTTCAATAGAAGCCACTGGACTGCATGAAATAATCCCTACTTGAGTAAAATACGACCACTACTTCATCAACAGGGGTCAACAAGATACCCTGCGTTGCCCCATCTTTTATGTCCTGAAGAAGACTCGCATGGCCCAGGCACATCTGACCGCAAGGCCGTAAGACGAGTCGAAACGTCGACACTTTGTCTAATACCTGGACCACTACCTATATCCTCCCCTTGTGATATAGTGCAGACAATGGTTACATCTTATGTCTATTAACAATGATTAAGAAGCCTTTTTGGACTATTTGATTGTGGTCAGGTTCTCTGATCCAGCACTTACTGGCTGGCATTTTTTTGAAAAAGCAGAAATTGTTGTTTCTATTAATTTTGTGTGATTTCTTTTCCCCTTTTTCACCTTATCACTGGCACTTTCTTTGACACCCCTTTTCTACTGCACGCTCTATATGGGGCAACTACTATTATAATTCTAGATGTATATATTAAAACAAAAAATACATAAAAATTTGTAATTTGCAATACAAATGCTATATATGACAATAGATTAAAATATTGCATATATTCTTGGACCGTGGTGTTGTTGTTGCCAATTCTTATGTTTCTTCATTAGTTGAGTTGAGCAGCGACTAATTGTATATGCTCTCTAATCAATTATGGTTTGATTCATTCCATTTATATTAAGTTATAGGTCTCGGACCATTGTATGTTGTTATGTCTGCAATGTGGGCCAGCGATTTGCGGCCTGTGTGCCACCTCATGTATTCCACTTTCAAGTTCCCAGTCAAAACGCCATAAGAAGAAAGAAGAGCAAATGATGTTACGTGAACAGATTGATCGATTCATGAGGCTCGATATATCATGAAGGGTCCGTAGGGGACAAGGAAGGAATGAGGAAATATGAATTTTTATGATCAATTGTGTCCCCTATCTTAGGCCCCAACGACTCCGTGTACGCGCTACAAGTACATGTATGTTCCCTCCACTTCCAGCTATGAAGACGCAAATACATTTGCGTCCAACGTTAACATGTCCTCTTTCAGATCCACCATGAATGGGTCGAATATTCCGTTCCTAAGTATGCCTTGCCAACGTCTTTATGTGGTGTACTTTACACGTTTTTCAGCTCTGGCGAAGTAGGCCCTGAATTCTGCCATCGAGCCTTTTCCTGCCTTCTGACTCTGAATACTTCAGCCTGGGCCTGCATCTGAGCCCGTGACCTTTGCCTTACTCCCTGTGCGGCTAACGTTGCTTGGTTCAGCCTGTTGCCTGCCAAGACTGTATTCAGCCTTCAAGTTATCTGCTCCGCTCCTCGAAAAGTACATTCCTGTCTAGTAGTTTCAGTAAACATTCTTCCAGCTGCAGAGCAAAGGGCCCGGCCTCACTGTCTCCGTGCAATTAATTCATAGCTCCTGTTACCATGGTAGGCCCATGCCCCCTCGCATCTCCTGCAGACACATAGACGCTTATACACGCACTCACAGTCAGTATAGAATAGCCTCTGCCCGAGAGACCTTTCCTTCCAGATAATATAGTTCCTTAAACACGAGATATTAGATACGATTTGGGATTAGGTTGATCTGACATCCCAGACTTCTGTCTCCTCATGTAGGGCTAAATGTCAAGTCCCCTTCACCCTCCAGTTACACATCAATCACACGTCATGTTGCCTGCGCGCGCATCTCTGCCATATATTTCTGCTGACACTGCAGGATTCTCTTATGGATCCACCCCCTTGTGACATCTTGTTAATGACGTTTCTAGTACACGCCTTCATGCACGCCTATTGTAACGCCTTTTCATTACGTATGTGTATTCTTATCTCTCCTCTCAGCTGTTACGCCTTCTGCATCTGCCTTTACTGTAATGCATTGACTATATATATGAATGATTGTCAATAAAGTATTGTCTGTCAGTCCCTTCCCGAACCTACGTGGTGACGGAATGGTATGCCACCTTGGTTCGAACCAATACCAATTCCTTTTTAAGGAATAAAACCCCTTTTGAGAAACCTCAAATATCACGGATTTTGCCTCTTCTTTTTGACTGAGTTATTCTTATTGAACTTTACAGCATAAATTAAGTATAGGTAATTTAATTTTACCACACTTGAACCCTCTAGTGCAAAGAACACCTACATATATCAAAGACACCAAACATCTCCTACAGGTCATAAACAACATGGAGTTCAATACCGACACACAACTACTAGTAGGATTGGACGTGGAGAGCCTGTACACCAGCCTCCCCCAAGATGCCACCCTGGCAGTACTCAACGACATCCTAATGGAAGCCCCCTGGCCTTACCACACCCCGAGGGATTTTGTGATGGCTTGTGCAACCCTAGCACTAAAAGAAAATTACTTTGAATATGATGGCACCTTTTACTTACAAACAAATGGAACATCCATGGGCAGCGTTTTCGCCCCAAGCGTGGTGGGACTGTATGTCCACCACTTTGAACGCTCCCACAAAGCAACAGACACCAACCCTTTCAATCACCACATTCTGAATTGGCGCAAATATATAGATGACATTCTGGTAGTCTGGCAGGGATCCCAGACTGACCTAGACAGATTCATGACCTGGCTTAACAGCAGGGATCCATACCTAAAATTTACTAGCACGGCTAGCAACAATCAGCTACCCTTCCTAGACCTGGACATCACAGTCAAGGACGGGACCCTGGTCACGACAACCTACTACAAGCCAACTGCGAGGAACTCACTGCTCCATTTCACGAGCTTCCATCCCCGCCCGCTCAGAGAGAATCTGCCCTTCGGTCAGTTTCTACGCATACGCAGAAACTGCACCAACATTACCGATTACAAACAACAATCTACGGAATTGGCCACCAAACTGGAAAACCGAGGCTACCCTAAAGCCATCATCAGAAAAACACAGAAAAGGGCAAGGAACCAAAATCGTGAAGGCTTACTGGAAAACATCACAAAGGACAAACAAGAACAACCCATCACCTGTGTCACCACCTATAACACAGCGTCCAATGAAGTAGCCAAAGTCATAAAAAAACACTGGAAAATAATCAACTCTCGACAGAGGAAATGGGACACCCCGAGATTTGCGTACAAACGATGCAACAATCTGAGAGATCGACTGGTCAGTACTCGACCCGGACCGCAACCAAAGCAACCTATGAACACCGTCCTGAACGCATGGGGCCTCCTTAAGATCACTGGACATTACCCCTGCAATGACTGCAGCGTATTTCACCTCACCACACACACCAAAACCCTGGACCTGGAGCCCAATAAGGTCTGGACTCAACAAAACCACACCAACTGCAACTCCCGCAACGTGATATACCTACTCACATGCACGTGTGGTCTCCGCTATGTTGGAATGACAACACGCAAAGTCAAGACAAGAATAACAGAGCATAGAAGTACTATAAGATGCAGGAAGAACATTAGCAGGCTCACCAACCATTTCATCACCCACTGCCACACACCCAACGATCTAACCTGGACTGTCAATGAACAAATCCCAGAGAGCACAACTGACAATGACAAAAAACTACTGAGTAAAGAACAGCGATGGATATATCGCCTTTCAACAGCAACCCAGGGCCTCAACAATGCCATCCCATGGAATTCCCTGACATGTCCCTGACTTCAGGTACTATACCAACACCATGACCCATCTGTGACAATCACACCCACTCTGGGCGGGCTGTCTGTCCACCAACTACAATTGAATCCCCTTGTAACATATCTCCCTGTGAGATAGAGCCCTACAGTTCCGAGTGTTGGGACACATGGAGTCCCCCATGATGTTACCCCCAATCACTATCCGTGCCATTTCACGTTATGATCCATAGCGCGCTTACAATGGCCCAATGTATTCATTTCTTTATTGAAAATTGCCAACACACCATGGCTTAACACAGCCAGTGATATCACGTGCCAATCCCCACCACCGCGCATGCGCAGGTATAATACACCCGACCCGCGCATGCGCATTACAATCTATGGGCATTGCGCACGTGCGTGCCTGTGCCTCGTAGCTGCACACCGGCGCGCATGCGCAGGTATAACACTACCGACCCGCGCATGCGCATCTCTACCCATGGGCACTACGCACGCGCGACTGCATCACATAGCAGCACAGCAACGCCCTGGCGCCCTCTCAGGCACTATGACTCGGCATCTCGAGTCTTTCTACTCTTGCCTCCACTAATGCAGGTGCACATGATTATCCAATCAACCACAGTATATAACACACAGCAGAACCGGTCATTACTCACTGGTATGCGAAGGAGGCACTACAGGTCCAGAGCAGGCTCTGCCCAGAAAAGCTGTGAGTATGAGAAACAACCACCACTACCACTGGTAAGCGCTACCTTTTCTTCCTTACAGGTCTCCTAATTTGAGTGGCCAAAACCTTTCTTTCCCATAGGGTCAACCCCTTGCCACTTCTCTACCTTGAAGCCAAAACTGCTAAAACTAGTGTAAGAAACAACTCTTGCACCTCTTCACACATATTCACAATGTTGTGAAACCTGTGTTTTTAGCCACTCCACTCTCGAACTAAAAGTGCAAATCTCACCTTAATGGTACCACCAGAACCATTACACTATAGCCGTCTATAGCCCACACCCCCTCCGCTATAGTGCCGGCAATCAGATGTGTATAATGCCATACATCTTAGTGACTCTCTTTTTCCTTGTATGTTTTGTCTTTGTCCATATGTGTTACATGTACAGGTGTTTTTGAGAAGGGAATCCCCCCTCTCACACATAGATAAACACTTTAGGGCGTGTATACACATTGTCTGTATTACACACCCACTAGTTTAATCACACCCACAATTTTTTAATATAGGTCCTGAAGAAAGCCAGCATATTCATAAGGCACTGGCTGAAACATGTTGACCCACCACTGGATGTGAGAGGTCGTAACTCGCCTCTAACATCCAACACCCTTATTTTTAACCGCTGACGGAGGCCCAGGTATTAAAGTTTAATTTACCCTTGGGTACTGGGACCCCCGCCAAGCCGTTTTAAAATCACTTTCATAACACTCTTCACTGCACACTCAGCGACATACCTGCTCCGCTGTAATCAGGCGTCGAAGCACACCCGGGACACGCTAGGTGTCACTGGGTGGGCCCGATGATGAAGCATGCCACCAACTAGGTTGGTGGGTGAGGGCTTCATGAACACACTTACCAGGTGTTCCTACCCCCTGACGAAACATACTTGAGTCCTTTACTTTTGGTAATTTCGTAATACATGAGCTAGTCTCCTTTTGATTAATCATAGTACACAGTGACATATGCCCCACACTATAATTATATACTTATATACCTAGAGCATAAACGTCTAAGTCATGGTAAAATATCATCGTCCATCCATGTGATACAGATGCAGGCAGTTAATCGTCAGGTGTCTACGTGATACATTGACATATACTGATCACCTACAAAGTGCTCGATTAAACAGTAAACATTAGTTTGTGTGCACTTGCTGGAACTTTGAAAATGAAACGTAATGGAACACGTCACCACGTGTACGTGGGCGGGGTCCAATGTGTGTATGTTAACTGTTACCATGGTTCCCGAGTCAGCGTCTAATTCACGTCCTAATCCTATATTTGGAATGTGTGGTACAGAGAGAAAGAGTGCAGACCACAAATAAGTGCAGGTATTTTTCAATTTATTTGAGCTATATCTGCCATGACGCGTTTCTGCCGTTACCGGCCTTGATCACATGATATTGCCGCAAGTAGTGATCTTTCCTTTTGTAATCACAAGTACTCGACATGTGGTCAATGGATATAGACAAAATACTCTTCTACTATGTGCATTGTACAACAAGCATAATGGGTGGATAAATTCACCTAATATTACATCTTAATGATCACAGTATTATTATTATTATTATAATTGCATTTATTGAGCGCGCAGCTACCCGGAGGTTTCCCGGCGCTAAAGAAAAACAGAAAGTGAGTGAAGTTGAGAGGGAATGAGCACGCAAATTAAGTATTAAAAAGCCAAGTCTTAATTCCTTTACGGAATGTCAAGTAACAGGTTTCCGATCGCAAGGATTGGGGCATGGAATTCCATAAGGAGGGTGCCAGTAGAGCAAACGAGCGGCCTCCCATTTTAGCTCTGTTGACCTGAGGGATCAGAAACTTGTTTTGTGTGGACGATCTCAGCGTACGGGAGGGAACATAATGCTGGACTAAAGAGGATAGGTATTTAGGAGCTTTACCCATTTTAATATGGTGCATTATGCAGAGAGCTTTAAATTTTACTCGGCTCTCAATGCGCAACCAATGCAACTTGCGCAGATGGATAGAGGCCGATGACCTAGCAGGCAAGTTACAGAGAAGGCGGACTGCCATATTCTGAACCACCCGAAATTTCTTTATTAACTCCTTACAGGCACCCAGAAGCAGAATGTTCCCGTAATCCATGCGTGAGGTGACAAGGGCCTGGACCACTGTCCTCAGGGTGTCAGCAGGAAGCATCCACGTGATTTTTCTCAGCCACCTTATGATGGTAGTGCAGGTGGCAGAGACTTTTACAGCATGTTGCTTAAATGACAGCTGGTTGTCAAAAAGGACCCTGAGGTTGCGAAATGAGGCTGAAGGGGTAGGAGTGGGGCCCATCTGATGAGGCCAATGTTGGGGGCCCCAGAGCGAGGTGTGAGGGCCGAATAGGAGTAGCTCTGTTTTATCACCATTCAGTTTTAATTTATGACTGTGCATCCAGTTGGCGATTTGTTCCAACCCGGACTGCAGGTAAGACGTGGGGAGATGTTTATTGATGGAAAGCGAATAGACGATTTGTGTATCGTCTGCGTAAGAATAGATCGTGAGGCCTGCTTGCTCTGCCAGGAAGGCAAGAGGTCTCACATAAAGATTGAAAAAGAGAGGGCTAAGAATAGACCCCTGGGGCACACCGTGAGGGGAGGAAAAGATGGAGGAAACAGACGAGGGAGAGAAGACTTGGAAAGTGCGTTTAGAAAGAAAGCTAGCGATCCAGGCCAGGGCGGGACCATCAATACCCACAGATTTCAAGCTGGACAGCAAGATGGGATGGGAGGCGGTGTCAAAAGCGGCACTCATATCAAGGAGAATGAGTGCCACTGTTTCCCCGCTGTCCACCTGTCTTCTAATGGTCTCAGACACACCGAGGAGCGTGGACTTAGTAGAGAAGCCGGCCCTGAACCCAGATTGAGAACAGTAAAGAAGATTAGAGGATTCAACATAAGAAGTGAGAAGAGAGTTAACGTGTTTTTCAAGAACCTTAGAATAGCAAGAGAGCAAAGAAATAGGACGAAAGTTGGAATGGTTATTTGGGTCCGCGTTGGCCTTTTTTATCAATGGAACCACCATCGCGTGTTTCCATTCGTTAGGGACCGTAGCTTCAACCAATGAAGCATTTAGAAGATTCAGAATGATCTGGAGTATGGTTGGATCCAAAGTTCGCAATATTTGTGGAGGCATAGGATCAAGGGGAGAACCAGTTTTTATTTCATTAAGATATTTTTGAAAGAGTGAGAGCGAAATCGGCTCCCAGGAGTGAAGTAGGGGGGCAGTGGGAGTTGGATTAGATGCATCGATGGAATCAGGAATGGGTAAATGAGACACGGAAGTGGAAGAAACAGTGGGAGTAGCGTTAAAAATAGCGTGGATCTTATCTATTTTCTCCAGAAAAAATGTTGCCAGGGCATTACATTGAGTTGTGTCCAGACAGGGGTCTTTAGGTGCCGAAGACATGCCTGAAAGATCTTTTACCACTTTGAACAAGGCCTTAGGTCTATTTTGGGCATTGAGTATGGTGATGTTGGCATGATTAGCTCTGGCGGTATCACAGGCAGAATGGTAAGCCCGCAAGGCGGCCTTATATCTTGTTTTATTAGTCGCACAGTAATTGGAGCGCCAAATGCGTTCCAATTTCTTGCAACCAGATTTTTCAAGACGGAGTGAATCATTAAACCAGGGAGCCGGAGGGTGATGGATCTGAGATTTGTTTCTCTGAGTTGGGAGGCAGGAGTCTAGGGCTGTTGTCAACCAAGAGCTGACGACAGACACCTCCTTCGTGGTGATGATGGAACACGTAGGTTTGGAGATTTCAAGGCAGATGTTCAACTTATCCTTGTCTAAACGTTTCCAATTCCTACTGGCCTTGTGAGGGTGAGATCTAATGGAAGAGTTCTGATTGGATATCTTAATTGAAAAATCAATAATGAAATGATCGGACCAAATTACAGGAGAAGAAGAGTGGTATGTGATACAATTTAGATTCGAAATAAGGGGATCTAATAAATTACCGGCTTAGTGGGTAGGGCCGGAATTAAGTAGGTGGAGGTCCAGAGCGGCTAAGTCCAATAATAGGCGCGTACTAATAGGACACGAAGCTTGATTAAAATGAATATTTAGATCACCCACTATGAGGAAATTAGTGGATTGTAAGATCAAAGGGGCAATAAGCTCAGGGAGAGCAGAGTCCCATGCAGAGGCCGAACCAGGGGGACGGTAAATGAGGATTCCTGTCAGAGTGAAGGAAGGAGAGAGAAGCAGTTTAAATAGACCTGCTTCGCAACCAGGAAAATCAAGGTCTTCCCATTTACAGGAAAAATCTCTTTTAAAAATAACAGCAATCCCTCCGCCCTCCTTGAGAGCACGGTTTCTCCCCACAAAGGTGTAGTTGTTGGGGAGGGCCATGGCGATGTCAGGGCCGGAGCTTTCGTTGAGCCATGTTTCAGTTACAAACATGGCTGCCGGGCTAGATGACTGAAGGAGGTCAAAGATATCTCTACTGTGCCTAGGGAGAGATCGGCAATTGATGCTAATAAAATTCAAATCAGGGCAGGTATTCAACTTAGAAGAGGGGACCTGATGCGTGGAAGGCAAGATGCCCCAGAAAGTGGATGAAAGGGAGTCTGTGACCTAGGTCACAGAGTCTAGCGTAAGAGCACATTTAGGACATTTTAACGGCGCATCTTGACAATTCAGGCTAGGGGCAGAAGTACAGGGAGGTAGCTGTAAACTCAATAGGGCCGAGCGTGAATATGTGATGTAATCTGGGGCAGAGGAAATGGCACCTGGACCCGGCCTGGCGCGGACGGGCGCAGACGGGCAGGACTTTGGCACGACTTCGGCGTGAAGTCGGCGCTCCCGCTGCACTCGTCCGTTGCGCTCGTCCGCTGCGCTTCCGGTGCCAAGGTACCATTTAAGCTTGTGGGGCGGGAGGGGCCGAGCACTAGACCACTCGCTGGCTCCTCGCCTCACACAAGATGGCGCCCAAAGTAGTCGAACCCAGCCAGACCTTAGTCGTCTGTGGTGGGGGCTACAGCGCTTCAGGGAGAGACAGGTAATTTCCAGTATGTGAGCGCCAAGTGCGCAAAGACAATAAAAGTATTTCAATTTTGTAATTGTGTTGCTAAAAAGAATAGTTCTACTTCACATTAATTGACATTCACAATCTCATATACTCCAATGCCCTTTGCTGTGCTAATAATACCACAAATATTTACATATCATTGACCTAATATGCAGATTGGATCAGCACATCATTATTTATTACATTTTATTTTGAGTCTTACTCATTGTTCTTTCAAACCGAATTCCTTCTAGATTTTTCCCCAATTTCTTCTCTCAATTTTTATATATATATATATATTTTTTTTACTTTATCTTTTGGATTTTTAAATTTTTTTATAGGGACTAGTGCGAAAAAGTTATAGTGCATGGACTACAGCTAGATTCAAAAATAAATTTCAATGTATGTCTAAATACTTGACTGTTTTCTCCCTTTGCAAAATAAACCTCTGTATATATCTCCCTATCTTATAATATGAGTAATCATGCATCGGTAATTGACTACAGATGTCCAATATGACATATCTATCCCAAAACAATGTATTGAATGCCATAGACCGAAACTCATCCTGTGCAAACCAATTTTTGCCTTAAAGTGTATCTGTGCCTTCCTAAAAGATAAATATATATGAATAATGTGTATATAAAATCCTTCCCAGCCAGGATATTAACAAAGTGCAAACTTCCTAAAGTGCTTAAGTGACTAATAACTATATATATATATATATATATATATATATATATATATAAACAAATATATACAATATAGCTAAGATATAAAATACAATTCATCATTGATTCCTTTGGATTAAGCAGATAAAGTGCATAAAGTAACTTCGTATTCAAAGTTTTTAGATATTTAGATTTTTCAACAGGCATAGTGCACATTTATGGAAGATAAAGCCATTTTGAAGAAACCTTCCATATGGATGTTATAAAAGCAACCAATAAATATATTAATATTGATAAAACAACATTTTACTAAGCCTCTAAATTTTCTGAATTTTCATGAGGGCCCTACAATGGAAGGTAAAACTTAAAATCAGTTCTTCCATCAGGTTTTTATAAAAACTGTTCAGAAAATCTTAATATAAACAATCCATCAATATGCCCATGAAACCTGATAAATAATTTAAATACACACTTCCTTTCAAAATCTTTTTTCTTTTTTCCAAATACAGGCAGTCTCCTCTTGATCATCATCATCCCCTTGCCCCCTCCTGATTCACCAGTTTAGAAACATGTATATACATCCTTGCTTGTATTTAAGCCTCCTGATATTTTAGAATCTAACTTTCTAAGATATACCTTGATTTCAGCCATCTCAGTTTCTCCTCCTGGTTACCTCCTCTCTTTTGAGCACTGACAGTATCAATTAAGAAATATTTAAAATGCTTAAGAACACTAATATGTGCTTCTCTAAAATGCCTTACCACCGGGTAACTGGGGTCCTTGTTGACTATAGCCCTGGTATGCTGCAAGATCCTTTTGTGTGCCTGCCATTTCGTGCTGCCCAAGTACTGGAGCCCACAACTGCACTCCAGCACGTAGACAACATGATCTGTTTTACATGTGAGGTGTTTACTTATCACCTGTACTTTGCTACTAAAATCCGTCTGATATGTGGTTTTGTTAAAACCAAACTTGCAGGCTTTGCAGGTCGCATACTTAAAAAAAACCTTTTGTGTGGTCAACCAAGATACTGTTCGTACATCTTCTGGGATGGTCTTAACCAAGTCAAGTCAAGTCAAGTCAAAGAATTTATATAGCGCACTACATACCCAGAGGGTCTCAAGGCGCTTAGGGAGGGGAGGACGCTTACTTGTCAAATATCCACGTTTTAAGTTGCTTTCTAAAAGCTAGGTGGTTCTGGGTAAGGCGAAGGTAGGCGGGGAGTGAGTTCCATGTTTTAGCTGCCAGGTATGAGAAGGATCTGCCTCCCATGGTGGTCTTGTTGATGCGGGGAACAGTGGCGAGGGCTTGGCTGGAAGAACGTAGTTGGCGGGAGGGGGTGTAGAAGGACAGTCGTGAGTTGAGGCATTCTGGTCCGATGTCGTAGAGTGATTTGTGTGCGTGGGTTAGCAGTCGGAAAGTGATCCTCTTATTGACGGGTAGCCAGTGGAGGTCTTTCAGGTGGCCAGAGATGTGTTCGTTACGTGGGATGTCTAATATGATCCTGGCTGAGGCGTTTTGGATTCGTTGGAGTTTCTTCTGGAGTTTAGCGGTAGTACCTGCGTAGAGGGTGTTTCCGTAGTCCAGTCGGCTCGTGACTAGAGCATGGGTGACTGTTTTTCTGGTTTCGGTGGGGATCCAGCGAAATGTTTTTTTGAGCATGCGAAGGATGTTGAAGCAGGATGAGGATACGGCGTTGACATCCCCCATAGAAGCTGTTTTTCTGTATGAGATGGAAGGAGTTTTAGGTAGCAAATGGCCTATTACTGGATTATCTAATACAATAAGCCAATTCTGTTTAATTATGTCCCTAAGTTGTTTTTCTTGCTTTGTATACGTTAGAGTAAGTCTCGTAGGCTGTTTCATTAGAGTACTCTGAGTCATCTCATCATTACCTCTTTTCTTAATGCCCTCTTTGAGAAAATCTGATCTGGATTGGAGCCTAGATTTCCTTATGGCCGCATCTATGATATTTATTTTATAGCCCCTAGCAAGAAATCTCTCCTTCCTTTCTTACTGTTTACTTTTTAGATTATCATCATAACTGCATATCCTTCTAATCCTTAGCATCTCCCCACAAGGGATACTTTGGATAAGATGTACTGGATGCAAAGTTGCAGCATGTAAAACCGTGTTCCCAGCGGTCTGTTTGCGATATAAAGATGTTTTGATTTGATTTTTCATTATGAATGCCTGCACATCTAAAAAGGTTACCTTCTCTAAAGTTAAGGTGGCAGTAATATTCAAATTCATATTATAAACATTGATCTGAGAAATAAAATCCATTGCACATCGTTCCGTCCCATTCCATACTATAAACAGGTCATCAATGAACCTTAACCATGTTATTATTTTATCTTTGAGTATTTGGCCATATTGCTGTTTGAGGACCAGCTCCTCCCACCCCCCATATGTAAACAAGCGTAGGTGGGAGAGAAGCTGGCCCCATTGCCACTCCTCTGACCTGTTGGTATATTTGATTTTTTTAACATAAATAAGTTGGTTTCAAGTTAGAACAGGAGCATTTTAACCAACATACGGCTATGCTGTGCTTATTTTAGAGGATTATTGTTAAGAAAGTACTCCACCGTTCTAATACCATCTTGATGCCTGATACTTGTATAGAGCAACGTGACGTCAAGTGCAATAAGTAAATATCCTGATTTCCATGGTATATTCTGGATTTTATGCAAAAAGTCACTTGTATGTTGTACATAAGATTGCAAGCTCTTGACATAGTCTTGTAGAAAAAAGTCAATATACCTAGACATGTTTTCTTAAGGTCAATCACATGCTGCTATGTTGGGACTACCAGGAGGTTTTGCATACACACACACATATATATAAATATATATAATTGAGGTAAATGTATCTGGAGTTAGACAAAGAAAATGTATTTGTACGTACCTGTCATTATTTGTATCCTCCTCTGTGAGTGGATGTGTGAGTGACTGAGTGGGTCTCTGAGTTGTTGTGTGAGTGTGCCTGAGTAGGTCTGCCAATGGGTACATGAGTGTCTGAGTCTGTCTGCCAGTGGGTGCATGAGTGTCTGAGTGAGGGTCTGAGTGGGTCTGCCAATGGGTGTGCGAGTGTCTGAATGGGTCTGTGAGTGTGTGTGAGAGTGTCTCTGCCAGGGAGTGTGCCAGTGTCTATGGTAGACTGTGAGTGAGCATGGGAATGTCTGAGTGGGTTTGTGAATGGGTGTGTGAGTGTCTGCATGTGTCTGTAAATGGTTGTAAAAGTGTCAGAGTGGGTCTCTGAAAGAGTGTGTGAGTGTCTGATCAGGTCAGTGAGTGGATGTGAGAGTGTCTGAGTGCATCTGTGAGTGGATACATAATTGAGTAGGTCGAGTGGGTCAAGTGGGTGTGAGCGTATCTGAGTGGATCTGTGAGAGTATCTGAGTGGGTCTGTGAGTGGGTGTGTGAGCGTCTGAGTGGTTCATGAGCTAGAGTAACAGTATTTAAATGGGTCTGTGAGTGGGTGTTAACGTGTATGAATGGGACTATGAGTGGGTGTGAGAGTGTCTGAGTGGGCCTATTATTGGGTGTGAGAGTCTCTGAGTAAGTCTCTGAGTGAGTGTGATAGTGTCTGAGTGGATCTGTGTGTGGCTGTGTGATTGTCTGGGTTGATCTATGAGTGACTGCAAGAGTGTCTGAGTGGTTCTGTGAGTGGTTGCATGAGTGTCTGAATGGGTCTGTGAATGAGTTTGTGAGGGTCTCAGTGGGCCTGAAAGTGCCTGAGTGGGTCTGTGAGTGGGTGTGAGAGTATCTGAGTGGATCTGTGAGTGGATGTGTGAGTGTCTGAGTGGGTCTAATATCTAAGAGGCTCACTGAAAGGGTGCATGAGTATCTGATTGGGTCTGTGACTGGGTGTGTGAGTGTCTGAGTGGGTCTGTAAGTAGATGTTGTTGTCTGACTATATCTGTGAGTGTGTGCATGAGTGTCTGAGTGGGTTTAGTGTCTACATGGGTCTCTCAGTGGGTGCATAATTGTCTGAGTGGATCTGTGAGTGGGTATGGGAGTGTCAGAGTGGGTCTGTAACTGGGTGTGTGAGTGTTGGAGTGGGTATGTGAGTGGATGTCAGTGTCTGAGTAGTCTGTGAGTGTAGGCATGAGTGTCTGAGTAGGTTTGGGACTGGCTGTGTAAGTGTCTGTAAGTGGGTAAGTGAGTATCTGACTATGTCTATGATTGGGTGTATGAGGGTCTGAGTGGGACTGTAAGTGAGTATGAGAGTAAGTAAGTAAGTAAATCTTTATTGCTCAGTTAATTAAAACCATTGCAAATATTGGCATATAAAAACATTAGTTAAATACAATTGTCGTAAAAGATATAAAATGAGAATTACTTCATATAAGAAAATAGTAGTTAATACAAAAATGTGTGCTTCTTTCGGGATGAGAGTAGAATTAAAATAAAGTGAGTCACTTATTTTGCGCCTGGGTTTAAACCGAACTGTGGTGTATGTTACAAACGTAAAAGAGATTGTCTTTCTACAAAGTCTGTTAGTTCATTTCGATCCCCTACTGTTTTATTGTGTGCTAATTAGCCTTCGGGAGACAGTCCGTTACCCATATCATATGATTGATTCCTTTCAATGACCGTTTAAGTTTTAGCTTCTTTGGGTTAGCGCCATCCTGTATCTGCCCTCTGTCGTTCTTGTTTCTTTTCTGCTTCCTCCAAGAATTTGACAACATGGCTTGCTAGTTGAATGTTCTTTCCATCAAAGCAAGCCTTTACCACCTGCCATCGTGTTCTTATGCCCAGCCGGTTAAAGGGCTGTTTTAGATGGGATCTGCGCTCTGTGTCCAGACCTTTGCAGGTACATATTAGGTGAAGGATGTCTTCTTTTGCGTTCCCACATACTCGGCAATTGATTGTTTCTTGGGGCCTTTTCCATGGGGGGAGATGGTTTTGTGCTGGAAAGTTGGCCCAGCCGTAAACGTAGGAACTTCTCCTTTGTGCGCCTAGTGAACCCGACTCCTAAATAGCTTTGGCAGAGGCTGCTTGTATAGTTATTGTGAGTATGAGAGTGTCTGAGAGGTTTGTGAGTGGGTGCATGAGTGTCTCACTAGGTCTATGAGAGGGTACGTGAGTGTCTGAGTAGAGATAGTGTCTAAATGGGTCTCTCAGTGGGTGCATATTTGTCTGAGTGGGTCTGCAAGTGGGTGTATGAGTGTCAGATTAGTTCTATAACTGGGTGTGTGAGTGTCTGTGAGTGGGTTTTTGAGTGTCTGAGTGGGTCTGTGAGTGGGTACATAAGAGTCTGAATGGGTCTGTGAGTGGGTGTGTTAGTATCTGTGTGTGGGTGGGTATGTGAGTATCTGAGTGAGTCAGTGAGTGGGTGTGAGAATTAACCCTGGGCGAAGAACTATGCTACGCTCGCTTAGTTTGCAAATGTTTTGCTACTTCGCAGTACGTGAATTGCACATAGCACAGTGCAAACACGCATAGTGTAGCGTAGTGGTAATATTTTACTGGCTCGAAGTCTTCAACGTTAAGTTGTCGACTGCGAGCGAGCAAAATGACTTCCCGGCGAGACTGTTTCCTTGTTCGCGATCAGCAAAATCAAGTTGCCGATGGCGAGCGTGGAAAATAAACCTCACGGCATGATTCTCAAAGCGGGGATGTCAGGTTTCTCATTACGAGTGGTCGAGTATGCTCGCAACCGCTCACGATGAGAAACTACCAGTCCGCGTTGAGAAAGCTGCCGCTCAAGTAGAAATCTACTTGAGCGGCAGAAAACGACCGCTTGCACTGTGCAAGATGCAGTTTGCACCGATTACACAGTGTGGACAAGTATCCGGCACTGTGCAATCAATGCGAACAGCATTTTGCACAGTGCACTAAACAGTTCACGTAGCTATGCCTAGCTAGCATAGTGCGAAGTGCACTTTGTGTAACTACGCGTACCGCTACTACGCGAACTACACCCAGGGTTAGTGAGAATGTTTGAGTGACTGTATTTATTTTCCAGCTGAATTCACAAATCTGTTGCGAGGGTATACAGGGGGCATGCTGAGCCTTGCAGCGAGTTCACAAATCCTTGAACATGGAAAAAAAATTCCAGGCATTTTCTTGAACATCAGTGATCCCTCACAGACCCCTATATTGCACCCAATAGTGTAGAAGTACCCTGACCTCTTCTGTAAAAACATCTATGATTTTCCACCTCCCGTGACCATACCCTGATTTATAAATCGCAGTCACAGCTTTCAACGAGGTTGTGGTCACCTAATCACTTCATTACTTTTGGCATTTGGATTTGCAAAATATCGTGATCAATTTGTGAAGGATTCGCAACTCTAGATATACAAATGTAGTTTTCATTTAACATGGGGGGTACCTATGGTACCCCCTGCATTTGCATGCACAAAGCGGCAGGCACCAAGCGGTGCCTGCCACTTTGTGCATGCAAATGCAATGCATGCATTTTTAGCATTGCGGCGGGTGCTGCTTGAAGCAGCACCCGCCACAATGTTAAAGATACAGGATGTGACCATCAGAGTGGCGGTCACATCCTAATTGGCATGGAGGGACCGCCGCTGCCTTTGCTTATCGTCCCTCCACCTCGGGGGTGGCGGATGGACGCAGGTCCGTCCGCCATGCTAATGACCCCCATGTCTGGGCAGTGAACTCAGTTCCGCTTGTGAAGTTTGTATTGTTTTCTGCACTCCGTGCTACATGGAGCTCACAGAGTTCCGAAAAACTCTGCTCTGCTATGCGTTTGTCAACGTCAAGTTGGCAAACGTGAGGGAGGAAAATCCACCTCCTGGTGAGATTGTTCCTTGTGTGCAAATGTTAACATCAAGTTAGCGAGCGCAAGTGTGGAAAATTATCCTCCTGGCAAGATTTCTCCACTCCGGCAGTCCTATTTCTCATTGCGAGTGGTCGCATATGCTTGCGACCGCTCACTTTGAGAAACAGTCCGTTCGTATTGAGAAAGCTGCAGCTCAAGTAAAAAATGACTCAAGCGGCAGAAAGGAAGCAGCACCCGCTTGCGCTGTGCATGGTGCCATTCGCGATGATTGTACAGTGTGGACAAGCACTTAGCACTGAAAGTTACAACGAACGGCATTTATCTAACACGCTGTGCCACTTGCGGAGCTCTGCATAGCGCGGCAGAGTTTTTTTGCACTTTGCTGAGTTCTGCTACACGGAACTCCACAAACTCCGCCCAGGCTTAGTCCTAATTATAACTACCGCCAGTAGGTAATGTGTGTGTGGGTGTATATGTATACATATTCACTGCAAAAAACAAAGGTTACAGGGATGCAATAGTTACCCTCAGATTCTACTCGTAGTGAGTGAACTATAACTTGTGACTCCTGCAATGCTTATGACCTCACATATTACACCACTCATGACTTGCTCAGTGACATCAGTGCATTGTTGGAGGTGCGAGTTTTAGTTACCACAACTAACTACAACTGCTGAATTTCACTGGTTTTGTATGAGTGAAATCTGAGCCTAACTATAAAATCCCTGTAACCTTTGTTTTTTTCATTGAATTTCTAAGGTTTTTTAAATGCTAATTCCTAACTATAATGTCTCTGTAACCATTGTTTTTTTCAGTGAATTTCATAGGTTTTTTAAGTAGCAGTTGTGTTTGCAGAATGGTGGAGAAAGGGGGTTGGGCCACTGTGTAGGACTTGCAGGAGGTACCAGGAAGGGTTCTTGGCCTCGAAGATCACTCTGGAGTAAAGTGGACTTCATCCCTCAACCAGTAGTGCACCAGGAGGCGCGTTTGCAGAGTGGTGGAGAAACGTGGTGTGTTCTCGGAAGACCTCTTTGCAATCCTGCTGTGTGGGACTTACTAGAGGTAACAGGAAGGGTAGTGGACACCAAGACATCCTTGGGGACCTACTACACCTCCTGTTAACTCCTGTAAGTCCCATACAGCAGGATTGCTGAGAGGTTGTTAAACATGCTAGCCAACTTGCCACATCTCTTCATTTACATGTAAGTCATCCGTCAGTTGTGCCACCCACTAAAGAAGCCTTTTAAAACATGGCACAGGCCTGCCACTGCAACCTGAAGTGCATTTTAAACTGCCACGTTGACCTGGCAAAATAGTACCTATCAATCAGCCCCTCATATTTGCTCTGCATATACAGTGGGTTTTATTGTGTTTGTTTATTTAAGTTTTACATGTCCTGGTAGTAAAAAACTCCTACATTCATTTTTCACAACTGTAAGTACTATAGAATAAAATTGGATTACCTTATTACTTTTAATAAGTGCTAACCTTTGATTAGGAACAGGAAGAAATGCCATGTTTGGCCTGAAAAGAATTACAATCCTCTTTAATGGTAAAGTCGGATTTTAAGTCACAATTCTGTCCTAACCATCGGGTGCCTGCTGCCAGTGCACTGGGACACATGACCCTGCTATTAGTCTTTGTGTATTCCTTCAGGACAGTGAGACAAAGGGCTTACGTGTGGGCAGGATGGGCCATCCTGAGAGAATGGAGGGGGTGGATTTGTGCCCCACTTTCACTTCAATAGGGGCTGCCTCCAGCACACACAAAGAGCCCTAACATTAAACTTTAATAACCCTAGACTTCTTGGATTCTTGACAGGGTAAGGAAGGAATGTTCCAGGACCAGAAGTGGGGGTAACCTAGATGTTTCCACCACTTCAAAGGCTGACACCAGGTATAACTATTAGATCCTCAGACCAACTCTTCAGTACACTACTGTCATGCTGCTAGAGGCTTGTCTGGACTCCCAAAGACTGTCCTGCTGGTGGACTGCCCTGCTGCAAGAGACCTGTATGGAGTCCCAGAGGATTGTCCTGCTGCTTGAGACTGCCTTGCGGAAATAGAACTAGATCATCTCCTTGTTCCCAGGGGGCCTGAGTGGTTCCAAGCGTCAGTTGACTGGTCTCCTGTTCTTAGCTAAAGGGACAAAACTAGCTACAGAGGCCTTACTGCAACTGCCCAGCTAACCTGCTGCAACTGGACCTATCCAGACCTGCAACTGGACCTGCCAGAGCCCTGTGGGCCTCTGCTAGAGTAAGTTCCTGGAATACTCTTGCATCAAAGTGTTCTCCTCTGTTAAGAAAAGGAGAAACCCTGAAATGTTGGGCTGTTTGCAACCACAAATGGGGGAGTTTGCACCAGGACTCTGCCACACACAACAGGCACCAATGAGAAGCTCAAGTGAACCCAACTCTTTGCACTATAGTGACAGTCAGCAATGGCCACCAACATGAAATATGCACTTCCTGCTACAGCGAATGCCAGCGACACCTTGCAATGTGAGATCTGCACTTCAAGCTACTGCAACAACAGCCCGTGGTGACCACCAACAATGTGACGCTCCAGCAATGACCGTCCATGATAACCATCTAGACCTTCATGCTACAGCGGCAACCACAAGTGACTACAGGTCTACTCTTCATGCTACAGCGACGACCATCTGTGATGCTCTCTCTGCTCCTCAAGTCCTCTTTCACCATGAAATGGACTCTTGACTTTGAGAAGGTAACTTTTTCAGCAGAACTAACCTGGTGTCTGTATCGGGCATCAGATCCATTGTAGTCAGCCTTAATTTGTGACTTACCCCCGCTTTAGCACAACCAGATTACCGCGAGCATCGCTTGGTGCTTTTAGCTGCTATATTTACTTAATTCTTTGAAATTGCATATCCCCGGTTCTACTCCTTTAATTTTCATATTCTGGTCTCATTTTATTTACCAAAAGGTATCCTATTTTTCTAAATTGGTGGGGGATTTTTCTTGTGTTGTGTTTTCACTTTATTATTGTTTGTGCACTGCATAAATACTGTATGCAGTGCCTTAAATTTAAGCCTGAATGCTTTTGTGCCAAGCTACCAGAGGGCTAGGCACAATTTAATTTTGCTTGAGAAGGATTTCCACCCCCTCAACCAATAACCCAATTTATTTCACTAGTTCTCCCTACACACCTCCATAAGCCTCCCTAAACCCTTCCCATTTAATCATAATCATAAACATTCCCCATTTTCCAGCCACTCCCTCATCCTTTCCACATTTACTACAAAAATGTATACCTTCACATGTGGCAATCTCCCCAGTTGGGGATGGAGATCTCTAGACTTAAGAGATAGAAGAGGCAGAGGCAGAGACCTCTGCCTATTGGTTTGTCAAAAGCATTTATTAATACATGAGTAATACTACTGAACAACACTTAGGAGAAGGCTCCAATCGCACACTAAGGGCCCGATGTAGATTGCTAATACCGGTCGGAAACGGCCGAATTCGGCCGTTTCCAACCGGTATTTGGCATCTTGAGATGTAGGTGGCCAGATTTTACAGATTCTGTAAATTTACTGAATCTGTAAATTTACAGAATCTGTAAAATACTGAATCGGTATTTTTACCGATTCGGTAATTCCCAGATGTAGGTGGGACTCTTCTGAGTCCCAAAGGCCCAACAAATTCGGTATTTTACCACCCAATCCAATTGGGTGTTAAAATACCGAATTCAGGTGTGCATGCACATGTGTGCATGCACACCTAGCCATGTGACAGACAGACATGCCCTTAGGGCATGTCGGTGTGCCACATGGCGCACATGCCTATTTTTGGGGTGCCAGAGGGTGTCAAAGTGACACCCCCTGCACCCTTGCAAAATTCGGTATTTACCGATTCTGTAATTACAGAATCAGTATCGCCCATTGATTCCTATGGGCTTTAAGGCCCATAGGAATTAATGGGCAATACCGATTTGGTATTTACAGATTCGGTAAATACCGAATCTTAACGATTCGGTATTTACAGAATCTGTAATACCTACATCTCCCCCCTTCTTATTTACCGACTCTTAAATACCGAATCGGTAAAATTCGGTATTTAAGAGCCGGTAAATATGAATTACCTACATCTGGCCCCTAAGACCAGATGTAGGTAATCTCGATCTACCTACTCTTAAATACCGAATCATACCAATTCGGTATTTAAGATTAGGTAAATGGGATGTAGGTAATTTCACTTTTGAAATTACCGAATCGGAATGATTCGGTAATTACCGAATCGGTATTTACCGATTCGTTAATTGCCATTGATTCCTATAGGCCTGGAGGCTTATAGGAATCAATGCCAATTACCGAATTTGCAAGGGGGACAGGGTGTCACTTTGACACCCTGTTGCACCCCTCAATTGTGCATGGGTGCACATGTTGCTGACATACATGCCCTTAGGGCATGTATGTCTGCAACATGGCACATTTTTTAAAGCAAAAAAAAATGCTTTTTGAAGGGTTTTCATTATTTACCACCAACTTCTAGTTGGTGGTAAATAACGAATTCTTAAACCCTTGTAGCACTGATTACAGTGCTACCTACATGTTGAATTACAGAATCGGTAATTTTACCAATTCGGTATTTTACCGAATCGGAAAAATTACAAATTCGGTAAAATTACCGATTCTGTAATCTAACATGCCCCTACATCTTAATATCCAAATACCGGTCGGAAACGGCCGAAAATCTGTATTTTCGGCCGTTTCCGACCGGTATTTGGATACCTACATCTGGCCCAAAATCCAAGGATCCAATCTTTCTTGGACGTAGTCAGAGCACGGCTCAAGCCTCACACTAAGATACTAAGGGCCATATGTAGGTAATCCATTTTTACCGATTCTAAAATACCGAATTTTACCGATTCGGTATTTTAGAATTGGTAAATGGGATGTAGATAATAATTCGGTAAATTTTACAGAATCTGTAAAATTGGGTAATTACCGATTCGATATTTACCGATTCAGTAATTCCCATTCATTCCTATGGGCCTGGAGGCCCATAGGAAAGAATGGGAATTACTGATTCGGTAAATACCGAATCGGTAATAGGTGGAAGACTTACAAGAGTGGCAGGGCATGTATGTCTGCCTCATGGCACTCTTGGAAAAGCACAAATTTTCTTTTTCTAAGGTTTTCGATATTTACAACCAACTTTAGTTGGTGGTAAATACTGAATCCTTAACTCAGAAATGCACTCACTTGAGTACTCCCTACATTAAGGATTTGGTAATTTACCGAATCGGTATTTTAAGGAATTGGTAATTTACTGATTCCTTAAATTCCCGATTCGGTAAATTACAGAATTCTTAAATTTAGCCCCTACATCTCAAATGTCCAATACCGGTCGGTAACGGCCGAAATTCGGTAACCGTTACCGACCGTATTGAGCCTCCTACATATGGCCCTTAGAGAAAGGCTCCAATTGCAGACTGAGCCACTGAGAGAAAAGCTTCTATCTCACCCTAGGGCACTTAGAGCATAAGGCTCAAATCTTATGCCTAGATACTTATCCAAAGTTCTAACCTCACTCTGAGACAGCTAGAGCAATGCTCTGATCCCAGACTGAGAAAGCAGAGCAAAGTGACATTTAGACACTGAGACTCCAAGATCCTGATTCACAAAGGACCTCCACACTCATGCAGAGGCCCCTTAGTTTTGGGGGAGTCTCCACACTAGGGGCGGAATCTCCGCCTTGTGAATTCTCATTGCAGAGATTCCGTCCTGAGTGCGGAGACTTTCTCTCGACTGTTGGGCTCCGCCATGAGCGCATAGGCCCTTTGTGAATCAGGGCCTCAGAGCATAAGGCTTCAATATATCATTGACACACGTATAGCAAAGTTCCATTCTCAAAACCGAGATGTTTAAAGCAGTGTACAGTCTTACAATGAGCAAGGCTCTGGTAGGCCTGATGTCTCTCATTTGTCCTCAAAATGGCAGATCCGAACACTTGGAGTTTTTTTCCTGTCATGAAATGAAACCAAACTCCTGAAGCTTTGAGGTGAAAGATAACATTTCTTGCACTGATTATCTCTTTTGTCCAGTTCCACCCAGTTTTGCTGCACCTACTCACCAAGGGTGTGGGCTGTCGCCGCCCTTAACCACTATGAGCCAAGCCAGAAACTACATTGAAGTAATCTATTTGGCCCAAAAATGAAGTGAGATAGCCTGACCCCTCACACCTCAACTCTGATATGGAGCGTCTCCAAAAATCCTACCACAGTGTTAAGTGTTTGTTTTAGTTTCAACCTGAACCATATAAAAAAGGCTCCTTTAGCTACTCTTCATCTCTCGTCATTCAGTAGACATTCACACACCGAGGATGAAGGCTCTGGTAAGTCTGTGGGTCTTACTATTGAATTCTCAAAGAATGGAATGAAAACAATGAGACAGTCATTTAAATGTAACCTTGACTGCAAAGAAAGGAACAGTTCAAGATCTTCTAGTCATTATTTTTCATATCCCTTTTTCTTCCAAAATGATATTTTCTTTGCCTGTTTAGTGCCTGAGAAGAGGGCGGAACCTTGTGGAGGAGATTAAGGGACATATTACCAACAACTAGCGATATTTATCGCTAAATGGGCTTAGTGATAAAATATCCGGCGATAGCGGCGAAATGCGTGAATACCGCTGAGAATACAGAGATATTCATGCATTAACGCCAATAGGGTCTTAGCCATAAAATACACCTCCCATTGGATATAATGGCTAAGAACTGGTCAGAGCAGGTATTAGGTTTTGGAGATATTCTCACTTAGTGCGAATATTTCCATCGCTACGCCTGCGTTGATAATAGGCGATAGCGATGTTAGCGACTGCTTTCAGTCGCTAACAGTTTGGGTACGCCCACTTTGCATGTCATTAGCGATAAATATCGCTGACATGCAAAGCGGACCCCAAACCGCTCGCTATCCCCTAAAAGCTGTTGCTAACTGATGTTAGCGACAGCTTGCTAATAGGGCGATGAAATTATCGCCGCTTAGCGGCCGAAAACGGCCGCTAAAGCGGCAATAATTTCATTTCGCCCGCCTTGATAATATGCCCCCAAATTACTCTTGGGCAGACTACTGGAACGTTTAGGAGTCCAATAGCATAGCGCCATTTGACCCTTAAACATTTTGCGTATGTAATTAGAGGCTTCTCCATTCCTGGAGACTGGGACTTTTTCAACTATGAGACTTACCATGGCGATTGATTAGGCAATGGAGTACAATGGAAGATTCGCTCAATTTATTGTTTCACTTCCCACCACGGCTCAGATGTAAAAACTCAAATAGCGAATGAATGACAAAAATAAGTTTCCTAAAACAGTTGGGTCAAGAAAGAGTCGCCCTGGTCTATTGTGCAATAGGTTGCTGATGCCAGTCAGTAACAGGGTCAGCTTGGGCCTTCCTGTGTGGTGGGCTCTAGGCCCACATGCTGATCAATGACTGACACAGACACCGTAGCTATCGTTATTCAACTGGCCACGAGCACGTGCACTCAGGCACTTTTATTAACAGACTCACGTCCAGGGTCGGACTGGCTACCTGGCAGTTTGGAATGCTGCCGAGCTGGGGGCTGATTTCACAGCTGTGGGGGCTGATTTAGTTCATGGAGACCTGCGTGTGCTTCGAAATAATTCATGCAAAACGAATTTCGTTAAGCACACGCAGGTCTCCATGAACGAAATTATCCCCCTGCTCAGCAGCATTCCAAACTGCCCAGTAGCCCGCCCGGCCCTGCTCACGTCACTCGTTTTGCCTGTGAGGGATGCGTGTGGGGGTGCAAGTGTGCCCACTCCCATAGGGGAGTGGCTATCAACTCTATGCCTGTCGAGACACTAGAGCGTGGCTCGCAGGACGTAACATGTCTGACATCTCGACAGCTCCACCCCTAACCCTGCCAGCCATTGGGCCACCTGGAAGATTTTCCAATGTGTCTGTAGAACAGCTCACTACAAACTGGGGCCATCTGCATAGTACAGCTCTATCCTCTTATGGGCGTTGCCCCTTTGCTGAGAATCCCTATGTGATAAATTGATACCTCCAACTACGCATGTCTCCTTTCTCCCCTTTCAGATTATCGCCGCGGCTCTTCTGGGGGTTTTCTTGACTCACACAGGTGCCAATGACGTAAGTACTTTCAACATTTACATTGGCTGAGATGTTGTTCTTAATTCATCCAATCTCAAATATGTGCCTTCGTGTGCTGAGGTTTTATTTGTTCCTAAGCAAAAAAAACTTGTTTGGATTTGCTTGAGTGTTTGGCACTGCAGGGGAGACTATTTTGCAGTTGTTAGATGCAAGGGTTAGGTTCAAGTTTCTACTTCTGTATGTCAAGCAAATAACGCTCTATGCTGTGGTCAGTTTGCGAGTTCAGTGATGTGAGGCCTATTGCAGGGTTTAGGGTAACAAAGTGCTGGGTTTTTAACGAGCCTGCGGTAACTTAATATTTTACCTGAAGTTGCGAAAAAGAATATTATCAAAGGTCCAAGAGAGAGTTCAGTTGTGGAGTGCACTAAATAAAACAAGTCTTTACGTAAAATGTTGGTTTTCGTTCTACTAAGCAACCATCGTGTGTGCTTCCTCTTCCACCACCTCCAGTTGCAACAGGCATTTGCAAAGCCAATGGATTTGTTGTTCGCTGTCTGCCTTTTAAATTTGTTAATGTTTGTTTTGCTTTGCCATTGTTTTTGTAAATCTTATGATAGAGGAGGCTGCAGGACCCTCCCCAATATTGCAAAATGGTTAAAAGTGAGTATTGTCTTGGGGTGCAGGCAGCACAGATTGCCATAGTAGTCTCTCTGTCACCAAAGGGAACTAGTCTAAAAGCAGATATGCTCTTATGAAGGAGCAGAATCCTGTGACTTACAGGTAAGTTAGCCAATGGCTGAAGTGAACTGACCAATTAACCAATGCAGGTTCAGATTTACAAGCCCCTACAGCCACCAGAATGTCAATTTTATTGACGTTCTGATCGCGATAAAGGCTTCGCCTTATTAACAAGGCAGCGTTAAGCCACATAAAGTGGCTTTAGGCTGCCTTGTAAATAAGCCACCCTTTCATGCTATACTTAGCGTGAAAGGGGCAGGCAATTGGTGTTGCGGAGGGCGTTCCACCGCAACACCCATTGATTTTGATGCTGCCCCATATTTACAAGGGTGGTGTAAATACGGAGCAGCACCAAAACTAAGATAAAAAAACCTGGTCTTACCCTTGCGAAATGAGAAAAAATGCTTTATTTCTCCTCGTTTTTGCTGTTTCTATGTGTGCTGCATTGTGCTATCTGCAGCCCTCATAAAAGCTACAAAACGCCATTGGTGATTGTTTATGTGCAGGAAGGCACACCTTCCTGCACATAAATAATCTGTCCCTGTAATACAGGCACCCTTGCACAATGGTGCAAGAGTGCCTGCGTTAGCGCTAGGCAGCTGCAATTACTGCCAGCGCAGGGTGAAACACAGGGCTGCACCGTATTCTTGTAAATACGGTGTAGCCCTGCATTTCTGAAGTGACAGAGCGCTGTGTTAAGCCATGAAGGCTAACACCGCTGGATTATGCCCATTAGTGCTAATGTATCAGAGTGGGTGTAAAAAATGTGACTGTCACAACCAGAGACAAAAAGATTAAAAAGGACTGATTGAAAGCACTATAGGCATGCATGTTATATATATATATTTCTCAAATAAAACCTCTCACTTTTCTAGTCCCACATCTTCCATGTGCCTGCTTCCTGCCTTGACTCGCTGCCACATGCCTTCCTCACTACTCACCTCTACAGCCTTTGTACTCTCACCTGCTTGCCCTTCCTGCTTTGGCCTTCATACTAAACCCCGCGCTCCCACCTCCCTCCCTCCACCACTCCCTTTATCCTCCAGAAAAAGAGCTGGTATATAAGGTATAGGATAGTGGTAGTTTCTACATACCACTGATTGGTAGTGTCTATCAACTAGAGGGTGCTTCCTTCCGGAACACAGAGAAGTTGAAAGTTGATGGTGACTATCACCGTTATAACCCAGCGTTGGCATACTTTTTTAGGACAGAGAAAGCAAGTAGTTGACAAGCGAAGTATAAATAAAAAAATTTGTTGAAATCATACCTCTCAATGACATTGGTGCATAAAACTAAAGCATACTATTTTTTTACATTGTTTCTTTTTTCTTAAAAAAAAGATGCCTATTAGGACATCTGCTCAGTTTATAATTCTCTAGTATCCTAAGACTGGGGTTGGCAATGGTGGATGCCTCTGGGACCTCAAGTAAATGTCTAACATACAAAAGCCTGCTAACAAGAACTGGTGTCTGACTCAAGGGAACTCTAGTAAAGGTCTAAGGTACTACCCCTGGTAGTTAAATGACTTGGGTTTGACTCAAGGAATCTCTAGTACTCGCCTAAGGTACTGAAGCCTGCATTAGGAAAGTGCTTAATGGAACTTATCAACACACTGTAGGCCATGCAAACATCAAATTTGGCTGATGTTTTTTTGTGTATTTTCTATGTATTCAAATCTCTTGTCTTTGACAGATATAGAGTTCAAATTTGTTAATTACTGTATCAGAACATGCAATATGAACAAGCATTGCAAACTTCCAAAAGACTGGCTTAAATTTTCAGTTCCCAGTTTTAGTAATGCTTGTTCCAAATAAAGGAGAGATCTGTTGGCCTTGCAAATACGTTTTGACTCTCTTGTCTCTCCCCAGGACATCAATGTCTCTAACCAGGGGAACACTGGTGGAGATGATCACCAGACAGTGAACATCAACAACCAGGACAACATCGCCAACATCAACGACTTCAATGGCTGGGACTCCTGGGATTCCATCCTTGACTACAACAGGGTAAAGTGACAGAGTGATTTATGCTGTTTTCTTGATTTACACACTTCGCACATCTCGCCAGATTTCTTGGATTATGCATGCCGGCAGCTTGACGCATGCGCTGTGAAGCACAGACCAGCTTTTAAGCAGCAGCTCCATATTTCACTTGAATGCGCTGCTCCCAGGGAAGTACAAGTTCACGGCTGCCTTGCGGGCAATGCATCCTTTGTAATACAGCGCACTGTCCCTGTTTGCACCTGGCACACCTTTTTAAAGGTGCGCTGGGCGTAAACAGGGAACGTGCCCTCCATTCACAATCCATCCCCTAATGCGGTGGAGCTTGTTATGCCCATACCTCAGAAAGGCTTAAAAGGGCCATGCCTCCAGCGCATCTCGTTCCTTGCTGCATAGCAGGCCTGTGCCTCAAAAAAGGCCTTCGGTGGGTCCATGCATTTGCAAGGGTGTACATCTTTGAAAAAGCTTTTTAAAATATAGAATAGTGTTTTACCAATCAGAAAAGCCTTTCCAACTCGTAAAAGCGCTTCTGCGACCCTTTCCAAATTGCAAATATGAAGGGCTGTGAAAGAGGCGTCTGTCCCCTATTTACGAGACAAGAAAGGGGTATAGCAATGGTTTATAGCTGCATTTGCTGTCTCAAACCAAGGATTATTTACCGACTCCTGGATTGCAATGGTGACTGATTCACCAACTGGAAGTTTTCCCCATGGAACAGCTTCTCCTTTGGTAATTGAGTTATCGGTCTTGAGGAAAAAGCAGCAAGTTGCTTAAACAAATATTTCCCTTTTGGCAAAGCAAATCCAGGTCTGCTGTTCCTTGCTGTCTCCATCTCTGCATTCACAGTGACTTACAGGAGGGGTGCAAATTGCGTCCTGCCTAATTAATATTCATTAGGCAAGTCATTTTGTGACCACCTACGAATGGATGATTTATGATGCAATCTTTTAGTCAAAGACTGCATTCAAATTTCATTCACTTTCGCAAACCAGTCTAAGTGCAATTTGCACATCCAAGGTTTGTGAATGGGAATACTACTTCTTGCCCCTTCGGTCTTTGCCACCTAGGAAACCAGAATCTATTGATAGGGTTAGCTTCCAGGAGAGGGAGTTTGGAGGTTCAGAGTTTTGTACTGGAGGCAGACAGCTCTCATGGAGTACCTTCACCCTGCTTTGATTGACAGTGAAGGATGATGAGGTCCCATTTCTTAATGCTTGAGAAAAACCTGGCAGCAGCATGAAGAACAGCTCTAAGTGCTGTGAATCTATTTTCCGTAAGCCAGATAGAAGGGGGGAGCTCTAGCCAAGACAAGTGATGACCATAGCCTCACATCCTAGGGGGAAAGAATATGATTGAACGTCTCAAGTTTATGAAGACAGAATGTGTCAGACTTCGCCATAGCTTGAATGTGGTCTATGAGGTTTAGGTTTAAGTTGCTTATCACATGAATATAAGCTGTGGGAATCCTACATGCCCATTTGGATTCGACCCTTGAGGGTCAAGTAGTCTTGGCATGGAGACTGCATGGACATAAGTATACTGCTGGGCATACTTGTTGACATTTATTAATTGGTGCTGTGCAAAGATATGAAAACAACAAAAAAACATTGAAGCAGCATTTGATTAACCACTGGATTTAATGTTGTTATCTTGTGTGTTTTTCTTCCCAGGGTCTCTTTGCCACACGTCTCTTTTCAAAGAAAGCCTGTGTTGTCACCAAGATGAACAAGGCCGTGTTCCCCACCCTCGCCCAGCTCAGCAAGGCCGTGCAGGAGAAGAAGGTAAGGAATCCACATGTCAAGGGTGGACTGGGAAAACAGAACAGAGAGGGAAGTCAACTTTAGGTGCTGCATGTACGGAGGGTTCCTTTGCCCACCCAGCCAAAGGGAAGCCGTGAGAGGGCAGCCTACACTTTTGTTGGAGGTCCATCTAATATTTGCTGCTGCCTAAAACCCAAAAGAGCTGGGAGTGAGCCAAGCCATTTAGATTTTAGCCCTGCATTGCCAGAGCCTTCATTAAAACCTAAATTACTCACTTAACCATACAAAACTGTATACCGTCCACAGTTTAATTCATTCAACAGATGGACACTGGTGGACCATCTTGCAGGTTGTAATCCGTTGCACCAATAGGGTGGTGTTTCTCAGCAAAATGCTACAATTGGACAGCTAAGCTCATCTATCTAAATTACTAGCACTTCAAAAATAGCCAGACTCTTTTCACTTTACACCGCCCATCTAGATAGGTGTTATTTTATGTTGTGTGCTTCTCTCCCCAACCACTCCATGTAGCTCTCTCTCATTTCTTTTTGTTTAAGCACTCCATGAGTGTATATCTTTTCTAGAAGTCTCTCTTGTGCTCTTTGCTCCCAGCCCCACTCCATGTCGATCTATCTCGTCTATGTGCTTCTGTCGTATTTTGTCCCTCCTGTGCTTCTCCCGCCCCCCTCCTAGTGCTGCTTTACCCTTCCTCTCCACCTGCTCCTCCATTATCACTGTCCTCACTAACACCTGAATTTTTTTAAATTGCACTTTCACGCAAACCGTTCTTTTTTATTTATCGATCCAAGTGATGTCCACCATCTTGAATCAGCATAGCACAAACATCTGTTTTATCTACTGACAGTTCCACTTTTCTATGTTTTAATCAAAATGTGATTATTGAAAGAAAAAAACACAACCGAGTAACAGTCGAAGGTTCTTCATCAACTTGTTTCCTCTCTCTTTAATCCAAAGGCCCCGGGTGACATCCCTCCCCCACGTCAGCTGACCTATGCTGTCATCCACTTTCCTGTTAAAGACGTCAGTGACTTTGGCAGCCATATTGAATCGCTCTGCAGAGGGCTTCCCACCTACAGTGCCGCTGAGACTCAAGGTACGTTACTGTGAACACTACAAGTATAAGCACTTCCAAGCATTTGTGTGTCTTTTGAATTTGTGATTGTAGCTTTTGCACATGTCAGCAGTTTTGAGAGATAACAGCTAAGTAGTTCCTTATACAGTGGTCATCACTAATTGCACTTTGCAGTGACTGTATGATCTCGGGCATATATCCATTTTTGATGTTAAGATATGAACAGATTTTCGTGCTGGACATGCAACAGGAATGGAATATGATCTTTCTCGCTGGTGGGGATTCTTGACCTCGGTTTAGTGATTATGTTGGTGTGCCTAGACCCTTTAGGCTAATGCGAAGCATTAGGAGATCTGAAATTCCTTCAGTGAGCTGTGGACATCTAGACATTCTTTGAGAAGTCTATTTTGGCTGTGCCTCCCACCCTCTTGTACTGATGAAGGTAAATTATTGAAGTACCAATGCTACTTAATGCAGCAGTGATGACAAGACAGCATCTTGCACTCCAGCTGTTTGTTGGATAGTTCTCACCATTGACTAACATTCAATTCTGCAGCATTACCCTGCTGTTTCTGCATTTCAGGTCTTCACCTGTGCTCTTTTGGAAGATAGTGTCTTTGGAGGAATAATATTAGCTTATGAGGGATCACTAGAAAGCCATTAGTCCTTTTTATCCTCAGTATGAGGTTCACATCTGCACTGAAAGCCTCTAAGGGCCCAGCACTCCTGACACTGTGAAAAGAAGGCTATTATGCGGAGCCCTTTCTGAACTATCCGCCCGATTCATCAAACAAAATTGCGCTCGCAAAGGGCCAGATTCTCAGATTCTGAGAATCTGGCCCTTTGCGAGTGCGATTTTTGCATTTGGGATTCAGCATCCCAAATGCAAAAATCGCTAATTGCGATCTTGCAATTTTGCGAGGAATTACATTTAAGGAATCTCTATTTGAGATTCCTTAAATGCAATTCATCATCCAATTTTTTTTTGCGAATTCGCAATTTCCGGCCGCAATTTACCGCGAGGTCAGACCTCGTGGTAAATTGCGAAAACTCAGAAAAATGCATTTAAATGCATTTTTCTGAGTTGCATGTTACACACACACATGTCCTTTGGACATGTGTGTGTGCAACTCCAGTGTAAAATTTCATTTGAGGGGTGCTACAGGGTGTCCTTTGGACACCCCTGGCACCCTTCAAATCGCTATCTTATTTGCGATTAGCAAATTGCTAATCGCAAATAAGGAATACTCCCCATTCATTCCTATGGGCCTTTTGGCCCGTAGGAATGAATGGCGAGTTATTCCTTATTTGCGATTAGCAATTTGCTAATCGCAAATAAGGAATATGTAGGAATCGCATTTCTTTATGCAATTTCTACATGAATCCCGTTTTGCGAGTCCTTAATAGCGATTCGCTATGAATCGCTATTAGTGGCTCGCAAAACGGGAGAATGATGAATCAGGCTGTACGACACATATATTCAGACTTCCAGGTTGGAAGCAACTTCCCCCTGCCCAGATCTCATCTGGGAATTCCGTGTGCCATGAACTGATGCTTTCATCAAAGAAATGTTGTCATAGTAATCTTTTAGGAACTTTAAAAGCACCTTGGTTTTTGTTACCACTAGTTTCCACCCAGGAGAACTCCACAGATGCCTGGATTCAGTCTGCACTCTTCTGTGCACCCTGTCATGCCCCATAAACTGACAAGCTTGCACACATTATTTCATCATCATGAACTCTGGCCAATCAACTGTTATGCTATCATAGGCACAGGATGCAATCACAGTCCTTCTAGACTGAACATTAACTGACCAACCACATGCTAAGTTCAGCTCACAACTTGCATCCAATCTGCATCCTCCCTTACCTTTTCACACTTAAACCAGTTTGCAGCTGAACATGGCGTCAATTTTCCAAAATGCTGGGAAGTACAGAAGTGACATCAGGCACCACTTGATCCCTGATGGCATTGTATGGTTAACCCCTTGACCGACCCTTAGCCCATAAGCAGCTTTGCATTTGCTGCTGGAGGGCTGAATTACGGCAAGGGGTGCACACTGCAGATGGTACAAAGAGGGCAGTAAGAGCCCTTCTTTTACACTATGTGTATGCCACTGCCTTAAAGATCCTTCAGCCTGGGGTCACCAAGGGCAGTGACAGCTATAGCACAGGGAAAGGTGCAGGTAGGAGCTGCAGTATCTAGACACTCCTTGATGACGTCCATGACATTGAGTCACCAAAGTAATTGTAACCAATCCTCATCTACTTCCAGCTCTTGACGGAGAGCACATTGCCTTTCACAAGGTCCACTTCCCATTCAGGTGCCTGTAAAGGAGCTCATTTGGGAACACCTACTAGTTCCAGTAGGCGATGCCGCAATACTACATAACTGGGTACAGGCTCAGTCCACTGCTCAGCTATGAAATTGGAAAGAAGTGAATCACCCAGTTCACTAGGAGGAAACCTGTGCCACCACCCATGGTCTGACCCTGGAATTCTATTTATTTCAAAAGACACATAATAAATGGTTCGACATTATAAACCATTGACAACAGCTGCTCACATGTACAATGTACACACGTCTGTTGCGTTCCTCCTCTGTTTCATTCAGACTCTCACAGTGTAAGAGATTATGGTAATATAGACTGAAATACTTGTGATAACAATGGTGATCACTGAGGCCATGGATCATGATCAAACCAAACTCCTTCACCTGATCTTCTTTAAATCTGAGCCCACCCATGGACCCTCCCGCTTCACTTCGAGACATAACCCCGCTACATTGGACTTCACTATGCAGATCTATGTAACACAAGTGTAATCTTCTCCAGCTCGACTTAGCTTTCAGCATTGAGTCAGATGCCACAGAACGAAAGTTACTTGACTGTCTGTAGCATTGTAGGATGTGCTGTCATGTGCTTAGATACCCTTGCATATAGGAATGCAGACGAAACTCTACTTGTTGTCCAATATTTTAAGACATTTTCTTTGTATTTTTCCAGGGTCCGAGCTCTTTTCAGGCTTCAGTGATTGCAAGAGCTCCAACATTATCACCATTTGTGGCATCTCCTTGTGCTGGTAATGAAGAGTGTGCAAAATCCTGGCCTGTCCTGCAGCAATCCATTTCTCACAGTAGTCATCCCATACAATGTCATCCCAATTCTAAACAACTCTTACCATCTGTTTACTTTGAGACTCTTGATACATGCAATAAAGTATCTCTCATGAACCAAACTTTTCCATTTTCGTCAATGAATGTTTCAAGTGGAAAAATAAACAAGCAGACACGGGTGCTTCTATCCTGGTATATTATGTTATGCAGATTTGTAGAACACACTACCATCCGGGAAAGGACCTGGGACTGAGTGCGTGTGAGTCTAGCCAAACCTATAGCCTAGGGGACTTCTTGAAAGGTGAAGAGGAGGCGGCTCTAATGTGCAACACCCGGACATTCCACGCTTTAAGTACAATATAGGAGAAGGCTTGAACACCAGATCTGGTTTTCTGTATGCTTGGAATGTGTGCAAGTAGGGTTCTAGATGAGTGGAAGTGTCTGGAAGGTTTGTGAAAGTAGATGCAACTGTTGAGGTATTCTGGGCAAGTGGTATGTAGATCCTTGAAAGTTTGGGTGAGAAGTTCGAATTGTGTTAGTGTGTGTAAGGGGAGCCAGTGGATCTCCTTTAGGTGTGGTACGATATGAATGCACCGTGAGGGGTTTACTCTGATTCTGGCTGCTGATTTCTCAATGGTCTGCAGCTTCGGGGTGAGTTTTTTGTTGATCCCATCATAGAGGGTGTTCCCATAGTCCAACTTGCTTGTGATGAAGGCGTTCAGGATGGATTTCTGGGCGATAATTGTAAGCCAGCTGAAAATCTTTCCCAGCATCCCAGGGTATGGATGCATGAGGCGGTAATGGTGTTGACTTGGGTGGTCATGTTCAGTTTGCTGTTGATGACAATCCTGCAGTTCTTGGCGTGGGTGTCAATCCTAGCTCTATAGACCACCAGGTGGTGTCACACAGAGAAGTGCTCTTCCCCAAAATCATGATTTTGGTTGTGTCGATGTTCAGCTTTTGACAGCTCAACTTCACCCAGTGGGTGATTTCTGTCCCGAAGGCATCAAACTTGATCTGGGTACTGGTAGTCTCATCTGTAAGGGAGAGAATGAGCTGTGTGTCATTGGCATAGGAGAGGAAGTTGATGTAATGAGAGTGAATGATGCTGACCAGTGGGATCATGTATGCAATGAGGATCAGGTTCAGGGATTAATCTTGCAGAACTCTGCAAATGAGGTCGCAGTTGTACGAGGTATATGGCATCTGGCTAAATGACTGGGTCCGTCCAGTCAGGAAGGAGAAGATCCATCGGAGTGTGTGTCCTTAGATACAAATGTCGTGTAGGTGTTGGATGAGAATGGGATGGGAGACTCTGTTAAGCAGAGGATTAGGGCCGCTGTGTCTCCTCTGTCTACTCATGGGGATGTCATTCGTGGTGGCTATGAGGGCAATTTCCATGCTGTGGATGGGTCTTTAAGCAGGCTGAGTGGTGTAGAGGGGTTTGTGGTCTTTGAGGTGTTCGGGGGGCATCAGTGAGGATTTTCTGTAAGACCTCGGAACAGAATGGAAGCAGGGAGATCGTCTGTACTTGGCAAGTCTTGAAGGGTCCTCCAAGGGTTTATTTAGTATGGGAAAACTGTTGCCTGTTTCCAGCATTTGTGAATGTCACAGAAGAGGTAGATGTATTCGGAATTGTTGTTAGCATGGCACTGATGGGTTGCAATCATTTCAAGTAGGCGTGGTGCAGGCACGGGTCTGATGGGGTCCCTGAGTGGATGGACTTCATGGTGGTGATGTTTTCTTCTGGGGTGATTATGGGCCACATGGTTTGTATTGGTTCTTTATATAGGATCAGCAGGCATTTGGCAAGGTCTGTCAGGTCTGGTTTCACGTCAAAATTGCTGTGAATGGTAGTGATTTTGTTGCTGAAGAATTGAGAGAGATTGTTGCAGAAGCCCTACTATAGGGTAATGGAGTTGGTGGCGACAGTTGGAGAGATGAACTCCTCAACGGTGAAGATTTCTTTCCTTCTGTTGGTGCTGGCATTGAATCAGTCCAGGCCATCTGGTAGTAGTGTCTCAAGGTAGATTTGAAAGTGCTCTTGTCTGCATTATCCTGGCTCACTCTCCGTTTGTGCTCCAGTTGTTAGCAGCGGCGTTTTATCAGTCTGAGGTCGTACGTGCACCAATTGGCATAGGAACTAGATCTTTTATATTGCTGTGTTTGAGGGGTGCCAGGCAGCCAGCGAAGGATGAGTGAGGCACATGTTAACACCTTCAAGATAACATTTTATCACTTATTTTTTTTATTACTTGATTGGAGCACCTGTGTCAGAGTGTAATAGTCGCAAGTACAGACAGATCTAACAGTGAGGATCTTTCTAAGTTTCCACAATTAGAGACTGAGGTTGCAAAAATTGTTTCACCATGTATATATTACAGTAGTTACCTAATTTTTACAGAATATGGGTCTGTCTGGTGCTGCTCCCAAAGTGAAAACAAATATCCTGGGTTGTACTTTGTATTATCAAAGAAACGCTTAATTCCCAAGAATTGATTTCATTTTTTGTCAAAATCACTCTTACAAATGTCTTGAAAGTTTAAATCCAAGACATTGAGCTCACCATTCTATAAATAACTTGGCAACTGGGGATTTAGGGCCCGATGTAGGTCGCCATTTACCGGCCGATAACGGCCGATTCGGCCATTACCGACCGGTAAATGGGTTTTCTTGATGTAGGTGGCCTATTTTACCGATTCGGTAAATTTACCGAATCGGTAAAATACTGAATCGGTATTTTTACCAATTCAGTAACTTCTGTATGTAGGTGGGACTCTTCTGAGTCCCAAAGGCCTGTCAGATTCAGTATTTTACCACCCAATCCAATTGGGTGGTAAAATACTGTATCCAGGTGTGCATGCACATGTGTGCATGCACACCTATGCCATGTGACAGACAGACATGCCCTTAGGTCATGTCTGTGTGCCACATGGCACACATGCCTGTATTTGGGGTGCTAGAGGGTATCAAAGTGACACCCCCTGCACCTTTGCTGCAATCGGTATTTACCGAATCGGTAAATACCGATTCGGTAATGCCCATTGATTCCTATGGGCTGCAAAGCCCATAGGAATCAATGGGCATTACCAATTCGGTATTTACAGAATCGGTAAATACGAATCTCAGCGATTCGGTATTTACCGAATCTGAAATACCTACATCACCCCCCCTTTATTTTACCACTTCTTAAATACCGAATCGGTATGATTCGGTATTTAAGAAGTGGTAAAATGAATTTACCTACATCTAGCCCTTAGTCCTGCAATGAGAAGTACATTTTAGGCATTGTTCATACCCCTACTTCTAGGGCATGAAGCCATAATTATTTTAACGCCTTAACCACAGCGGTTTTTCCACAGCGGTGCGGGCGTTCTGAAGAGTGGGCGGGGCTGCCTCGGCCGTTGGCAGCACTAGGGAGGTAGTGCTGCGTCGGCCATTGGCCGACAGCAGCACGCAAGGGGTTAAGGAGCCAACAGTGGACCTTTGTGTGAGAAACGAGGATTGAGCACCTATCTTTTCAACTTGGAATTCCTATAATTCTTTCTATGAGGAACAATTCCCTAAATTTGTATTTTCCATAAACATATGTGGCAGGCAGACATATTAAGGCAGACACTTGTAACTAATTGAATTAACAGTACATCAAGAGGAACTAAATGAGGTGATTCGAAGGACTTTAGCTAAAAATAATTGTCGGCATTTAAAAAACATATCACATTAGATATTTGAAAAACCTATAAACAATATAGTTGTACCGCACAAAAACACATCTGAATTTAGCAAAAAATGTGGCACAGTTGTGGCATGACAGCCAAGCAGAAAAGAATATTTAAGTCCCAACCAACTAATAATGCATATGAGAGATATTCTGTTGACCGATGTTTCAAAACAGTTGGCATTTGCAAATCCTTTTTTATGATTATATTCTGGACCCCTGAGTATTGAATGAGATAAAGTACATGATGCATGTATTGAGATGTAATTTCCACTGGTTTGAATAAAATAAAACAAATAACAATCCTCGTATCCACCATAATCAAAACAAAAACTAAGCATATCATTTGAAATATGTTACAGTATCAAGCCCTGACGGCCTCCCTATAGAATTGTGGACATTTTTGCCTGTAAAGATATTAGAACCAGTGCATCAGGAATTTTCATACCTGGTTCTGCACCACCATACTAAAAGTACACTTTATTTAGTAAACTAGGCAAATAACCTTTTTAATCTTACAGATCTAGTATTTGACTAAATGTTAGCCATAATAACCACTTCAAATACGGCTGAACAGCTATAGATTGTGCTCACTAATATAATTAATGAAGAATAACACGAGTGTATTGACAAATACCATTAGGGATTTCAGATTTCTGTTTTTTGTAGACTCAGTGTTTGTGCCTTTTTTCACCCTCTAATTGCTTTCCTGGTGGTTGCAGAAAAAGTAGTTGATCATGTACACTGGGAACACCTGTAGCATACAGTGTTCATTTTAAGGATAAAGTAAATATTCATTTTATCAAGTAAAGCACTTTCTGAAGATCCAAGGACTACAGTTATACTAAAAGTACTCTGGATAGAGAGCCTCATTTATGATGTTTTTCCGTGAGGCAGCGCCGCAGGCCTTCCTGCTGTGCTGCCCTACGGCAAAAGAAAAGGGCAGAAATGTGCTGTATCTATTAGATATGGCGCATTTCCGTCCTTTTCCCGAGCTCCATCACGCAATGGGCTGCTGTGCACCAACACAGGCGCCTTTACACCATCGTGCTAGGATGCCTGTGTTGCAAAGATGATTATTGTTGTGCAGAATGCATCACACATAGAGATACGATTTTCAGAAATCTGGGACAGTGTCAAAAAGCCATGGATGTGGCAACACCCATTGTATGTCCCTTTAATGCAGAAAACTGCGTTAAAGGGAACTATATCTACACGTCAGCATTAAACCGAAAAAAAGTGGCTTAGTGCTGCCACGTAAATAATGAGCAAGCTCTTGCCCCACAGAACGTCACAACAAGTGACCTTCCAGTGACGCAATGGGCCTCATAAATGAGGCCCTGAATCTTCAAAAATAGGGCAAGGCTGCCCCTGTCTCCATTGCTATTTTCTTTTTTTACCGTGCCACCTGCATCTTCTCTTCAATTTAGTACCAGGGCCGGACTGGCCGTAGCAGGCACCAGGCATTTTCCTGGTGGGGGGCCAGTGAGGGGGCCGTTTTTAGGTCGAGCTGGACTAGCATCCGTAGGATGCTGTCCAAGTTCGACAACTATAGTCATCGACTTCGGGGGGATTAGGACAAGAGGGTGCCACGCGCTTTAAGCTGTGGATTTGACCTCGTGCACGCGCACGTCGGCTCCGTCCACATTCACAGCAGTTCCCGCGCCGTGCACATCCCCACACATACACACATGCATGCGCATACACACAGACAGACACTCGCTCGCTCACACACTCCCCCCCCGCGCCGCAGTCATCACACACGCATACACACACGCATACACACAGACTCCAAGACACATACACACAGACTCCAAGACACATACACACATGCACGCTCACATACATACAGAGCGCCCCACGCACACACACATGCCCCCCGCCCTCGCAGCTCAGCAAAGGCCCCCACTCACCGGTACTCGTCTCCAGGCAAGGGCTCGTTGCAGGCGGCGGCGGTCTCATCCTTCTGTGCGTGCGAGGCTCTCACCTCACGGAAGCCCGGCCGGCTTCCGGTGTGCCTTGATGTCCCGCCCCCGGCCTGCCTGACTTCCGCCCACGGAGACAAAACCTTGAAAATTGACAAAAGGCCGGCATGCCTTGTTTAACTGCAGTTATTAAAAGTGGCATTCATTGAATATGAACACTTTCAACCTTTCCAGGTGTGCAGACCACGTGCCTTGATTATACTTTTGTTTCTGATGAATCCCGAAGAAGGAGCAGGCGTTTTCAGAAACAAAAGACTTCTGAATGTTTTCTTGTTATGCACTTCTAATTTTATAATCGCTGTCCCGAGAATAAAATTGCACACGAATTAACACTGCGCACAACAATCAAAGAGAAAAGATGTGTTGGCGTTTCGAAAAATAAGATTCTGACACTGAACTTTCGTGCAAACAGTGCTTCTTCAATGCGTCAAGCATCAAGCTTGTAGGTCAGTGTGACACTAATGTGCGAACACCAATTGTGTCCTAGCTAAGTGCAGCGCGCAGACGAGAGAAACCAATAACACACAGACACAACGTTCTGAAGTGTTCTGCAGCAGTATGCAAGCATCATGCAGAGCAGTAGCTAACTCAGTGAATCACAAAGCGCTCCCAGAACAAAGATCTAGAGTGATTAGATAATAGATGCGAAATCCCACTTTCCCAATGGACTGCAGTGGATGTTCCTGCTTGGGACAGGGGAAGGACTAGACTGTTCTTCAGCTTTTCAATCAAAGCGTGTGAACAGCGCTTTTTGTTTTGATGCACAGTGTGTGGAGAACGCTGCTTAAAAGTCCTGGTGCTTGGTTACTACAGGCGTGTAGCGCTGCACTTTCCCTGTGATGTTTGAGCAACGGGAGGGGAGAGTTGGTAACAGAGGAAGTGCTCACCCTCTCTCTGACAGTCGGTGTAAGTGCAGCGAAGGCGAAAGCAACCACACCCGGAATTCCTGCTTTGCCTGGCAACTAATACAGGAAGCCGCTGAGGTCTCACAGCAACTTTCAGCTGCTGCACTGTGTGTTGCAGGCAGCTACCTCATCCACTTCCCAGGTGAAGGGGACTGAGGGAATAGTGCCCACACCGCCAGCGCTCGCTCCACCTTGCACCCCATACACTTACATACCAAGGAGACTCATGAGACATAATTGTGGAAAACGGTGGTGCAGGTTTATTTTGCATAACAAGTAGCAGATAAGGTGGGTCATCTTACAGGCGATCCAATGCGGCAGCCCCTCGCTGACCCGCATGCCTAATTAGCCATCTTGCACGGTAAGTTGATGCTCTTGACGGTGCAATACGTTAATACTTTATTTCGTTTACTCCCGCCCCCCCTGTCAGGGCGGAGCGATGAGGCACACCCCCGGTCGGTTCAGGCCCCCCGACCGCCCGAAGGACTAACGGGGCGCCGACGCTGTTTCCTGGAACCCCCTCGGCTCCAGGTTCTTGGCTCAGGCACCTCTACTGTGCCAGGCAGAGGTATTGACTGTCTCCTTCTGCCGCAGAGGTACCCTTACTGTCCATCTGCTTCCAGATCGCCCTGTGACTCCGCCTGCAACCCAAAACAGACCATTAGTTGTTCACACTCGCCTGCTGCTCCGCTGCTGGGTCAGGGCCAGGGTGGGAACAGCGCAGAGCAGTCAGGAAACGCGGCAAGAAAAGACCGAGAAAAGCCAAGCTGTTCTAGATAAAGGCCCGTGGGTCCGCCCCCGCTCTTCAAGCTCACCATTCATTGGCCGTTCATAAAGGGGGCGGCACCCGGGCCGGCTCGCTACCGTTTTACTCGCGCGGCATGTGGCACTAAGACGCTGTCTCGCGTTATCTCCCCTTCGCGTCGCGCGGCCAGCGGCATAGTGCCCACACCGCCAGCGCTCGCTCCACCTTGCGCCCCATACACTTACATACCAAGGAGACTCATGAGACATAATTGTGGAAAACGGTGGTGCAGGTTTATTTTGCATAACAAGTAGCAGATAAGGTGGGTCATCTTACAGGCGATCCAATGCGGCAGCCCCTCGCTGACCCGCATGCCTAATTAGCCATCTTGCACGGTAAGTCGATGCTCTTGACGGTGCAATACGTTAATACTTTATTTCGTTTACTCCCGCCCCCCCTGTCAGGGCGGAGCGATGAGGCACACCCCCGGTCGGTTCAGGCCCCCCGACCGCCCGAAGGACTAACGGGGCGCCGACGCTGTTTCCTGGAACCCCCTCGGCTCCAGGTTCTTGGCTCAGGCACCCCTACTGTGCCAGGCAGAGGTATTGACTGTCTCCTTCTGCCGCAGAGGTACCCTTACTGTCCATCTGCTTCCAGATCGCCCTGTACTCCGCCACAGCTCTGGAGGAGGCCCCCGTCGATGACAGAGCCCCCCACCACCTAGCCACCTTTTTACCTGGCACCCTCCGATCATAGGCACCCTGCTGCTGCCAGAGCTTCCTGTAAGTCAAGGAGAAAAACATCCATCCCAATCCCAGACAAGTGAACCCCATCTCTTTCATAGTAGCCCACTGTCCTGTCCTGTATCAGCGCGTGCCTAATAAACCCCAGGCCCCTCTTCTCCATGAATTTTTGCATGGCCCTGTTCACCCTCCTCCTGCCTTGCTCGATGGCAAGGGGTGACCGCGCTCCCCTCCAGGTCCTGCGGGGGACAATATCTGACCATACAAATTCAGTAGCCCCCAGTTCGTTAGTTACTGCGGTGACATCCCGCTGCATGGCATCCACTAATGCTCGCCTCCCCATTGTCATCAGATCATTCCCACCCAGGTGTATCACGAGGATGTTGGGAGGCCCCCCACGGGCTGACACACATTGGTCCAGTCTGCGCCTCAGCTGACCCCATCTCATTCCCGGTGAGCCCATCCACACTATTCGTGTCCTTGCAAAGGCCAACTCCCACTTCCTGTATGACGCCCACTGTTCGAGTCTGGTAACATACGAATGGCCCATCACCCACACGTAAGCATGAGCGAATTTTGCGGATCTCGCGTTCGCGAATTTTGCGGATTTGCGGATTCGCAATCCGCAAAATCCGCGAATTCCCGCGAATTTGCGGATTTTTGTTTTTTTTGTGTTCGCCCGTGTTTCTGCCAGTTCGCGAGGGTTTTGTACACTTTCGCAAATTGCGAACTTACCTGTCGGGTCGCAAGTTTCGCAAACTTGTTGTTTCTACGTGTCCAGCCTGTTTGGGACACTCTTCCTCATCACTGCCACTCTCTGTCACCACTGCCACTCTCTGACTACTCATGCCACCCTCTGGCCCACCCATGCCACCCTCTGTTTCATCACCACACCCTCTGGTTGTCCAGTGTACATTATTTTCGGCAAAGCAAATCACACCTTCCCTGCCTCAAGTGACCTGAATTAATTTGGGGCTGATTAATGTGTCACAGAATATTTTTTTAGCTGGCACCTGCTTCCTTAGTGCGCCCTGATTAGTGATCTTTTGCACTTGCCAAGTGCTTTCATTGTTGCAAAATTAGTTACAACACCTGCCCTGCCCCAACTGACAATAATGAATTAGGGGCTGATTAATGGATTTTAACTTCCAGCCTGGCTCCTGCTTGTCTCCCTTAGCTGTAATTCAGGACCTTTGTGGCATATGTGTAACTATTCTGAGGTTCAGAGCAGGGTCACATAATAGTTTCAACTGGCAACTGAACTCTGGAGGGGCCCCTCAGGAAGCACTACAGGAAATGGCTACTAATGATGAGCCTGAACTTTTGAACCTGGTAAGTAGTTACTTTCAGTTTTGCTAAAATCGTATTTCTGCAATTTTGCGGGGCGCGAACTCACGCGAACTCACGCGAACAGTGCGAGCAGTGCGAGCAAAATCCGCTGCTCACGGATTTGCGGATTTTGCGGGAGATTCGCAAATCTCGCGGATTGCGGATTTCCCGAAAATCCGCAAAATCCGCGAGCGGAACGGATTTTCCGCCCATGCCTACCCACACGCAACAGTCAACTGCAAGAAAAGACACCGTTGGCATTATTGTTTTATTCAAAACACACTGCACAGCAAACGAAAATTCAAACGGTAAAAGCGATCCAGAATTGGCATTGCATAGAACACGCAAATGGCTCATCCCCTTTATTCAGAACACCCTGCACTGCAAACGAAAATCAACAGTAATAGCCATACCAATGTGGCGTTACATAAACACGCAAATAGCTCATCTACATTGTGCCATATTCCTATTTACGGGCGGACATATCTCTGATAACAGGAGGACGACCATCTCCCCACTCTTTTGACCCCTTCTTCACCCAGCCCCGCCCTATAAGCTGCAGTAGCTGCCCCTATTCTAAAAGAATGACTAGAAAATTTCTTGCCTTCCCCGGCAACTGACAAGCCTGCCTTTGCCAATACCCTCTCCATTACCCGTTCAAATTGAAATTTTGTCAATGGCATGCCGTCCGCGTGGATCAGGAAGGGGCCCGCCAGCAGGGGTCTGATTTTTAGGTATTCCCTTACCAAGGTTACCGGGCAGTATCTGGGGTCCTCGAACGCATGCAATGTTATGGCCACTCCCTTCCCGGCCTGATCAGTTTTAGATTTGCGCAGCCACAGAACCAGTGAATCCCTGGAACACACGTCTAACATGTCCAGTGCTCTCCCAGACCTATCATTTTTAGACCTTACCACCAACTCGCTGGTCCGAAAGGCTCCGAAGAAGGCCAGGCAGAAGGCTGTTGCAAAGAGTTGAGCCTCAAATGCCGAGTTAGCCACAGCAGGCACTGTGTCCACCATGCACTTCAGGGCAGGGAACTCTATTCCAGCTCTCTTATCAGGGCTCCTGACCTCGTCCCGTGCCCACCCTCTCAGTGCCGCCCTAATCCTGAACGCCCCCGTTGGGTCGTCCTCGCCATTCAGCCTAGTTTCGTGCTTGAGCGCAGCCAGGTGGCTGCACACCCAAGAATGGGACTTGCCGGATTCATTCGCCCAAACAACAAAACCCTCCACTTGCACCTTCGAAGCTTAAAGTTGCTGCACCCAGGGACTTTGTCACTGCTCGGAAAGTGTCCAGCTGGGACGCATATCTTCTCCTGGTCGACTGTGCCAGGGAACGTTGGCCCATCCTTTTCAAACGCTCCCCCACCGAAGGAGTCGCCAAAGTGCTGCCGGGAACGGTGTCATCTCCTCCCCTGCCTGCGGCCATGCCTCCCGGAATCGTGACAGCTGAAAGCGAGAGAGAGCGTCAGCTGCCACATTCTTGACACCCTCTACATGTCTAGCCCTGAACTCGATGTTGTGACGTAACCCCGCCCTTACTAGCTCTCTCAGCAGACTAAGAACTAACGGGCAGTTTGCGCTCAGGCCGTTAATTGCCTGGACCACAGCAAGGTTGTCAGACCAGAACACCACCTTTTTGTTGCCCAGCCCCTCAGGCCATAGGTGCAGCGCCACTACGATGGGAAACAGCTCCAGAACTGTGATATTAGCCGTCACCCCTTTTTTGCGCCATGCATCAGGCCATTTCATGGCACACCACTTCTCTCTAAATATTACCCCGAAACCTACTCTCCCGGATGCATCAGAAAATAAACACACGCCTTGGCTGCTCTCCCAGGGGGCCCTCCATATCACTGTACCATTGAAATTTTTTAGGAACTCATCCCACATGCTCAGGTCTGCTCTCAAACCCGGTCCCAGACGCACCAGGTGATGCTTCTTCACCATCCCCGCCGTAGCCTTAGCCAACCTGCGGGAGAACACCTTACCAGCTGGGATGACTCTTGCGGCGAAGTTCAGCTTGCCTAACAAGCTCTGCACTAGCTCCAGGGTTGCGCTGCCCTTACCCAACATTGCGCTAATCTCTTGTCTCAATTCACACACCTTCTCCGCCGGGAGTCTGGATTGCCCTTTGACCGTATCTAGCTCAATACCCAGGAATGTTAGCACCTGCGCGGGCCCATCAGTTTTCCCTGGTGCCAGGGGAACCCCCAGATGGTCCGACAAGACCTCAAAGGCCCGCAAGGCTTCCGCGCACTCCTGAGAACCGTCCCTGCCAAAAAAGAGGAAGTCGTCCAGATAGTGGGTGACTTGTGAGATGCCATGCCTGTACATGAGGGCCCACTGCAGGAAAGAGCTGAAAGCCTCAAAAAAGGCGCACGAGACTGCGCAACCCATAGGCATGCAGCGGTCAAAAAAGAATGCCCCCTCCCACCTGAAACCCAGCAAGTGCTGACTGTCAGGGTGAACCGGCAGGAGGCGGAACGCTGACTTGATGTCTGCTTTCGCCAACCACGCTCCCCTGCCTGTCCTCCTACTGTTTTACTTGCGCGGCATGTGGCACTAACACGCTGTCTCGCGTTATCTCCCCTTCGCGTCGCGAGGCCAGCGGCAGTCTCCCTGCCGAAGGTCGGAAGGATGTGTGCCTACCCCCTTCATTGTTGGCACATACCAGGGGTATTTGAGTGACGACACTGACCAGTTGAGCCCTCGACAGAGGCCCCCTTTGTTGGGAAGCAGCAATTGGCTGCAACGGCCCGCTTGTCCACCGGCAATCGCACTTCATTGTTTTACACGCTGCGGACACAGTCAGATCTACCTGCAGGGGAAGGGTGTGTAAGCCCTCCACCCCGCTGTTGTAGGCACATACTTAGGGGCACGTGAGAAGTTGCCTGAGAGAGCAGGATGGGTGGTGATCCTCGACGGATGTCACGATCCTACTCAGACTATTTTTGGGATTACCGTGCAACCTGTAAGAGAAGCGCAAAAGAGCTTTCTCCTGAAAGTATCAGGGAGGTTTTGGAGCATGCACATGGACGTTTTGTCCTTAAAAAGAAGCACGGTTGAGAGGCTTCGTGGGTCTTCTCTATTGTATGGGGGTGTAAATACACACATCAGCAAGAAGTGAGATTTGTAATCCGATTTAAAGCACTTTATATTTATTCTTTTTAGACGAATCTGAGGTATCTGTCTGGCAGAATCTGCGGTATAACACATAGAGATATGTACCACATTGACTGGTCCCAGGAGTGGAAAATCACTACTCCTTAACTTTTGGACAAGAGTAAAGATAGCTGAATAACGCTGGTGGGGGATTGTTTTTTCTTGAGGAAGGTGGTTGAGAAACTAATGAATTCACCGAAACGCTTCGATGCTATGAGAATGTATATACTAGATCACATAAACATTTGCTTGAACTAAGGATTAAAAATAAAATAACCTAATTTTTAGGTTGAGCTGGAAATCTTTGAGTCCGTTGTCCACTCCTGCCGCAAACTATGCTTCTGCATCCTCTGTTCTCGTGTCTGTTTCCGCGCGCGCACACGCGCATCTGTCTGTATGTGTACGCTTGGTTGCACGTGTATTTTATTTGTTATTTCACAACCCAGTGTTCAAATCATCCCTTCACACGTTCGCTCCCATTAAGAGTGTACGATTCAACCCCCATTCCCACGCAATCGCATTCGTACGTTTATCACTTGATCTATGAATGTGATAGTCTGCGGAAGCTACCGTTTAAGCGGCCAGGTGCAGGCAGAACAGGATCATAATAGGTTCCCAGTCCCATTTCCTACTTGCTGGGGCAAGTCACACTTTTAGTCAAAATGTAGGGAAACCACAGAACGGGGCTTCAGCTGGTCAGGCATCCTTATATGTTTGAGAATCATTTCAGTCAGCCCAGTTCTGGGGGAATATTGTCCTGAATATTACTTTCATAATGGGGACATCCTAAAGACATGAGTGTATTGTCCACGGTAACCGCAGGAGGGTTCCATAGTGCCTTGATATTAAGAACCTTCATTGAACCCACTCTGCCATTTGGGAATGAATGTACCTGTGCTACGCCAGGGTTGCACCAGAAATTGCTTGAATTATCCAGGTGGTTGTTCATGTCTGAGACATAAGGGATGAGAACCTCCCCTGATGCTGTCCACCCTCACACACCGCAACCTCATACACCGCACCCTCACACACACTGCACCCTCACACACACTGCACCCTCACACACACCGCGCCCTCACACACACCGCGCCCTCACACACCGCACCCTCACACACTGCACCCTCACACACCACACCTTCACACACCGCACCCTCACACACCGCAACCTCACACACACTGCACACACACACACCGCACCCTCACACACACCGCACCCTCACACACACCGCACCCTCACACACACCACACCCTCGCACACACACCGCACCCTCGCACACACACCGCACCCTCACACAACGCACCCTCACACACCGCACCCTCACACACTGAACCCTCACACACTGCACACACTGCACCCTCACACACCACACCCTCACACACCGCCCTCCCACACACACCGCACCCTCACACACACACACACCGCACCCTCACACACCGCACCCACACACACCGCACCCCACACACACCGCACCCATACACACACACTGCACCCTCACACACACTGCACCCTCACACACACTGCACCCTCACACGCCACACCCTCACACACCACACCCTCACACCCCGCACCCTCACACACCGCACCTTCACACACCGCACCCTCACACACCGCACCCTCACACACCGCACCCTCACACACCGCACCCGCACACACACACTGCACCCGCACACACACACTGCACCCGCACACACACACTGCACCCGCACACACACACTGCACCCGCACACACACTGCACCCTCACACACACACTGCACCCTCACACACACTGCACCCTCACACACATACTGCACCCTCACACACACTGCACCCTCACACACACCGCACCATCACACACACTGCACCCTCACACACACTGCACCCTCACACACCGCACCCTCACACACCACACCCTCACACACACTGCACCCTCACACACTGCACCCTTACACACTGCACCCTCACACACTGCATCCTCACACACTGCACCCTCACACACTGCACCCTCACACACTGCACCCTCACACGCCGCACCCTCACACGCCGCACCCTCATGCGCCGCACCCTCACACGCCGCACCCTCACACGCCGCACATTCACACCCGCACCCTCACACCCCGCACCCTCCACACCACACCCTCACACACCGCACCCTCACACACTGCACCCTCACACACCGCACACTCACACACCGCACACTCACACACCGCACACTCACACACCGCACCCTCACACACCGCACCCTAACACACACTGCACCCTAACACACACTGCACCCGCACACACACTGCACCCGCACACACACTGCACCTGCACACACACTGCACCCGCACACACACTGCACCTCACACACACACACACACTGCACCCTGACACACTCTGCACCCTCACACTCTGCACCCTCACACACTCTGCACCCTCACACACTCTGCACCCTCACACACACTGCACCTGCACACACACTGCACCCGCACACACACTGCACCCTCACACACACACACACACTGCACCCTCACACACTCTGCACCCTCACACACTGCACCCTCACACACTCTGCCCCTCACACACACTGCACCCTCACACACTCTGCACCTCACACA